>NC_044210.1:15485325-16149043 GCF_900880675.1 Sparus aurata
ATATATGTATATTATATATATAATATATCTTATATATATATAATGTGGTATACTATATTTTATGTGTATATGTATCAATGTATATGATGTATGATTATATATATATATATATATACTATATAGACATATCTATATATGTATATTGTATGGTATTATATTAATTATATGTATATGGTGTTATATATATTATTAAGTTGTGTGTATATATATGTGTATATATATATATGTTGTGTATATATATATATATATGTGTGTATATATATATATATATTTGTGTATATATATATATATATATATGTATATATAGCCACAGTTTCAACAGAGGTCCAACACCAATATGCATGATTTAACGAGAGAAATTGCAATTTCCGGGTGATGACTCCTTTAATGTAGTTAATGTAAAATATGTGAATGGTGTCATCTTCTCATCTATAGTATCTTTCTGCAAGAAAGGAAAAAATGTGTTTTCTAATGTCAAACATTTCCTTTGAATGACCAAGAATTTTTATGTCGAAATGGAAACAGTGTTGGCCATAAAATTTCAGAAAGAGACCTAAAATTGAGACGTCCCCTTCCTCTTCATGGCACCTTAGACACACTTAAGGGAAAACACAAGGGGATAATACAGACAGTTCAAACATGAATACCCACCTTTCTTGATGACTTCCAGTACCTGCATGGTGTAAATGTCAGTGGACTGACTGACTGTTAATTCTTCCATCCTCACTTTGTACACTGAAGACAGACAAGTTGCAGACTGTTAGCTCCCTTGCTTAACTCTCTGAAGCTTTGTTTTTGTATAATAGTACTCAATAAAATAAATGCAGATCATTTACGCTCTTACCAAAATCTGTTTTGCTGGTCTCTGTTCTCTCATAGACCTTAGCATTGCGATCTGCATTGCTCCTGTCCTTCTTCAGCTTTGTGCAGTTCTCTGGAAGTATACAACAGGGTTAGGGTTAATATAATTAATATAGTAATAATTAATAATGATTGAATAAGCATATTTGGATGTGATGTTGATGGATGGGGCGGCTTAATATTTTACATTTGGGTATGGTAAATGGACTTTCACAGACACATTCATACACTGATGGCAGAGGCTGCCATGCAAAGTGCCTATTGCACATCAGGAGCAATTTGGGGTTCAGTAACTTGCTCAAGGACACTTTGACATGCAGCTCAGCTCAGCCACGGGGAGCTGGGATTCGAAACAGCAACCTTCCAGTCACAGACGACCTGCCCCCTATGAGTTGTGAGTTATCCTTTAGCTCAACACAGTTCCATGACAATCTCCGTCACCAGACGGTAAACTGGTGCTTTACTGGTGGCATATCGTAAGATAAAATTAGTTTACCCATCACACGGAGCTCTATTTCTGAGAATACAGCTGTGTATTACCCTCTGAAGGCAGCTTTCAAGACTGAGAGAATGTAATCCTGGGGATGTCATCATGTCTGACCATTATTTTTAGCGATACCAGCTGCTTGGCTCTAATGACTCTAATAACTAATTGGCCAACCTGAGGCCGCAGGTGAGAGCCCTGCTAGACCCTCTGCAATTTTCTAATAATTTCTAATAATTTAGGTAATGCCCTGACTTTTCCTATTGCGCAACCAACAGGTTGACAACTTTTATTTAAATGACCAGTCTCTATTTGATGGATAGCAATAGTATTCAGTTCAGACATTAATGTTCACGGTACTTTGTAATCATCTCTGACTTTTGTCATGCCATCATGGTTTAAAAAACTTAATTTGGGCATTGTTTTAAAATAAAATGGTGACACGATACTGTCAAGTTGTTTGTAATGCCATAACACATTTAGCTTAAAGTGCTGCTGTGCATAGGTACAGACTCTCAGACTTAGTTCGTTCAGCTTTAGGTCACCCAATATTAATAAGGTACATTAATAAACTGCTGCAGTTTAGAGACAGTGCAGGACAATACACTTAACAACCAATTCTTTACCTCTATGAAGTACAATGTTGGTATTCTGATTATGTGTTTGTTAAAAAATTTCAGAAGTAACGCATTTATGTTAGCAGAAGATACATTAGGTCATCAGATAGACATCATCCTGTTTACCTTCAGCACATGTGCATTCATCACCTCTACACAGCCGCAGGAGCTTTCCAGCTACCCTCTCTGGACGGTAGAATTTCACACAAGGTGTCTCTGAAATTGTGAAAAACAGATATTAGAAAAACATCTAACTAATATGGAATGAATCTCTTCCTGCATATGTCTTTCCCTTGATCTTTCTAGACAGTTGCTCTACCTGTTGACTTCATATTTGATGGGTGTAATGCTTATGACCCAGGGAAATGCAGTGTTGAGTGTAAAACTGTTTGGATGAACAGTTCTTGAAAAAGCTGAGATTGGAAATACAGTCAGCTGCCAATAACACGTCACCTGACAGCATGGTTAGAATGCAGCAAACGTATGCAAATATGTTACATTGGAATACATTGAATTGATCTGTTTAATGGACCAAAAGTACCAGGATAGTTTTAGGTTAAGATCATGATTAATTAGCATGTTTATTATGGAGTACAATAATTCTGTAAATAATGTAGGTAAGTACTTGTTGTCAATGGACGATTGTAGGTTGAAGAACGACAAAGTCCAAGTAGGAAGGAGACTTTGGTTTGTTTCCCATGTGAAACCAAGCCTTTTTAACCAAAACCACAGTCTGTGTTTGACTTTCCTCAAGAAATAGAAATGTACTGTTGAGTGAGTGCTTAGCTGAAAAGATATTGTGTTTACATATCATCTGAGAACACTGTGTCATAAAAAAACTTCTCTGTAAGTAATTTTGATCAAAAGCTCGATTCAGAGGCTGTTCTGTAAATTGACCATATTCACACAGCAGCCATTTTCCTCTGAGACAGCTGTTTAAACAAGGAGTCTGAAAAATTGTTTCAATTTCACTACTTCCAGATTGATCAGCAACTAAAAAGAGATGTGTGTGTATATGTGTGTATATATATATAAACTCCCATTCTAGATCCAGCCCTATGAGCTATAAGTAACACCACATTAACAGCGTTGGTTCGCCAATTCTCCACCGTTGGGCGTTTACACAGAGGAAGCACTGCTGGAGTAAAGACGAACCGCTGTGTAATTCACACAGAAAGCCGGTGCTGCAGCTCCTAAAGAGACGTGATGGTACACATCATGATGATGTGTGTTCAAGGTGCTTCACAGGTGTCCCCCTGTCAATCTAAACCCGCGGATAGTTTATAATCACATGGATGCTATTTTAATGCGTCGTGATTGAGATCCTGACCCACTGAAGTTACGTTTTTTGTCCTAAATGACATAATTACATAATCGCCATCAGTGAGCAGGTCGCTGTCTTACTCTGTCACTCGCGAGGACAGAGGCTGTTTTCCGGGGAAAGTTCCCTGAAGTCTCAGTCAGGAGGGCTGACCGTCACGGTGATTTATTTTCATTACAAACACTCTGTGAGTTTAAGTTTTTTGCCGGTGACAGACGCTGTTTTTCGAGCAGAAATGTGACATGGAGTCTGTAGGACAGGTGTGAGGACAGATGCTTCGTACTCGTTGCCAAAGACAGTTACAGTTACTACGTTACCTTAGTTTGGTTCTGTAATGTTGCTTTGTGGGACATTTATCTGTATTAAGTTGAGTGAAGGACCTGTGTAGTTAACAGGCCATCCAGTAGACACGCCCTCCATACGCACAGCCAGCTCATCCTTTCACAGTGGTTCAGTTTCCCAATACTGCGCCTCTGATACTATCAGACGAGTATTATATACAGAAGTTATTGAAATGTTACATAAATAAAATGTTTGATTTAAAAAAATTATATAATATATTTGTATCGAACCATGGGTCAAAAATGTTGACCCAAGCAGAGAGTTGAACAGCGAACGGGATGTGAGATTATTCGCGTATCAGTAAGTTTAGAGGGGAAGTGTACTTTCTGCAGCTTGTGTGTTACAGTTGCCATCCTGTGGTGTACAGAGGATAAGACACTGAAGGACTGACAGACTGCACTCAGTCCTGGAAATAACATATTCAGATTTGATATGCCAGCTAGCGCATTGATTTACAGTGGTGAACAGACAATTTGACTGGAACTGCTTAGTAGGTGTCCATATTTCAGGGGTTAATGGACACCCTGCAGCCAATCACAATCGAGTATTCCCCCAGACCATGGTATAAATGCTAGTATTGGCTGTGCATTAGCCTGTGCATACAATGTAGAGGTACATAATAAATATTCCTAATGGCCTTAATTTTAACCTTAAAAATATGGATATTATTTTAATATAAAAGAAATGATGAATGAAATTTGAATGGGATTACAGAGAAAGATAGACAGCACTACAATTTATCCACTACCTTCATCTGTTATCCATTCTACTCTCACGTCACTCACGGTCATAGTACTCATAGACAGACACAGCAGCTGGTTGTAAGACGCCCACGTTAAACTGCTGATGGACCCTAAATGTAATCTCTTCTGGTCGTGTGTGAGAAACCTGCAGAGAAGCGTAAAGAAAAGGTGAGATAAAGAGAGAAGGAACACGGCAGAGAGAACAAATATAAAGGAAGCAGACACTGATGTCTTACCTTGTCCAGGTAGATGATGAGAGAGCCTCTTTCTGATAGGACTGTGTTCATCTCATAATTTGCAATTGTGCGAGCACGTCCTTTGGACAACTACACACACACACACACACACACACAAACATAAACAGACACACATCAGAAAACACGTCTCATTTCTTCACTTTTGAACCACATGTCAGTATGCCTGCATTAGTAAGAGCTCTTACTAAGTTCAGGTCTTCTGTGTTCGCGGTGAAGCCAGTTAACAAACCAATATCCAAGATAGACATGGTTGCATCACGCTCCTCGTCCTTATACCTGCACAGAAAATGGACAGCATAATGGGTATAAAAGCTCAATCAGAAGAAGATTATACAAGCATATTTTTCAGATTCAAAAAAGTATGACATGGGGGTGGATAACAGGGCAGGACAATTAAAAAGAACGTGAATAACAACAATAAGAAACAGAAAGGTTCAACAGCATTGGGCCTCATGCGCAACATTTTCTATCCAGATAGTTAGACTTATTGATTGTACTCACAAAACATCTATTCTCAGTTTATAGCTCTTCATGTCATCATCATTTCTATCTGCAGGAGAAAAAGATTTGATCCGTATTTAGTTTGTTTTTATCATAAAGCAAAAAACAAATACATGGCAGGTCGATGGATAGGCAGCAGGAAAAACATGCGTAGAGACAAGCAAACAAAATGACCAGGCTTCCTTGGAGGTCCAAGTCTGACACTTAGTTAGAGATCCCACAAATGTCACTTTAACCTTAAACAGGATAAACAGTGGTTTTTAGTTTAATGTTTTGAAATCAGTTTTTTACACCATAACCATCTGTTAGGCCCAGTCTGCCAATTTTGGCCTGCAGGCAACACCTTTGACAGAAAAAGACAGGCAATCAGACAAGCCGTTGAAATGACGACAAACAACAAAGTTACCTGGGATGAGCTGCACCGACACGTTAAACTTCTGACAGTCACTTTCCTTTTCAGTAGGCAGGGTGTAATAAAGAGACACCATCTATGACATAGATAAAGTGCATTTTATCATGTGAAAAGCTAACATTAGGGCCCGTAAAATAATAATACGATCATCTAAGCTTTAGGGCGATGCACAATATACATTTATATATGTATAAATCTCCTAAAAATCACTTTATAAATTCTAGGACTGAATGCCAAAATTTAATATCACAACATTTTTGAACAAATGATTTTAAGTCAATACCGACAATATTGTACGGATGGCTGTCGGTACTTTCACAAAGTATTAACACAATGACTTTTCGTTTTTTTTAAACATCTCATTATTGTATTTCAAGATAAGTAATATACATTGGCAGACATGATGGACAAAAAAGATAAATAAATAAATAAATACGCAAATAAGATATTAAATAAATAATGAAAAAGAAAACAAGACACACATCCAAAAACGCAACAAAACAAAAACAAAAAACAGCCATTTGCTCTCAATTCAGTTTGTCATTCCAAGCATCTATTTGTGTCTCATTCTGTTCCAAATAATTGTAAAAAATATGCCACATTTTCCTAAACTTATTCCACCGATAGATTGATTCTTCCATGAGCGTGCAATACACCTTTTGGCTTCAAGTAAGCAAATATTTAGCAGGGATCTTACATTGTTTGAAATAACGAAATCATCTGGGTAAATATTTAGAATGCATGTTCTAGGGTTACAGGGTACCTCTTTACCCATAATGAGACTCATAAGATCTAAAAACCTTTCCCCAAAAACCAATAATCTGAGGGCATTCCCACATACAATGGATCAGTGACCCCTTCTGATGATTACATTTAACACATGTGTCAGGAATATTGGGGTTAAAGTGATGTAATCTAGCCGGAGTAATGTACTGTCCACTTAACCACTTATATTGTAGCAATTTGGAGTAGTGATCCACCGATACATCGGCCGGCCTATTTTTTCCGCTGATTTTAGCGTTTTTTACGTGTAGCGGCAGATGTGGGCTGCTGTGTTCGCCGATCCGGCATTATTTACAGACAGGTGTCCAAAGGCAGCTCCGTGTTGCTGGAGACGCTGCAGTGAACGTGCAGACCATGCATAGCCCATCCCCCACTAGGAGAGTGCTGGAAGCCTGCTCTTCAACACAATGGTAAGTTTTAAACTTTCAAACTGTTTGGCAATATTTCAGCTAACTTAAACACGTTGAAAGTGGAAACACGAATGCCAAATGCAGGCTCTGTATGTTTTTGGTTTTTTTTGAAACTATAGCTAAGCAAGTTTGTGGGTCCAAATGGTAAACAGGAATGCCGAATGCCTCGTCTATAAAACTGCTTGCCATTGTGGCTATATGTATTCATACGGTAGCTGTTAGGAACATTGGTCATAGGATTAAGTAATGCTGATGTGGTTCTGTGGTTCCGTGGTGTTGTAGCAGTTTTATTTAGTGACCACCTAGCTGGAGGTTTGGACGCATGTGTGTGTGTGTTTCTCTCTCCCTCTCTCCCTGATTGGAGCGGGGCGGAGTTCCCTTGCCATCGCGGTGATATCATAGCACAACCCCCCCTCAAGAAGAGCTTTAATGATGAAAGACATGTTTTACACGTAGTTGAATATTAATTTGTGTTAACGTTTATCATGTACCAAACAAGTGCACTAGTGTACTAGTGTTTGAAGCCGTTTGCACACGTTAGCATTAGCAATCCAGTTCAATGGTGGTTAAGTTTTTCAGTCAGTGTCAGCTACCAAACAGAAGTTTGTGTGTGTGTGTTTGTGCGCGCGTCTCACTCAGTGGGATCACGCATCGCATCACAGCGATATATGAGAGTGCTGTGCCGACTGAAGGAGAGCTTTTAAAACTTTGAGAAGCAGTTTTATAGTTGGTTGAATATTTATTCCTGTTAACATTGATGCAGAAGAGAACCATGTACAGTTTGTTGCTTAATGCGCATCTGACATCACACTATTTACCTCTGCTAATTTATGTTCTGGGGTTGCCATTCTGGCAGCTTCTTTTACATTTTTGTTTAGACCTACTAGTGTGTTGACTTTGCATATTAGGTGACATAGTAGCATTAGACATGCCTATTTTATTTTATGTAGAGAAATCGAAACCATGGCAGTCTTAAATTACAAATCAAGCACTGTATTGCAATGGCTACTTATTTATTTGTTGTTTATTGTTTTCTTAAATTATCTAAATGTGTTAACAAAAGACATTTTGTGATGACTTGATTATATCTGTCTTATAATATGTCAGCAAGCAATGCATCATCAAGTCTGTGTTGTAGATGTGGAAGCCTTTTACCCTTGCACAGTTAACCAGATGCACACATAATGTGGGTGGTATGAGTGTAAGATGATTGCACAAGACTGACACTGATCTGTGTTTTTGTTTATTCATTTTAAAGAAATGGCGGAGCAGAAAACCAATCCAGTGTGGCAGCATTTCACAGAGCCTACTCCTGGAAATGCTCGTTCTACCTCACCTTTTTTCAATATTTGTTAAATATTGTTTACTTGTTCTTGTTCTACCTCACCTGTTTTCAATATTTGTTAAATAGTGTTTACTTGTTCTTGTTCTACCTCACCTGTTTTTAATATTTGTTAAATATTGTTTACTTGTTCTGGTTCAACCTCACCTTTTTTGATTTCAATAAATGTTCCTATTTTTAAAATTGAGACTCATTAACATTTGTTATCATCGTGTAATTTTTTTGATGTAAATTGAGGGAGCAAAAGTAGTAGGTTATCGGCTCAAGAAAATCGGCAGTCCGTAATAAGTCATCGGCTACGGCTGATGAAAAAAAAATCGGTATCGGCATCGGCCCTAAAAAGTCCATATCGGTCGATCCCTAATTTGGAGTGTGTGATCACAGTTTGGGCTGGACTAAGAGCAAGCCTCTGTCCATTCCTCTTCTGTTATATTCTCTGTTAAGTCCATCCTCCAGGCCTGTAGGATATTGTTTGAAGATTCTTTGCACTTGCTGACAAATAAATTATAATATTATCATATTACCATATGGTCACCTGCCCCCTGTTTTCAACACAACGAAATTTTTTGATCAGTGATGCCCAGCCCTAATCTGTCTTATACAGTCCACGCACAAGGTAAAAAATGCTTTCGACTTAATTTGTGATTTAAAGAGGACACATCAATAAATAACAAATAATAAATCTCAGAATAAAACATACATTACTTACTGTCACTGTTGCTTCTCCTGTGCCCGTGGCAGTCACTGTCACATTCTCATTGATACTATCGATCTGTGGGAATTTGAATACACACATAAACACAAACACACACACACACCCGGGTCAGTAGAAGAAAGATACGGAAAACAACAGGATTGATCAGATTAATGAACTGTTTTCTTTGTGTGCGAGAGTGTGTGTGTTCTCACTCTAGATGTTCTCGTGGTGTAGTGGTTGTCCCTGTTGAAGTTGTACTTTTCAGCTTTTGGCTTGCCTGGCAATAAAATGTCCACATTCAGATTATACTCTAGTTCTTCAGCATAAGCCCAGTACTCAGCTACAGCCTGGTACACCATTATAGTAGCCTGGAGAGAAAAACAGTGACATGGACTTAGGTTAACAGGTTATCAGCCCAGATGAACTAAAACGATCTGTGCTAAAAACAGCTAGAGGTGCAGTGTCTGTTACCTGAGTTGATCCATAGCCTCCTCCCACCTTCTGCTGCTTGATCAACCATCTTACGACAGGCTTAGCATCTTCCAATGCCTGTATTAACAGGAAACAAGTACATGTGTAAAATGTTGTGGGAAGTTGTGAATTTGTTAGTTTTACTTAGATCACAGCCTGTCAGTTTCTAAAAGCTATACTTTAAACTTCTACTGTAAATGAGTTTTCCATGATGGCACAGTTAAACTACAAATATTTGACACTTGTCTGATACAAGCCAGCTAGATGGTCAAACCTTTCTCTGGTTTGTAAACCTCAAGTCTAAGTCTTTGCAACCTTTGGGATTGGATGGTCCATAATGTTCTGAATGCGTCAAGCAGCTAGAAGGAATTAGCTCATTTAAAAAAGTGTACCACTTCACTGACATTTAGAGGAAGTACCATTTATAGACAAATGTTCTAAACCCCCCCCATCATGAATGATGTTCTGTAGCACGACATCCTGGTGAAACTCAAGAGGGACATGCTCACCTTGACCTTGACCAGAGCAAGAAGAGCGTAAGCTGTGGCCTCTAGTGTGTAAATATGTCCCTTTGGTACTGGCCAGTGGGACGACTCTTAGAAGGACACAAATAACTTCACATTAGTATGCTTTGGCTGGAACAATCTTAATTCACTACTAAGTCCCCACTCCCTTAATCTTAAAATATGAATCCTTAAGAAAAACAAAAGTTTTTCACGAAATACTCATTTGTGGCCACGAAATAGGTATAATATGCTCACGAAATACCTATTAATGATATCATTCCTGGACAGCTGGGTAAGAAAATCGGGTGCACCTTCTCTACAACCTGCAATAGCCTACGTGATGTCCTTAAGGTGAATGTCTTTTCTTATTCTGGTCAAGTCAATATCTTCTTATCCCGCATTTAGCCAGTTATTTAGTTATGCCTATAATATAGTGAACTTTTAATCTTCTGTGATTTTATTGAAGGACAAATGTCCAGAGAACACTACATACACCTTCAGTAGTTCAGTCAGAGCCACAACAACCTGCAAACCAATATCAACTAGATTCTGACCACTGATAGGCTACAGGTTCCTTGGCAACCCTATACATATAGTGAGTGCTACTGTAACCGCACGACTGCGTTCGGTGCCATCATTAAATGCTTCGGCTCATATAGCCTCTGTATTCCCTGAGCTGAGAGTCTGACACACACGATGCTACTTTCAAAGGAGATGATCAGTGAAAGGCACTGCCTAAATGCAGGATAACAAGATATTGACTAGAAGAGAATAAGACGCTCAACTTCAGGACATCACGTAGGCAGGTTGTAGAGAAGGTGCGCTCGATTTGCTTGCCCCGCTGTCCAGGAATGATATTAATACTATTAATCGGTATTTCGTGTGTATGTTATACTTATTTTGTGGCCACAAATTAGTATTTTGTGGCCACAAGTATTTTACTAATTAGTATTTTGTGGCCACAAATTAGTATTTTGTGGCCACAAATTAGTATTTTGTGGCCATGAATTGGTATTTTGTGCGCACGTTATAGCTATATTGTGGCCACAATTAATTTTTTTTTTGACCATGTCATGTCTGGGGATCCGCACATTTGTATTAACACGAGAGCCCAACTAATAAATTATTTCATGGCCAAAAAAAGATACGATACAGAAATAAAAAAATAAAAAAAAATGTTTCAACATAAGCACTTAACATAAACAAGCATTTCTGATAACATCCCTTATAGTACTACTTTAGTTGTACAAAAGTTGTTGGCAACTGAACAGGTTGAGAAAGGCTGGACAATCTAAATGAGAAAAGGTCCATGTGTTGAGGTTGGTCAGGTCACATGCAATAATACTGTAATATTCAAAACAAACTGTCCTTTTCATTCAAAACAACAAAAATACGAACTGAAATAATTTTGACCGATTAAAATAGTTGAATAATTTCAAGTCTCTGAGCACTTTGTTTTTTGTTGTTGTGTCATAGATGTGACAAGAATCCTGCTTGCAGCTTGATATGACGATTTCAGCGCATTTATTTTTGTTATTCTTACCTCTGAATTTTGAGGAAATGTCTCTTCAAAATTCCTATGCTTCATCTCATAATGCCGTTTCAAATTGGAAATCTTCATCACAGCTATAGTCTCCTGGCGTATTAAGCACATGGGTCTTGTGCTGGTTGGATGGAGAATGACTGCACATTTTCAGTCCATTCTTCTTTGAATTGCTGATTTTCACTGTCCACTTTTCTTTGAGCAATGAACTTGGAACATGCCATTTTCATGCAATCTAGGGGCTCCTATAGCTGGAAAATGTAAAAATGCGAACTGCTCCAAAAAACGAAAGTGAAAGTTAAAAATTGTGCTCGCAGCAGTGAGTAACCCAACTGTCTGTGTATCGATGGCATGGAGACAAGTCCCGGTATACATGTGCTGACCCAACCAAAACACATGGTGAAGGAATAACAGTTCGGGTGCTACAACTAGGAGAACCATTGCACTATAGTAATTAATCACAGATTCTGAATCTTTACACCTTTGGACCATTACTGAATTAGTTTGAGAATATTTATGTGTGACAACACCTGGGGAAACAAAGTTTTTGAGGATCTCTAGGTTCAGTTTGTTTTCATTGGCCAGAGCGTATGAAGTCATGGCAACAGCATATGGGTTGGTGAGGGCAGGCAGACGCCTCTCCAGGTAGGCCACTGCTCTGTCTATACTGGCTTGCAGACGCTGGACAGAAGGGGAAAAAATATGGGAGAGTGGGAATGAGTGGGAGAGAACAGTGTTACCATAAAAGATAAATGTCATATTTGTATGGTGATTGTAATCCATCTGTTTTGAATATACACTTCTGTTCAGGAATGCTGTAGAATTTATGAGCTGAATCGATCTGTGTATGGTGACAGCATTTTGTTCGTGGTTTCAAAGTTCCTAAAAGGTGTTCCCCCAGAAATGTTGAAAATGAAAACATGTCCAAAAATCTGAACAAATGTAGCTAAAGCAGCAGATTAGAATGAAACAGGTACATTGCACTACAGTATCCTTTTCAACCAGAACATGGAACATGTTAGCTTAATTAGGTATCAAGCAACAGCTGACAAATCACTGATTCAAAAATTCTTAAGAACTTCAAGTATTAAATCTGCTTCTGTTACTGTTGTAAATTGCATTTTCTGCCCTGAATGAACGGACAGCTTGATGGTAGCAGCCACACGGGGGGCAGGATCAGCAAATCAGTTGCTTCATTGGTTCGGTGTTACACAAAGCTTTGTTTCGCCCATTACTAGTTGAAGTCATTGCATAAAGAAATAAAAGGGGAGGGATAAAATGAAATAATAAGGTTAGGTACTTACATTAACGGTGGCTTCACATAGTGAACGTGACTCCTGCATGGCAATGAGGCAGAAGGCCGTCATGGAGGCGCCTGAATCTGTGCCCCGCACATCACCCTACATGTGCACACACATGAACATGTTTTGGAACACATGACAGTTAATGACCTGTTACTGTATTCAACTCAAGTTGCTACTTTATCAGCATTTACTTAAAGGGGCAGTAGTTTTGAGGAGGAAATTCTCAGAGTTTTAATATTTACAATATGAATAAGGTAATAATATGAACTTATAGATGTTCTCAGAGGGAAACTGTGTTACCCTGTAAAACAAAATTCTCGCCAAAATGCAACCTAGGCTTTTTTTGTGAATGTACCCGAGTCAAACCTTCATATAAAAGCATAATTACGACGAAAGAGCCACTTTTAAGATTTGCCATATTTTCATTTTTGGGTCACACTCATTTTCAATGGGAGTGCTACGGGCAACTTTCATGATATCATCAAAATCTCTATTTTTAAAACACTAAGAGGGCTCGACACAACATGAACAGCAACACTAGAGCGGTCCGGGGGCATTTTGGCGTGAGTTTAAGGTCAGTTTGTTTCGAATTAAAAAATCAGTCAATGAAAAATCGTTCTTTTCTAATTAAACTTTCTTCCCTAAAACTACAGATTGCACCTTTAATGAAGTGATATTGACGAAATCAGTGCACATACAGTCATCTCTCCGTGGATGACAACTCCAACTTCTCTAAACATGCCATCATCTTGCTGTGCGTTGATCAGAAA
Organism: Sparus aurata; assembly: GCF_900880675.1. Taxonomy (NCBI): domain Eukaryota; kingdom Metazoa; phylum Chordata; class Actinopteri; order Spariformes; family Sparidae; genus Sparus; species Sparus aurata. The sequence continues at coordinate 15,498,690 of NC_044210.1, forward strand.
CTTGACAGCGTCACAGATGAGGTCAGGTTGCACTGCCACCAGATTGTTGGCCATGGCAAACACCTTGGCAACATAAGCTGTCAGCCTTTGAGAGAAGAAGAGAGGCTGTCATAGTATAATTTCATTTATTTGCACATGAAATACACCCATAGTCAGGATCTAAGTTAGAGGATGATGTGCAAATATTAATCTGTGAATTCATGAAGGTCTTGGTGCCTCACCAGGTGCTGCTATCGTGATGGGCCCACTGAGCAAAAGACCCGTCATCTTTACGGTACTTAAGCTGATTCACGTAACCTGGGCAAGAACAAAACACTCATTTTTATGGACTACCATTAAACTGAATCTTTATTTTTTTTTTTACAATTTACAATCCATACAGAGGGCCATTAAGATTCATGTTATTTGTCCTAATGAATACATCTTGGTGTGCTTACCGGTCTTGATGTTATCCAAGGCTTCGCCACGTTTCTGAGGGCCCACAGCTTCCCACTGATTGGTTTTGTCCAAATATGTGACTGCAATGACAGGTAGCGTCATGCCGATCATGTTTTGCTCTCCACAGCCTCCGGGCTGTTGGATCAGAGTACCCATTGATTGTCCACTAATGGCGTTCTCCACCAGTGCAGATACGTGTTCTCTCCCTGCATGTACACACAGAAACAGAGAAATTAAATTGTTGTAAAACTAATGTAAAGAAACAACTAAACTAACAGGCAAAGATCATTTTTTAAGGCTTAGAGCCATATTTCACCTAACAAGCCTAAATATAACATTATATCTCACCTGTCACAGAGATCTCTGTGTTCCTGGGCGTTTTGGGAGCCATTAATTTTCTAGAAATTCCACTGTTCATGACTACTTTTTGGATACCACCTAAAGGAATAAACAGTGGACACATTAAGAGATCAGTTAACAAGTGATAAATACATAGTATTTTCAAGTTGTGCAAAAACTTAGCAATGTAATGGGTGTGCTCACCTACTCCTTCCTTAGCTGGGTCAAGATTTACAATCTGAGCATCATTAACCAGCACACCTGGAGGCTGGTGAATGAACAGTTAGGACACAACTTTAGAAAACAAATCTATGTCATTTGCGTCAAAGTTAAGCCCCGATAGATGGCTTTTTATCTACTAGTGCAGTGCCTGTAAGAAAAATGTATGTATATGTATATTTAGTATTTTTATTTATATATATCTATATATATAGATATATATAAAAAAACATTTATAAACATATATGTAAACATACATAAACACACACACATACACACACATATATATATATATATATATATATATATATATATATATATATATATAGCCTTAATTACATTGTTGTATATGTGTTTTCCTCATAATAGCGATCGAGGGTAATGTAATCAAAATGTAAAACTTTCAGACATGAGACTGATTCATTTGATGATAGGATTTCTCCTCCTAATTAATTCAATCAATGGGGGTCATGAACCTTCTACTAAATTCTGGAATTTCCTAGCTCAACTGAAGCATTTGGCCTTAATGTTTACTCTCATGAGAAGTGGTGAAAAAATATAACACTCGTCCTCTGAGCTGACTACAAGACTTGCATTCTTAATTCAGCAATCTCAGTATCTGTGATGAAGTTGCTTCTCTAATTCTTTGTGAACTAAGATTGATGTGTTGATTTTCTGATGGTGTGGTCATGCTTTGGATACAACTGATTCTCTGCACTGCCCCCTTAGTAACTTTTATTCTTACCACCACCCGCAGCATCTTCCTGATCCCATCACTGAGTGCAGAGTCTTTAACAACTGCTTTGACCTCTATGGGGTGTTGTCCTTGCTTCATTGGAATAATGATGTAGGGTACAGATCGTGTAGTTTCAGGCCCAACGTTGACTTCCTGACGGTACTTTCCACGTTTAGATGCTGAACTGCACACAGCTGACTGTGGAGTCTCAATCAGATCCACCCGCACCTTTAAAACAACATGAGAAAAAAGATAGAGAAAGTGACTGAGGAGGAATGTGTAGCTGATCAAAGATGAAGACCCCTCATAGAGTGGATAGTGTGGATCACAATCATCAGTTTTGCTTTAGGTCATCTAATGATTTACTTTGAAGAAATGCAATGTTGTACATTGTTTCCTAGAGAGTGATGGAATGTCACTAAGTACATTAACTCAAATATTGTACTTAGGTGTATTTTTGAGATACTTATACTGCATTCTATTTCAATTTTATTTTCATTTTCTGCTACTTTACAGTAGCAGATTGAATAATGCATTCGAGCCATTGTTTTGTTAATTGATTTATATTATTGACAGTTGGATTGAAACAAACACTGATAACAATAATCGGAGAAAAACTGCATTTTAAAATTAACTATGTGTCCTTTGGATGCTGAAGTACATTTTTTGCCAGGAAATTTGTGTTTTTAAACTAATGTACGAGTGCTTGCATAGCGAGTGACCCATGTAACTGTCAAATAAACGCTAAACAGCACAAATATAATCTTGAAAAATAAAAATTGAAAAGTAAAAAGTACATTTATTATTAGATGCTAAAACTTACTCATGTGTACTCACTTACTCACGCATTTGTATGGGTGACTTTCTCTAATACCAATTGACTTTAAAGTCCTTTAGATAACTTGAATGGAAAGGAACATGTTGTAGTAAGGTTACCGCAGTTCTGGGGCCGCTCTCGATTTGAGCTGCTATTAAGCTTATCAAAGCCTGGAGAAAGGATTTAATTTCTTCTCTTTTCTGCGACAATTTGTATGTCAGTACAGTCTTATAGGTTCTGCCCTAAAACATAGTAAAAAAATATCACCCGAACTTACAGTGACAGGATCAGGGCTGTAGTTGTGGAGGATTGCCTTGATTTCTATCTGCTCTCCTCGGACAGCTGAGTAGGGCAGTCTGAGATCAATGAAGAATTCCTTCCGGACAATTACCTCTAATGGTTCGCCCACACATATACCTTAAAGACGACAGAGATATAAAGAGTGATGAAAAGAGAAGGAAAAATAAAAGGTGTGGTGTGGTTTTAATCAGTAGCCCAATTCACACTACCCCTTCAGCGCAAGCCTTCACTGAGGCTACTGAACCCTCACCGTTAGTTTGTGACAGACTAATTCCAGTGAACTGCCAGGTTGTGATTGAGTCTTTCAAAGGAAAAGATTGCTGTACTGTCGTTGTGTCACTGAAACAAAAGAAAAGAGTTGGCAAAATGAAATGCGTGATATGTAATTTCTGTCACTAAAGGTCTCTCTATTAATAAAAAAAAAAAAGATGTTTTCACAGTGATGTGCAGGGAGGGCGAGGAGGAGTGGGTGGGCAGATACACTGCTAAGCTGGTCAGAGCCAACCAACATTGGAAGAGAGAGTTGGGTGCAGAGCTAGAACTTTGTGAGGAATAAACACTTGGAGTTACACTGCATCCTGCTATGATCTGGAGCTACTTAGAGGAGAGCTCAGAGACCACTTTTTCAACTTTTTGGATTAAGGAGCAGAAAATTTGCTCCTGTTTATCAACCTGACTGCAGCAGTAATCTGTGGATCCATCCATCAGACAGTCAAATCAGTGTTCATGTTCTGTAATGCTGAATGCCGACTGGAGCGGAAAGAAAAATGTTCTTCACATCATGAATGTAACATTACAGCAAGGAAGGGGAGAAACAAGGGAGAGAACCAGAGTCTCTGGTGAGTGCTAAGTTTAGTGAGAGGTTGACCTGAATTCACACACATACACATATCCTCAGTGTGTTGTGTTACTTACTAGCTAACGGCTAATGTACAGTCAAGAAATAAAGAATGTGGGGGCTAGTAAACATGTCTGAGTAACACAAATACACCCAACTGATCCCATGGCCATTATTCATTTAAATTAAATGAATAATGGCTCCCTGCTGGTTAGCAAACCAATAAACAACCACCATTGCTGATTAAAATTTGAATCTGAATGTTCACAGACGAGGTCATTTTACATCATTGTGTCTTTAAATGATAGTGGCATCATTAATGTGCATACAGGTTTCAGTTATCTCACCAGTTTGGTGTTTGTTGAGGGCAAGCAGGCAGTCTGATATCTGACCACAGCCAACTTTCAGGGAACTGGGTGCGAGAAGTGACATCCCCACTGTCAGCGTAACTGTCGTCATCTTCTTCACCTTTAGTGTCATTAATAAGGTTATGATATTACATTGGAAGGCAGTGATTATTTACTAACTACTAGTATGACCATGGGTAGAAACCACCCTCCCTCTGTCCCTTGTCCCCATCTCTTACTTCGGGCCAGTTTGAGGCTTTCCTCATGTCTGTCAGCTAGCTGGCTTTCCATCTCCTTAATATTAACGATAATTGCAAAAACAGGAAGTGTTGCATATCTCCACATTGGTGTGTGTGATTGACACAAAACTTCAATCAATACTTCCCCATGACTGCCTCGAAGCTCTGTGCAAAATTCTGTGCAACTCGGCCTCAAGGGGGTGCTTTTATTGCAAAATAACCCAAAAAACACTCTGCTGGCATTTCACCGAAATCAGTGAGCACGTACATCATGACCAGATGCACAAATGTCCTATTGGACCAACAACCCAAAGCCAACAGGAAGTCAGATATTGTCAATTTAGTGGTGACTTTTAGTGATTAGCAAAAAATCACACAAAAATGCCAAAGTAGCGAGAAACAAGCTGGGTTGGAGTTCTCTCTAAGTTAGCATACTTTGTCTCAAACAAAAGAGGACAATTGTCATCTACAAAAGCCTCCTTATTCAGGGTTCTCACTTGATTCACAATCTATGTAAAACAGGTTTACAAATTTCTACAATGGCCTTTTTGCCCAGCCACACAAGTGCCCTCTCACAGGGTTTGTTGGGAACAGCAAAGTGACAAAAGAATTTCCCATGCCATCACTGTAATTAAGACAAAGTACACGCACACACCGCACAGCACGCAGCAGGCCACAATTGCTGCACACCGTGACAGCAGTACTCGCTCACACGTGTGGACTGCAAGGGCCCGTTCATCACTGCTTGCAGCTTTAATTATTATTATTACTTGCTGTAGTCTACTCCTTTGCTACAGCTGCTTCCCCATACAGTTCTGGCAAATCAATCATTGCTGGCTGAGTTAAAACACATCACCACCCATGCACCAGCATGGTAATGTCACCACGGACACCACATTTAAAATATCTGTTACTGCAAACTACAATATCATTATTATACAGGACAGGCTTATCCAGCACAGCTTGTTGTTGGGCAAGGGCTTGAATGTAACCATGTTCATTCATTTGAATAGTTTCACAGTCCAGCTTTAAAAGAGGAAACTGAGAAATATAATTTTTTCGTCTTGTTAAAGCTCACATTTGTTAGACAGTTGATTTTTGAGTCTCCTTCCAAACTCCTCGCATTTGGTTGGCAGCCGATCCAAATTACAATTCCAAAAATCAACTTAGACTCAATAATCAACTAAATCTTACAAATAGGAGCCATAAGTCAAGTCAATTTTAGTAACCTCCCCGTTAACATAGAAAGAACAGAAATATACAGAGTAAGAACTGCTGAAGGACGAGAAAAGAAAGATCCCTCTTGTTAGAAACTGAATAAGGAAAATTTCAGCTCATTTGTATCTTTTCAATAATATATGGCACTGGAAAGAAATCCTTGAAGAAGTCAAAACATTTCCAGAGAGAGAGCATGTACTGTGAGGAAGAATATGACTGAATATGTGGTTATTGGCTAGAGCTGTGGTTCTTACCTAAGGATCGTTTCCTCCTGCTCCCGCTGGGGGTCGGACATTTAAATTCTGGAAACACAACAGAGACTGGATCTTAAACAGAACCCAACAAGTTTATACCCAGACTTTGGTTTTGCATAGTATAGTTGATGCGTGGCTCTTAAATGTCCAGTATAAAGAATGTTGTCAGTATCTATAGGCAGAAATGGAATATAATATTTAGAATGATGTTTACACTTGTTTCTCGGAAAAACTACGTCTCGTTGTGCTTTCAGGATGAACGGACTCCTAGATAACATCCACAAGGACAACTTGATACTTAAAGGGTAACTCCACCAATTTGACACATTAACACAACATTATGAAGCTTGGTGATAGTCTGACAACTTCAGAGTTAACTCCCACATTCCGGCCAGTGCATTGCTGTCAGCTCCAGGGAATGGCTGGCCCTTGGAGTCGAGTGATTTGATGGTGGGTCCAGTGAGTGGAGAAGATAGAGTTGAATAATAATCAAATCCTGTAAAAACGGGTATTCTATGAATTACAGATCTTTTGACTTTTTGCCGGGGGATGGCAAACTAATCGACAATCACCCTCAGGATTGTCTGGACCTCTTTCAGTGATAACTAAAGACGCATTTTCTGAATTTATCAATATTCTACCGACTAGATGGTAAATTTGGCAGGCTGGGAGACAGTGTTGTGAGGCGAGGGGTATTCAATTGGTTGCGATCCGAACACACTGGACCTTTTATAATCAAATCAGGTCATTTATCTGGTTGTTCACCTGGACCTAGTGTGGGTAGGAAGAAAAATGGATGTACAATAGCACACTTCATTTGTTGAAATTGCAGTACATTGTGTTTTTGCAACATTTACATGTTAGTTCAGAAAAAATGTTAGAGCTTTCGTCATCACACCCCTCACAAAATGGTCAGTTCATTATCTCACATAACTCTTAGTGGTATTTTGCAGATTTTTTCATTTCAGTGTGCCCAAAGTATATTGTTTCTGGCCCCCAAAACAAAAGAGCCAATGGAACTTTGTTTGTGGTACTCACAATACTGAAACATTACACTAAAAGATTGAACAGTTATAAGTCATTTCAGGAACAGTGTCCCTGACACTATCTGAATGACATTATGTCAGCCATTAGACGCTTATACCTGGAAAAAAAGGGAAAAAAATAATTCAACAGCTCCTTCTCCTTACAAGTTATATTTCAAAGCCTAAAGAACGGTACGTTCAGTGGAGGGAAGGGTGAAGTCACCTTGTCTGATGGGAGTCCCAGAGGCCTCAGACTCAAACATCAGCCCAGCATCGTAGAATACACTCATAGCGTCTCTTCCTCCACCTGGTGTGCAGCCTGTATCAGACTTCTCTACAATGTCCCACACCTGAGCAAAGAAATAGAAAAAGACAGCAAATAGTTACCCTACAAACAGACACATCTGTAAACTCACATGATTGATTTGATATGAATTTAGAAACATGAAAATAAAAATAAAAATAAAATGCCTTTTTCTGAGTGAGGCGGTGTTTGTTGTTTAGGATGTAGACGCCTTTGTCAACTGCAACCAGTCCCACTGTGGCCTCTGGGTCTCCTGTGACCTTCAGACGAAACATTCTGCGAGGTTCATACGATGGAGCAGGTCTGGCTGGTTCCAGCTTCAACTAGATGTGAAGGGGAGACAATGAATGAGACGCGCAATTTTTAAATTATTAAAAGCAGATTTATGCGTAGAAACTACATGTCAAAGAAATATACAAATAACTTTATTGTGCATGGGTGTATCGAATGCTCAAACTTGGCTACATCAGTGTGTCTCACCGAGCCCATGCAAGAGTCCTTGACATCCACCCAAACAGAGTCTGATACCACTTCGTTGTCATCTGTGTGGTAGTAGGCTATGATGCGGAATGATGGCAGCATTTCTTTGGTAATGGGAACCATCAGGGGATTGAGTGCTTGGCCTCTTGTGCGGTATCTGCCTTTTTTCACCAGCTGACCTCTGCTCAGGATCTGGGGACAACGAATCATACATCAGCCCCTTACCAATATTAGCATATCTTTATAATCACCTGCTGAAAGCAACACAAACATTCCTTCATGTGCACAAATACACACATATACAAATGTTAAACATGTCTCACCAAGTATGTGATGTCTTGATGTAACTGCTTTTTGAAGTAAAGGTGGACTTTCAGGTTGTCTCCTAATGCCAACACACTCGTACCCACACCTGCAAAAATGACATGTTGCTATGAGTGCTAGACACTGAAAAGATCTAGTGCATGGCACATGCCGTACTTTGCCACTTCCACCACCATCACAACTTTTTATTATATGCTGTCATGTCAGGATGTCCCTCACCTATGTGGATGTAGTTGTTGCTACCAGAGGTATATGGGAGAGCTGTCATGGATGTTGATGCTTGCCTCTCAGGTGTAATAAGGGGATCATTGGTCCTTGCCTGCAATCAAGGACACACACAGGAAAGCATGCACAAAGAGGTCTCAAGTCTATTATATACTCAATTTCACAGTATCTTGCAAAGTACAACAAATAGCTGGTCATCATTGCCAAAAGCTTAATTACATTGCTGTATTAGATGTATTTGTTTTATTTAAATTGAGGTAAGGCAATTAAAATGAACATCTATTAGGCTGCATTCAGACCAAATCCTGCAGTGCGGCACACCACAGTGTTGTGCAGCAGTGTGAGAGTGTCTCCATGGTGGTCCGTGTGTGTGAAGTGTTGTGAATTTTAACCATCCCCACGAGCTGTTTGCCAGGACTAAGTTGTTATGTTTTTATGCTACCCTTTGAGTGATTGTCTGTCCACAACGGATCAGAAATAACAATAAACAACCAGGATGTTAGGCAGATCATTACTGTATTACTAAATAGCATGCCTTGCTACTGACATTTTCTGCTCTGCTTATTATCTCTATTCATGCCTCATGTCAGTAGGTTAAACCTGCCACTGTTAAAATGATCGTTCACATCAACATGTAAAAAAAAAAGTGTTTTAAACAGGTGCACAATGCCAAACTGAGCGAATACACATGACATGACTAAAACATATTTGAGTGAAGAATGGCATTGACTGCAGTGATAAACCTGCATTATAGTAGTTCCGACCAAGCAATCTGATTGGTCAACAAGACATTTTGACCGTGCTCAAATCAGCATGACAGCACGCCTGACTCATTACTCAAAATATTACTCCGCCAAGTCTGTGGCAATAGTTTATCCATCTCCATGGCAACATAATAACTGTCAGAGCTGGAGCAAAAAAAAAAAAAATTACGGCTTGAAATTAAAACTTTGTGACGTAAAATATGCAGAGGAAAAGTCGGGAGAAGCAGCCGCTAGACATTTCTCTGTCGACCCAAAGAGAGTGAGAGATTGGCGATAAAAAAGAAATAAACAGAGCTGTCCGAGGAGGACATCAACAGGGCCAGGCTGCCTGCTGGAGGGAGGAAGAAGGCTAGTGAGGAGCTTGAGATAAACATGCGGGGATGAGTTATCAGCAAACGGCCACGCCACGAGAGAGTGTCTCGCAAAATGATCAGGGCGATGGAGAAACAAATGTACGCCACCGTGAGTGACAGCAGAGATGAGGAATTATCTGCGAGTGCTGGTCAGCTGAATCTTTTCCTCCGCCGCAACAACTTCACCTGCAGAAGACAACTATTGCCCAATTCACCGAGAAGCTGGCGAAGTTTGTGACATTTTCATCAAGGATTTTTGAGAGGAAGGAATTAAACGCCTGTCCCAAATTGCCCCCTGGTCCCAAATAAACGCCTGGTCTGTTCAGTGATTGAAACAAATAAACACCCCGGCTATTATTTATTTTCCCTTAAGTGTGAGAGACACTATTGTGACTGCGGTGCAAACGTTTTATAAAAAGTATAAAAGAAAAAAAAAATCTTTGTTATAACTTAGGCGATTTTATTTGTGTTGGTATTAGTTGTATAATCGCAATATTACCCTCGAGGGTGTGCTTTAACATCATTTGAGCACTTCAGTGCTGCTTGCGGACCGCATCACTGTCATGCTCAAATGACGTTAAAGCACACCCTCAAGGGTAATATTGCTTAATTATTTGATTTCTGGCTACCAGGGGGCAAAAAAAAAGAATATACAGAGCATACACTGTGTCAGTGGCTGACATCTTCTTCTTTCCTCTCACTGACTTATGTCTAATGACCACCTGACAAACTGGTGGTGAAATCCAAAATTCACTCTTTTTTTAGTTTAGTTTTGGTATCCACTGACTTTTCAGTGAGATATCTTGTATTTTGACTCAAAGGAACACTATGTAGTTTTGGAAAAGACATTTTAACTTTGAATATTCAAATATTTAAATGTATGGTGGCCTAATATATCTTTACAGGTAATAACACAAGTTCTGAATTTTTTTTCTTTCCATCACTAAATAAACAAGCTGTTCTCAGAGGAACAGAAGATTCTCAGAACACCGATCGAAGCTCTAAATGTGGCAGGACAGAACCATCTTTCTGAACCACAATAATCAGCTAAGGAAACTAACAACCTGCAGTGGAACCACTGCCTGATTTCATCTCTACAAACTAATATCAAAAACGCTGATTAAGATTTAAGCTTCCACTTACCAATGGATGATAATGCAAAAAGACAAACGATGTCACTGACTCACAGTGATTGTAAGGCTGTCAATGTTTTCCTCCGTAGAGATGGTAAGCTTAATCATGCCATTGTCATCAGTCAAACCCTCCACCTGGCCAGGATCGACCGCCACTAGAACACCTTTAGCAGGAGTGTCATCAGGATTCACGACTTCAACCTGCCATCAGAGATACAAACAGATGAACTATCAGAGTGCCTTTGCATCATAATGAAAATACATGAAAACATTGCACAAATCAATTAGTTTTTAAAGGAGCATTAAACAGCATGTCTCTAATACATAATACAGATATACAGTTAACAAAGAGTGACTGTACTTCAGTATAGTGGAATCTTTTCTGTAAAGGATCTTTTGTCAGTGTAGAAATGTAGCTATACTTTTTGCTGTCAGTTATGTAAATGTGAATAAGTACTTTACCACAACAGTAAAGGGCATTCCTGGTTTGAAGTGTCTGGCTGTTTTCCTTAAGTGGATAGTATACGGTGAGGTGACTATCTTGATTCCTCTTGACTCAGCCTCCACCATTTCACTACCTGTGTGTTGATGCAGAAACATGAATGCGTTCACACACAAACTGATGATGCAAAGTTATATGCTTGTATTGAAAAAGTTACATTTTTGTCTCTTCCTCTCGTTTTTGTAAGGGAAATGTTACACCCATTGAATTTGTATGAATCACATATGACTAAACACACACAAACACACATTTTTTCTCTCTTACCGCTCTCCGTCAACACACTGACAGATACATATATGGAGCTCCCAACCAGGTCGAGGATGTTTTGGAAGGTCTCTGTAATGTGCTCTCGCTTCAGAGTGACCTGCCCATCACCTTTTGCAATCTAATGTGATATGATACAAAAAAGTGCCTTGTGAACACCTGCAGGTACTTTAATCAATGTGTAAATTTCTCGCTCATTCTGGTTGGCCTAAGAAGTACAATATAATTATCAATTGTAAATAGAAACGAAACATTTAACAAAAATAACTCGGAATGAATGAGACATTAATCATGTTTCAAGTGTCTTGCAGACTTTGTGGCACAGAGCTGCTAATGAGTGTATGTAACAACTCACCTGCACTCTCTGAAGAGAACCTGGAAAGCTCCTTTTGGTACCATCTTGAACAACCCCAAATACCACGTATGCCACCCCATTCACCTCTTCACCAAAAATATACCTAAGACCACAGCGACATTTTTGAGCCAACAACGAAGTAAAACAGGACAATCAAAAACACAAAACAGACTAAAAGAGCCCCAACACAACCTCTGAATAACAGCTTCTGTTTTCTGCTCAGTCTACCAGTGAAACCTGGGCTCGTATTCCTAAAGATTCTGAGAATCCTCTCAGAGAGCTCCTAACTTAACCTAAAAATTCCTAGCAAGGAGTCTTAGCTTAGGAGTGATTCCAGAACATTCTCAGAGAACTCTGAGCAAGGAATGGACAGAAACTCCTATCTTAGTGAGGAGGTGTGGTTGACCCCGTTGCTAGGTATGAGTCATCATTTCAAAAGCTGTGATTGGTTGATCAAAAAAGCTTGATAAAAAATATACTTTTGGTGATAATGGGCAAAGGATAGACCCTCGATAAACCTTAATCATAGAATCTAATCTCATGAAGACTGTGTAATTGTAAGTAATATTATATATTAAATAATAATAATCAGTTAAATGAATAGTAAGCTATATTTTAAAATTATCCTACAAAATGTGTGAAAACTTAGGCCCAGTTGCACAGAATTCACAGAGTGAAGTAATTTATTTGCTTATATTAATTGCCATGCTGGTAATTTTTGCACTTTCAACAATTCAACTCAATTTGGTATTAACGAGGGTAAAATGGCTCAGCTTTCATCAATGTCTGTGATTGCTGACCCGCCTATAAGAAGCAGTGTTGTGATGACTTTCATTATGGGTGGTATTGCATTGTGGCTTTGTTTTGGAGAAGTAAGTGCATCTCTAATGAGATAAACCACAAACATGATTCCTGCACAATCCAATCTGTAGCGTTAATTCACTGTCATCCAGTGTTTGGAGAATATCTCTCCTGCCTCTTCCGTCTGCGATTTTGTCCTCTGCTTAGGGAACTCCTAAGCCGCTTAAAAGTCCTCTTCCCTGCTCTTAACAGATCTCACCTTAGGAGCTCTCTTAAGAGCTAGGATTCTTTAGGAATAGCTTTTATCTTTACTAGAATCTAATCTTCACTTTTAGGGGAAATTCTAAGAAAACGTCATGATTCTAAGAATTTTCTTAGAATTCGGCCACTAGGAGCAACTCTTTGCACTAATAATCTTTAGGAATACGGCCCCTGATCTCTTGAGCCACAAAATAAAAACCTTCACATACGTAGCTCTGATGTTGACGGTGAGCTCTGGACTGTCCACGTAGAAGAAGGGCCTCTCAGGTGTCAGCTTCACCTCTAAACTGGGCAGCACTGAAAATTTTAAAAAGTTTTATTGCATTTTCAATAAAGGTAAAAGTATATGAATATAGAAGGTTTGGAAGAAGAAAAAAACGAGGGATTTACCATGTTCTCTGACTTCGAACTCTGCAGAGAAGCTCTGCTGTGGGACGTTGGAGAACTTGGCCACCACCTTCCACAGTCCGAAACTAAAACACAGACACACACAGAAAGCATATTCCAGTAATCAAGTAATCAATTCAAATATTCATAATATTTTGAGAATGAAGGTGACACATGACTCAGACTTCAGATTTCATGAAGTTAATTACATCTTACTTGATTGAGCCTGAAAGCAATTGTTTAATTATCCCATAGAAAGCAGTAACTACAGAAAGGGGTTAAAACTGTCAGGTTGGCCAGCAAACTGTACAATAGTTATAATGGTTGTACCTTTATTGTAAGCCTTTTAAGTCTGATCAATTCAGTTTATTGACGTATATATTTTAACATGTCCGTCTGTCAATTTAGAATTAAAGTTTATATCTAAACAGAGACGCTCTAGATTAATCTATGTAGCTATCAGGCTTATACACTTTAGTTTCTTTGTTTAGAATTTCTGAATTAGATTGTGTGTCTATGAATGAACGCTTACATCATCTAGTTTGTAAGTCTGGCCCTATTAAGTGTTGGGCATCGCATTACACAAGGCCTGGTTAAGGAGTGTTTAACAACAATAAAAGGGGGATTTAGGTAAGATTTGGCTATCAATAATAGTAATATAATAATGATTATTTGGGATAATTATTAATTATGATAAATAATATGATCCAATTTGGATTAGATTTCCCTGGGGCACCACCCATGGAGAAGGGAAAATATATAAATTTTACTAAATCAGTCTTATAAAAATGTACTGAACTGTTATAACTCTGGTTAATAATTAACTTAATAACTACAACCAAACTTACCATAACAGCTAGTAATGGTTGAAGGATTTTGGAGTTCTTGACAGTGTAGAGGCAACATTCACTCTTGTACAATATTAGATAGACAGCAAGAAGGTTCAAAAGTCTTTATTCAACACAAAGGTGTGTGTGTGTGTCTGTGTCTGTGTCCCTGTGTGTGTGTGTGTGTGTGTGTGATGTGGTGGCAAACTACCAATAACTTGACTTCACGATAACACCAAAACATTGAACAAACACATAAATTAAACACATTACATCAACCAGAGTTCAAAATCCTGTGCTTAGCCGTGCTATGGTTTGCTATCTAAGCCCAATCAACGTTACCAGTGAAAATGAAGGCAGAGTTAAAAACAGCAACCTAGTAACCTAGCTCAAACCTGAATTTTGCACCTAGGTGTGAAGAATGGGGAATTCTGGGACACTGAGTTCAGTTCAGAGTCCATTTTGAAAATCCACAATGAATGACTTCATCTGTGGGTCCCAACATAAGCAGACTTGCCAACCTGTACGCATTTTGCGTAGCAAGTACGCAATTTGACATCTAAATACGCTGGTACGACTTGCCCCTCTAAACTACGCAAAAAGCTGCGGACATGTGAGTTCTGTGGCAAATGTGCACGTGCGGTACTCATGTCTGAAAACACGATGCAGAAGCGTGGTGAAGCAGTTTCAGCCAATCATTGTAGAAAAGCGGAGAATGAAGAGTCTACTGCAGCTATAGCGTAACATCCCCGCCCCCCTCCTCCCTGCCTCCTCCTGCCCTCTGCCTCCCTCTCTGTCCTCCGTTCCCAGTCGCTGCAGTTGCCGCTTAAAAAGGTTAAGTGTGTGTGTGTGTGTGTGTCTGCGGACATGCCAGCTTTTGGTAAATGTGTTACTAAATGTGTTATTAAATGTGTAATGTTACTTTCACTGTGGAAACATTCGAGCCGAAGTCTAAGTGAAAAAAAGAAACAAAAAAAAAGATTTGCGAGGTGTTTTGTTCTTGGCAAATCTATCGATCTTGTTCCCCTAATGACCCCAATGCATCGTCATAGAAAAAAGAGAAAGAAGAGGCAGCGGTTCATCTGTGTGTGTGTGTGTCTGTGTGTGTGTGTGTGTGTATTTTAGCCTTTATACATATCCATTGCAGATAGAGTAGGCCTGTATATAAGGAGCAATGTAATTATTTATACAGTTTAAACATGTAGCCAACAAATCTTTTGCAGCAAGTTTTGCAACCACTGTCATGGCAGATGAGGGAGACGAAAACAGGGAGGGACAGGGCAGCAGACCTGCCAAAAAGAAGAGGGTCCATGTCCCCTAGAAGTTTTTAATGAATATCAACAACAGTGGCCATGCTTGCAACCTGTGTCTATATTTTCTTTATTAAAAGTATTGTAATCAAAAATATAGGTTTTATTGTTTTTTTTTAAGACCGATTTCCAGCCAGTGAATGGGGAAATTACTGCATGCAAAGGTTGGCAGGTCTGCATAAGTTACAGCGTAGCCAACAAACAGCTGTGCTTATGATTCGTCATTTCATTACAACTATAATGTATTGTCTTATATTTCTCAGCTAAACAAGCAGATAGTTTAAGGATTGTAACACTTTGGTTCACTGAAATGTGCACAGGGTTCCCTTTATGCCTTGGAGAAATAATTATACTACAGTGGGACATTTCCCAATGAATTGTTCAAGAGTTTACATTGCGTGATTTTAAATGATTCAAGGTATTATTACCAGCCAGTAATGTTTTCAGTTAGTGAGTCTGTGCGCGTGTGTGTGTCATCATCGCAAAATGCAGTCCTGGTGACACCTGCTGTCGCTGGGAATATCACAGAAGCAATTAATATTTTGCCAGGTGTTCATATGTCTGTCTTTCTGTGGACTGATTTTTGTCAGTGAAATAGTGTCATGAGACCTCAGAGGTCTGATGAAAAATCAAATGAAAATGAAAGCAGAGTTAAAAAAACAGCAACGACTCACCTGACAACTTCACCAAGTCTGTAACTTCCAGAGTGGATCCCCAATCTCAGAGTGACTGCATCAAGTGGTAAAATGATGCCTTCAGGGGTCTACAAAGAAACAATATTGAACCACCATCAACAGTGACCTCTGCCAGTTTAGAAAATTAATTTGGCAAAGCAATGCTTTGAATTTGTCTGCAATCCGTGAGCCACTATGACCCACTATTAAGCAGTTGTGGTGTCATCTCATTAAGAGGCTTTTTGCTTATTAATTCTGTACTTATTAAAGATAAAACACAATACCACAATCTCAATGGCAAAAGAAGCCTCCAAATTGGTTTCCTCATCCCTCTCGACAGGCTCCATTTGAGGTGTCACTGCAAACATCCTGTAAAACACTGACACAAAGAGTCATGTGACTGTTGGCAACTTTCTGACTTCACTTCAGGATACTTTCAAAATAATGGTTCATTTGACTGTATTTTATTGGCAGTCATTCATTTAAAAAAATAAATCAAAAGTGTGATATTTATATTTTCTATTGTAAAATATTGCTTACTAATGTAGAGACGTTGAACTCACCTGTGCTTCCGGGGGTGTAGAGGGTCTTGTCAGTCTGGATGAAGATGTACCCCGACTGGAAGGACACTAAGACGATTTGCTCCAACAGTTTGCCAGGGAAATTAGCTTGCAGGAATACGTACTGCTTTATGTTGGGATCTTTACTGAAGTAGCCAGCAGGAATCTGAAACCACATGCACAGACAACAGCAGAGCATTAGCAGCAGAGTGCAGCCTTTAATGTGTATTTCTGGATGCTACATCCCTTGTTTATGGTCATTTTTTATTTTATTTAATCTTGGCCTTTAATTAATAGTATCACCAATGTATTTTGGTAATAAACCCATGTTACAGAAATAAGCTTTTTTAGAACTTCAACATCACCTTAATTTGTGCCAGCTCCTGGAACTGGTTTCTTCTAGTGAGGGTCACAGTTGTGGATGCCAGCCTTTGGGTTTTTGTTGGAAAGTTCATCACAACAATTTCAACCCTTATGTCTTCTCCTGGGTAATCTTGATACTCCACAAAGATGTTTTCTGTTGTTCCTACCCGCAACCAGTTGGGGGCAGACATCACCTGCCTGCAGAGCAGAGAAAGATGGAGAATAGAAGTAGTCACTGTGCAGAAAACACACTTGCTGTTAAGGATTGCCAATCCGATCCAAATATATTAACAACAGTAGTTGGCCAAAGTGCTGCACAGTCAAAAATAACATTAGATTAGAATTAAATGAAAGAACATGTTCTTTCTTGTTGTATGCATTTAAGGCGTTATAATCAAACACAAATAATGAAGTGTTTTAGGACTGATCTGATAAAGAAGTGATTCCAACCTCCTTTGGGTGTGCACCCTGAAAATGAAGAACAAGTGCTTGTCACAGAGGACTTGAACAGGAGTTTACCTTTGAACCTTATTGAAATGATGACATCGCTGTGTGCCTGCAGGAGGGAAATATTTAAAGTATTTCCCCAAAACGTAAGACTTACTTATCTTTCTACTCGTCTATTCAACATTCAGGTTTATCTTGGGACCCTTTGGGGTTTCTTGAGCCCCATGTTGAGAACCACTACCTGAGAGCTTGTGTGTTAAAGTTTCAATTCACCCAAATTGCCAAAGACAAACAAACAAACAACAAAAAGCATGAGCTCCATGACCCTGAGCTCCAGCACGGACTTCATACTCAATGAGTGATCCATTGATTGCCTTGATTTCCAGCACTGGATCAATGCAACATTTCATCACAGGTTCTTTTGCTGTGACTGTGCAGACTCCACCTTGATGTTGCCTTACTGGAATAATTTGAATAACCACATTACCTTGACTTGAAGACAATTGTGAAATGAAACCGTGTTAAACTGACATCGATCGAATTACTCTGTCATTTGATTATGAATGCAGAGAACCTCTGATATTGCTGTTGCTCCAGTTATTGAACATGAAAATCACCGGGATTAACAAACAAACAAACTGTTTGTTTTAGCACCGTTTTCTCTGAGTTAATTCAAGCTCAGGGGTGGTGGAACGCTGTTCTACTTACAATGGAGCTCCATCAGCCAGAGGAGTGAGAGAAGCAAAGGCCAGATAGGCCCCCAGCCACAGCAGAGTCCTCCCCATCCTCCTGTCAGATCCTCATCTGCTGTCAATGCAAACTGACGCTCTGCAGCACCTCCTTTTATCTGCATGCCTCCCTCCTCCCGTACCTCCAGTTCACCTTGGTGCAATCTCCCTCGTCCCCCCTGTGTTTCTGTACATAATAACACATGATTTCCCAGCAGCAGTTAGATAAAAGGTAAACAGTGGAAAGTCAATGAGGGTTTACCTGTCTGACGAACTTTTGAGGACACCGTTTAGTGCAAAATACAAACAGCTATCCTGCATTTAAGATGTTTTCTGATATGACACCTTGGTTTTCATTCTTTCATAAATTCAATGAATTATATTCTTAGTATTATCTTTTTAATTCACGTCTTGAACCATATATGTTGAAATTACTGAGATCTTTTTACGGCTCAGTGAATTCAATGATTTGAAGGGATTTTGCCATGTGCTCTGTCATCTTTTCACTGAATGTCTAAATTTACTAAAAGATGGATCCCAGTTTTTTAATCATTATACTGAAATATTTTTCGTAGTAAATACCTTTATTCTCTTGGGACAGATGGTAATCAAATGCGTTTCAGCTCATGGTCGCCACCGGCCAAGATGGTGCTGCAAGATCGACAGGTGTGTGTGTGTGTGTGTGTGTGTGTGTCTGGAAGAACAAATGGTAGCGAGGGTCCAGAGTACCACGCGGCATGGCAAGGACAAGGAAAGTCTTCAAACAAATGGCTTATCAAAAGGGACTACGAGATGTCTGTTCTGATGAAAGACTGCATGTGTAGAAACTGATCACTCCTTTCCTTTGCAAGGATAGCAGCTCAGTGCTAACTTGCTTCGTGTTCCGTGGATTGTGTAGTTAGCTGGTAAGCTTTCCGTTGCAGCTGCTGGCACTAACTAAGCTGGAGTACTATCAGGACCTTGCATCGCTGCTGTGAGGAGAAGTTCTTCGGGCCTGCTGGAAATGCAGCTGGCAACTCTCGGCAGCAGAAGAATCCAGAAGAAGAGATCTTGAGGGCAGGTGGCCCCGTGAGAAGAGAGGTGGAGAGGAGAGAGAACAAAGGAAGGTGCTGGAGTTTAGACTCTCTGGTCAGAGAGGGGTCTGTCACACTGACCAATAGTAGCTGAAGGCTGAATTTGCAACTGGGTGTAAAGACTGGGGAATTCTGGGAAACTGAGTTCAGAGTCAATTTAGAAATCCGCAGTGAACGACTTCATCTGTGGTTCCCAACACTCAATGCTGATATAAACTGATTATTGTTGTATCCCGTGTGTAGATAATACAGATTTCCACAAAAGGATGTGTCCCGGCACAGAATAGATCCCACTCACTTTTGGGGCAGATCCAGATAAAGGGACAGTACCGGGGATTTTTCTACCACTGTCTTTGGCATTATCATAAATCTCTCAGGTAAAGATGCATGGATCCTGATGAATAGAATTAGGCATATTATTTGACGTGGATCCTAATAAAAGTCTGGATCCGGGAGATTTAAATATGTTTTCATAAAGGGTAGTCATTTTCATTGTCCTGGTGGTTGCCTGTTAAAGATCTGGACAGCTAAAATTTGGGCCACTTATGGGCGGTTTAAATTTAGAGTGACACAGGGCTATCAAGTTGCTTGTTGGGTATGCTTGATTCAATCAAAGGGGACTGTTTGGCCTGGGTGGAGGTATGCGCTCTAGTTTTTTATCATGAATTTAGTGATATCATTATATACTGGCCGTTTCACCTTTTTGAAGTCTTTTCTCACACGAAGGCAGGAGGTAGAACGATGGTTTCCTTATTGAATGGTCGTTAATTTGAATCCAACCCCTACAGTCTACATGTTGAAGTGTCTATGGGAAAGATATTGATCTATGTGGGAGTGTGCGTGTAATTGGTTATCGCTGCGGACAATGATTGAGGAGCAGCTGACAAACTGCACGTTAGCCCTTGCCACCAGTGTACGGATATGTGCGTGAATGAGTGAATTTTGACTCGAGATTTGTTTTTCTCAGCAGTGATGTAGTTCTGGACTTACCTGTGCTGCCGGGGGTGTAGACGGTCTTGTCAGTCTGGATGAAGATGTTGCCCGAATGGAAGGACACCAAGACGACTTCCTCAAGTTGATGGTCAGGGAACTGAGCTTGCAGGTACACATACAACTTTATGTTGTGATCCTTACTGAATTCAATAGCAAGGATCTTTGTATAAAGAGACAAAGCATACGTAAGCGCAGGATGGGGGATAACAGTTGATACTGATTAAGATCTGAAAATCTATGATTTCTCTTGTTTGCTGTTTTCTGTTTCCTGTGGTCAAAATACAATTCTGATGAAAAAATAGATTGTTGCATTAAATAAAAAAGGCATTTGACCAAATGAAAACAGGATTAAGTTTCCACATGCATCTATCTTTTGTCGACTGTACATTTACATAACACATTGAGACAGTATTTTTCAGCATGGAACTAGACGGGGGTTCCCCTCTCTTCTCATTATTATTCTCCAGAGGGAGTAGACAATAGCCACACCAATATGTCACAATTTGCACAAAGAAGGAATGATACATGTATTCAAGAACATAAGTTTCATTATATCCAGACGATATGCTTCTTTGTATATAAAAACCTATGTCATGTCTACTGAAGTTCTATGAAGAACTGGAGAGATGTCATCATATTTCAGGCTGTAAGGTTAACTTAGAGAAAAGCATCTCTATATGTTGTGTTGTTTCATACAGAAAAAAATATTTTTTTTAATTTGAATTTTGTAAGAGGCTACTGCACGTGCTGCATCGCAGTCCTTCTTGCTAAACTAGTTTAGCCAAATAAAACCACATCATTTCACTTACACAAAGTTAACATTTTTATTTGCATAGTGATTTCACAAAAGCTTAAACTGCCTCCTTCACTATCGATACAATTGCATTTATTGATTTGTATGAGCTGTCATATATTCTGTGTCATAGCAGATTTGAAATTTGACTCATTTTAAATGTATCAAACTTTCTGTGCATCACTCAGTGACCTTTACATTATTACACTTTATTAAACCCCAGCATACAGTAGACAGTCTTGGTCTAACTTTCCTTTAGGGCTGGGCAATATATGTATATGTTATCTGTTGTTATGAGACTATGTACCATCTGAGATTTCTTATCAGTGATGGGACGAACTTCGGACCAATGTCAGGACAGCAGAATCAGTCGCCATCTTCCGCAAAAGACTCAAAACTCATTTGCTCAGACTTCACCTCAAACCCCCATAGCATGACTGTGGGGGAATTAACTCACTACCAGCAGAATATGCATGTATTAAAATGTGCTTGTAATAATTAATTAGTAATATGATCGGCTGTTCTCCATAATGAGTAATTGTGCTATTGACAATTTAAAGGTGCTATTCTTATACAGGTAGATTATAGTATGCAATCTGAAAGTAACATGTACTGTATTTACCAGAAGATGGCAGTGACACATCACCAAATGTGTGTTTCATGCCACTGACTTGAGACGGTTTAGCCAAAACACAGCACATGTAGAAGAAATACTTTGCATGATTCAGTCTAGTCCACTGATTCCACTCATATTTCAACTGTAACTGGTCATGAACTGTTGTCTCATTATAACGTTGATGAATGGAAAAGCCTTACTATAACTGAGTAAAGGAAAACTCAGCATTATTACATGGGTTGCAAATAATTCCCTGGAACATTTACTTTTGCTTACATTTTGTTGAAACACCAGTTAATGTAAGAAAACACAATGAATACGTCAAAGGAAATCCTGATTGGTTGAGTGCAGAATAACTCCTGCTGATCAGGCAAAAAAAATATCATATTACTGTATATATAAATAGAATTTACTTACATCTTAGATTTGGCATCACGGGATACCTTAAGCTTAACTTCAAAATAAGATAACAGCAGAATTGACTTTCACACAAAAAAAGAAAACAAAAACTCAATGATTAGTTGCACTTGTTTAATAATTCATCCAATCATATCTTGGATGGACATATCTTCTTGATATGCGACTGTTGAAAAGAGTGTCAGCGTTCCTCTCTGGGATGCAGTTGTCAGTGGCAGTTGCGCTAAAAATTACAAAAACATTAACATCCACAGTTATTACATGGCACGTCAAGAGGTTTAACTCTTTGCAGAAACATCCACAGCACATTATTTATTCTGCTCACCTGACAAACATAATCCACATTAAGGTACTTTGGAAGAGCATCGCAGTTCTGAGGGTTTCCCAGCGTTTTAGCGACGGCTTTAATATTACACACTTTTGTCTTGTTACACCTGTGGATAGATTCAAAAGAAAAACATTAAATCAAAAATAAATTCCACATTGAAAAATACACCAGCAATTTTGATCCACTGACTCGTCGTAATGATACAGAGAGAAGTGTTACTACTGCTACTCTTCTGTTTACTTGACACAATTATTATTGTATAACAGAAAAATGACATTCAAGACAAAACACAGTTTTGTACAAATACCTTATTCCCTTTGCCACAACTGAAAAGCTTTTGTCTTATGATTAAATACGCACGTCTTTCTGACGTATGCATCAGCTGTGTAACTTGTACAGAATGTCATCTTGGTAGGGGTGTTGTTGCAGGTTGTCTCATCATGACGTCCAAAATAGGCTTTGATAACCTTTATGCATCCTTTGTCTGAGGGAGATGAAGACAAATGTGTAATAATATGGATAAGACTCACTCAAGCTGAAATAACCAGTTAAGAGTAGTGTTGGGTACTGAAGTCTGTACTCGAGACAACGTAACCCCTGCAGCTTGTTCAAGTCACAGGGAGTCATGGCAATGGCAAGCTGAAAGCGGGCACAAGTGGGGTTATACATTTTAAATTGTATAACACCCTTCTAACACTTCGAATCTGTAGAAACACCTGATTGGAGACAACATGTATCTGTGTTTGATAACCTGAAAGTTGAATCCCCAAGCCGCCAGGAAGAAGGAAATTTGCATAATGCCCAAAAAGTGGAATTGCGACATCACGTGATCCACAAGGGCCCAAAAAGTTTTTTTCCCCACAAGCTTACATTGTGAATGAAGCGGCTGTGGATACATTTTTCAGAGTTTTGCTTGCAAGTCCCCCTCAGCAAAGACAGCTAACGTTAGCATGGCTGTGACACCTTTATGTAATTAATTAGCTAGTCGGGCAGGCTGTTGGTGGAAAGAATTGTTTTTTATTTCACTATCTAGGTCGACATTAGCTTGGAATTCTTACTAACATTAGGCAGCACTCCAAAATCCAGAAAGTTTGGATGTGTTTTTTACAACAGAAATTACATTGTTGTTAAAGACGAAGTACAAATGTTGAACAACTTCATCAAATCATCTTATGACTGTCTGATTTCTCACACCACGCTACAGTCTGCTCACATATAGCCACTAAAAAACTGCCTAATACATGTACATTTCTACAAATTGTTTAACGGGGCCCCTTTAACTAAACCACACCATTGTATTGAGTATATTCCATTTATGTTATTTTATCGGTGCTTGACATGTCATAGCTTGCAATGAAGGATACTACCTGTATTGCAATATGACATGGTAAAGTATGTTGAGTCAACGCATCTTTTCATTCACAATCTAACTATAAAGCTTCCACTGACAACTTCATGAAGGAAACATATTTACAATTATATATGTATATATATATATATATATATTTATATATATATATATATATATATATATATATATATATATATATATATACGTATAGACTATATTATGTTATACAAATGTACATTTTAATGTCTCCAACCTTTATGTGTTTCAAAAACCACAGATCTATATTTGATCAAAAAAGATTTCCTGCTGTAAATCTGAATTATAACATTTTACACTAGATTTGTGTAACATATCCTGCCGATTCTCAGGATAAAAGTGTATTTATCAAGAACATCATGAAGAGATTTGTGATCCTTTTCCAATAGCCAAACATTTCCGTGCAGACAGGATTACAGACACATTCTTACCACACTTCATCTGGGCATCCCGTCCTTCACAGGCAACAGCGTTATACACATCTGTCAAAACATCAGGATATAAGGTGAGATCTCACGGCACCTTCACTGACATCTGCAGAATCAAAATACCTACACCAGAAAGTTATTTAGTGTGTTAAAAGTACTCACCAGCTCTGTTTTTGTGGCAGTTGTAGTGGACCTGAATAAACTGTGTTTTTGGGTCACCGCAATTTGGTTTAAACATCCTCGCATTGGGCTTGGACTTTATATACAGTTAGGTA
This sequence comes from Sparus aurata, assembly GCF_900880675.1. NCBI lineage: Eukaryota > Metazoa > Chordata > Actinopteri > Spariformes > Sparidae > Sparus > Sparus aurata. Next base: position 15,522,832 of record NC_044210.1, read on the forward strand.
GATTGGTTTCCAAACTGGAGGTCAGGAACCCTCCACAAGGAAAAAACAAGATAAACCTAAGAAGCTATTGGATGATTTCTTCATATTATTTGGAATTTTTAAGAATCTTTGCTTTTTTTTGTGCAGTGTTTGCAATTTGACCTCTTCCGGCCTCAATGACCATTAAAACCATTGTAAAAGTTTGTTTATTAGAACTATTAATAACTTATAGACATAAATCTTTCAATTAACTAACAACAATTGTAAAGTTAAGAATAATTGGTTGGCCGATATATAGAGAGGTTTTGAAATATATGTTGGCTAATATTAAACTTTGTTGTTTAGAGAGTGTGATGCAGAAAAAGATGGTTATGGTGATTTATAATTAATTACATTCCTAGTTAAGTTTACTGTTTCAGTGCACTGAGGTCATTTTTAAAATTACATTTTTCGTTTTCCACATGTGATATATGCTTGATTTGAGTTTACTAAATGTAACTTTTGCTCCAACACAGTCCACAAGATGAACATCCACAATAAAGTAAAAAAAACAAAACTCTTACATCAGCTTGAACCAAGTCTGCAACCTGCGTTGGAAGCAGTTCATTCTAGGGGTCTGGGTACGCTTGTTTCTGGCCGCGCAGATTTTAGTGCTTTGGGAACCATGGTTTATGTACCATATGTCAATCTTAGATCCTTCAGCTGAACAGACAAAAAAATGGATGAATAAAGTAAAGCAGAAACAATGTGTGAAGGACTGAGAGGGAAGAAAGCAACCTGAAGTCTGAGAGAATAAGGACGGTGGTGAGAATGACGGCATTTCGTAATTTTTTTAAAATCTCAATAAATAACAGAATACATACGACATCCCAGCTCGTTGTTAACTCCAGGACATGCGATATCGACTCTGAGTCCTGCAGAAAAAAAGAAGGGGTAGATGTAGAAGTGCTTTAGTTGACAAACATCAGCGCTTACCTTGCTGTTTATTCACATTTTCCTCTACTATTTGCATATTTCTGGTGAGTGGATGAATGATTTGATTACTTCAGTAAATTTCTTGACATTGAAAAAGTTAAGTTGAACAAGAAACCGATTTAAACAAAATCAAACAATTCAAGGAAATGCAAGATCGTAGAAATTGTAATAACTTACCGGCAGTGATGTGCACAGTCGCAGTCGCCCCCCCCTCGTGGCCCAATTGTTGACAAACGCGCGCTAAAGTGCCCTCTTGGGAGCCAAAAAAGCATGCCAAAGTGCCCTCTTGGTTGGCAAAAACACTAAACACTAAACTGCCCCCTTGGCTGGTTAAAACATGATAAACTGCCCTCTTGGGAGCCAAAACACGTGCTAAAGTGCCCTCTTGGGAGCCAAAACACTTGTAAAGTGCCCTCTTGGGAGCCAAAACGTGCGCTAAAGTGCCCTTCTTTTCGCCCCTGCCCTTCAAAAAGTCTATGCACGCCACTGCTTACCGGTAATTGCCGGAGACCAATTGGCAGTCAGGACTGAAAGATCCAGAACAATTAAACAAGGGCATTGATTCAATAAAGAGCTTAATAAAATAATTAAGTTACTCTTACAAATTAGTGTCCGACCGATAATAATAGCCGATATTAAAGGGGGTGCAATCACCGATAGCCGATATGCAACCGATATAGTGAGTTTTTTAGCTGGAATGAAAACAGGCCTTGGATTGTGCATAGATTTTGCACCGATATGATTATGCAATAGTACAGTCACAGTGACAGTAGTACAGGCAGATGTTTTCTTAAACCAGTGTCTTTATTCAAGACTTTTAACATTCAACAGCCTTCTTTAAATCACATTTAACATTTGAACTTGTTCAGTCAAGCTGAGAAAAAGTGCAGATTGGCACACAAACAAAAATAAAATAAATAATGTAGCAGAACTGACGGCACAGCGACCTCAGCTGCCTACAGCTGCTGCTGTAATTGTTTTAAACAAAGACGAAAACAGCGCTTGATTGCTGAAAGGCAAAGCCCGTGTGGCGCTGGCAGCAGCCACAAATAAGAGACACCAGCGTTGATGAGGAAATGATGCGGCACACTCGTAGCCTTGATGTTAAATATGCCTGACGTTACTTAATTTATTGTGTTATCAAACATAACATATTTACCAATGTAATAGAAAACAAGACAATAAGTGGGTTATTAATTAGTGACATCACTGACCACCTTCCAGTATTCACGGTATATGACAACAATTATAGAATTGGCCTAAGAACCGTCCGACGCGCAGCGGAGGACCGTTGCCTCCGCGAAGTCCATTAACTTCTGTTTATGGACACCTCGAAGGGCATTATCCCGCTTATACCATGGTCACTTGCCAAAGAAATGAAATTCGGACCATTAATTTACATTTTCATGCGTTTTACAATCAAAATATAAAGTTTTTCACAAGCCATAACTTAGTTTCCCTGGTAACGCCTGAGGGTTTGACTAATACCTGGAACAATCATTACTCTCCCATAAGATTCTTATGCAACGGAAGCGTTGTTCACTCCTCCAGTAAATAGGACGGATCATAGATACGACTTGGAACTTCAGATATTCTAGTCCGCTCAGCGATGAGCCAGAAAGCTAACGCTATGCTAGCAAGATTCAAAGTCAATAACATTGCATACGATTGACAAACAGTAAATATAATTTGACAGTATGCTAGCTAACACGATTAGCTAGCTAACCAGTCATGTCATTGTCCCCAAATCAATAGCAAGATTTTCACGAACAAATGACCGGCCGTGTGTAACGTTACTGTGGCCGCAGCCTGAAGTAGAGAGTTGAACAGCGTATTCGCGTAGCAGTAAGTTTAGAGGGGAAGTGAACTTTCTGCAGCTTGTGTGTTACAGTCGCCACCCTGTGGTGTTCAGAGGATAAGACACTGAAGGACTGACAGTCAGACTGCACTCAGTGCTGGAAATAAATTATTAAGATTTGATACGCCAGCTAGCGCATTAATTTACAGCAGTGAACAGTCAATTTGACTGGAACTACTTAGTAGGTGTCCATATATCAGGGGTTAATGGACACCCTGCAGCCAATCAGAATCGAGTATTCCCCCAGACCATGGTATAACTAATATTATAAGATTAAGCAAAAAAGAATACTATAAAAACAAATTAGAAGATAACAGAAACAATATGAAAGGGATATGGTACATGCTAAACAATATTATTATAGATGGTGCTGAACAAAACAATTTACCTAAATATTTTGTTATAAATAATAACAAAAATTATAATATGGATGAGGTGGCAAATAGTTTTAATCAGTTCTTTGTAGATGTTGGTCCTGAGCTAGCAGAAAACGTCCCAAATCCAGGGCCGGATGGAGACTACATGGATAAACTAATAATAAGGAATCCCCACTCAATGTTCCTGAAAGGAATAGAGGAAAATGAAATTATCAACATAGTATAAACGTGTAAAAATAAAGCATTTACAGATTACAATGGCATTGATATGTCATTAATTAAACAGGTCATCGAAGGGGTATCAAAGCCATTAGCACACATCTGCAATTTGTCTTTTCAAACTGGTACATTTCCAAACCAGATGAAATTGCTAAAGTCATTTGCTATATAAAACTGGGAGCAAGCACAACTTTACAAACTATAGACCTGTCTCAATACTGCCACAACTCTCAAAAATATTGGAAAAGCTTTTTAACAATAGAATGGATGCATTTTTGGAAAAACACAAATTATTTTCAGAGAGTCAGTATGGGTTTAGGGTTAACAGATCAACATCACAGACAATAATGGAATCAATAGAGGAAATCACAGATGCAATAGACAACAAAAAACATGCAATGGGAGTATTCATCGATCTTAAAAAAGTGTTTGATACAATTAATCATAACATACTATTCAACAAACTGGAAAAATATGGGATAAGCGGACTGGTATTAGACTGGATAAAGAGTTATTTGAAAGGACGGCAACAGTTTGTAAAGTTGGGTAATCACTGCTCGAGATATTTGGACATTGCTTGCGGGGTCCCCCAGGGGTCAGTATTGGGCCCCAAATTGTTTATCCTGTATATCAATGATATGTGTAAAGTATCTAGGTGGTTAACATTGGTCAATTTCGCGGATGACACAAATATTTTTGGTTCAGGAGAAAACATTAAACAAGTGGAAACAGTTATAAACGAGGAAATGAAAAACTAAAGACATGGTTTGACTGGAATAAATTATCATTAAATGTAAGTCAGACTAAGTTCATGTTGTTTGGCAAATGCATATGGAACACAAAGGTGCGAATAGAATTAGATGGGGTTGAAATTGAAAGGGTGCATGAAAACAGATTTCTTGGGGTCATAGTAGATGACAGACTGAGTTGGAAACCACACATCAAACATGTTCAGTCCAAAGTTTCAAGAAGCATTGCAGTCATACACAAAGCAAAATAATTACTGGATCATAATTCTCTTCGCACACCCTACTGTTCACTGGTCTTGCCATATATACATTACTGCGCTGAGATTTGGGGAAACACTTACAAAACCTCATTATGGTCACTTACTATCCTGCAGAAAAAAGCAATAAGGACTATTCACAAGGTCAGCTACTTGGAACATACAAATCCACTTTTTATACAATCAAAACTACTGAAATTCACTGACATTGTATCTTACCAAACAGCAATTATCATGTACAAGGCAAAAAACAGACAATTACTAGAAAATATACAAAATGTATTTAGAAATCCTGAGGAAGGTTATCAATTAAGAGGCGAACATAACTTCAAAAGATTAAACAGACGAACAACCTTGAAAAGTTTCTGTATATCTATTTCTGGTGTCAAGCTATGGAACAACCTGAGTGAGGAACTCAAGCAAAGTCCAAATATCAACCAGTTCAAGAAAATGTACAAACACATGTTATTTAGCGGGTACAATGGATAATGGTCATTAATGATTATTGGTGATTATCACTTATTAATTGATGTGGCATGGTGATGAGAGGCAGAGAATGTGAACGTGTGTGTATGTGTGTATGTATGTATGTGTATTTTTGTGTGTATGTATATATACGTATATAAACGCATGTATATGTGGGTGTGTATATGTGTATGTAGATATATATATTAATTTCATTTAGACAAAGGGGTGAGAGCTAACAAGCTATGCTTCTTCTCACTCCTTTTCGAATATGTCATTTATTGTACTTTTTATCATTATTATTTTGCTTCCTCAAAATCTTCATTTCCATATTATGTTGTGTAAATAATTTGTTAAATAGCAATCAGGAAGCCGTGTTCCATTTTGCATATTCGAAATAAAAATAATAAAAAAAAATAAAAAAAACAGACGTTGCCAACGTTTCGGCCTGGAGGTCTTCATCAGGGCAAAATAACAAAGCAAAGTGACGGAGTTTAAATAGATGCGGGTGGCGAGTTGATGCGGTGGTTGTGTCCACACACCCGGGTTTGTTTATGTGACTAAAGGGGACATTTCGGCGCAGGAGGGAGCGGAGCGTGAATGCGATCTCCTTCAACCATGCACAGAAAAGGGGAATGATAGGAAAGGTTTTTCTAATGTATTGAGAAACAATGCCCAGGTCAGCAATGCATGCCAAAAAACATGTCGTTCATTCGTCCCCTCCATAAACCAACCCAGCTGTGGACACACACAATCAAACCAAGCCAAAATGACGACGATAAAATAAAAGTGATCCCGCGTCATGTCGGGGAGACTAGTGCTTACTTGGTTCAATCCTTTTAGCATTGTATTTGTATTAAACTGTACCCTTCGGTGCTTTATTGCAGACTTTTAATAACATATTCAATCAATCAAAAGTTACTATAGCAAGCGTGTAGTGGGGAGTGTTCCGCGTTGTCTCACAAACATGGGGAAATGAACACAGGACAATCCAGTCCACAATTATACAGCAATGGCATGTCATGTGTTGGGCTGTTTTTACTGTTTTGCTGCTCAAACATGTACTGTGCCCTTCATTATGCTAACGTCACTCATGTAGGCTAATGCTACTACTGAACATCTGCAATGATATGAAAATTGCCTCGCAGTTATTAATTACACAGGGGATCTTGGCCGGGGATACTTTTGAAAGGGGCAATGAAATGTGGCCTATAATTGTTGTTCCATGATGTTTTCATGTTTACAGTTACTTTTTTCATGAACTAACTTACCGTGGCTTGTGGATAAGGGGGAAAAGTCCGCTGGTTGATCGGCTGACTGGTCGGGAGGTTTCGTGGTGTAGAGTAGGGGAGGGACTTCACTGAAGTGTTAGCTGAGCCGTCTCTGGCTGAGCTCAGCGCACCCCACTGGACAAAATAAATCACCAGCGCATGCTTTTGTCATTGTCACACTTTTTTTTCTATTGGCTCAACATTTCACCGATACGATAGAACCCCCGATAGAAATTGGGCTGTTCTATCAGGCCCCGATATATCGGTGGCTGATAATTGGTCGGTCACTACTAGCTACCATTAAGCAACAGCTAACTTTAGCATTCAGCCACCTTCCGCCTAACTGTTTGGTAGTGTTGCTCGATGCAGTCGGCATATAGAACACAGATGTATGACATAATCCCAGCAGTCAGGCTTACCACCCTGAGCACGTCAGAACAATACTGACCACCATGTGAATATGGTCTATGGCCTGTATGCCTCTTCTCTATAACTATTTCCCTTGTGTTGCTTTTATATACTGTATGATTCCTAACAAGCGTAATTATTTATTAGAAACTACTCATGTTGCTGCCTTGACAAGGACTAACTGGAAGAAGAGCTCTTGAATCTCAGTAGGACCTTTCTGGCTAAATAAAGGATAAATACAATCAACTGTCTCTGCAACTCAGCAGCAATAAGTGTTTTTTAAACAAGAAAAAATGATTTGACTTTTATATCAGTCGACATATTGACAGATATGAACATTTTCATCATTGTTACATTTTTGGCAATATTGCCCAGCCACGTGAAGGGTTCGTGACATTGTGTGTATGTGTGTGCGTTGCAATGCATGAACGCAGGAACTGACATTGTGAGATTTTTTTCAGTGATTTTATTTACGTCAAGAGAAGGCATTTGACCAAATAAAAACAGGATTAAGGTTCCATATGCATCTACCTTTTGGCGACTGTACACATAATACATCGTGACAGTATTTTTCAGCATGGAACTAGACAGGGGTTCCCCTCTCTTCTCATTATTATTCTAATTTCACTTACACATAGTAAAAACATTTATTTGCAAAGTGGTTTCACAAAAGCTCACTAAAGTGCCTTTACTCCTGATACAGTTGCATTAATTGATCTGTATGAGCTGTCATATATTCTGAATCACAGCAGATTTGAAATTTGACTCATTTAAAATGTATTAAACTTCCTTTGCATCACTCAGTGACCTTAACATTATTAAAATGTATTATATCCCAACTTCTTGTTGAACTTATCAAAAATCTGTTTACAATGATCAACTTACCAGTAGACCAGTAGTGGTCTGACTTTCTTTAAGGGCTGGGCAATATATGTGATATTAATCTGTTGTTATAATTTACATCCAGTCAGTGCATGCTGCTTGACCTCCTCCATGCCGGAACAAGTAGGTTTGTATATGTCAGTCTCACACTCTGGTTCTGTGGGCCAGTACTCAATCCAGGTTTTCTCTCCGAGTACATACTGAAATCTGACGATAACAAAGGGAAAAACACATGGGGTCTTTGTGTGGTCTTTAACATACTGGGTGGCTGTGGCTCAGGATAGAGCCAGCGTCTTGTAGGTCACTGGTTGAATTCCCCTGGTCTACATGTCAAAATATCCTTGGGCAAAATACTGAACCCAAAACTGTTCCCCTGCTGGTCAGCACCTTGCATGGCAGCCACCGCCATCGGTGTATGAATGTATGAATAACTGTAAGTTGCTCTGGACAGAAGAGTCTGCTAAATCCCCTAAAGGTAAAAGAAAAAACCTCCCACAAAAACCGTGCCTTTAATCACCCTGACTGACTTCAATTCAAAAGCAGTAAAACATACATAGTTCAGATGGAGCCAATATTATGATGGGATGCACTAACACCACACATGCACATTCACTCAAAGAACAAACTTACGAATCATCTTGGTGATCTCTGTAAATATCGTCGGATGTCCCCATGAGAAGGTAGGTTTTTCCTTCTTTCAGATCTAAAGACGCCCTACAGTGCTGATAACTGAGGAATGAACGCGTTTGATTTTGTCCATCCTGGAGAACCACACGCTCACTTCCTGAGATTAAAATATAGAACAAGAGAGATTAGATGCTTGAGGATTAAATGCATCACTAGAGGTGCATATCCACATATAAATTAAATCTCATTTAAAAACATGGTTCAACATTTAGTAAATAAGAAGTTACAGCCAGCAGCTGGCTAACTTAGCTTAACATGAAGACTGGAAACATTTAGCTCGACTCTGTCCAAAGATAACAAATCTAAACTTGTTTGTTTAACGCATACAAATAATTAACTTTTGGGGCATCCTTGTCGCTCTGTTAAAATAGCATGCACCCCACGTACAGAGGCTGCAGGGTTTGAATCCGAACTGTGGCCCACTGCTGCATTTCATCCCCCATTTCCTATCATCTCTATAATCGCCTTAATAAAGCCATTGGAAATCACAATTCACCATTCATGGGTGGTTATGTTTGGACTATTTCGTGGTCAGGACCAGTAAATTAGTTGAGTGTCCACTGGTTATCTGTGATGGAGTCTAGCTCGCAGCAAGCGACAGCTTTTTAATGTAGGTAATGTAAAATATGTGAATGGTGTCATCTTCTCATCTACAGTATCTTTCTGCAAATAAGGAAAAAAATGTGTTTTCTAAAATGTCAAACGTTTCCTTTGGAATGACCAAGAATTTTTATTTCTAAATGGAAACATTGTTGGCCATAATATTTCAGGAAGAGACCAAAAATTGAGACGTCACCTTCCTCTTCATAGCACCTTAGAAACACTTAAGGGAAAACATAAGGGGATAGTACATATAAGACAGTTCAAACATGAATACCCACCTTCCTTGATGACATCCAGTACTTGCATGGTGTAAATATCAGTGGACTGACTGTCTTTTAATTTTTCCAGCCTCACTTTGTACACTGAAGAGAGACAAGTTGCAGACTGTTAGCTCACTTGCTCCCTTGCTTAACTCTCTGAAGCATTGTTTTTGTATAATAGTACTCAATAAATAAATGCAGATCATTTACACTCTTACCAAAATCTGTTTTGCTGGTCTCTGTACTTTCACAGACCTTAGCTGTGCGCTCTTCATTGCTGATTTTGCCCTTCTTCTGCTTTGTGCAGTCCTCTGGAAGTGTACAATAGTGTTAGGGTTAATATAATTAATAGTGATTGAATAAGCGGATGTGATGTTGATGGATAAGGGCGGCATTATATAAGTTACATTTGGGTATGTTATGGTAAATGGACTTTCACAGACACATTCATACACTGATGGCAGAGGCTTCCATGCAAAGTGCCTATTGCACATCAGGAGCAATTTGGGGTGTAGTAACTTGCTTAAGGACACTTTGACATGCAGCTCAGCTCAGCCACAAGGAGCTGGGATTTGAGCCAGCGACCTTCCTATCACTAGACAACCCGCCCCCAATGAGTTATGAGTTATCCTTTAGCTCAACACAGTTCCATGACAATCTCCGTCACCAGATGTTAAACTGGCGCTTTACTGGTGGCATATAGAAAGATAAGATTAGTTTACCCATCAGAAGGAGCTCTATTTCTGAGAATACAGCTGTATATTACCCTCTGAGCAGCTTTCTAGACTGAGAGAATGTAATCCTGGGGATGTCATCATGTCTGACCATTATTTTTAGCAATACCAGCTGCTTGGCTCTAATGATGGCATTTTATTTCTATTGATCTGTCAGTGGCTCAACCACTTTGGTCCAGACTAACATCTCAACAAGTAATTGTTATATTTTTATGACTATGGTAGAGATGGGATCAGTTCTAATAATTTAGGTAATGCCCTGACCTTTCCTCTTAAGCAACCAACAGGTTGACACTGACCAGTCTCTATTTGATGGATAGCAATATAATTCAGTTCAGACATTAATGTTCAGGGTACTTTGTAATCACCTCTGACTTTTGTCATGCCATCATTGTTTAAATAACTTAATTTGGGCATCATTTTAAAATAAGATGGTGACACGATACTGTCAAGTTGTTAGTATTGCCATAACACATTTAGCTTAACGTGATGCTGTGCATAGGTACAGCCTCTCAGAGCCAATGCTATGCAAATAAACTCTTAGTTCTTTCAGCTTTAGGTCACCCAATATTGATAAGGTACATTAATAAACTGCTGCAGTTTATAGACAGTGCAGGACAATAAGCTTAACAACCAATTCTTTACCTCTATGAAGTACAACGTTGGTATTCTGATTATGTGTTTGTTAAAAAATTCCAGAAGTAACGCATTTATGTTAGCAGAAGATACATTAGGTCATCAGATAGACATCATCCTGTTTACCTTCAGCACATGTGCATTCATCTCCTCTACAAAGCCGCAGGAGCTCTCCAGCTACCCTCTCTGGACGGTAGAATTTCACACAAGGTGTCTCTGAAATTGGGGAAAAACAGATATATGAACAACATCTAACTAATATGGAATGAATCTCTGTCTGTATCTGTGTCTCTCCCTTGATCTTTCTAGACAATTACTCTTCCTACTGACTTCACATTTGGTGGGTGTAATGCTTATGACCCAGGGAAATGCAGTATTGAGTGTAAAGCTGTTTGGATGAGCAGTTCTCGAAAAAGCTGAGATTAGAAATACAGTCAGTTGCCAAGAAAACGTCACCTGACAGCATGGTGAGAATGCAGCTAACGTAGGCAAGTTATGTTACATAGGAATACATTGAATTGATCTGTTTAAGGGACCAAAAGTACCAGGATAGTTTTAGGTAAAGATCATGATTAATTAGCATGTTAATTATGGAGTACAATAATTCTGTAAATAATGTAGGTAAGTACTAGTTGACAATGGACGTAGGTTGAAGAACGACAAAGTCCAGGTAGGAAGGAGACTTGGGTTTGTTTCCCATGTGAAACCAAGCCTTTTTAACCAAAACCACAGTCTTTGTGTTTGACTTTTCTCGAGAAATAGAAATGTACTGTTGAGTGAATGCTTAGCTGAAAAGATATCGATGTACTGTTTACATATCATCTGAGTACACTGTGTCAGTTTCAGTTCTCGTGATTAAAGAATGTTTCTTCAGGGGGAGCTGACTTAAGTTTATTGATTCAAGTTTATAAAAAACTTGCTCTGTCAGTAATTTTGATCAAAAGCTGGATTCGGAGGCTGTTCTGTAAATTGACCATATTCCCACAGCAGCCATTTTCCTCTGACACAGCTGTGTTCAAGATTGCAAGCTGTTTAAACAGGGAGTCTGAAAAATTGTTTTAATTTCACTACTTCCAGATTGATCAGCAACTAAAAAGAATGGAAAATGAAAATCCAGAGGGACAATAGCTTCTGATAGACAACAGCTAATGTTAGCATTCAACCACTTTTTAGCTAATATTACTGTTTGATAGTGTTACACAACACAATAGGAAATGATAGTGTTAACCGGATGTTATATTGTTTCAGTGACTTCCTGTCTGATCTCTGCTGAATTCAGCTGAATTGCTGAGTCGTGCTCCGGAAAAAATAGAATCCCTGCGTATCTGATCCGGAGGGCTCCGGACGGCCGGAGCTGGGACAGAGTAGATATGCAGTGCAGCAGACCCGGTGGAAGTTAACACATGGACTAAAATGAAACCTATCAGCCCCGCTGCCGTGGCGGAGCTGTGAAAGGTGGAATCAAGGCGTAATAAAAGCACAACCATCATCAGTAACTTTCAGTATCTGATCTGCCGTCATGGCAGACAAAAAGTGTTGATCCCCGAGTGCGACCTAACAGGCAGGCTTGAGGAGCGTTCCACCATTACTCTGCTGCCTGTTAGGTCGACACTTTTTGTCTGCCATGACGGTGGCACGCTGGAGTTGCTACTGCTAACGTGAGTTGTCCAAAAACTTTCTTTTTAGCAAACTCTGTGTACACAAACAAACAAAATGTTCTCAATGCTCGTGTTCACAAGTAGAGACCCTGGTGATACTATGAGCAAAGTTTCGTGTTGTGTCGAGCATTCTTAATGTTTTAAAAATAGAGATTTTGATGCTAGCGTAAAAGTGCCCCTGCACCCCATTGAAAATTAGCTTGCCCAAAAACGAAACTACGGTAAATCTTAAAAGTGCCTCTTTCGTCGTAATTATGCTTTTGCATGATGGTTTGACTCATATTCAATCACAAATAAAGCCTTGGTTGCTTTTTGGCGAGAGTTTCACTTTAATCCATTATCCATTCTACTCTCGCGTTACTCACGGTCATAGTACTCATAGACAGACACAGCAGCTGGTTGTAAGACACCCACGTCAAACTTCTGATGGATCCTAAATGTAATCTCTTCTGGTCGTTTGTGAGAAACCTATAGAGAAGTGTAAAGAAAAGGTGAGATAAAGAGAGAAGGAACACAGCAGAGAGAACAAATGTAAAGGAAGCAGACACTGATGTCTTACCTTGTCCAGGTAGATGATGAGAGAGCCTCTTTCTGATAGGACTGTGTTCATCTCATAATTTGCAATTGTGCGGGCATGTCCTTTGGACAACTACACACACACACACACACACACACACAAACAGACACACATCAGAAAACACATCTCATTTCTTCACTTTTGAACCACATGTGGGTATTGCCTGCATTAGTAAGAGCTCTTACTAAGTTCAGGTCGTCTGTGTTTGCGGTGAAGCCAGTTAACAAACCAATATCCAAGATAGACATGGTTGCATCACGCATGTCCTTATACCTGCACAGAAAATGGACAACATAATCGAGATCAATTTTGGCCAGCTGGAATAGGTGTGAAAGCTCAATCAGAACAAGCATATTTTTCAGATTCAAATACAGTATGACATGGGGGTGGATAACAGGGCAGGACAATTTAAAAGGACGTGAATAACAACAATAAGAAACAGAAAGGCAAGGAAGTAAAGCAATGTAGGGGCCTTTCTGGATTCAACAACATTGGGCCTCATGCGCAACATTTTCTATTCAGATAGTTAGACTTATTGATTGTACTCACAAAACATCTATTCTCAGTTTATAGCTCTTCATGTCATCATCATTTCTATCTGTAGGAGAAAAAGATTTGATCCGCATTTAGTTTGTTTTTTCTCATAAAGCAAAAAACAAATACATGGCAGGTAGATGGATAAGCAGCAGGAAAAACAGACATAAAGACAAGAAAAAAAAATGACCAGGCTTTTTTCCGTGGAGGTCAAAGTCTGACACTTGATGGTAAGCGATAATTAGTTGAAGAGCCCAAAAATGTCAATTTTACCTTTACCAACAGAGTGGTTTTTAGTTTCATGTTTTGAAATCAGTGTTTTAATTTTTTTTTACACCATAACCATCTGGTGGGCCCAGTCTGCCAATTTTGGCCTGCAGGCAACACCTTTGTCAGAAGAAGACAGAGGCAATCAGACAAGCCGTAAAAATTACAACAAACAACAAAGTTACCTTGGATGAGCTGCACTGACACGTTAAACTTCTGACAGTCACTCTCTTTTTCAGTAGGCAGGGTGTAATAAAGAGACACCATCTATGACATAGATAAAGTGCATTTTAAATTGTGAAAAGCTAACATACACAATATACATTTCTATATTTTTAAATCTCCTCAGAATCACTTTAATAATTCTAGGACTGAATACCCAAATTTAATATCACAATATTTTTGAACAAATAATTTTGAATCAATAGCAACAATATTGTACGGATGGCTATCGGTACTTTCACAAAGTATTAATACAGTGACATTTTTGATCAGTGATGCCCAGCCGTAATCTGTCTTGATTATACAGTCCACGCACGAGGTAAAAAAAATGCTTTCGACTTAATTTGTGATTTAAAGAGGACACATGAATAAATAATAAATCTCAGAACAAAAATATAAGTTACTTACTGTCACTGTTGCTTCTCCTGTGCCTGTGGCAGTCACTGTCACATTCTCATTGATATTATTGATCTGTAGGAATTTGAATATACACATAAACACACACACACACAAACACACACACACACGGGTCAGTAGAAGAAAGATACGGAAAACAACAGGATTGACCACATTAATCAGCTGTTTTCTTTGTGTGTGTGAGTGTGTGTGTTCTCACTCTAGATGTTCTCGTGGTGTAGTGGTTGTCCCTGTTGAAGTTGTACTTCTCAGGTTTTGACCTGCCTGGCAATGAAATGTCCACATTCAGATTATACTCTGGTTCTTTAGCATAAGCCCAGTACTCAGCTACAGCCTGGTACACCATTATAGTAGCCTGGAGAGAAAAACAGTGACATGGACTTAGGTTAACAGGTTATCAGCCCAGATGAACTAAAACGATCTGTGCTAAAAACAGCTAGAGGTGCCTTGTCTGTTACCTGAGTTGATCCATAGCCTCCTCCCACCTTCTGTTGCTTGATGAACCATCTTACGACAGGCTTAGCATCTTCAAGTGCCTTTATTAACAGGAAACAAGTGCATGTGTAAAATGTTATACATTAAAAATTGAGGTAAGTTGTGAATTTGTTAGTTTTACTTTAGAAGGAATTAGCTCATTTAAAAAAGTGTATCACTTCACTGACATTTAGAGGAAGTACCATTTATAAGACAAATGTCACCTTTTGTTTCTAAACCCTCTGCTCTTTTAGTGAGGCAGAATGATGTTCTGTAGTAGGACATCCTGGTGAAACTCAAGTGGGACATGCTCACCTTGACCTTGACCAGAGCAAGAAGAGCGTAAGCTGTGGCCTCCAGTGTGTAAATATGTCCCCTTGGTACTGGCCAGTGGGACGACTCTTAGGACACACACAAATAACTTCAGATTAGTATGCTTTGGCTGGAACAATCTTAATTCACTACTAAGTCCCCACCCCCTTAATCTTAAAATATGAATCCTTAAGAAAAACAAAGAGGAGAAGAGAATGTAGAATGTGTTCTCTTTTGAGAATTTTAACTAATCTTTCTGTCCTTGTAAGTTCATTTGGATTCATGTGAGAGCCCAAAGAATAAATTATTTTATGGCCAAAAACAGATATCAATTATTGGGAGAGATAAAAAAACAAACATGTTTGAACATAAGCGCTTAACATAAACAAGCATGTCTGATAAACATCCCTTATAGAAGTACTTTAGTTGTAAAAAAGTTGTTGGCAACTGAACAGGTTGAGAAATTACACTGTCAGTTCTGGTGGGCGATGTAAATGAGACTTTGTTTAAAAAATAAATGAATAAATAAAACATGTCTGGCATTTTTTTACTCGGTGAACACCGTCTCAAAATTTAGATTGTACCAAATGTTGGCTCTGTTGGGAGCCACAGATGAAGTCGCTCAATTTTGCGCTCATCAGGCACACACCAGCTCTCCATCCCTCACACCAAACTACAAACCTTTGGTGACAGAGCCTTCTGTGTGACAGCCCCCACTCTCTGGAACACTCTCCCAGCTGAAATCCGCAAACAGACTTCTCTGGAGACTTTCAAAAGAGACTTAAAAACCCATCTTTTTAATAAGGCCAATCAGCTCTAGATCCAGCCAAATCAATCAACTTTTCTATTTTTATCTTTTATGTATTTTTTGTTTATCCATTTATTCTTTCTTTTGTTTGTTCCATTTTGTTAAGTGTCTTTGGGTACCCTGAAAGGCGCTATAAAAAATAAATTATCATGATTATTATTATTATTATTATTATTACTAGTGCATTGCCCGTAGGAAGCATGTATTCCTATAGAAAAGTGGGAGGTTAAGTAGCTTTTTCATGGATGGCCAAATGAGGCTGTGTTTGAAGGTGGGACGTCAGGGATACAATTGGCTGTTATTGACTACTTTTGATTATACCATTATATTTCACCTTAAAAACTATTTACCTTGCCTTACTTGGTGTAATTATTTTTAGCACAACCTCACATGTGTGACTGTACAGTTATTTTTTCATTTTTAGGTACTATATTAACACTATGGACCTAAAATCACAAAATAACATAAAATCAGAGTAGAAAAAGTTAGTTTTTTTACTGTGAAAACCACAAATATGTTTAATGAACCAATTGCATTAGTTAAAATGCAAATATAAATTGTTGTTTACTAAATTGGTGCATAAGTTTTTGAAATTTACAAAGTTATGTGTAACTATTTACATTTAAATGCAGGCAATGCCTCAGGCTCCTCAGCTCATTCCTGCCTGTTCCACATTCAGCCGTCTCCTCCTTGGTTTGCCTCACAACACGACTCCACTACTCACTAAACACACCACACCAAACACTACATAACACACTAACTATACACTCCAAACACGCTATATGTCACAAATCTCTCAACTCTCAAAACTCGCTATCTCTGTCGCCGTCTCCAACACATCACTGCTGCTGTCAATCATCCGCCGATGTCCCTCCCACATCTTCCTGTTCCTCAACAACCAAACTTGCTGCTTGGACACTTTCGTGACAAAAGCAAATTTTTCTGTTTCTTCTTGCACCAGACATAAAGCAAACGTGACGGCAATGTTCGCGACAAAGCATGGCGGACATTATTAACCCTAGGTCCGGTTTTGGACGTGACGGTGCCGTCTCCGGATCTGCTCAGACCCCAACAGACTCGGTCTGGACTTGTTTAATCTCATTACAATCCACAACAGTCAGTTTAGATGCACAGAACGGAACCGAACCGCCGGCAAAATCCCGGTCCAGCTCGCGCAGCTGCAGGTATAAATCCGCTTGTTTTTTAAGGTATGTCGTGGGCTTGAGCTCTGCAGTGGTTGGCTCTGGTGCGCACGTGACTGTAGTGGCTCCGGTGGACAATGCTTGCAGAATTTGTAAAGCATTTATGAAATAATTTATTCACATTATCATTGCAGTCAAAGCAAATGCTTAGTTGCACACCCTTGAACCACGCAGCAGCCATGTTGAAAGTCTCAGGTCAGTCTGATCCTGATCCGCAGAGATATATTTGAGGAACACACACACACACACACACACACACACACACACAGACAGACAGAGATTTCTCACTTTTATAGGGAGATTATTATTTTGGATTTCAAAAATGGACTCTGAACCGAACTCAGTTTGGGTGTTATTGTGATCTCAGGTCAGGTTATTGGTAGTTTGCTTTCCTAGACAGCGAATTTGACGTTAGTTGAATGATGCTTCACACAGAGTCTTTGCATGCAACTAATCATCTTTTCTAACCTGGCAACACATCACACACACACACACACACACACACACACACCCTTCTTTAAGGGTGGTGCCCCGAGGTGATCTAATGTAAATTGGATCATATTATTTATCATAATTAATGATTATCCCTGATAATCATTCATTCTTTTTGATAGCCAAATTTAACCCAGACTCCCTTTTTATGCTCCATGAGTAATACATAATTGTGCCTTGTATGATGAGGTGCACAACAGCTCTAATGAACCCACTTTAGTAATTAATCACAGATTCAGAGTCCTTACACCTTCGGACCATTGCTGAATTAGTCGAATAATATTTATGTGTGAAGACACCTGAGGAAACAAAGTTTTTGAGGATCTCCAGGTTCAGTTTGTTTTCATTGGCCAGAGCGTATGAAGTTATGGCAACAGCATATGGGTTGGTGAGGTCAGGCAGACGCCTTTCCAGGTAGGCCACTGCTCTGTCTATACTGGCTTGCAGGTGCTGGACAGAAGGGGAAAAAAATATGGGAAAACGGGAAGAAGGAGAGAACAGTGTTACCATAAAAGACATGTCATATTTGTACGGTGATTGTAATCCATCTGTTTTAAATATACACTTCTGTTCAGGAATGCTGTACAACTTATGAGCCGAATCGATCTGAGTGTATGGTGACAGCATTTTGTCCGTGGTTTCAAAGTTCCTAAAAGGTGTTTCTCTAGAAATGTTGAAAATGACCAAAAATCTGCACAAATGTAATTTCAAGTGTTAAATCTGCTTCTGTTACTTTTGAAAATTGCAAAAAGCCAAACAGTGTCTATCTATCTTCGTTTCGCCCATCACTTGAAGTATTCAAAGGACTAAAAGGTGAGGGATGAAGATGAAATAATTCAAAGAAGTTAGGGTTTCCGCTAGAAAAAACTGGCACCGGACAATGTGACCAGCAGGTTTTCAATTTACCAGACAAATGTTTGAAATTCCGGTCAAATACCTATCCAAATTTATTGAGCTTAAAATTAGAAATGATATGCAGGATATATAAGAATGATATCAAAGCATGTCAATAAATAATAATTTTTCTTGTAAAGTATTGGCTGTATCAAATAAAATGAGTGCCGTCAATTGACTCACGTGTGTAACTTCTAAAATAAATATTGCACAATGCGCTCTTTTAACATGAACATAAAGTAACTGAAGGTCTGTTTTCAGATAAAACAATTTTCAAAAAAAACCACATCTGGACTTGCTTATACCAATTTAATAACGCGGTGTGCTGCCAACTTGAAATTAAAAAAACAAATTAAAAAAAGTCTGTTCACTATATACTTATATAAATATATATGCAGTTAAAACTCTATAAACAACATCTCTTTACATGTTTCAGGCTTTTTTTTTTTTTTTGTCGTTTTACGCATTTTCGCTGCAGCAAAGAGTGCAGTGTCTCTCCGCAACTTGCAATGCGCATCAGTTTTGTCACCTTGTTCTCCCCGAGGCGACTTCGCGGTGCTGTTTTGATGTGGCTCTGCACACTGGAGACGGGGATCACGCAGGCTATTTTGGCCAGTTTAGCCCACTTGGGATAGATTTTGCTTAAGTCTCGGTTGAGTGCTCGGTTTGAGAACTTCGCAGGCTGTTGAGAAGTTCAAGCCTCCATAACCGTGGAGCGCTGTCATTACAGCGATGGCGTCTCGTTGCGCACAAGTGGCATCAATGAGCGGGGCTTTAGCTGCCGCTGACTCGTCCTCACTTAAATAAGATTCAAATTGTGCTTGGATAGGGTCTGAAATTAACACCCGCCAAGTGCCAATGGCGGGTGTTAATTTCGAACCCTGTCCAAGCACAATTTGAAATTTGAAAGTAAATCGCAGAGGTTATCTGCCACACTGGCGGTAAATGTTTGTACCACAATAGTACGTAAAACTAAGATTGCATTTTGGGACGCACGCGCACACACACACACACACACACACACACACACACACACACACACAAAACAGTGTGAAGACCCGCCCGAACTCTGCTCTGACCCTGACCCTGAATTTCCACTGGATACGTGTCCGCTGTGTTACAGCACCGAGCCGGTTTTGCTCCGCTGTCCGGTAACCCCCACTGGTTGCGTTTTGAGACCGCCACGGCGCAGTACGTCAGACAACTGGTGTCGTGAGGCTGAGGAGTACCCGCGATTATCACATGATCACTCGCAACCGCAGTTATAGGTCTGTGTTATACAAACAACAGCAGTAAGTGTTCTTGACTGAAGGATTAGCAGAAGAGATTGTGTTTGTCTGTTTTTTAAGATTTGTGTGCTGGTGTCAACACGGAGTGTTTTATTTTGAAAAGCAACCGGATGTTAAATTGTTATTTCCGTGCTCGACTTCCTGTCTGCTCGGTGCTAAATTCAGCGGAATTGCTGCGTTGTGTTCCAAAATCCGCCAGATATAGATTTCCTTAGTGAAAACTTAGCTTCTCTCAAATTATTGTCACTGTCATATGTAACCCGTTAGGAAGCACATGTGTAAAATGAAAATGCAATCCCACAATAGCGTTGAAATTTTCCACTTGAGTATCATTTGTATCATAATGAAAATGAAAATTCAATAATCAATGACCACCTTTTACAATTATTTTGCTGAGAACATTCACACATTTTCTGCTGTGTATAAAGTAATGTTACATGCAGAAAATTAGAAAAGTAACAGCTATATTGAATAACATGATTGTAAGTTAAATTTTTTATTAAATAACAGTTTTTTGACTTTTGCAGTTTGGATGAAAAGAAAGGACTCACTCTGGGCTCAACATATAATTGAAAAGCAGGCCAAAGAGTTCATGCACCACATTGCGGAGGTGGAGAAGGTATAATAAATAAATAATAAATAAAAATAATTATGTTTCAACTAGGGGTGAAAAGGTATACCGTATTTCGGTATACCACGGTGGTGTAAAGCCACGGTGGTGACACCGTGAGATATCCAAGCTCACGGTGACGGTAATTAATTAATTATTTTAATATTATGCAGCGCTGCCGGCGCAACTCCGCTTACGCGAGAAGGGAACTCACAAATAAAACATTTCACTTCACGTTCACATTAAGGTCAGTGGTGGTCAGTCGTCACTCAGTCACATTATAATCTAATTTTAAAGCTGCAGCAGTAGATTGAAAAAGCGTTTCCTACCTGTGTGCTGCTCCAATCAAAAAAGGTAGTTTTCGTAAACACACGCAAGACCCACATGATCCAGGAAGCTAGAAAAAAGCATGGCATGATGATGGCAGACTCCGAACCAGAGGCAGATTTAACCGCGGGCCCGGTTGACCTGATGTCCCCTACTTCACCACCTCTTTATCCTCCAGCCAAGCGACTCCGTTCATTTGTTTGGGAGTTTTTTGGCTACTCAAAACAACCGGATGGATCCATAAAGGAAGACGGAGAGCCGACTTGCAAACTATGCAACAGGAAAGTAGTTGCAAGATCGGCGAATACATCTAACATGATGTCCCATCTCCGCAAGTGGCATAAAAAAGAATATGCACAGCTTAAGTCCAAGCAGGTAAGATGAATCATTATAAATCCCACTGTAGCCGGTCTATGATGTTTCATTCAAAGAGCATGGTTATTGTTGTTGTACGTCGCTTTCATTCTCCGTGGAACGGCATGGTCTTGTTGTCTACAGAATATGCAGATCTACAAGGCATCAGTACGTCGCTTTGCAACGCTTTGTTCACTTGTGGATTAGTTGTTTGTTTGGCGCATGGCAGTGACATTATGCCAAAGGAAAAAAAAAGACGAAAGAAAGAAAGAGAGAGAAAAAAAATAAAATACCGTCACCGTGAAATACTGCGGTATACTGTACTAACACCGTCACCGTACCGTACTGTAAAATCCAATACCGTTACACCCCTAGTTTCAACTTTGTTCTGGCCTCTTCTTTAAGTTTGTAGTCAACATAATACTTTATCTCAAAGAAATGTATGGAAATTAATGTATATGTAACACAAAAAGGCAATTTATTATTTTGGCCGGTAAAAAATATGCTTGGCCGGTGGATTTTTTCATCTACACGTCCACTTGGCTGGTGAGTCAAAAAGTTAATTTCGGACCCTGTGCTTGGAGGAAATATTTTCACCAGACATTTTGACCGGCGGGGTTAAAAAATACCGGACTTAGGCAGATTTTAACAGTCAAAGTCCGGTAATAATCAGATAAAGGAAACCCAGGAAGTGAGGTACTCACATCAACGGTGGCATCACATAGTGCACGTGACTCCTGCATGGCAATGAGGCAGAAGGCCGTCATGGAGGCGCCTGAATCTGGGCCACGCACACCACCCTACACATGCACACACATTAACATGTTTTGGAGTATATGACCTGTTACTGTGTTCAACTCAACTTGCTACTTTATCAGCATTTAGTTAAAGGGGCACTATGTAGTTTTTGAGAAGAAATTCGAACTCAGAGTTTTAATATTTACAATATTAGTGAGGTAATAATGCAAACTCAGAGATGTGTATTTAATACATAACTGAATGAACAAGCTGTTCTCAGAGGAAAATAATGTCCCAGAACACTGTTTGAAGCTAGAAAGGTTGCAGGGTTCGCCCCATATAAATGGAGTAAAACGGTATGAAACTGTGTCGCCCTTTAAGGTCAGTTTGTTTATTCAGTTTGTTTTGGATTAAAAAATCAGTCAATGAAAAATCTTTCTCTGCTGATTAAACTTTCTTCCCCAGAACTACAGATTGCACCTGTGATGAAGTGATATTGATGAAATCATTGCACATACCATCATCTGTCCATCGTCGACCTCTCCAACTTCTCTAAACCTGCCGTCATTTTGCTGTGCGTTGACAATCAGAAACCTGACAGCGTCACAGATGAGGTCATGTTGCACTGCCACCAGATTGTTGGCCATGGCAAACACCTTGGCAACATAAGCTGTCAGCCTTTGAGAGAAGAAGAGAGGCTGTCATAGTACAATTTCATTTATTTGCATATGAAATACATCTTTAGTCAGGATGTAAGTTAGAGGAAGATGTGCAAACATTAATCTGTGAGTTCATGAAGGTCTGGATGCCTCACCAGGTGCTGCCGTCGCGATAAGGCCACACAGCAAAAGACCCGTCATCTTTACGGTACTTAAGCTGATTCACGTAACCTGGACAAGAACAAAACACACATTTTTATGGACTGCCATTCAACTGAATCTTAGTGTCCCTTGGTCGCCAGAAGTTCAGAAACTTTACAATCCATACAAAGGGCCATTAAGATTTATTTTATTTGTGCTAATGAATACATCTTGGTGTGTGTTGCGGCGATCTCCTGGGAGGTTTGCCTGCGAACGGGTGCATGTGACGACGGTCTTGCCACTGCATGCACGTAACAGCGAGCGTACAGCTCCGCAGCGCAACTCAACAGGTGAACGCAGTTGGACTAATTAACAACACACGCCAGAAACCCCAGAACAAAGAAACAATGTGTGTTTGTTCAGTGGGTTTGCAACGCAACTGACGGAAGCCGAGGAAAAGAGGAATCACCAAAGTATCACGGAATTAAAACGCATGGGAAAAGGAAAAGATCAAAGAGGCTACCGGTAAGGTCACGTCTTTTTACTGGACTGAAATGTGATCGCTGGCTGTGTAGTAATCTGTGTCTGAACAAACTAAATGTCTGTTAATATAAATGTGCTGCCTGCTGATAGACTGATAAAGTTAAAACATTGCTTGACAAAACTTAGCGGCTGCCAGGGTAGTTGGCTTAAATGTTTGTTGGGTTATCAAGCTGTTTAGGCTATTTGGTTATCTTTGGTTGAAGTTACACGCATTCATTCATTCATTCATTCATACATACAAGTCCTATACATTGATTGAGCCTATAAGTATTGATTAGAGTGCCGAATTTTGCTTGTTGAAATACAAGGAGTAATGTTTAGTTTGTGTAAGGAGATTAAGAATATTTCTGTTCAGAAAGCATTATACTAATTCATCTACAGTAAAATCGTTTGAAATGCTTGATTTCATTTAGATTAAAATTATGAGTAAAAATACATGTCGTGTACAATCTGTTTAATGATTTGGGTGAAAACATAAGGTAAAACCGAGTTAATTTAAAAGTAAATGGATCCAAAAGTAGAACTGGTTTTCTGTTTATTCAGTGCTTGATTTACACAGTATTTGCCTATCTGCCTTGTTTGATATAAATAATGGAATAATATGTTTTAATATACTTACCTTTTGCCCAATTTAAATGTACTTTGTTGTATTTAATGAAAAGTACTGAACTTAATTTGCATTGTTTTATTTTTTGTATTTTTTGTAGGTTTTTCACCTTCCTTGAACTGGTCAAATAAATTGAAGACTGAGTGAAATCCTGAGTCTGGTCAAGTCCTTCCCTTTTCAAGTGTGGGAAGCCATGATGTTTTAAATACACTTGCCAGTGTGCTTACCGGTTTTGATGTGTTCGAAGGCTTTGTCACGTTTCTGAAGGCCCACAGCTTCCCACTGATTGGTTTTGTCCAAATATGTGACTGCAATGACAGTTAGCGTCATGCCGATCATGTTCTGCTCTCCACAGCCCTTGGGCTGTCGTATCAGAGTACCCATTGATTGTCCACTAATGGCGTTCTCGACCAGTGCAGAAACGTGTTCTCTTCCTGCATGTACACACAGAAACAGAGAAATTAAATTGTTGTAAAACAAATGGAAAGAAACAACCTAAACTAGACAGGCAAAGATATTTTTTTAAGGACTAGAGCCATATTTCACCTAACAAGCCTTAATATAACATTGTATCTCACCTGTCACAGAGATCTCTGTGCTCCTGGGTGTTTTTGGAGCCATTAATTTTCTAGCAATTCCACTGTTCATAACTTCTTTTTGGATACCACCTAAAGGGATAAACAGTGGACATGTTGAGACATTAGTTAACAAGTGATAAATACAAACCCCAATTCCAATGAAGTTGTGACCTTGTTTAAAACGTAAATAAAAACAGAATACAATGATTTGCAAATCCTTTTCAACTTAAATTCAATTGAATACACTAAAAAGACATGATATTTAATGTTCAAACTGAAACTTTATTGTTTTTGTGCACATATTCACTCATTGAATTGGAGGCCTGCAACACGTTCCAAAATAGCTTGGACAGCGGCAACAAAAGACTGGGAAAGTTGACAAAGCGAAAGCCATCAACAACATCCAGAAATGTCGCTGGCTTCTCTGGGCTCGAGCTCATCTGAGATGGACTGAAGCAAAGTGGAAAAGTGTTCTGTAGGTGTAATATCGCGGGCGAATAGTGAATTTAAGTTGCACACAGTGAAAGCACTACACCCTATCTTGTCTTGAAATCGATTATTATTGTCATTACTGCTATTTGTATAATTTCTACAAGTCACCGTTTAAGTTGAGTGACTGAAATCCTCGTCATCCTATTCAAAGGCTGCAGCAGGCGACTCGTTGACCGGGGTGAAGTTAGTTTCAGGTTGGATTACTGGCGGATATTCACTTGGGTCCAGCCGCGACTTTACTGAGGTTCACCCAGTGTGAGCAGCAGGAGGACGGTCAGCTCACCTCCCAGAGCCTCGCGCTGAACCACTGAGAGAAGCCGTTTTTAGACAGAGCACCGAGCCGCCAATTTGCCCGTCCTTTTGGCGGCTCGGTCCGTGGTTTTAGACAGAGGCCGGCAAATTGGGGGTCTGTTTTGGTCCGCCAATTTTCCTACTCGGAGGGTACACTTATTTCCGCCTCGCCTGCTATCTAAAAACGAGGCGGCAGTGTGCCGGCCTCTGCATGAGGTGGGCGGAGGTGTCGATGACCTGCGCTGTTGTGCAACCCACAGCCGGGGGGTTTTAAAACCAGGGAACAGCTGATCACAGCAGTCAGTCCATCACTTCATCCGCGGACGTCAAGATGAACAACTGGACAGCCGCTGAGATCCAGGAGATGCAGCGTCTCCTCAGTCTCTGTAGCTGTTTGGTTGTGTTAGCTTGTTGTTGTGTCGGCAAGCTAAGGACGGTCGCTACTGTCAAATTAAAAGCCCCCCGCTAAGCACCCAGTTCTAAACTCCAATGGGGTGCAATGTAAAGCTCTTATTTTGAAGTCAAATTAGTTGTCATTGTTCACAGCCCAACTTCAAGCTTCACGTCACGTCACATGTTTACGCCTACCTCAGAGGCGGCTTTCGGAAAAGGAGGAATATTATGCCTCCAATTTAGAAAGACAGGCCGGCACATTGCCGTTCTTACCTTGGAGCAAATGTGCCGCCTTTTCTATCTAAAAAGGGCTACTGATTTAGGGACCGTCATTGAATTACTTAACATAAATATATAATACAAAATAATTGTTTTTTCAATATCTTCCATGTCATGTGACTCAGTGACTCCAGCAGCAGATTGTATTAGTAAACTGGACGAATGAGACACAGCTCTTTTTATTGTATTTTAGTGCTTCCTCTGTTTTATATGAATATTGATATGCAGAAATTATGATTTTTTTACTCAATAGCCTTCATGTCATGTGGCCCACTGACTCTTAGAGGTTAACATATTTTCAAGTTGCAATGTCAGCTTCTACACTATGTTTCTTGTCTTAGATTCTGAAATTCTGAAAATGATATTTTTTTTTTTTTTCAAAATATCTCACCAGTAGTCACCATTTAAAGGGTTATTTTTCAAAATGTTCTTCCGGGGCGGTAGCCCCTGGTCCCCCCTAATGTTGCTAGGTTACAGACTCAGAGCACCGCTGCTACAAAAAATCTTGGGGAAACACTGTTCTAAGAATTTTGGACATGTGGGGCGAACTATTTCTTTCTTAGCTGAAGCCAACAATGGGACAACATAAATGTAAAGAGAGACATAGTGGAGCCGTATATTTTCCTGCTTTTTTGTCCTTTGCCAATCACTCCTAGGATTAAGATGTGTCTGTAGTTTGATTTAGAGGCACCGATTTTCGGTCAATGAAAGGTTATGGAGAAGTCATTGAAAAGTCATGGAAAACTATTGCTAAAAAAGTGCACGAACCCTGAATAAAGTTTATCAGTTTGAACATTAAATACCTTGTCTTTGTAGTGTATCCAATTGAACATAAGTTGAAAAGGATTTGCAAATCGTATTCTGTTTTTATTTACATTTTACACAATGTCCCAACTTCATAGGAATAGGGGTTTGTACATCATATTTTCAAGTTATGTAACAATTTAGCAATGTAATGGGTGAACTCACCTACTCTATTAGCTGGGTCGAGAGTTACAATCTGAGGAAAATTAACCAGCACACCTGGAGGCTGGAAAATGAACAGTTAGGACACAACTTTACAAAACAAATCTGTCATTTGCATCAAAGTTAAGCCCCAGTAGATGGTTCTTTATCTATTTTGACTTTAAAACCAAACGACAATCAATTATGTTAATTTTAAAGCACTTATTACTAGGGGTGTAACGGTACAGGTTCGGTACAACGGAAGAAAAACAAAAACATATGAAAGACTGTCTTTTTTTCATTTATTTTGAACAGACACCAATTGACGGCAAAATAAAAAAACATCTCCTGTTATAAAAGTAAAAAATAAATAGAATAACACATAAAACAAATGTATTGGAGGGTTCTCATCTCTCTATAAAAGCAAGGAATCTGTGTGTGTGTGTGTGTGTGTGTGTGTGTGTGTGTGTGTGTGTGTGCCTCAAATATCTCTGCAGATCAGGATCAGACTGATCTGAGATTTTCAACATGGGTGCTGCATGGTTCAGTGGTGTGCAACGTCAGATTTGTTTGGACTACAATGATACCGTCAATAAATGATTTCATAAATGATTTACGAATTCTGCTAGCATTGTCAACCGTAGCCACCATAGCCACGTGCACACCAGAGCCAATCACTGCACACCATAGCCACGTGCACACCAGAGCCAATCACTGCAGAGCCCACCCCAGCGGTTTGGTCCTGTTCTGTGCATCTAAACTGACTGTTGTGGATTAATGAGACTAAGCGAGTCGGGTCTGAGGAGAACTTGATTTGGTTGCTGAGGAACAGGGGGAAGTTGTGGGAGGGACGGCGGCGGGAGAGTGATAGTAGCAGTGACGTGAGAGTTGAGAGATTTGTGACATATAGCGTGTTTGGAGTGTATAGTTAGTGTGTTATGTAGTGTTTGGTGTAGTGTGTTTAGTGTGTAGTGTAGTTGTTTTTTTGTTTAATGAGTCAAAACAAGGAGGAGACTGTTGAATGTGGAGCAGGCAGGGAGGAGCTGGGAGCCCTGAGCCTGAGGCATTGCCGCATTTAAATGTAAATAGCTATATATAACTTCGTACATTTCAAAAACTCATGCACAAATTTAGCAAACAACAATTTATATTTGCATTATAAGTAATAGAGATGGTTCGTTAAACATATTTGTCGTTTTCACAGTAAAAAATGTAACTTTTTTGTGATTTTAGGTTCATTGTGTTAATAGTGTGTCAAAATGAAAAAAATAACTGTACAGTTACACATGTGAGGTTGTGCTGAAAATAATGACACCAAACAAGGCAAGATAAATAGTTTTTACGGTGAAATATAATGGCAAAATCAAAAGTAGTCAAAAACGGCCCCTGACGTCCCACCTTCAAACACAGCCTCATTTGGCCATCAATGAAAAAGCTACTTAACCTCCCACTTTTCTATAGGAATACATGCCTCCTGCGGGCAATGCACTAGTTCTGTTAATACAGAGGAAAAGATAGACTGAGGTAGTCAGGTAGCACTTCTTGCCAACTGGCAACTTTGTCAACATCATTATAAGAAACATGTTCAATGTTGAATTGCAACAGCTTGTGCAGGAGACAGCTCATGCTCAAGCCCTGCTCGGGCACCCTTGTAAATGGCAGGGACCACAGACTGGCTGATGTGCGCACAGGATGGGACACTGTAGCACCTTTAATAAATACTTGAAGCCGGGCTCCTCTATTACAGCATATGGGCGCATAGATGTTGATATGTATATGCCAATTGCTTCTGTGATGTTGTTGGCAATGTCATTGTTAATGTCAAGAGGTGGCTTAAAAGCAGCGGGGATAAGTTGTTGCACAAAAGACGTTTTTCTCGTCGCACCAGTGACAGAT
The DNA here is from genome assembly GCF_900880675.1 of Sparus aurata. Classification (NCBI taxonomy): domain Eukaryota; kingdom Metazoa; phylum Chordata; class Actinopteri; order Spariformes; family Sparidae; genus Sparus; species Sparus aurata. The sequence goes on from NC_044210.1 coordinate 15,551,191, forward strand.
ATGTCAGGGTGATGCCGTCTTATGTGGGTTAGCATGTTTGAGGTGTTGCCAGCGACATACCGCACCTCTGTGAAACATCGCTGGCAGACAGTCTTTGTCCGGTCCCCCACTCGCGTGCCATCACCATTATATTGTACTGGGAAGCTAAAGTGCTCCCAAACAGCTGATTTAAATGAAGCCAGCGGCTCCTCCAACTCCACACTTTCCATCACTTTCCTTTTTCATCCTTTTTTGTAACTACTTCTTGTTCTTCTTCTGTAATGACTGTGTCTGGCAGCTTTTAGGCTCATTACCGCCACCTGCAGTAAAGTGAGGACTCAACTTTCTTTTTAAACTCACTCAGACATGTTCGTCGTATGACTGGATGCACCGTACCATGACGGCACGGGACATATACCAATACCGTTACACCCCTATTTATTACAGAACATTAACTATACAGTTAGAACTGCTATGACGATGACGCTCATGTTACCTTAACTGAGTAATATTTTTCACCCAAACAACGCTTATTTTTATCCCAAATATTTTTTTATTTTTTATTTTTTTTTAAGTATATTTTTTTTGGCCTTTATATGGCTTTATTGATAGAACAGTTAAAAATACAACAGGAAACAGGACGAGAGAGAGGGGGAGTGACATGCAGCAAAGGGCTCCAGGCCGGGACTTGAACCCGGGGTCGCCTCAGCATGACAAAGCCAAAACATTTTGTGCATAAAGCCAACCAAAACTTAAATTAAAACTTATTTTGGACGGCCTGCTCAGAGAGAGGTTAGATCAGATGCAACTAGTTCTTAGATCATTTTTGCTTTTATTCATCTTGGTTAAGCATTCCCATATTTGTGTTTTTAATCATTTTGATAACATAAATGTATTCATTCATTCATTCATTCATTCATTCTATCAGAAATTATTTGTTGATTAATTTAAATATTCATTCATGCCTTATCATACAGCCACACACAATACACACACACACACACACACACACACACACACAGATATGTCAATGTCCATGTCCCTTTTAGTTTAATTAAGTTGTTGTATTTGGGTTTTCCTTTATAATAGCGACGGAGGGTAATGTAATCAAAATGTAAAACTTACAGACATAAGACTGATTCATTTGATGTTAAGATTTCTCCTCCTAATTAATTCAATGGGGGTCATGCCCCTTCTACTAAATTCTGGAATTTCTTAGCCCACCCGAATCATTTGGCTTTAATGTTTACTCTCATGAGAAGTGGTGAAAAAAACCAGCACTCGTCCTCTGAGCCCACTACAAGACAGCCTTCTGTTGACAGTGCTTTTGCTGATTGGAGTCTTACATTCTTTATTTAGCCAACTCTGTATCTGTGATGAAGTTGCTTTCTAACTCTTAGCGAACTAAGATTGATGTGTTGATCCTCTGATGGTGTGGTCATGCTTTGGATACAACTGATTCTCTGCACTGCCCCCTTAGTAACTTTTGGTCTTACCACCACCCGCAGCATCTTCTTGATCCAGTCATTGAGATGAGAGTTTTTAACAACTGCTTTGACCTCTATGGGGTGTTGTCCTTGCTTCATTGGAATAATGATGTAGGGTACAGATCGTGTAGTTTCAGGCCCAACGTTGACTTCCTGACGATACTTTCTACGTTTAGATGCTGAACTGCACACAGCTGACTCTGGCGTCTCAATCAGATCCAAACGCACCTTTAAAACGACATGAGGAGAAAGATCGAGAAAGTGACTGAGGAGGTATGTGTAGCCGATCAAAGATGAAGATATGGTTACATTTGAAGAAATGTAATGCTTTACATTGTTTCCTAGAGAGTGATGGAATGTAACTAAGTACATTAACTCAGGTACTGTACTTAGGTATATTTTTGAGATACTTATACTTCATTCTATCTCCATTTAATTTTCATTTTCCGTCACAATTTGTATATCAGTCCAGTCTCATAGGTTCTGGCCTAAAATATAGTAAAAGAATAGCCCAGACTTACAGTGACAGGATCAGGGCTGTAGTTGTGGAGGATCGCCTTGATTTCTATCTGCTCTCCTCGGACAGCTGAGTAGGGCAGTCTGAGATCAATGAAGAAATCCTTCCGGACAATTGCCTCTAATGGTTCGCCAACACATATACCTTAAAGATGACAGAGATATAAAGAGTGATGAAAAGAGAAGGAAAAATAAAAGGTGTGGTGTAGGGCTGCAGCTATCGAATATTTTTAGAATCGAGTATTCTACCGATTATCCCATCGATTAATCGAGTAATCTTATAAAAAATAATTTTGCATTATTAAACAATAATACCAAATAATAACGTAACGAAAATGACAGGCCTGTTGAATAGACCAAGCTATTGGCTTTTATTCCTGAAAAAAAAACATACAGGTATTTATTCCAACTATTCCTAACACCAGGAGTAAAGGTGTGTGTTTGTTTATGTGTGCACCCGTGCGTGAGCGAGAGTGAGACAGACGAGAGGTGTGTGTGGGGGGGAATCTACAGCGACATCAGGCTACAGCCTCCGCAAATACCATACGCCCTAACTAGCGATGCTAGGCTCTGTTATATAAGCTAACATCAATGTTTACGTTAGCTTGTGTTGGCGACGCTTGGTGAGCTGGTGTTAACAGCAGGATGCTTTCGGTTCAGATGTGGAATCATTGTTGACGTGCTGTTGTGGTACTCCAGTTCTACTTTGCAGTAGACACATTGCACTTTGTCATCTTCTTTTTTAAGTGTGAAATGATTCCCAAACTTCGGACATTCTCTGACTTTTACGGACGGTTTCTTGGCTCTCCGCCATCGCCCTAACTCAATTCTGAATGTAGCGGTGTATGTCCGCAATTACAGTCCGTGTGGAAAAATGATCCCTGAGCTAAGCAGGCCACATAACGCGGGTGATAGGAATTAAACGAAGCCTCGAGGCAGAGATTTTGCCTCGACCATCTTTTGTAATTGAATTATTTGAGTTAAACGAGTAATCGTTGCAGCCCTAGTGTGGTGTGGGAGAAAGGTTTTAATCAGTAGCCCCATTCACACTGCCCCCTCAGTGCGAGCCTTCACTGCGGCTACTGAATCCTCACCGTTAGTTCGTGACAGACTAATTCCAGTGAACTGCCAGGTTGTGATTGAGTCTTTCAAAGGAAAACGTTTCTCAAATGTTGTTGTGTAACTGAAACAAAAGAAAGAGTTGGCAAAATTAAATGCACGATATGTAATTTCTGTCACTAAGGGTCTCTCTATTAAAACAAAACAAAAGACGTTTGCACAGTGTTGGGGAAGGCAAGAAGGAATGGGTAGGCAGATAAGCTGCTCAGCTGGTCAGAGCCGACCAACACTGGAGGAGAGAGTTGGGTGCAGTGCTAGAGCTTTGGGAGGAATAAACACCCGGAGATACACTGGATCCTGTTATGATCTGGAGTAGGCCTGCACGATATGAGGAAAATCTGCGATGTGCGATAACACTATTCAGTATTGCGATGACGATATAACTTGCGATAAATAAACAAACATTGAAGTTTGCATATTAATAACTATACAGTTAATGCGTCTCTCCTGAATCCATATTAAGTCCATATAGCAGTGTGACAGAGGAGCTCCGTCACTAATTGTGGGCAGCGCATATCCACACACATGGCATATTTCTCTGTGGTGTCGCTGGCTGCAAGCAGCACACACACACACCCGCCCGACACACGGCTCGCCGACACACACACACCCGCCTGACACACGGATCTCCGACACACACACACACACACACCCGCCCGACACACGGCTCGCCGACACACACACACCCGCCTGACAGACGGATCTCCGACACACACACACGCGCCCGACACAGCTCTCTGTCCCGTTCACGTCGGAGTTAAAAACATCCCGTAATTCATTCCCTTAACTGTTTAGTAGCGTGATCAAGGGTGCACACTTGTTCGTCCTACTATGTCCTGGATACATACATACATACTCACACAATCAGCACACACTCAGTGCTGTTTCTTTTCACCACAAGGTGTTCGTCGACCCTTTTCAACGCTTTTCTCTCCTCCCTCAGCCATCATAACCCGGCAATCACCACCAAACTTATGCCAATTAATTTTGCTAACGGCAAGCTGGGGCTTCATCTGATTGGCCCTTGCATCCAGGGCTCCATCTGATAGGCTAAATGTTGGCATGCTCACGGTGCATGCATGGCGCATGGAAACAAAATTATTTTTCTTATTCATCGCGTGTCAGGCAGTCTTTTGCATTATGTTTATCGCGCATGTTCATATCAGGATGACGATGAAAATTTGATTTATCGGGCAGCCCTATTCTGGAGCTGCTTAGAGGAGAACATTTGCTCCTGTTCATCAACTTGACTGCAGCAGCAATCTGTGGAGGTGACATCCAACAGACACTCAAATCAGCGTCCATGTTCTGTAATGCTGACTGCCGACTGGTGCTGAAAGAAAAATATTATTTACATCATGACTGTAACATTACAGCGAGGAAGGTGGGAAACAAGGGGGAGAACCAGAGTCTCTGGTGAGTGCTAAGTTTAGTGAAAGGTTAACCTGAATTCACACACCGATACACATATCCTCAGCGTGTTGTGTTACTTACTAGCTTAAGGCTAATGTACAGTCAAGGAATAAAGAATTTGGGGGCTAGTAAACACTTGCCTGAGTAACACGAATACACACAACTGATCCCATGGTTAAAATTGCATGATTAATGGCTCCCTGCTGGTGAACAAACCAATAAACAACCACCAATGCTGATGAAAATCTATCTGAATGTTCACAGAAGAGGTAATTTAGTCATGTTTGCTGATTTCCATATCACAGAATGGGCAACCAAATAAAATGCACTGTTAGCTTTAGTGAACTTGTGCATTTGGGGGGTAGGTTTGAACATTGTTGGAAACATTCTAGTCATTTTGACATTTTAATACAGAAATGTTTCATCATTGTGTCTTCAAATGATAGTGGCGTAATTACAGTTTTTTCCAGTTGCTAACACACTAAAATGACATGCATAGCACACATATTTAAACTGACATACAGAGAGCAAACCCTCTTCTCAAGTCTCCAAAACTTTAAACACATTTTCTGCTTTACACACTTTTTGCAATTCAAAATGGCACTTTTTAAATGCACTAAACAAGGTTCTCTGCATAAGACACAACAATCTGACATAAAGTCACATGTTTGCCATTTCAAAACACTGCCATTTAAAATGACACCACATTAGCTAACTGGCCACTACATGTGGCACCTGGCCAAACAATTGTTACCGTAATTGTTACCACTTCAATCAGGCAGTCAGCACTAAAAGACCACAGGTGAGCTTTTTTTTTCCCCCCAACAACAATGGAAGATGTTGCAGAGAGAGGAAGAGAAGAGGGAGGGTGAGAATGAGAGGGGGAGGAAGAGTAAGAGGTAGAGCTGGTAGAGGAGGTCATGGCCAAAGAAGACAACAACTTTCAAATGAAATCAGAGCAACCTTAGTTGATCATGTCATCAACCATGGGCTGAGACTGCGAGAGGCTGGAGAGAGAATGTTGTACTGACTTGTTTGCAGAAAAATAAAAAAATAAATATTTCAGTAGTATGTGTAATATTTCTGTGCATGTAAATAATCTGAAGAATTCGCTACAGTTTGAACTATGTTAGTATTATGGCAAAGCTAAAGATGAGAGTGCTTTTCATTATGCCCAACAGTGTGTAGTTCGTTAGACAAAAATCTGTAATATGAATGAAGTGTTTGCCATCTGGTGCAAACGTTTGATTTTGATAATGCTATATGTCGTTTTGGTTGCAGTGCTTCATTTTGCAGGATATATGAGGTATTTTGCAGTTTGGGTGTGTGGTTTTTTGAATTGTGTTAAGTATTTTGATAAAACCACCCTAGTTTGCAAGATTGTGTTTTAGCAATCGGAAAAAACTGTAATGTGCCTACAGATTTCAGTTATCTCACCAGTTTGGTGTGTGTGGAGGGCAAGCAGGCAGTTTGATATCTGACCACAGCCAACTTTCAGGAAACTGGGTGCGAATATTCATGTCCTCACTGTCGTAACTGTTGTCATCTTCTTCACCTATAGTGTCATTGAAAAGATTATGATATTACATTGGAAGGCAGTGATTATTTTCTAACTCGCAGTATGACCCATGGGTAGAAACCACCCTCCCTCTGTCCCTTGTCCCCGTCTCTTACTTCGTGCCAGTTTGAGGTTTTCCTCATGTCTGTCAGCTAGCTGGCTTTCCATCTCCTTGCAGCAGTACAGGAAGGCGTCGACACAGGCTGCACCGTCCACAATGTACTCACTGCGTGTCTCACAGGTGTATGAAAGGGGAGTTTTCTTCATGCCATCCAAACAACACTCACGCTGCATTTGGTCTCCAAATTTAGTCACTAGAGAGAAAGACGGTTGTGGGGAGAGACAGAGCATTTATTTTCTCTCCGCCTGATTACTTGGACTCTCCTCTCACCTGTCTCCGCAAGACTTCCTTTAAATGCTAAGTGGTCCATAATTAGGCTGCCAAGCTCCTGACCAGGTCCGCCAAAGGATCTCATGTCACAGCAGTCCTTATGTCTTTACACTGGCTGCCTATCAAATTCATTTTAAGATCTGTGTAATCACATTTAGAGCCTTGCACACTCAGACACCTGCCATATTAAATAGCTACAGCTGTCATATAGCCAAATTAGGATTCTGAGGTCCTCTGATGGGTCTGTGAACTGTTCCTTGCTCCTGGCTTCTCCTATTGGACCTGCACTCTGTAGACACAGCTTTAAAAATCAGCCTTGCTTTTTCATTATTGTTTTTTTTTGTGTGTGTTGCCTGCTGTTTTTAGCTGATTGTTTGCTTTTAATGTCTTTTACTCTGTCTTTTTTTTGCTTTTTGTTTTTTGTATTTCTTTTTGTGTAGTACTTTGTTCTTGAAAAGTGCTGTATAAAACATTATTATTATTATTATCTTTATCATTATTATTATTACGGCCTGAGAACTCACTTTATGACATTCAATGCTTGTTTTCTACACATCATACATTACAACAATACATGCAAGCAGGGGCGCTGCCAGGGACTTTGGGCCCCATGAAAAGAAATGTAATTGGGCCCTTGTATAGGCGGGCAAAAAAAATGTGGCGTTGTTTATGCATTTTAATGATATTTTTTACTTTCATTCCCATATTTGTGAAAAGAACAACATGACAGTAACTTGGTTACTGCTCACTGTCAAATTAAACTGCAGCCTAATGGTAGGTCAATTTTCTAACACAATTTAACCATCCAAATGTGAAAAACAGAACAACATATTAATTTATTAATTATACTCTGCCTCATTGATCACCATGATCTTAAAGTTGGAATTATTCTCATCCTCAGTTCTTGGCTTTCCTGGCCCCCTTTTAACCCTCTGAAAATGATGGTGGATCATCTGGCATTAACATAACTGTCTTCTGAAGGACGTCATGGGCTCAGTTTTCAAGATTTGTTTGAGCCATGAGTATCATAGAAATATTGAAATTGAAATGAATCTGCTGATACCAAACATGTCATGCTAGCTTACTAGGAAAGGTCCACGACCTCAATGTGAAATGATTACTTATAATAATAACATTCAGTCACCACTTAATGAGAGATGAGATGAGGATGAGGAACTTGATTCATGGCTGTCTGACTGCCTTCAGTCTTTCCAAGTGCTGATATTATTATTAGCTTAAACTGCTCAAACTGTGTTAGCTGTGAACTGTACTCACCTTTCTTTTGAAAGAAATGCGTGAGGAGTTGTCTTCCCTTTCCTTGCTTTCTTTCCCTTTCTGCCTTTTCCTTTTGTTTAAGGCTCCCTGATTTTGCTTTCTTGGGGAAAGACATGTCTTGATAAGCAGCAGCCGTTCCACTCCTTAAAGTGAAACTCTTGCCAAAAAGCAACCAAGGCTTTATTTGTGATTGAATATGAGTGAGACCTTCGTGTAAAAGCATAATTATGACGAAAGAGGCACTTTTAAGATTTACCGTAGTTTCGTTTTCAGGCAAGCTATTTTTCAATGGAGTGCATGGGGCACTGGCACGCTAGCTTCAAAATCTCTGTAAAACACTAAGAAGGCTCGACACAACATGAAACTTTGCTCGTAGTATCACCAGAGTCTCCACACATGAACACGAGCATTGAGAACATTGTTTGTGTACGCGGAGTTTACTATGAAGAAGGTTTTTTGAACTACTCACCGTAGGAGCTGGATCTCCGGCGGCGCCATCATGGCAGACAAAAAGTGACGATCCCCAAGTACGACCTATCACATATCTCGCGTCCTGGGCTAGCCAGCTAAACTGTCCACAGGCGGCTCTTATTTAGCTTTTGTCGGCGGGCGCTACTAGCCTTGGATATATTTTCTTTTTCTGCTTCGTCGGTCACACCAGATTGAACCCAGGGCTTTCGTTGCCCTCGACAGCTTGGTCACCACTGTCCTTGACGCCCCACCACGGTAGTTCGAGCACCGAGCATTAGCACCAGCTAACTGCCTCTACTCCCTGCCTGCACACCAGCTCGTGAGGAATGGAGGCTAAAACCCCTCACACCAGAGGGCACGGAGGCTCTGGGGCCAGACTCTGTCATTGCGGGAATAAGATATCGAGTAAGGATCCACACCAGGTCTGCTCGAGCTGCCTGGGGCTGGAACACGCCCGGCTAGCTTTCGACGTCCCCAGCTCGTGTCAGTGCTGTGCGGTGTTCACCGTCAAGAGTCTCCGCAGACGGCTAGCCCGCTAAGCTAGTTTGTCTGGACATGACCCCTATCTCCCTTCCGACGGAGCCAGAGAACAGACGGAGGTCGCTGCAGTGGCGACACCGGAGGCTAGCGCCAGCTAGGGCTCCCAGCTCGATCTAGCCACGGTTCCCCCGCAGGAGGAAGATGTCCTTGAGCTGGACTATGGGGACGATGAAGATGGCGCCTTGGAACTCATATCAGAGGATGAAGAAGAGGATGATATCTTCATCACTCCGGCCCGGACTGCGCAGCCCGCGGCCTCCGACGCCTCTCGGGATGTAGATGAGAGTAGCACACCAGCTTCTCCCTTCCCCAGCTTGGACATGTTGGACGTGTGCAAACGCAGCACTGCCCGGCTGGCCATCCCCGCCCCGCTGTCATAGCTGAGACCACCAGATCCCGCTATGAGGGGAAGAAATTGCCCCCTCTTGGCCAAGAGTGCGACGAAGCAACCTCTCCCCGTCTTCTCAAAGCTGCTGGATGATGTGGCACACTCATGGATAGACTGCCCTTACAGCAGCAGGAGCCTGATTTCCGGAGCCTCGTCCCTCGACTGTGTAGTGATGGAGAGCCTGGGTCTGCTCCGCATGCCGCCGTTGGAGCCACTCGTTGTCGGCACCTTCACCCCCAGCTGTCAGAGGTGTCCTCCCAGAGCCCTAGCCTGCCATCCAAGTCTGACCATTTTCAGTTAGCTCTGAATGAAAAGGCTTACAAGGCGGCAGCGCTTTTGGCCAGAGCATTCAATGTCCTCTCCCTGCTCATGGCTTATCAGGCTGAGTTATGCAAGGACCCAAACTCAGGACCCAGCCACATGGGAAGAGATACTGGTCATCACCGACCTGTGTCTCCGTGTCCAATGCTGCGCAGTCCAGGCCACGGGAAGAGCAATGGGGACTATGGTTCTGCAGGAATGAGCGCGGTGGCTCAACCTCGCCAACCTGTCCGACAGTGAGAAGGACGACATCCTGGACATGCCCATTGTCCCGGAGGGGATTTTTGGTTCCGTGATGACCTCGATGCAACGGCTGTGTGAAGCCAAAAAGAAGGAGGACAAAGCTCGCCAGCTCTGCCTCCCTCGGAAGCCCCCAGCTCCCTCTCCGCCTGCACAGCGCAAAACTTTCGCACAGGCTGCTTACCAAGGTTTGCGGTTTAAAGTACCTAAACTGTCAAAGCCCCAGCATGCCCCACCTTCCCTGCCCGGTCGGGCCAGCTGGTACAAGAAACCCCAGGCCCCGGCTGCAGCTCCACGCAAGCTGCCCCAACCAGGCCAGGAAGAAGAAGAGGGTGACCTGACCGCCCCTCTCTCCACTGGTGATGCAGCTGGAAGTTACCCGTTCTCCAGCTTCACCTGTTTGGCTTTTGAGCGTGCACCCAGGGGGGCCCCCCACGCCCCATCTCCCAGCTTCCACAGACTGTGCCAGAGCGAGCCGGGAGAGATGGACATTTGATGGCAGAGGGTTCAGCGGTTCCCCCTTTCTCATGTTCAAAAGCATGCACACACATACACACGTTTCACAAAGACAATAAAATCTGTCCCGCTGCCGCATCCAGGCCGAGTGTCGAGGGCACAGCTAATAACAAAAGCCAAAACTATCTAATTAAGCAGCGCGGTGGCGACATCCACTGTCCCTCCTCGGAGGAAAGCTGCGGTCTTTCCCGGGGCAGGGGCTGTGAGGTACCCGCTGCTGCGCTGTCCTCCCGGGCAAAAGTGCACAGCGTCACTCGGGGGCCGTATCACTATTCCACCAAGAATGCGAGAGATGGGCCGCGCTTGCAGCTCCACCTTTGGTGTTAAGGATGATCTTGAGGGGATACAGGCTGCAGTTTGCCGCTGTCCCTCCGCGATTTGCCGGTATAATTCACTCCCAGGCTCAGGGAGGGTCAGCTTGCGTTTTAGAGGAGGAAATCTTCTCACTGTTAAACAAAGGAGCAATTTGTGTCATCCCTCCCACACAGTGTCAGAGCGGGTTTTACTCCAGGTATTTTCTGGTCCCCAAACGGGGGGGCGGTATTCGCCCTATCCTGGATCTACGTGCTCTGAACAAATATCTCAGGAAATACAAGTTCAGGATGCTCACGCATGCATCCCTGCTGCGTCCTGTGTGACAGAACGATTGGTTCACTTCTGTCGATCTGAAAGACGCGTATTTCCACACCCCAATCTATGCTCCACACAGAAAGTATCTGAGATTCACTGTTGGCACAGTCGGAGCAGGAAGCCAGGGCGCACACGCGTATTCTCATACGACACCTATTCAATCTGGGTTTCATGATAAACGCGGAAGAGAGCATGCTGTCTCCAGCACAGGACATAATCTTTCTGGGATTATCCCTGGACTCTGTGACTTTCACAGCACGCCTCTTTGCAAAATGAGTGAAAACTTTCAGGGCATGACTTGTGCTTTTTCATCCAGGCAAATCTGTTCAATTCAGATTGTGTCTTCGATTACTCGGGCCTCTGCCATTCTCGTACTCCATCTCGGTCGCCTCCACGTGAGGAAATTCCAACTTTGGGTGGCCTCATACGGGCTGGATCCTGTGTGTTATGGCGCACGGAGAGTGCTGGTCACACCGGGGTACGCCAGGGCGCTGCGCCACTGGCGAGACACGTCCTTTCTGACACACGGGGTGCCCATGGGCTCCGTCCTGTGCAGAAAGGTGGTCACTACGGACGCGAGCCTGACAGGTTGGGGCGGAATTCACAAGGGACGGTCTGTGAGGGGCCACTGGAGTGTGAACCTCCAGCATTTTCACATACATTTTCTGGAACTTTCAGTGGTGTCCCTCTCCCTGAAACATTTCCTTCCGTCTCTCATGGGTCATCATGTCCTGGTGAGGACGACGACGGTGGCGTACATCAACCGTCAGGGGGGGTTATGCTCCCGTCAGTTGCACATGCTGGCACGCAAACTGATCCTGTGGAGCTGTGGTCGTCTCCTCTCCCTGAGAGCGACGCACGTCCTGTTAGCCCTGAACATGAGCGCGGACCTGTTGTCCAGGGGCTCTTCCCGGGGGATGTAAGGATGATTTTGAAGTCCAACCCGGCTTCTGTACCTAAGGTGGTGGGCTCATGTTCTCCTATTGACCTTGTGGCTTTTGCTGCTTCACCAGAAGACCAGCGGTCGCATGCGTTGTGTCCAGTCTGTGCAGTGCGCACTTACATGGATAGGACAAAGGGCTTCAGGAGGAGCGATCAGCTATTCGTCTCCTGGGCTAATCCTCATAGGGGAAAACCTATTACAAACACGCACCTATCCCACTAGGTGGTAGAGGTGATTGCTTTGGCCTATACAAGTCAGGGTTTGCAGCCACCTGTGGGCCTGCAAGTCGCTCGACTCGGGGCTTGGCTGCATCCTTAGCCTTATTCAGGGGAGTTTCTGTTCATGACATCTGTGCTGCATCGAGTTGGTCCTCGCCTCTCACTTTTTTTCCGTTTCTATATGCTGGACGTCTCCGCTCCGTGTGTGGCATGCGCGGTTTTGCTGTCCTGATTGGAACAGAGTACTTTCCCTGTGGGTTGGTGGACGCTAGATAGCTTGTCTGGCAATACGGGAGCTATTACTCAGAGAACTGGGGCTATGTAAATAACCTAAAGTTTCAGCTCACTTGTATCTTTTCAATAATATGGCACTGGAAAGAAATTCTTGGGGTAGTCAAAACATTTCTAGAGAGAGAGCATGGACTGTGAGGTAGAAGATGACTGAATATGTGGTTATTGGCTAGTTTAGAGCCATGGTTCTTACCTAAGGTGGATGTAATGTTCATTATTGTGTTGGATCGTTTCCTCCTGCTCCCGGTGGGGGTCGGACATTTCAATTCTGGAAACACAACAGAGACTAGTTCTTAAACAGAACCCAACAAGTTTATACCCAGACTTTTTGCATAGTATAGTTGATGTGATGCTCTTAAATGTCCAGTGTGTAGAATGTTATCAGGATCTATAGGCAGAAATGGAATATGATATTTAGAATCACGTTTTCACTTGTTTCTTGGGAAAACTACAACTTGTGTGCTTCCAGGATGAACGGACTCCTAGATAACATCCACAAGGACAACTTGATACTTAAGGGTAACACTAATAAAATAACAGCTTCAAAATCATGTTGATTGTACGGTGTCTCTGTCTCAGCCACTCCACCTCCCTATCACTTGTTTCTGCACTATGTAGCTTCAGTGAGAGGGTCGGATCACAGCATTACATACATATTTACTTCAAGATACAAGTTTGAGGTAACGTCAGAGTTACCTCCCACATTCCGGCCAGTACACTGCTGTCAGCTCCAGGGAATGGCTGGCCCTAGGTGTCAAGTGATTTGATGGTGGGTCCAGGGAGTTGAGAAGATAGAGTTGGATAATAATCAAATTCTTTAAAAACGTGTAGTCTATGGATTACAGATCTTTTGGCTTGTTGCCTGGGGATGGCAAGCTCATCAACAATCACCCTCGGGGTAGTCTGGACCTCTTTTAGCGATAAGTAAAGAGGCATTTTCTGAATTTATAAATACTCTGCCAGTAAATTTGGCAGGCTGGGAGACAGTCACCTTCCCACATGTTTGGAAGGGGAGTTGTGAGGCGAGGGGTATTCAGTTGGTTGCTGAATCCTTATCACATGTAGCTGAATCCTACACACTGGACCTTTATAATCAAATTAGGTCATTGATCTGGTTGTTCACCTGGACCTAGTGTGGGTAGGAAGAAAAATGGATGTGCACACCCAGTGTTTCCCCTATATGCACCTAGCAGCGGCAGACCGCCACTGCTGGAATATGACCGCCAGTGCTGATTTTTTTTTTTTTTCTTTTTTTTTAACGAGCAGAGAGGAGAGGTGGAGAGTGGGCTCAGTCTTGTCTTTTTAGAAACTATCGTTATATCATTTTGCACTATGGACGCTTCATATCCAGGTCAATTACACACCTGTTTGAAACGATTTATGAAAATAAATCACAAACCACAGTGGGCCACCTATAGAGTCTATTTAGCCTGTTACACTGTTTCTTACAGCTGTTAGAATAATGTTTAATATAACTATTTCGGCCGCCAGTATCCGTTGTTCTATTGTCATATTATGCTTGGCAACTATCATTGTAATTGTCTCTATACCGTTACCGGTTGATGCAGGTGATGCGCCGCGCTAAACTCCGCTATTCCGTGCAGTGCCATGCCGTGCTGCGCCGTCTCTCAGCATACACCACAACGGAGATAACGTTAGCGTCACGTTTGGAGAAGGTGCAACATGAAACTTTGAGTTTACTTGATAATGTCAGCACAACGATTTTAACAAGCACCGGGTTGATGTCAACCATGAAGCAAGCAACACTGATCACGGATTCAGGATTATCATTCGGGCTAGATGGATTTGTGCTGAGTTCACATGTAAGGACTCTGACTTTGAGTGGCAGTCCAGTGTACTTTTTCTAGTAGGAGGTCGGAAAATTCCTACTGTCTTGAACACAGCATTACTATGTGCGAGGGCCACTGTGACGTGCAAAAACTGTCAATCTCAAGTAACTGACAGATTACTTCACAGAGGCACAGACCTTTTGGATTGTTCTAGTATTTGTGTTATGTGAGTTAACTGTATATGGTTGGTTGTAGGGGTGGGACGATACGGGTAACTCACGATTCGATACTGTGACGATATTTGGCCCACTATAATGATAATATCACGATACACGATATCTGCAATATTCGATATATTGCAAGAAATTTCATCAACGATATATCACAATATGTGACTGAAAAAGAAAAACGTCTATGCATCTATTGCATTTATTTTATTTTATTTTCTATAAATTTAATATGCCTTGATGTGTCCAGGTTGACCCAAAGCACTTTAATGTTCCCACTTCCCAGGTACTGGATTGGTGAACATAACTCTGCACATAATTGGTTGCATACTGAAATGTGCCCAATATTTCATTTAATTTTTATGTTATTCCCCCCCCCCGATGACGGTGATAACGACCGCACCAGTATTCTCCCGTCATCTGTCTCGTAAAAGCCAAAGTGGGTCCACACTTTAGAGTGGAAACTTGCAGGTGGGTCTTTGATTTGTTTTTCGTTGTTCGTATCTTCCGCCATTCTTGCATCTGTTCTTCTTCCGTTGGTAACTCGTCTTCTTCACTGGCCGCTGCTTACGCCTACTTTACCCTCATTTAGGGGATTAGCGCCCCAACAAACAGGACAGGAGAGATTAAGTACTGACGGTGACAACGGGGTAAATCCATAATGTGTGTTGTAATAAAATATCGATATTTGCTGTCAGTATATCGATTATTTATTGCGACAGAGAGCACAACAATATATTGCAATATCACTTTTTTTTCCCACCTCTAGTTGGTTGTTAATATATATATTTTTTTAATTATTGTCAATAATTGTCTTAAAGATCATACTTTTATTGTGTTCAATGAAAGTGTATTTTCCTAAAGCTTGATACACCTCATATGTAAGCTAGACAGACATTTCCCCTGCTCCTTACTGTGCACAAATGTACTGTTATGTACTTGAGCCTAAAGAGCCTCTATGGTGCCGGCAGACACATAGAAACCTCCCAGCAGGGTGCACTTTGCACTTTGATTTTGCACGTGGGCGAACACTCACCTCCACAGCTACAACTCCATCCTAGGGGAAACACTGACACCTCATTTGTTGAAATTGCAGTACATTGTGTTTTTGCAACATTTACATATGTTAATTCAGAAAATTTAAAAAGCTATTGTCATAACACCCCCTACAAAATGGTCAGTTCATTATCTCACTTAACTCCTGCTGGTCATTTTTGGTGTGTGAGTTACAGGGGCCATTCTATAGCACCTCTATGAATTTAATTTCCATAAGTGTTATGGTGTGGGCACAGTGCCAAATATTAAATTAGACAGCCACCAGAGCGCCACCTAGTGGCGGATCGGTAAACCCTTTGTCAGCTGTCCTTAGGAGGGCACTGACAATAAATGTACAAAGTTTCGTGTTAATTCGATGAACCGTTGTGGAGATATAAAATACTTCAATTTAAAGAGCGCCACCTTGTGGTCATCGCCTAAAATTTTGCACAGGGGCTCTTGTGGAAGTAGTAACCTGAGTTTCTTGTCATTAGACCACACCAATGTGGAGATATGCAACACTTGCTGTTTTGAACCAAATCTGCAGGAAGCTATTATTTAATAACTTTAAAATTAATTGTCCTATTAAAAGTCTTTTGATAACTTTTTGTCAGGAGGGTCCACAGATGCTGTGTGCCAAGGAAGTAGGTTTTCGACATTTTGAGAATTTGCAGCAAAAAAAAAAAGGAGGCGGAAATGGCCGTGGCCTATACCACGAGACTCAGCACAATTCACTGAACGTGTGGATATAAGGTTTTTGAATGTGTGGAAAAGTATATGGTAGTTATTAGCCAAAACGCACTTTCCTTAATAACAACCCCACCTAGTGGTGGAAATTCAGGACAACAATAGATTATAACATTTTCGCCAGGTTTGACTTATATTCCAAGTTTGGTGAGTTTTGGTGTATGTTCAGGCAGTGAAAAATACGATCATTTGGGACAAAGAAAAAAAAAATGAATCATTTGAAAAACAAAAGGGTCCTTGTAGGTTCCCTGCTCGGGCCCTAATAATTCAACACCTACTTCTCCTTACAAGTTATATTTCAAAGCCTAGAGAGTGGTCTGTTCAGTGGAGGGAAGGGACAAGTCACCTTGTCTGAATGGAGTCCCAGAGGCCCTGTTCGACTCAAACATCAGCCCAGCATCGTAGAATACACTCATAGCGTCTCTTCCCCCACCTGGTGTGCAGCCTGTATCGGACTTCTCTACAATGTCCCACACCTGAGCAAAGAAACAGAAAAGGACAGCAAATAGAGTTACCCTACAAACAGACACATCTGTAAACTCACATGATGGTTTTGATATGAATTTAGAAACATTTATAAAATGCCTTTTTCTGAGTGAGGCGATGCTTGTTGTTTAGGATGTAGACGCCTTTGTCAACTGCAACCAGTCCCACTGTGGCCTCTGGGTCTCCTGTGACCTTCAGAGGAAACATCTTGCCAGGTTCATACGATGGAGTAGGTCTGGCTGGTTCCAGCTTCAACTAGATGTGAAGGGGAGACAATGAATGAGACATGCAATTTCTAAATTGTTAAAAGAAGATTTATGCGTAGAACCTACATATGTCCAAGAAAAATAACTTTATCGTGCATCAGTGTATCGAATGCTCAAACCTGGCTACATCAGTGTGTCTCACCGAGCCCATGCAGGAGTCCTTGACATCCACCCAAACAGAGTCTGATACCACTTCGTTGTCATCTGTGTGGTAGTAGGCTATGATGCGGAATGATGGCAGCATTTCTTTGGTAATGAGAACCATCAGGAGATTGATTACTTGGCCTCTTCGGCGGTATCTGCCTTTTTTCACCAGCTGACCTCTGCTCAGGATCTGGGGACAGCAGATTACACATCAGTCCCTTACCAATATTAGCATATCTATATAATCACCTGCTGAAAGCAACACAAACACTCCTGCATGTGCACAAGCACACGCATATACAAATATTTGAACATGTCTCACCAAGTATGTGATGTCTTGATGTAACTGCTCTAAGTAAAGGTTGACTTTCAGGTTGTCTCCTAATGCCAACACACTCGCATCCACACCTGCAAAAGTGACATGTTGCTATGAGTGCTAGACACTGAAAAGATCGAGTGCATGGCACATACCGTACTTTGCCACTGCCACCACCATCACAACTTTTTATTATCTGCTGTCATTTCAGGATGTCCCTCACCTATGTGGATGTAGTTGTTGCTGCCAGAGGTATATGGGAGAGCTGTCAGGGATGCTGATGCTTGCCTCTCAGGTGTGATTTTAGGATCTTTGGTCCTTGCCTGCAATCATGGACACACACAGGAAAGCATGCACAAAGAGTTAAATGAAGTCTCAAGTCTTTCCTGTCGTAACGAAGCCTTGACTGGTGTAACTTAGCCAACAAATAAAAGACTGGAATAACAAAATAACAAAAAAATGTATAACCTGACAAGAAATTATACTCATTTTCACAGTTGCTTAACAAAGTACAACAAAAAGCTGGTCATCGTTGCCAAATGCTAAATGTCAGTGCTGTATTAGATGTATTTGTTTTATTTAAATTGAGGTAAGGCAATTAAAATGAACATCTATTAGGCTGCATTCAGATCAAATCCTGCAGTGCGACACACCACAGTGTTGTGCAGCAGTGTGAGAGTGTCTCCATGGTGGTCTGTGTGTGTGACGTGTTGTTAACTTTTACCATCCCCGTGATCTGTTTGCCAAGACTAAGTTGTTACATTTTTATGCTACCCTTTGAGTGATCATCTGTCCACAATGGATCAAAAATAATAATAAACAACCAGGATGTTAGGCAGATCCTTAATGTATTACTAAATAGCATGCCTTGCTACTGACCTTTTCTGCTCTGCTTATTATCTCTATTCATGCTTCATGCCAGAGTAGGTCAAGCTTGCCACTGTTAAGGTGATCGTCCACATCGAAATGTGAAAAAAAAAGTGTTTTAAACCGGTGCACAATGCCAAACTGAGCGAATACACATGACATTTGATTGCCAACTTTTGTGAATGGCCACTGCAACGTGACGTTGGGCTGCGTTTCTGCACAAGTTGAATCTGTTTAAATTTTTTCGCCGCAGCCAGCTAGGGCTTCAACAATTAGTCGACGTAATCAATTACGTCGACAATAAAAATTTGTCGACACGAAATTGATGTGTCGTATTTATCATTATTATTATTTATCATCATAAAAAAAGAGAGATTTGAGCCAGAGAAAATCGCTTTAGCACTGCTACTAGAATGCGCACCACAGTGTGGCATAGAAGAAGAAGACGGTTCCGTAGAAGAAGAAGAATATGAATGATGGCGAACATGTTGAGGAGAGCAGGAAAGCGAAACCAAACACGTCCAAAGTTTGGGAACATTTTCGGGTGGTAACCTCCCATCTTCAATATATGACATTAAATTTACGTGTGACTCTGTAGTAGAGTTCAGATCGAGCCAAAAAACATCAAACTCGACTCGACCCTGTGCACGTTGAGTCCTGGCCCGGCCCGGCCTCAGTAACGAGTAATCTACCGCGTAAATATTTCCATACAAGTAATCAGATTAAAGTTACTTACTCAAGTCACTGTGCGTTACTATTATTTTGTCATTTTCCTCAGTAAAAATATATATTTTTGCTTTTTTCTTGCGTCTCGAGGAGTGATGTCACGTGTGCGAAAAGTCACGTTTTAAGCACGAGGAGAACTCATGTGTAACACCACGCAGCGACAACACAACAATGGAGGGAGGAGAGAGATTTGCCCTTTTGTAGCTGGAAATACAATCATTATTTTGAGTTATTTAAAAAAAAAAATAGCCTACAAACCTACAAGCAAATCAAACTGAAATGGATTTGCATTTTTTAGACATATTCATCCATTAGTGTGCAACCAAAAAGTGATTTATTAAAGTTCATAGTTATTAAAAATGCAACGGATCTCGAATGACAACAAGTGTGGTTGTGCTGCCCCAAGTGTCATCAGACAAGAGGCCAGCTGGAGACAAGCTCTTTAATACATTCATTGGCTTATAATGTGTACAGATGTGAAGGGTGGCCAGTAAAATGATTCTAAAAAAATAAGTCAAATTTGCAAATAAGAGGTTTCTGTCTGACAGCAGTGATATCAGTAATAATTCATGTGTAGGATATTAAGACAGTAAACAGTAATAATATAAACTGGATAAAACACTGAATAGTAAACCTCCACTTAATGCAATGATTTATAACATAATAATTCATTTGTAAGATATGTAATCAATTAAAAACTGTAATAATTAGTATTAATTAGTTCAGTTGACATATTAAAAATCCAGTTGTGTTTTCAAATGCATGTTTCATGGGTTTTTAATTTGCTCTGAGAATATGAGGTAAAGTCAAAGTAGAAACAGATGCTGCCAAAATAATCATGACTAATCGACTAATCGTAAAAATAATCGATAGATTAGTCGACAACCAAAATAATCATTAGTTGCAGCCCTACAGCCAGCTATGTTTTTTTTCTTTTTCTTTTTTTTTGAACTCCCTGCGGTCACCACTGTTTTCACTGGATCACCAGTTTTTGTGTGAACGTAACGTAGGCATAACCTCAAACTAAAACACAAGTAGAGTGAAGAATGGCACTGACTGCAGTGATAAACCTGCATTTGATATATCACTTAAAGCTGCGTTATTAGATTTTTGGCCACCAGGGGGCAGAAAAAAGAATATACAGAGCATCCCCTACACTGTGTCACTCACTGACAACATCTTCCGAAAACTGACAGACTGGTTGTGAAAACCAAAATTCACTTTTGTTTTAGTTTTGTTTTGGTATCCACTGACTTTTATATATTTCCTATATCTTGTATTTTGACTCAAAGGAACACTATGTAGTTTTAGAGAAGAAATTTTAGCTTTAAATTTTAAAATATTTAAATATTTGGTGACTTAATACATAAATATTTACAGGTAATAATACAAACTCTGTTTTTTTTTCTTTCCATAACTAAATAAAGATTCTCAGAACACTGGTTGAAGCTGGAATGGTGGCAGGACAGAACCATCTTTCTGAACCACAACAATCAGCTAAGGAAACTAACAAATTGCAGTGGAACCACTGCCTGATTTCATCTCTACAAACTAATATCAAAAACGCTGATTAAGGTTTAAGCTTCCACTTGCCAATGGAGGATAACGCAAAAAGACAAACAATGTTACTGACTCACAGTGATTGTAAGGCTGTTAATGTTTTCCTCCGTAGAGATGGTAAGCTTAACCATGCCATTGTCAGCAGTGGAACCCTCCATCTGGGCTCCATCGACCGCTACTAGAATACCTTTTGCAGGACTGTCATCAGGATTCACGACTTCAACCTGCCATCAGAGATACAAACAGATGAGCTATCAGAGTGCCTTTGCATCATAATGAAAATACATGAAAACATTGCACTAATCAATTAGAGTTATTAAAGGAGCATTAAACAGCATGTCACTAATACACTTTTGAAGTTATACAGTTTACAAAGAGTGACTGTACTTCAGTATAGTGGAATCTTTTCTGTAAAGGATCTTTTGTCAGTGTAGAAATGTAGCTATACTTTTTGCTGTCAGTTATGTAAATGTGAATAAGTACTTTACCACAACAGTAAAGGGCATTCCTGGTTTGAAGTATCTGGCTGTTTTCCTTAAGTGGATAGTATACGGTGAGGTGACTATCTGGATACCTCTTGACTCCGCCTCCACCATTTCACTACCTGTGTGTTGATGCAGAAACACAAACACGTTCACACACAAACTGATGATGCAAAATGACATCCTTATATTGAAAAAGTTACACTTTTGTCTCTTCCTCTTGTTTTTGTAAGGGAAATTTTACACCCATTGAATTTGTATGAATCACATCTGACTAAACACCCCCGAACACACATTCTCTCTCTCTTACCGCTCTCCGTCAACACACTGACAGATACATATATGGAGCTCCCAACCAGGTCGAGGATGTTTTCGAAGGTCTCTGTGATGTGCTCTCGCTTCAGGGTGACCTGCCCATCACCTTTTGCAATCTAATGTGATATGATACAAAAAAGTGCCTTGTGAACACCTGCAGGTACTTTAATTAAGGTGTGAATTCCTCGCTCATTCTGAACGGCAGGTACAATAAAATTATCAATTGTAAATAGGAATGTAACAATTTAAAGAAAATAACTAAATCTTAGACATTAATCATGTTTCAAGAGTCTTGCAGATTTTGTTGCACAGAGCTCCCAATCAGCTGGCAAAAGTGTATGTAACGACTCACCTGCACTCTCTGAAGAGAACCTGGAAAGCTCCTTTTGGTACCATCTTGAACAACCCCAAATACCACGTACGCCACCCCATTCACCTCTTCACCAAAAGTATACCTAAGACCACAACAACGTTTTTAAGCCAACAACGAAGTAAAACAGGACAATCAAAAACACAAAACAGACTAAAAGAGCCCCAACAATCTCTGAATGACAGCTTCTATTTTCTCCCCCAGTTAATCTACCAGTCAAACCTGATCTTTTGAGCCACAAAATAAAAACCTTCACATACGTAGCTCTGATGTTGACGGTGAGCTCTGGACTGTCCACGTAGAAGAAGGACCTTACAGGTGTCAGCTTCACCTCAAAACTGGGCAGCACTGAACATTTTAGAAAGTTTTATTGCATTCTCAATAAAGATGAAAGTATATAAATATAGAAGGTTTGGGGGAAAAAAAAGCAGTACAGGTAATGAGGGACTTACCATATTCTCTGACTTCGAACTCTGCAGAGAAGCTCTGCTGTGGGACGTTGGAGAACTTGGCCACCACCTTCCACAGTCCGAAACTAAAACACAGACACACATAGAAAGCATATTCCAGTAATCAAGTAATTAATTCAAATATTCATAACATTTTGAGACTGAAGGTGACACATGACTCAGACTTCAGATTTCATGAAGTTAATTACATCTTACTCGATTGAGCTTGAAAGCAATTGTTTAATTATCCCATAGAAAGCAGTAACTACAGAAACAGTGAAGTCTAGAAGGGGTTAATATTGTCAGGTTGGCCAGCAAACTGTACAATAGATAGAATGGTTGTACATTTATTGTAAGCCTTTTAAGTCTGATCATTTCAGTATATAGACGTATTTATTTAAACATGCCTGTCGGTCAATTTAGAATTAAAGTTTATATCTAACAAGAGACGCTCTAGATTAATCTATGTACCTATCGAGCTTATACACTTTAGTTTCTTTCTTTAGAATTTCTGAATTCTGAATTCTGAAGATTGTGTGTCTATGGATGAACGCTTACATTATCTAGTTTGTAAGTCTGGCCCTATTAAGATACAGCTTAGCCAACAAACATTTGCCTTCAATAATGCTAGCTAGATAGCACTCCCTTTTATATCCAGTGTAGGCTAAAAATTTAGCTAGCTGTGCTTATGATTTGTCATTTCATTACAACTATACATTTTCTTATATTATCTCAGCTAAACAAGCGAGATAGTGTAAGGATTGTAACACTTTGGTTCACTGAAATGTGCACAAGGTTCCCTTTATGCCTTGGAGAAATAGTTATACTACAGTGGGACATGTCCCACCCACTTTTAGAAGAAAATGCATCAGTCCATTCACTCTGAGTTCTTTTCAGAGCACTGCCAGTTCTTATAGAATCCATATCAAATGGGAAAATTGACAAATGAATGAAATTGCCTACCACGCTTTCACAGCTACCTTGTACCTTGGCAGATTGACACATTGCATGAAAATGAATTGTTTAAAAGAGTTTACATTGCATGATTTTAAATGATTTAAGGTATTGTTACCAGTTTTCAATTTGTGACTTTGTGCGCGTGTGTGTGTGTGTGTCATCATCGCAAAATGTAGTCCTGGTGACATCTATTGTTGCTGGGACTATCACAGAAGCAGTTAGTATTTTGCCAGGTGTTCATATGTCTGTCTTTCTGTCGACAGATTTTTGTCAGTGAAATAGTCATGAGACCTCAATGGTCTGATGAAAATCAAGTCAAAATGAAGGCAGAGTTAAAAACAGCAGGCGACTCACCTGACAACTTCACCAAGTTTGAATCCATCAGAATGGATCCCCGATTTCAGAGTGACTGCATCACGTGGTAAAATGATGCCTTCAGGGGTCTAGAAACAAACAATATTGAGCCACCATCAACAGTGACCTCTGCCAGTTTACAGATTAATTTAGCAAAGTAATGTTTTTAATTTGTAGCTCAACCACTAGAGGGAGGCATGCATTTATTATTGTAGTGAGTGGGAGGACAGGTGTCTCTGAATATACACACCAAAGCTAACATTGACACACGGCGTGCCACATGTGTTTCTGTTTTTCTGGTAATTTGTAGGCAAGTGACCCACTATTAAGCAGTTGTGGTGTCATCTCATTATGAGGCTTTTTGCTTATCAATTCTGTACTTATTAAAGATAAAACACAATACCACGATCTCAATGGCAATAGAAGGCAACGAATTGGTTCCCTCGTCCCTCTCTACAGGCTTCATTTGAGGTGTCACTGCAAACATCCTGTAATGAACTGACACAGAGAGTCATGTGAGTGTAAACAACTTTCTGACTTCACTTCATTATACTTGTTTCAAAATAACGGTTCATTTGACTGTATTTTATTGGCAGTCACCCATTTTTAAAAAAATAATCAAAAGTGTGATATATATTTTCTATTGTAAAATATTGCTTACTAATGTAGAGACATTGAACTCACCTGTGCTTCCGGGGGTGTAGAGGGTCTTGTCAGTTTGGATGAAGATGTACCCCGACTGGAAGGACACTAAGACGACTTGCTCCAATACTCGTCCAGGAAAATGAGCTTGCAGGGACACGTACTGCTTCCTGTTGGGATCTTTACTGAAGTCACCAGCAGGAATCTAAAACCACATGCAGAGACAACAGCAGAGCATGAGCAGCAGAGTGCAGCCTTTAATATGTATTTCTGGATGCTACGTCCCTTATTTATGGTCATTGTAGAAAACATTTTATTTGATCTTGGCCTTTAATTAATAGTATTTCCAATGTATTTTGGTAATAAAACCATGTTACAGAAATGAGCTTTTTTAGAACTTCAACATTACCTTAATTTGTGCCAGCTCCTGGAACTGGTTTCCACTAGTGAGGGTCACATCTGTGAATGCCAGCCTTCGGGTTTTTGTTGGAAAGTTCATCACAACGATCTCAACCCTTATGTCTTCTCCTGTGCAATCTTGACACTCCACAAAGATGTTTTCTGTTGTTCCTACCCGCAACCAGTTGGGGGCAGACATCACCTGGCTGCAGAGCAGAGAAAGATGGAGAATAGATGTAGTCACTGTGCAGAAAACACACTTGCTGTTAAGGATTGCCAATCTGATCCAAATGTATTAACAACAGCAGTTGGCCAAAGTGCTGCACAGTCAAAAATAGCATTAGATTAGAATTTAATGAAAGAACATGTTCTTTCTTGTTGTATGCATTTAAGGCGTTATAATCAAACACAAATAATGAAGTGTTTTAGGACTGATATGTTAAAGAAGTGATTCCAACCTCCTTTGGGTGTGCACCCTGAAAATGAAGAACAAGTGCTTGTCACAGAGGACTTGAACAGGAGTTTACCTTTGAACCTTATTGAAATGATGACATCGCTGTGTGCCTTCAGGAGGGAAATATTTAAAGTATTTCCCAAAACGTAAGACTTACTTATCTTTCTGCTCGTCTATTCAACATTCAGGTTTATCTTAGGACCCTTTGGGGTTTCTTGAGCCCCATGTTGAGAACCACTACCTGAGAGCTTGTGTGTTAAAGTTTCAATTCACCCAAATTGCCAAAGACAAACAAACATACAACAAAAAGCATGAGCTCCATGACCCTGAGCTCCAGCACGGACTTCATACTCAATGAGTGATCCATTGATTGCCTTGATTTCCAGCACTGGATCAATGCAACATTTCATCACAGGTTATTTCGCTGTGACTGTGCAAACTCCACCTTGATGTTGCCTTACTGGAATAATTTGAATAACCACATGACCTTGACTTGAAGACAATTGTGAAATAAAACTGTGTTAAACTGACATCGATCGAATTACTCTGTCATTTGATTATGAATGCAGAGAACCTCTGATATTGCTGTTGCTCCAGTTATTGAACATGAAAATCACCGGGATTAACAAACAAACAAACTGTTTGTTTTAGCACCATTTTTCTCTGAGTTAATTCAAGCTCAGGGGTGGTGGAACGCTGTTCTACTTACAATGGAGCTCCATCAGCCAGAGGAGTGAGAGAAGCAAAGGCCAGATAGGCTCCCAGCCACAGCAGAGTCCTCCCCATCCTCCTGTCAGATCCTCATCTGCTGTCAATGCAAACTGACGCTCTGCAGCACCTCCTTTTATCTACACGCCTCCCTCCTCCCATACCTCCAGTTCACCTCGGTGCAATCTCCCTCATCCCCCCTGTGTTTCTGTACATAATAACACATGATTTCCCAGCAGCAGTCAGATAAAAGGTAAACAGTGGAAAGTCAATGAGGGTTTACATGTCTGACAAACTTAAGAGCACACCGTTTATTGCAAAATACAAACAGCTATCCTGCATTTAAGATGTTTTCTGATATGACGCCTTTGTTTTCATTCTTTCATAAATTCAATGAATTATATTCATAGTATTATGTTTTTAATTCATGTCTTGAACCATATATGTTCATTGAAATTACTGAGATCTTTTTACGGCTCAGTGAATTCAGTGATTTAAAGGGATTTTGTCATGTGCACTGTCATCTTTTCACTGAATGTCTAAATTTACTAAAAGATGGATCCCATTGTTTGATATTTACACTGAAATATTTTTCAGCAGCTGCTGGCACTAACTAAGCTGGAGAACTAGCAGGACCTTGCGTCGCTGCTGTGGGAAGAAGTTCTTTGGGCCTGCTGGAAATGCAGCTGGCAGCTCTCAGCAGCAGAAGAATCCAGAAGAAGAGATCTTGAGGGCAGGTGGCCCCGTGAGAAGAGAGGTGGAGAGGAGAGAGAACAAAGTAAGGTGCTGGAGTTTAGACTCTCTGGTCAGAGAGGGGTCTGTCACCCTGACCAATAGTAGCTGAAGGCTGAATTTGCAACTGGGTGTAAAGACTGGGGAATTCTGGGAACTGAGTTCAGAGTCAATTTTGAAATCCGCAGTGAACGACTTCATCTGTGGGTTCCAACACACTCAACGCTGATGTAAACAGATTGTTGTTGTATCCTGTGTGTAGATAATACAGATTTCCACAAAAGGATGTGTCCCGGCACAGAATAGATCCCACTCACTTTTGGGGCAGATCCAGATAAAGGGACAGTACCGGGGATTTTTCTACCACTGTCTTTGGCATTATCATAAATTTCTCAGGTAAAGATGCATGGATCTTGATGAATAGAATTAGGCATATTATTTGACGTGGATCCTAATAAAAGTCTGGATCCGGGAGATTTAAATGTACTGCTCTGATAAATATCAGTTGTATTTATTTGGATTTGTGTCCTGGGAAGTTAAACTTTGCATAAATAATACTTTGAGACTAATAAGATGTTAAAATGTATAAATGATTTTTTGGTTCAGATGTTCGATTTTGAAATATGATTTCATGTTGTCTGAATGCATTTAAAGTTAAAAGGTCATTCTCATCACGTGTGAAAGTTCATGAACTTTGAGAGTTTTTTTGCACTTCCGGGTTCCCGGTAAAGAAGGAGAGAGCGGAGCCTCGTGGGCTAACCGGGGAGAAGCTAGCGGACGAGGGTTTGTTGTTGCTGGAGAGAGAGACAGAGCTTCTTGCTGCTACCGAGAGAGACAGAGCTTCTTGCTGTTGCTGAGGGTGACGGAGTTCTTTCGCCGCTGCTGAGTGAGACGGAGTTCTTGCTGCTGCTGCCGTAGGGGACCGGAGTTTCTCGCTGAGAGCTGCTGGGTGCGGAGACGGCCGCCAACGCGACGAGGGAGCGAGTCATCAGCCGCAACCGGGTCCGGCTAACTGCACAGATACACGGAGGTACTGCTAGCAAGAAGGGTTTCTTTCATGAGCTCCAACTAAGCGCGCCAACGAACTAATTAAGAGTGCACTCAAACAAAATAGACAGTTGAGATATAAGAAAACTTATTATTACCCGGGTCTTTCCCCCCCCCCCCCTTTTTTTAATGTTTCTCTGGTTCATACCTAAGATGTATGTGTTATCATGCACATGTTTAATACATTGTCTGAAATCGCTAATCTGAGTTTGTGTGATTCAATTGTGTTAATTATTTGAGTATTTGAGTCTGTATTGAGTGTTTTCAGGTCAAGGTGTGTTCCCACTTGTCTACACATAGTTGCTATTGAGTGTGAGGATCATACGTCACCCTAGACAGTTATTTACTATTGAAATGTCTCTTTTACCATAAGATATTGAAGAAGAGTGAGGCTTCATCTTACAGTAAGGTGGGTTTCTTAATACATGAGCCGGTGGTAAAAGGGTTACATTTTTGGGGGCTCGTCCGGGATTTATTTTTGTTATGACTGACCTGTTTTTCCTGGAAAAAATTTTTTTGAGACAACTTATGTCTTTTGCTAATAACGAAAAGTACTAAGGTAGCTACATTTACTGTGAAGTTTTTTTTACTGTTTTGAGTTAAGAAAAATGGAAGCAGTTGAAATTGATGCCTGGTGTAAAAGGAAGCAGTTGGCTTATGGAAACACTGTCGTTTTAAGTGGTGTTAACCCAGATGCCACCGATGCAGTTTTGCTAACAGCTTTGAATCAAGTTAAAGCATTTGGTAATCCTGAGATAGTTGATCGCCGTCTTGATGTAGCTTCTAAAACACAGTTTATACTGATTAAGACCTCTACTGACTTGACTAATCAAACCGTTCCTAACGTTGTTGGACTTCCTGGGGAGGCTGGTCCATGGCCTGCTCATGTGCTCACTGCTCCTGCAGACAGTGGAGGGTTTCAAGCTAAACTAATGTCATTTCTGAAGAATGAAGGTAAAACTCTCACTGATGTCAGTGGCATACTCAGCCCTTCACCCCTTGACATGAACACTGCGCTAATACATGCTATCAGCTCCCTAGTGGATAAATGTAACACTACATCGGCTGATTCCCAGAGTTATCGCTAGCTCCGCATGTTCTCTGGTGTGAAACCTACGCCCAGTGCGGAGGAAGAGTATGATGCTTGGGCGGAGCAGACAGCGCATTTGCTAGAAGAGTGGCAGTGCAGTGACAACATAAAAAAACAGGATAGTAGAAAGCCTGACAGGTCCAGCTGTTGACATTGTGAGATTTTTGAGAGTACAGAAGCCCACTGCAACTTCATATGACTACATGCACGCTTTGGAAACAGCTTTTGGAACCACTGAGAGTGCATCTGATCTCCTGGTAAAATTTAGACACACATATCAAAATGTTGGTGAAAAACTGTCTACTTACCTGTTGAGGTTGGATAAACTGTTGCACTGTATTTTCAGGAAAGAAGGTGTGGCACTCTCTGACATGAATCAATTACGCATTGAGCAGGTTGTAAGAGGGGCACTGCAACAAGACATGATTGCTCTCCGCCTCCGTATGACCCACAAGCTGCGAGAACCTCCTTCTTTCAATGAGTTGCTGAAAGAGGTGAGGGAGGAGGAAGATTTGCTCCAGAGCAGAAATGATGTCAGGAACCCAGTAATGTCACAGTCTGTAACTCCTGTTGCCAAGCCTGCACCTGAAACAGAAGTTGATTGTGAAGTAGAACAGCTAAGAAAAGAGATCAGTGTCATGAGAGCTGAAATGATTAATCTTAAAGCTGCTACAGTTGCATCACATTCAAACACCCAGAGTCCACCACTCGAAATCCCTGCCAAGACAAAATATAAAACAAATGCTACCCCACAAAGGTCTGGATATCGAGAGGATAGACCTGGGATATTTTGCTATAGATGTGGGGAGGATGGACACTTTAAGAGAGAATGTGGAGGTGAAGAAAATCTCCTCAAAGTCAATAAGCGTCTCATTAAACTGTCAAAGAAATCGGGAAACTACCGCGGGGTCCAGTAGAGGAACGGCCTGGTATCCCGGTGGTTGCAACACGTTCCACCAAGTGCAGAAACACAGATAGGAAAGTGGATGACACTATACCTGAAGGCTTAGTGGGCCCTAGCTCTGTCGTGTCTGTACAGATTGAAGGCATCTACTCTAAAGCCGTACTCGATTCTGGTTCTCAAGTAACTTTGCTGTACAGATCCTTCTACGACAGATATTTGACACACCTGCCATTGACATCCATCAGCACTTTGCAGATATGGGGTCTTAGTCCTGCTGAATACCCTTATGATGGCTATTTGTCACTTAAGCTGGAGTTTTTGGAAGCTGACGTAGGAGTGAGTGAGACCATTGATGCACTTGCGTTGGTGTGTCCCGACCTGGTTTCGAAAGGTGAAGCTTCTATGCTTGTTGGCACAAACACACCCACTGTGAGACGACTGCTTAGCCACTGTAGAGAAAAGGGAGGAGAAAACTTTGTGAGAACTCTGCACATTCACCCAGCTTTCAGAAAAGTTTTCGATGAGATCTCATATCTGCCACCGGACTCTGACAACAACAAGAGAGGAACTGTGTGGTTCACTCAAACCAAACCTGTCACCTTACGGCCGGGAGGAGTCGCCAAGGTGACAGGTGCGCCAAAGTTTCAGGGAGTGCCAAGCACTCAGGCCCTCCTCGTGGACTCACCTGATGACCCTGCAGATGAACCACGGTTTCCAGAGGAGCTCCTGGTAAGACCAGAGTTGCAGGCATCCACTGGTGTGATGGCTAAGAGAATCACTGTCCTAGTCAGAAACATGTCAGCACGAGAAATTACTTTGACCAGAGGAATGCCGATAGCTCATCTGTTTCCAGTCGACGTTGTGTCATCACCTCCTGGAGAGAAAGAGTTTGATGTGGAGTCACCTGGAAGGTTGACCCCGTCCTCTTTCAACTTTGGAGACTCACCAGTCCCTAAGGAATGGAAAGAAAGATTAGTGACAAAAATGATGGAAAGGAGCGAGGTTTTCTCTCTGCATGAGTTTGATGTAGGATGCAGTAAAAGCACCCAGCACACTATCAAAACCACAGATGACAAACCATTTCGTGAGAGATCTCGTCGACTGCCACCTGCCGATGTGGAGGCAGTGAGGCAGCATCTGTCGCAGTTGAAAAATGCTGGTGTCATTACAGAGTCACGGAGTCCTTATGCCTCACCCATTGTGGTCGTGAGGAAGAAGAATGGGAAAATAAGCATGTGTGTGGACTTCAGGACTCTAAATCGCTGCACTGTTCCTGACCAATACACAGTGCCAAGAATTGAAGATGCTTTGGCCTGTCTCAGTGGAAGCAAGTGGTTTAGTGGGCTTGATCTTCGCAGCGGATACTATCAAGTGCCTATGGCAGACTCCGATAAAGAGAAGACAGCTTTCATCTGCCCGGCTGGATTCTTCCAATTTGAAAGAATGCCACAAGGAGTGACAGGGGCTCCCGCTACGTTTCAGAGAATAATGGAACATACTGTCGGAGATATGAACTTGCTTGAAGTCTTGGTCTATCTTGATGATCTCATTGTGTTTGGAGCTACACTAGAAGAGCATGAAACCAGATTGTTAAAGGTGCTTGACCGTTTGAGGGATGAAGGACTTAAGTTAACACTGGATAAATGCCAGTTTTGTCAGCCATCAGTCACCTATGTAGGACACATTATATCTCAAGAAGGGGTATCCACTTATCCAAAAAAGACTGAAGCCGTGACTACATGGCCCAGACCAAGCACTGTGACTGCTTTGCGTTCATTTCTTGGATTCTGTGGGTACTACCGGCGCTTTGTAAAGGATTATTCCAAGGTGGCGCACCCGTTGAACCAACTGTTGTCCGGTTACCCACCAGCTGCAAAGACATGCAAAGGGAAGCAGGAGACCCCTTACCTGAACCCCTCAGAGCCTTTTGGCAGTCGGTGGGACGACCAATGTGAAGCAGCGTTTGAGGAGTTGAAGCGACAGCTTACTCAAGCCCCTGTGCTAGCTTTTGCAAACCCTCAGCTACCTTATGTGCTGCATGTAGATGCTAGTCGAGAGGGGCTAGGAGGAGTGTTGTACCAGGATCAGGGTGAAGGATTTAGACCCGTGGCTTTCATCAGTCGAAGCTTGACTCTTTCAGAGAAAAATTACCCTGCCCATAAATTGGAATTTTTGCCGCTGAAGTGGGCGGTAGTAGATAAGCTGCATGACTATCTGTATGGGATCAAGTTTGAGGTGCGGACAGACAACAACCCATTGACATACGTATTGACGTCTGCCAAGCTGGATGCAACGGGTCACCGTTGGCTTGCTGCGCTGTCTACCTATGACTTCAGTCTCAGATACAGATCAGGAGTCCAGAATATTGATGCTGATGCTCTCTCTCGTCGCCCACATCCCAGCCCAATACAAACATCAGAGTGGAAAGACATCCCTGCAGCAGGTGTGAGAGCCATATGCCAGATGTCTGAGGTGGCAAAACAGAGAAGCCCACAGTCTGGAAGAGCCATTGACCTTTTGGGGATTTCTCCACAATCTATTCCACAAGTCTATTGCAATCTGGCTTCTTTGAGTGTCAAAATTATGCCTGTTTTGAGTTTCATGGAGTTGTCAATCGCTCAGCAGGAAGACCCTGGCATAGGACAAGTGTGGTCAGCTCTGAGAAATGGCAATATCACCCAAGTTGACAAGACAAAACATCGAGATTGCTCTTTGCTGTTAAGAGAGTGGCGTAGATTAAAGATGCAGAAGGGAGTGATGTATCGAATTGTAAATCCACCAGGAAAATCCCGCTGTTCTCAGTTAGTACTACCAGCAAAGTATAGAAACACCGTAATGAAATCACTGCATGATGACTCAGGTCATCTGGGCCTCGACAAAACGTATGGCTTGATCAAAGATCGATTCTACTGGCCTCGGATGAAGTCAGAGATGGAAGAGTATTGCCAGTCTTGTGTCAGGTGCATAAAAAGAAAGACTTTACCCAAAAGAGTTGCCCCATTGTCTCATTTGCAAAGTGATGGGCCATTGGACCTTGTTTGTATGGACTTTCTGTCTATTGAACCAGATTTGAGCAACACAGAAAATGTCCTAGTCATCACTGATCACTACACCCGCTACGCTCAAGCTTTTCCAACAAAGGACCAAAAAGCCTCTACAGTGGCAAAAGTGTTGCTGGGAAAATATTTTGTCCATTATGGATTGCCCAAGAGGATGCACAGTGATCAGGGGAGAGATTTTGAGAGTCGCCTTGTCCATGAGGTATTGAGTTCACTGGGAGTTGAAAAATCAAGAACGACGCCCTATCACCCTCAAGGGGACCCCCAACCTGAGAGGTTTAATAGGACATTGTTGGACATGTTGGGAACTCTGGAGCCAACCAGGAAGAGAAAATGGAGTCAGCACATTGCACATTTGGTCCACGCCTATAATTGCACTCCGAATGAAGCCACAGGGTTTTCGCCCTATTTTCTCATATTTGGGCCGGAAGCCCGACTACCTGTGGATCTATGTTTTGAGATTTCCAGAGATGGCACACAACAGAAAACTTACCTCAAGTATGTTTCCGACATGAGGAAGGAGTTGAAGGCTGCCTATGAACTAGCAGAGTCCATTGCTGCCAAGCAAAATAATAACAATAAGCAGAGGTACGACAAAAGAATCAGATTTTCACAGTTGTTGCCTGGAGATAGAGTCTTGCTACGGAACCTTGGATTACAAGGGAAGCATAAACTGGCAGATCGCTGGGCATCAAACCCATACATTGTAGAAAGCCAGATGCCAAACTTACCAGTGTTCCGGTTGAAACCAGAAGATGGCAAGGGTCCAATCAAAATCCTCCATCGAAATCACCTCCTGCCTCTTGGGGAGAGGATATGTCCCGATCCTGTATCTAATACAGATCCTATACCTACAAGGAGAGTGCTTCGACGGAAAAGACGAAAAGAGTGCGCAGACGAGCCTGAAAAGGAAAAGGCATCACGGAAAGCGCCGGATAAAGACTTTGAGAGAGGGGAGGTTGGACCCAGAGATTTTGTTGAAAAAGAGAACACAGACTCAGAAGATGAGGGCTATGGACTATGTTATGATCCAACTATTGAACCTCTCAGGAATAACATGGATGATGATTCGCTGGAACCATTCAGCATGGATTTGGATATTTCCAGTGATCTGACTGGACAACCAGAAGTGGTTGAGCCCGCAGTAACACCAGAATCTGTGGAAGAATCTGAAATGGACAGTAGAAAGGAACCAGAGTCTACTGAGACAACAGAATCTGAGTTGCAAGAGACAGATGGGATCCATGAAGAGACTGAAAGAGACGAAACACTGACTGATGACATTCCCTTGCAACAAGAAGATATTGACCCTGACTCTGAGACTGACGCTGACTTTGACACTAAGACCCGACGACCCCAGAGACTAAAGAGGGCTCCTTTAAGGTTCACTTATGACATCCCAGGTTATCCAAGTGTCATAGCAGCCCCTAGAGTGAAGTATGTTTCTTGTATTTACAAGGGGCTAGGTACGCCCATTATTGCTTGATTATGTGTTTTTTTTGTGCTTCAATCACCAGATGTGCCATGGTTGGTTATGTTTTTTTCAATGGTGCAAAGTCATGAGGGCATGCTTTTATTTTGGTGAGGGGAGAGTGTAATGCTCTGATAAATATCAGTTGTATTTATTTGGATTTGTGTCCTGGGAAGTTAAACTTTGCATAAATAATACTTTGAGACTAATAAGATGTTAAAATGTATAAATGATTTTTTGGTTCAGATGTTCGATTTTGAAATATGATTTCATGTTGTCTGAATGCATTTAAAGTTAAAAGGTCATTCTCATCACGTGTGAAAGTTCATGAACTTTGAGAGTTTTTTTGCACTTCTGGGTTCCCGGTAAAGAAGGAGAGAGCGGAGCCTCGTGGGCTAACCGGGGAGAAGCTAGCGGACGAGGGTTTGTTGTTGCTGGAGAGAGAGACAGAGCTTCTTGCTGCTACCGAGAGAGACGTTCTTGCTGCTGCTGAGGGTGACGGAGTTCTTTCGCCGCTGCTGAGTGAGATGGAGTTCTTGCTGCTGCTGCCGTAGGGGACCGGAGTTTCTCGCTGAGAGCTGCTGGGTGCGGAGACGGCCGCCAACGCGACGAGGGAGCGAGTCATCAGCCGCAACCGGGTCCGGCTAACTGCACAGATACACGGAGGTACTGCTAGCAAGAAGGGTTTCTTTCATGAGGTCCAACTAAGTGCGCCAACGAACTAATTAAGAGTGCACTCAAACAAAATAGACAGTTGAGATATAAGAAACCTTTTTATTACCCGGGTCTTTTCTCCCCCCCCCCCCCCACCTTTTTTTATGTTTCTCTGTTTCATACCTAAGATGTATGTGTTATCATGCACATGTTTAATACATTGTCTGAAATCGCTAATCTGAGTTTGTGTGATTCAATTGTGTTAATTATTTGAGTATTTGAGTCTGTATTGAGTGTTTTCAGGTCAAGGTGTGTTCCCACTTGTCTACACATAGTTGCTATTGAGAGTGAGGATCATACGTCACCCTAGACAGTTATTTACTATTGAAATGTCTCTTTTACCATAAGATATTGAAGAAGAGTGAGGCTTCATCTTACAGTAAGGTGGGTTTCTTAATACATGAGCCGGTGGTAAAAGGGTTACATAAATATGTTTTCATAAAGGGTAGTCATTTTCATTGTCCTGGTAGTTGCCTGTTAAAGATCTGGACAGCTAAAATTTAGGTCACTTATGGGCGGTTTAAATACGATTTGGGGTCGTTTTTTGTTTTTCTTAAGGTTTTTTGTGTTTTCCACACTTTTTTCTGCCTTTATCCCGGTCGAGAATTATGGAGGCTGCATTGGGAATTATAAATTAAAGTCTTGACAGTATTTTGGGTGCAAATTCAGGAGGCTCATCAGAAGAGCGAAATCTCGTTATTGCGTCCCTCACCAATTCAACCTGTCACTCAACAACTTCAATCCCTTCACAGTCCATCCAACATCGTTTTAATAATTCCCTGTCATTTAGCGTCTCCAAAACATTCGGCTGTGACCAGGTCTTAGCGAGTTAGGAGTCCTCTGGACTACTTCTAAGGTCTCCCAGACTTAGGTGCTACTTTTAGGCTTAAAATGTTTTGTGAATAACTCGTATTTTCAAAAATTAGGAGTCCTAAAGTTACGACTGACACGCCCATTATTTTTAGGAGTTATTCCTAAATTCGCCTGTTAGGAGCTACTTTTAGCCTTAAGATTCTTTGTGAATACGAGCCCTGGACAGCTAAAATTTAGGCCACTTATGGGCGGTTTAAATTTAGAGTGACACAGGGCTATCGAGTTGCTTGTTGGGTATGCTTGATTCAATCAAAGGGGACTGTTTGGCCTGGGTGGAGGTATGCGCTCTAGTTTTTTATCATGAATTTAGTGATATCATTATATACTGGCCGTTTCACCTTTTTGAAGTCTTTTCTCACACGAAGGCAGGAGGTA
Organism: Sparus aurata; assembly: GCF_900880675.1. NCBI lineage: Eukaryota > Metazoa > Chordata > Actinopteri > Spariformes > Sparidae > Sparus > Sparus aurata. The sequence continues at coordinate 15,587,046 of NC_044210.1, forward strand.
GAATGATGGTTTACTGATTGAATGGTCGTTAATTTGAATCCAACCCCTACAGTCTACATGTTGAAGTGTCTATGGGTAAGATATTGATCTATGTGGGAGTGTGCTTGTAATTGGTTATCACTGCGGACAATGATTGAGGAGCAGCTGACAAATTGCACGTTAGCCCTTGCCACCAGTATACAGATATGTACGTGAATGAGTGAATTTTGACTCGAGATTTGTTTTTCTCAGCAGTGATGTAGTTCTGGACTTACCTGTGCTGCCGGGGGTGTAGACGGTCTTGTCAGTCTGGATGAAGATGTTGCCTGAATTGAAGGACACCAAGACGACTTCCTCAAGTTGATGGTCAGGGAACTGAGCTTGCAGGTACACATACAACTTTATGTTGTGATCCTTACTGAATTCAATAGCAAGGATCTTTGTCTAAAGAGAAGAAGCATACGTGAGAGCAGGATGGGGATAACAGTTGATACTGATTAAGATCTGAAAATCTATGATTTCTCTTGTTTGCTGTTTTCTGTTTCCTGTGGTCAAAATACAATTCTGATGAAAAAAAAGATTGTTGCATTGAATAAAAAAGGCATTTGACCAAATGAAAACAGGATTAAGTTTCCACATGCATCTATCTTTTGTTGACTGTACATATACATAGCACATTGAGACAGTATTTTTCAGCATGGAACTAGATGGGGGTTCCCCTCTCTTCTCATTATTATTCTCCAGAGGGAGGAGACAATAGCCACACCAATATGTCACAATTTGCACAAAGGAGGACTGATACATGTATTCAAGAACATAAGTTTCATTATATCCAGACGATATGCTTCTTTGTATATAAAAACCTATGTCATGTCTACTGAAGTTCTATGAAGAACTGGAGAGATTTCGTCATATTTCAGGCTGTAAGGTTAACTTAGAAAAAAGCATCTCTATATGTTGTGTTGTTTCATACAGAAAATTTTAATTTTTTTAATTAGAATTTTGTAAGAGGCTACTGCACGTGCTGCATCGCAGTCCTTCTTGCTAAACTAGTTTAGCCAATAAAACCACATCATTTCACTTACACAAAGTTAACATTTTTATTTGCATAGTGATTTCACAAAAGCTTAAACTGCCTCCTTCACTATTGATACAATTGCATTTATTGATTTGTATGAGCTGTCATATATTCTGTGTCATAGCAGATTTGAAATTTGACTCATTTTAAATGTATTAAACTTTCTGTGCATCACTCAGTTAAACCCCAGCATACAGTAGACAGTCTTGGTCTAACTTTCCTTTAGGGCTGGGCAATATATGTATATGTTATTTGTTGTTATGAGACTATGTACCATCTGAGATTTCTTATCAGTGGTGGGACGAACTCCGGACCAATGTCAGGACAGCAGAATCAGTCGCCATCTTCCGCAAAAGACTCAAAACTCATTTGATCAGACTTCACCTCAAACCCCCATAGCATGACTGTGGGGGAATTAACTCACTACCAGCAGAATATGCATGTATTAAAATGTGCTTGTAATGATGACTTAGTAATATGATATACTTTATATTATTCTTGAATCGGCTGTTCTACAGAATCAGTAATTTTGCTGTTGACCCTTTAAAGGTGCTTTTCTTATACAGGTAGATTATAGTATGCAATCTGAAAGTAACATGTACTGTATTTACCAGAAGATGGCAGTGAAACATCACCATCATCATGCCTCTGACATGAGACAGGTTTTAGCCAAAGCACAGCACATGTAGAAGAAATACTTTGCATGATTCAGTCTAGTCCACTGATTCCACTCATATTTCATCTGTAACTGGTCATGAACTCTTGTACCATTATAACGTTGATGAATGAACTGTCTTACGCTAACTGAGTGAAGGATTATTACATGTGTTGCTTATAATTCCCTCAATATTGGAACATTTCCTTTAGCTTACATCTTCTTGGAACACCATTTAATGTAAGAAAACATAATGAATATGTCAGAGGAAATCCTGATTGGTTGAGTACAGAAACTCCTGCTGATCAGGCTCAACAATTATTGTGTGTGTGTATATATCTATATATATCTATATATCTATCTATCGATAGATAGATAGATAGATAGATAGATAGATAGATAGATAGATAGATATAAAATGTACTTACATCTTAGATTTTGCATCACGGGATACCTTAAGCTTAACTTAAAAATAAGATAACAGCAGAATTGACTTTCAAACATAAAAAGAAAACAAAAACACTGTTTAGTTGCACTCGTTTAATAATTCACGCAATCATATCTTGGATAGACATATCTTCTTGATATGTGACCGCTGAAAAGAGTGTCAGCGTTCCTCTCTGGGATGCTGGTGTCAGCGGCAGTTTTGCTAAAAATGAGAACAACAACAAAAATAAACATCCACAGTTATTACATGGCACGTCAAGAGGTTTAACTCTTTGCAGAAACATCCACAGCACATTATTTATTCTGCTCACCTGACAAACATAATCCACATTAAGGTACTTTGGAAGAGCATCACAGTTCTGAGGGTTTCCCAGCGTTTTAGCGACGGCTTTAATATTACACACTTTTGTCTTGTTACACCTGTGGATAGATTCAAAAGAAAAACATTAAATCAAAAATCAATTCCACATTGAAAAATACACCAGCAATTTTGATCCATTGACTCGTCGTAATGATACAGAGAGAAGTGTTACTACTGCTACTCCTCTGTTTACTTGACACAATTATTATTGTATAACTGAAAAATGACATTCAAGACAAAACAAAGTTTTGTACAAAAACCTTATTCCCTTTGCCACAACTGAAAAGCTTTTGTCTTATGATTAAATACGCACGTCTTTCTTACGTATGCATCAGCTGTGTAACTTGTACAGAATGTCATCTTGGTAGGGGTGTTGTTGCAGGTTGTCTCATCATGACGTCCAAAGTAGGCTTTGATAACCTTTATGCATCCTTTGTCTGAGGGAGATGAAGACAAATGTGTCATAATATGGATAAGACTCACTCAAGCTGAAATACCCAGTTAAGAACTGAAGTCTGTACTCGAGACAACGTAACCTCTGCAGCTTGTTCAAGTCACAGGGAGTCATAGCAATGGCAAGCTGAAAGCGGGCACAAGTGGGGTTATACATTTTAAATTGTATAACACCCTTCTAACACTTCGAATCTGTAGAAACACCTGGTTGGAGACAACATGTGTCTGTGTTTAATAACCTGAAAGCTGAATCCGCAAGCCACCAGGAAGAAGGAAATTCGCATAATGGCCAAAAAGTGGACTTACGGCATCACGTGATCCACAAGGGCCCAAAAAGTTTTTTTTCCCATAAGCTTACATTGTGAATGAAGCAGCTGTGGATACATTCAGATTCAGAGCTTCGCTTGCAAGTCCCCCTCAGCAAAGACAGCTAACGTTAGCATGGCTGTGACACCTTTAAGTAATTAATTAGCTAGTCGGGCAGGCTGTTGGTGGAAAGAATTGTTTTTTATTTCACTATCTAGGTCGACATTAGCTTGGAATTCTTACTAGCATTAACCAGCACTCCAAACTCCAGAAAGTTTGGATGTGTTTTTTACAACAGAAATTACATTGTTGTTAAAGACAAAGTACAAATGTTGAGCAACTTCAACAAATCATCTTATGACTGTATGATTTCTCACACCACGTTACAGTCTGCTCACAAATAGCCACTAAAAAACTGCCTAATACATGTACATTTTTACAAATTGTTTAACAGGGCCCCTTTAACTAAACCATACCATTGTAACTGAGTATATTCCATGTATGTTATTTTATCGGTGCTTGACATATCATAGCTTGCAATGAAGGATACTACCTGTATTGCAATATAACACAGTAAAGTATGTTGAGTCAACGCATCTTTTCATTCACAATCTAACTATAAAGCTTCCACTGACAACTTCATGAAGGAAACATATTTACAATTATATATATATATGTATAGACTATATCATGTTATACAAATCTACATTTTAATGTCTCCAAGCTTTGTGTTTCAAAAACCACAGATCTATATTTGATCAAAAAAGATTTACCATTCTGTTAATCTGAATTTTGTACATTTATTTTTTTTATAAATAATTGAACCATCCTGCTGTAAATCTGAATTATAACATTTCACACTAAATTTGTGTAACATATCCTGCCGATTCTCAGGATAAAAGTGTATTCATCAAGAACATCATGAAGAGATTTGTGATCCTTTTCCAATAGCCAAACATTTCCGTGCAGACAGGATTATAGAAACATTCTTACCACACTTCACCTGGGCATCCCGTCCTTCACAGGCAACAGCGTTATACACATCTGTCAAAACATCAGGATATAAGGTGAGATCTCACAGCAGCTTCACTGACATCTGCAGAATCAAAATGCTTACACCAGAAAGTAATTTAGTGTGTTAAAAGTACTCACCAGCTCTGTTTTTGTGGCAGTTGTAGTGGACCTGAATAAACTGTGTTTTTGGGTCACCACAATTTGATTTAAACATCCTCGCATTGGGCTTGGGCAGTCGGCAGTGTTGGGTTTTGTCACAGCTAGAGAAACATTAGAAAAAGGTCATGTCAGCTCGAGGTGGAGTAAGTTTTACTACGACTTTATATACAGTATATACAGATTTGTTTCCAAACTGGAGGTCACGCACCCTCCACAGTTTGACAATTTTGACAAGTTTGTTTATTAGAACTATTAATAATTTATGGACATAAATCTTTAATTAACTAATAACCATTGTAAAATTAAGAATAATTGGTTGGCCGATAGAGGATTTGAAGTATATGTTGGCTGATATTAAACTTGTTGTTTAGAGAGTGTGATGCAGAAAACAATGGTTATGGTAATTTATAATTAATTACATTCCTAGTTAAGTTTACTGTTTCAGTACACTGAGGTCATTTTTTAAAATTAAATTTTTCATTTTCCACATGTGATATATGCTTGGTTTGAGTACTAAATTTAACTTTTGCTCCCACACAGTCCACAAGATGAACATCCATAATAAAGTAAAAAAAAAAAAAAACTCTTACATCAGCTTGAACCAAGTCTGCAACCTGGGTTGGAAGCAGTTCATTCTAGGGGTCCGGGCACGCTTGTTTCTGGCAGCGCAGATTTTAGTGCTTTGGGAACCATGGTTTATGTACCGTATGTCAATCTTAGATCCTTCAGCTGAACACACACAAAAAATGGATGAATAAAGTAAAGCAGAAACAATGTGTGAAGGACTGAGAGGGAAGAAAGGAACCTGAAGCCTGAGAGAATAAGGATGGGGGTGAGAATGACTGCATTTCGTATTTTTTTTTAAATTTCAATAACAGAATACATACGACATCGCAGCTCATTGTTAACTCCAGGACATGCGATATCGACCCTGAGTCCTGCAGAAAAAAAGAAGGGGTAGTTGTAGAAGTGCTTTAGTTGACAAACATCAGCGCTTACCTTGCTGTTTATTCACATTTTCCTCTAATATTTGCATATTTCTGGTGAATGGATGAATTATTTGATCACTTCGGGAAATTTCTTGACATTGAAAAAGTTAAGTTGAACAAGCAACCGATTTAAACAAAATCAAATAATTCAATGAAATGCAAGATCATAGAAATTGTAATAACTTACCGGTAATTGCCGGAGCCCAAGCAGCAGCTAGTACTGAAAGATCCAGAACAATTGAACAAAGAAATCGATTCAGTAAAGAGCTTAATAAAATAATTAAGTTACTATTATAAATCATATACTCACAGGCCAAGATTGTCAATTTGATGGCAAGCATGTTGACAGTGTTGTCCTGGTTTCCTCAGATTGCACGAATAGTACGCTACAGATCTGGAATACGCCAATACAACAACAGTTCTCCCAGCATCAGTTTTTAAAGCCTAATTTCTTCTCCCCCTCCAAGGTTAGAATGCGTCTGATTGGTTATGAATTACACATGTTTAATCACTTGAAGGCGTTGGCACAAAGGAGTCATGGGACAAATCTGTTTGCCTGAACCTTTTGCCTAGAGGGCAAGAAGAGTCTCCAAACACAGATAGTCCTGTTTCTATCAATGGTCCTCAGGCTGTAAACCATTACTTTTAACCCAGTAACCAGGCAGTTTGTGAATTAGTGATGAAAATGTAATCTTTAGGATTTGTGTAAATGGGCACAAATTGTCTATTTTGTAGCGACGCACATGACCGGAGGCATGATGTTTTCGACTTGTCCGTCTTTCTGTCCATTCCATTCTTGTGAGCGGCGTATCTCAAGAACGGAATTTATTTGAATTTGGTTTGGTTCACTTTAGATGCCAATTAGATTTAAGTGGCCAAAGATCAAAGGTCAAGGTGACAATAAAGAAATGCAGTGAGGGAAGTTATTCAAATTGGGTACAAACCTCCACTGTGACTCATGAAGAAATGAACTAATTAGAATTTGGTGGCCAGAAGTCAAAGGACAAGATTTCTGTGACCTCACATAACTCAAGAAATTATGCAATAATTACAATAATATTTTACGCAAGTGTCGTAACAGGATAACATGATCAAGTTGTGACATTTGATATCCAAAATGTCTAAGGTTAACTTCACTGTGACATAATAATGTTCTGTAATAATAATATTTTATCCATCATTCAACGCCATAGCTCTGGAAAAGCAACTTGACTGGTGCGCAGAGGCAGCAACTCTAATTATTGACATCTTATTGAAATCTGGATTTTTCCCAAACCTTAAAGGACCTTTTTGTAAGAAAGATAGATTTATGAGTCTCCTTCCCAACTCGTCAAATACTGAAGCACAGGAATGGTGGCTGACCTGCCCTACAATCCCAAAGCGCCAGTATTTGATGAGCTGGGAAGGAGACTCAAAATCACCTTTCAATACAAATAGGACCTTTTAAGATAACATGGATCCTTTAGATTAAATTCCGATGGGAACCCTGGATTCTGCCGTGACAGTCCTGGCCTTTGGACGCCCACACTCCTCCCTTATGACTTTAGCTTGGTTTATAAAAATTGTGTTTCATTCAGTCAAAGAAACGTGATGCTGAGGGCCACAACATTTTTTTCATGTAGGTTTTGTTTCAGGACAGTTTCATAGACTGCAGTGGTTTGGCTATGGTGTTACTTTTCAGGTGATTATAGACGCATTAAAAGATACTTAATCACAAAAATTGCTCAGATGATTGTAAGGCAAACTTGAAACTTATTTTCTCACTCGTGTCATTCAGTTCACACCCTAAAACTCCTCAAGTGATAATCAATGTTTAACTTCAAAGAGAACATCAAATATGTCATATGTTACTCATGCTTGATTAAACACTGTCCTGTACGCACTGTACAGTACTGTACATTGGAAGAAAAAACATTGGAAGAAACTGTGAAAGACACCTCACATTGTGAGGAAAACACTGTTTGCCATATTCTTTATTAACTAACATCTATCTGTATCTAATAACTTCAAGGCTGAACCACACTGATATAATTTCCATGGCCAAAATTACTGACTCTCGAAGTTCAAGGCAGTCAATTTGATGTAAAATTGTCCAGTCTGCCAGCCCCACACTGTGAACATTATTTAACTTAATGTATTTTGAGTGTATGTAAGTCAGAGCTGACTTTTGGTACAATTGCACTCTGATATTAAAAAGACGACCACTAATTGCTGGACAAGGGTTGGTCTTTACTACATAATCCAAATTTAGATCCTATAAAATTATCTGAATGTGTGAGGTTTAGAGTGACACAGAAATCTTCAAAAACATTTTAAATTACATCAACGAAGGTAATCTCGATATCAAACTCTGTACCTAATGGTTATGTTGGACTGACCGACAAAATTAGCCAGTTTTGACACGTTGGCATCATCTCTTATGTTTCTCTCTGTTAAAAAACATGACAGCTGAGAGCAACAGTATCAATAAAGTAATACGCCCGGTGTTGTATTAAGAATATGTTATTTGGTTTTGCTCAATATTAGCACACCTAAGGGTCCAACGGCTCAGTGGAGCCAGGAGTAAACATTGTTGAGGAAAAATTGTGACAATATAGGCCAACCCAGACACTGTGGATATTTGAACTCTTGATACAGAGAGCAGAACATTGGGTATTTGCTCATTTTCTGATCTGGACCCGTTTTTCAGCACACCTTAACACCTAAGTACAACAAAATTTTAAAAAGCCAGTAGTATAATGCCGTTTGTATCCACTGACACTGAAGTGTGACTCTTCCCTGCTCTACACTGAAGTAACCATGTACATCACTGCGACACATGGACCATGATGATTTTTGCACAAAGTAGGAGGGAGTTTAACATATAACACATGCCGAATTTAAAAGAAGGCCCAAATAATTAAGAATTTGTCAGGCAAAAAGTTTCATAATGTTCATAAAGTTTCTCCTCACTTGACAACTCACAAAATTGAGAGATTTTATAAGGGAGTCTAGGGAATTTCTCTCCCTCTTCATCTCCTTGCTGTTGTTGACCGTTGTTGATGTGGCTGCTTTGACCTATAGTATGCTGGTGTTCAAAGTTTGCTGTCTGCTGTGAAGCAAAACACTCAAATTGTAGGAAATTATTGTTTGTTAGGATTACATATAAGCCATTCTTATACATATAAAAACAAGAAGCTCGTGCAGCATTTAAAAAACACTATTATAAAAACTGATGCTTAGACTGATTCCACCAGGTAGGGTGCTATCATGTTTTTTACATTGTCAGTGCATTTGGATTCATATTTATATGTACTGCTGCCTTATATCACAGAATAAAGCACATAGCTCAATGTAACAAAGCTTATAATCAGTATATTTAACTAAAGACAATAACAAATAGAAAGAAGAAAAGAATCGAAAATGTATAAATTTAGCAATGAAAACAATACAGATATTCAGTTGCTCTCACACTATGAATGAGCTGCTTAAATTGTTTGTTAAACATTTTCTATTGTTTCTGCTGCAATTGTTCCACTTATATTACATTGTATTGTTATATCACTGCCTTACAGTTGTATGAATCACTAAGTCCTGTCGTTATTCTTAGACTTTCTTTTTATAGCAACTCCAACTGTCACACGCACGCCGTCTCTGCCTGTCTCGCACACACACATTTTGGTTGATAAGCTTATCTAAGGGCTGGGGGTGTGATAGTGTGTGTGTGTGTGTGTGTGTGTGTGTGTGTGTGTGTGTGTGTGTGTGTGTGTGTGTGTGTGTGTGTGTGTGTGTGTGTGTAGGTCAGACATGGCAGCCCAAGAAATGTGACCTATCCACGGTGGTGCAGCTGTCGTTCCCAACCTGAGGGAGTTGGGGGTGAGGCAGTGAGATGGGAGGGAGAGAGACAGATAACATGAGCTGAGTTAAGTCTAAGAAGCCTACAAAGGTTAAAAGTGTATTTTTTAAAAAGATACTCAAATGTAGCTACTGAACAACACACTGCAGCAGAAGGCCTGAGTGGTTTGACATTCAGGCAAAAGAATCCCTCTCTCCGTCTCACCACTCTTCAGCAGGGTTAAAGCTGTTGAAAGGGACCATGGTGGTGGCTGCTAATGCTACATGATCTAGGGTGGACTTACACCTACAGCCCGTGCTCGCTAAAGGACACACAGAGACGCGGGCTTTAGCAAATGATTTGAGATGAAATATTTTGCTCGATGGATCTTGTTACCTTCACTTGGACTTCGCGGGGATGTCCAAAGGGATTCCTTTCGGCTTTACTGGCAAAAGTGAGGTAAGCTGCATTTCTCTCTGTTGTCGGGTAATGTCTATTTTAGGCAACTCTTTGGATCAGCACATTAGCGGAATAACATCAATTAGCATATGCAGCTAATGAAAAGTCTTACATATTCTTTAATCAGTATCTTTCCATTTATTCCATTTTGAGTAGTTATTTGCTTATTTTACTTGAAAATAATTAAAGACCTAAAATGATGGACGTGGTCGCTTGTCATTGGACTTGAGCTGTTTCACATGACCTTTTTGCTGATGGCACAAAGACCACAGCAATACTTTGTTTTTCAACATTTAGAAGGACAACATGCTTAAGATCAGGAAAAGGTTGTCAAAGTTGCTGTAATTGTGGTAGATAGGATGAAAATCCCGGCCTTTAGTGCAAATTCCTTTATTTGACCATCCTACAACCTTCTTCTTAAGACTTTTTGTAAGACCACACAGCAGCAGGGTCTTGACATGCTTTTGAATAGTTTGAGTTATCAGGACAAGCCTTCTTCACTCCTCAGATCACATCCTGGCTACCGTGCCTTGGCTACTTCTTCTGCCTCTATGGCTCGTTAGGTGTGTACTACTGGCATCAAAATGAAGACAGCTGGTGTGTCTAAGATAAGTTATTGCATTGTCAAAGAGTACTCTAACATTAAGTACCCCTCATAAGTTTTGGAAGACTTGCAAGAGACTTGACACAAGAGCCAGAGACATCTAAACTCGTAGCTTGGTATGGGTCAAACTCCAAAAAGCCCTCGGTCCTACACACCCATAGTCTAACTTTATAGTATCTCTAATGAGGCTGCACCACCCCTTTTATCTAAATTCAATTGGTGACATCATTAAGAATTTGTAGTCTCCAAGCCAAAGTTGCGATACCAGACAAAACAGATATTATGCAACAGTTTTCACAGGCTGAGTCGTACTTGGGTGGTTTACCCCTTGTTGTATTAGTTTCCAAATACAATGCTGTCATTTGTATGGATGGAAAGTTGTTGATGCACTTTTGAGAAAATGAACAATGTTTTTCCCAATGAGCACATTCAGTCTGTAGTCAAACTGTGAAATGTCTAAACTTTGATGTCATTCTGATTTATGTCATTACATTCCCCAGTGCAACAGCCAAGGTCAAACATCCTCTGTGAGCACAGAGACTTCTGAACTAATGGAGTCTTTTAGAAGAGGCCTTCAGTAACTGCAGCTCATCTTGACACCCCAATCAATTACCACATAAAAAGTACAGTCAGTAAAGGGTTGAAGTGTTCAAGAAATCAAGATGGGTGAAGTCCCTGGATCCAGTCCCTGCATCCCTTCCAAGAGGCCCAAAGTCATCAAGGACCATGTTGCATCTGAAGAACCCACGCCGCCAGTTTTCACCCGTAAACTCCGTAAAGCAGCAGTGGGAACAGGTTGCGATATCCGACTGAGGGTGTCTGTGACGGGATTTCCAAAACCTTCGCTGACCTGGTACCACAACGATGAGCTCCTTCCACCATCAGAGGCCCAGGACTCAGGAGGGCTGTGGATACGGGACTGCCGCACGAGTGACGCTGGCTTGTATGCCTGCATGGCGATCAATGAGCTGGGAGAGGCAAGCTGCAGCGCCGTCTTGGCAATTATGGACCTTGGCGAAGGTAATCACACCAAGCTGAAACTTTAACTTTCTTTTACAGGTTGACCGAAGTCATGAGCTTCAGTCACACAACGCTGCAACAAGCATTTCTGGGGAAAGACAGTTGATTGGTGATCTCATTTCCGGATCGTCAAATAAAGTCGTTTTGGGTTATTAGTAAGGTTGGGTGGTGTTGACATTGCAGACATAGAAAAACTAGCCAGTAGCTGAGTGTTGGCTAATGCCAGCAAACGTGCTAAGAAAATGTCAACCAAAAGGGTAAAAAAAGTCCAGTTATCTCCAGTTAGCTTAGCAATTACCTCGAGATGTCAATGAATGTTTCGATGCCTGACTTAAGGTTTCGCTATTCATAAAGGGATTTAAGCTGCCATTAACGAGCCCCGTGCTGGCTGGAGGCATGCCAACATCAGCTGTGGACACTGTTGTGAAGGTGTTTGACTAGGGGCTACCTTAGGTTTGACATGCTGACTTGGTCTGATTTTTACATTACAGATATTGCAGGGGAATGTTGCTCCGACTTACTGGGACTTGTTGCAAGGGTTAGGTCTTGTCCGTTATTTTCCTTTCTATACTCTAAAGGTTTGCTAAGAGGAACCAAACTTTGGTTTGATTTATTGTGAAATGTTACTTGGCAAAATCAACATACTTAAGTCGGTACGCGTAAAATAACCAAATTTGGTACAGGACCCTTGTTGGTAGGTTGGGACAAGAATAAACCCAAAGTATCAGCATTTGACACCCTATAATTGAGACTCTACAATCAACTATCTTGCAGATTGTGTTCTTTGGTAATGAAATTTGGTCTTGAAATTCTATGACCTAAAATGGACCAATTAACTCACACTGATGTTGCATTTCCTTTATAGTCTACAGAATACGGGTTGAGTTATGACAAACACTGGGACACCAGTATATTTATCATTAAAAGATTCTACAAACTAATTGCCATTCTCAACTTTGTCTTTTCGAATTAGTATTACATGCTTTGAAACATTACCCCAGTCAGTTAAAGCTCCCCCAGACAAAACAACTGCAGATCCAAGATGCTGTTTTGATCATCAGACAGAAACCCTGTATTCCGTGTCTGCAGAGCAGCACTGGGAGATACTTAAAATTAGCCCGTGGATGTAAATAGAGTCTCAGATTTGTCAGTGTCACCTGCCGTTGCTTTCTATTAGCTACACAGCTGCACCTTTTAGATGTTGTTTGTTGTGTGTACTAAGCTCAGGAAGTTGGGATTTGGGCTTCTGGTAGAATCATTGTCACTCTGAAGATATGTTGGAGCTCATTTAAGTCAGGAAACATGAGAAATCCCATTAGCTTGGGAAAAGTCTCTTTTAAGCGTATGAAAAATCATTAAACTGTCTACAGCTCTGTACGTGATTTAGTAGTTGTTTTGGTGATCACTCATGAGTTGTATCACCAGTCTGAAAGCTTGCAGCTGCTGTATTGTAACATGGCACAAACAGCACAATGATATTATAATAAGGTTGTCAACATGATACAAAAAGGTCAGATAACTGCAAATAGATGTCAGCTGTGAGAGTTGAGGCTCTGGTACTTGCCTCGGCTGTTGGTGCGATGTTGATTTTCTTGCGACAGCTCAAAAAGCACAATAATAAGATACACTTTTTATACTATTGATTCAGCGTTCATAGTATTGTGGCGCCTAGTTTCTATTGCCATGTTGGGGGAGCGGCAGAAGTGAAGCTAGCTTACACTGAAAAACAATCCAATCGAGAGAGCTCTTTAGTTGGTAGGAAAATAAGGAATTCATGGTATGTGTTAAGTTATTTTGTCTACTGATTGTGCAGAATTAACATTTGTAAGCGGGAGGTTGCCAACTGATTGAACTACACAATTAGATCATGATTAGGCTGTAAAGATTAGCTCAGTCTATTTCTGCCATTGCGGCTCCTTGACTCAGTTTCGCTTGGGGTGGTCGTTCTGTCAGCATAAATTCAGAAAGCCACAAAGACATAAAAGAGACATAAATGTAAGACATAAATTTATCTTTTTGAAAGGCCTCCACACCGTCGCTCGCTCACTCCTCTCAAAATTGTTTTCCTTGCCCTTTCACTTGCTTTTTTGTAATAGTTCAATAATAGAAGTACTCTCTTCAGAGTCTGGATATGCTTAATAAGGTCTTGGTCAAGGACACTTAAGCACGATGTATAGATTGTCTCTTAATTCCCAGTTTGTCTTACCACCTCTCCCCTTGCAGAGATAAGGATAGCACTCGTCAGTGTCGCTTCTGTGGCTTTTTTAAGCTAAACTCTGCTCCATGCCCTGGCAACTAACAGATATGGGTTGACAGAGGAGCCATACTCCCTGTGAACTAATTGATACGTCTAGTAATGATTTAGTAGATTAGATCCATTAAACCTACAGAAAACATGCAATTTGGCTGAGAGAAACCAAAAACAAAACTCAACTTTTTGATGTAATGAAAGAAAAAACCTTAAATTATTTGGTATTTGTAAGAGAAGTTGAAGTTTAGTCCTAACTTCTCAAACACTAACACTTTGGGACTCATAGGTTGGATTGGCCACAATCCTTGGGAATGAACAATCAGCTTTTCTCACAAAAAGGACATTTACTGTTCACATGTTGACTAAATGAAGTCATCCAATAATGTGTTTTAATGTCTCAGAGCAACGAATCAGTATATTTCTGACATGCTCAAAATGTTTTTGCCAGCTGTGAAGCGTCTTAACCGCAGAAAAACATGACAACAATAGATGAACTACAAAGTACTCGTAAATTCTTGTGATACTTCTGATAAAAGGTGTAATATGTTTGAATTTGGGGGGAAGAAAAAAAAAGTGCTGACATTATATCATACATGTATATGTATTGTGCTTCAGAGACATCTATTAATGTTAGCATGCTAAGCAGCTAGCCCCAGGCCACTTTGTACCTCAAGAGGTGACCGTTCGATGGTAAACAACGCGAACCCCGCTCAGCTAATAAGACTGCTGGCTGCATGGTTAACTGGGCTTATACCATGGTCTGGGGGAATACTCGATTCTGATTGGCTGCAGGGTGTCCATTAACCCCTGATATACGGACACCTACTAAGTAGTTCCAGTCAAATTGACTGTTCACCGCTGTAAATGAATGCGCTAGCTGGCGTATCAAATCTGAATATTTTATTTCCAGCACTGAGTGCTGTGTATCAGTCCTTCAGTATCCTCTGAACACCACAGGGTGGCGACTGTAACACACAAGCTGCAGAAAGTTCACTTCCCCTCTAAATTTACTGATACGCGAATAATCTCTCATCCCGTTCGCTGATAAACTCTCTGCTTCAGGCTGCGGTTACAGTAACGTTACACACGGCCGGTCATTTGTTCGTGAAAATCTTGCTATTGATTTGGGGACAATGACATGACTGGTTAGCGAGCTAATCGTGTTAGCTAGCATACTGTCACATTATATTTACTGTTTGTCAACCGTGCGCAATGTTATTGACTTTGAATCTTGCTAGCATAGCGTTAGCTTGCTGACACATCGCTGAGCGGACTAGAATATCTCCCGTTGCCAAGTCGTATCTATGGTCCGTCCTATTTACTGGAGGAGTGAACAACGTCTCCGTTGCATAAGAACCTTATGGGAGGGTAATGATTGTTTCAGGTATTAGTCAAACCCTCAGGCGTTACCAGGGAAACTAAGTTCCGGCTTGTAAAAAACTTATTTATTATATATTTTGACTGTAAAACGCAAGAAAATGTAAAGTAATGGTCCAAATTTCTTTTCTTTGGCAAGTGACCATGGTATAAGCGGGATAATGCCCTTCGAGGTGTCCATAAACAGGAGTTAAAGGCCTCCGCGTCGTCCATTAACTCCTGTTTATGGACACCTCGTCGGGCATTATCCCTTACTTATTAGCAAAAAGCAGCTACAGTGAGCAGCAGTTAGCGAGCAGTAATTGTTCCTCCTACTTGTGTGGCTTATAAATTGAACAAATTAGCCAGTTCTTACATTTTGCAGCTTTCAACAAAGCAACAATTATTTGAACTAAATTTAAACTTTTATAGGCTGCTGATTGACGTGGCTAAACAAGGTATTTTTCCAATTATGAGTGGAATATTAACCTTCATGTAAACACAGATAGTGTTTATCCAGTACCACTGTCTCTTTTCTTTCTTAAGTGACGTCTATATTTACAGTTTCTCAAACATATGTGGCTCACTTAAAAAGCAGCTGGAATAATCTTATGCCATAGTTTCTAATGATAAATGAAGTCTTGTTTCACTTTAGATTAAAAGATAAATTCATGCACAGTTGGGTCTAATTGCGTTGCAGTTGCACTGTGTTACAGTCCTTTGAAAGCGCAGTCACTCATATTCTGTCGAGTGGTGATTTTCTGCTTTGTTAAATTATCGCACAAGTGATTTGGAGAGCTCAGTGGGACAAAACCACAGCACTCAACTGTTTTTTACAGGGATAACAACATCACATTTGATGATATAAATACTCCTGACTTGTTTGCGTCACCCATTTGAGTGACATTGAGTCCCTCATACGGAGCAAGGTTTTCAGTGAGATCACTGCTCGGTAGATTCGATCGTGGTCTTGGTTCTTCGCCCCGCGGAGAAAGTTGACGGTCGAGCTCACATGTCAGCAGCTCTCACACTCTGAGCTGGCACTCGCGGTCCAGCTGGCCTATCACTCACCACCTCTCTGTGTCGCCCTCCTGGTTTTGATCCTCTCACTTCAATCGTGCGTCAGTTTCTACTTTTTGACCCCGTCCTCATTACCTATTCCTGCTCTCTGTTTCTCTCTCCTCATCTGTCTCCCACTGTCTCTTCTTTTGTCTCTCTGCTAATTTCAGATTACTGAAGTCACTATTCAAATTAGCTCACAGCACAGATGCTTTTTTGTCCATCTTTTGTCTTTTTTTTTGGTCCCCATCTGAGCTGGATATTTGACACTCGGACTCAAAAATGAAGAGTTGACACTTCACTTGGACTTGACTGTTGTGAGACCTGACTCACTTGAGACCTGACCCTCCAAACATCCAAAGCGTTGCCCTTGTAAAACCCTGGAACAATGAAAAATAAATAAGACAGCAGCCGGCTGGCTTTGCAGAGCAGTGAACCTGCAGTGAATGCATTGCAGGACTGTATATGTAAGAGATATATTAAGGCACTATTAACACAGCTTTTAAACCTGACAATGACTTAAACGAGAGCCTACTTGAACTTACTAAAAAACATAAAATCAACAACAAAGCCTCTTTGTTTTTATTGCCTAACTTGTACTCGATTAATGTTAACAACCAGTAGAACAGCACATTTTTTCCCCACTGCACTATATTTCTGTCCATTTTCTGGGTCCTCTCTGTCTCGCTATCTCTCTGACCTCTGCCTCCCTCTCACGTCTCCCCTCCTCTCTCTCCCCTTGTGGTTATTTATGGCCCAGTATGTGCCGTGCCGACCGGAGGGCTCGTGCTCTAGTGATGTGTGGATGCCGCCGGCCCCCTTCTCCGATTGCACCAGCAGACATCACAGATAATTATAGCATCACCACGGTCAAGACGCGGCGCTGTCACACTCAATCACGGTCAGCGTGATGAAAGAGAGGCGGAGGAGGGGAGTGAATGTGTGTTTGCTTGGCTGTGTGTTAGTGTGTTTGCTCACGTGTGCGGTAAGTTTTAATGGCTGTTCTGGCTGCTTTTGAGCCTCACTCAGTGAGTCAGACAGACACTCAGGTCTGTCACTTTAAGATATCACCCTGAGAGATCAGACCAACCAGAAACCAGAGTAGTGCTGTGTCACAGGTCTAGACTACTTTATTGACGTCACCCTCCGGCGTATAGCTGTTATTAACATACTGTCAGGCATCTAAAGGTTGGATAAGCAGTGTGATCGACGCTTTGAAAAGCAGCACATCTTTCACTGCTGGTATTTTAAGCCACTTTTATAATAAAAGATCATTGTTGTTTTGTGACGCAGGAGCATGGACGTCCCAGACGTGACTTGCAGTAGCTCGTAACATTTGAAAAGGTCTTTGTTTTGCGTCTTGGAGGCAGCAGTGTCAAATCCCATAAGGGCTCGAAAAGGTGTGGGAACGCTGTGATGAATAACAGCGTGGAGGAGCAGAAAGAAAAACAATTATGCCTCTTTTTGAATGGGTAGTATGAGTTATTAGTTTAATAACTATGAGTTTAATAATATGAAGCAGGTTTGAGCATTGAGGACGGGTGGATGTGAGGAAGAGGGTGAAAGTAGGAGGAGGAAGTTGTTGGGTTGAGCTGGTCTTGACATTTCTGATGGAAAAGCGACTCAGTGAAGCGGAACAGTCATTGTTGTTACGTCACTCAATCCTATTATAAACCCAAGATGGTACCTGGAGAGGGAGACAGGAGAGGTCTGCAAGGAATTGAAAAGAGAGTGGATGACATTGATCTGTGTTGGTGTCTGTGTCTTTTGGTTGGTTGGTTCGTCAGCATGATTGCACAAAAACTACTGAACTAATTTCCACGAAACTTAAAAGGAGGATTCGTCCCAGGGTAGACCCAATTATCCAAATTAGTTTGGATCCAGAAAAAGGGACAGTACCAGGAAATTTTTTTCTCACGTTCTGCCAAGGTTTTACGCCCACACACAGACATTTTGCTGACAGTGAAGGCACGAAGAGCGACCGGAGGTTCAGCTTGGAAGATTTGGGCTTTTGAAATTGAAGATGATGCTTTTGCTTGTTTGCAAGAATACATTTAGAAGTTGGCACCTACAACGTCCATGAGGAAGACCGAAAGAGACAGAACAGCTGTGGTCAAGTGAGCGACAGAGTTAATGAAGAGAGGGCACAGAATGGAATAGAATAATATAGATGAATTAGGAAAGGGGGTAACTCACCCCCACCGGAGACGGCGTCCACGTCTTACATCACTTTACACTCAAGCACTTGCATATATTATAACCCATGCGACCCCCTCGGTGGATCAGTTATGCATTAGTACATCCTGCTTTCCAAACTGTGATCAACCAGACCCTTCAGCACAATGGCTGCCAGTCTAGTTCCTATATATTTCTATAGGGAGGATATTTGACACTTTTGTCCAAACGGCTTCAGACAAAAATCCAAATATAGCGGAATTAAACATCTTTAATTTGATACTGGATCTGGCTTGATTGGATTTAAGTGGACTCTCGGGACTTGGCAGAGATTTACCCTCTACCTACTCTCAATCTAGGTCCTGGCAACATGTTTCAAGTTGGTGCAGGTTAATTGGAAACAGATCATAGTATCATGGTTGGGTATGAAAGGGGAATCCTTGATTGGTGCAGTTGTTCACAAGTACTGATGGGCCGCGGTTCGCCACTTTTTGAAACACACAATCGAAATTAAAGGTAGGTGAGGCAATTCTGGAGAAAGACGATTCTCCTTCTTAGTTCGTCAAATAGCGACACTTTGTATTTTACTACATGGGCTCAGGAACACTTCGCAAATCCCAGTAAACACACTTTGCTTGACACTGACTGCATTCTTTCTTAGAGATGTAGTTTTACAGCTGCTAGACGGTCTGTTGCATCACCCGAACACATCTACCAAGAAGAGTGACAGGCGGACACAGAAGTTAAAGAGGAATCGGCTCTCAAAATACTTGCAAACAGACTGCGGTTGACATTTTGATCTATAATCACATTCATATTTAGATTAAACTGAATCCCACACAGGAACACTTGTTGTCATATATTCATTTACGTCACACAGTCTGACGTTGGTCTTTAACTCATTCAAGGCTGCACTGTTGTTTTCCCCCCTCCAGCTCCAAGGTTTATGAGCACTATCTGAAATAGATCCGCATCACTCCGACTGCTGTCCCTGCAACTGCCTCATCCGCCCATAATGTCTGTGCACTTGTCGCATATCATTAATGGTGTATCGCAACATGTCTGCCGTGTACTAGAGTTTCAAAACTCCCCGTAGTCCGAGCAGAGCAGAGCGACCCACCGAGGACAGCAAAGGTCGTCCGGTTCGGTTTAATCTCCTGCTATAGCTGGGCTCTCTGAAAGGGGGTGCAGAGGGAAAGTACAGTGCGACTGAAGGGGTTGTACTATGCAAGACTGGAAATAGACCGCTGAAGTTGGCAGTCGAGGTTAGGGAGGACTGGGGGAAGACAGGGAGAGGGCAAGAAAGTGAGACATGGGCTGAGGAAGAAGAAGAAGTCTTGAGGTCCAACTTGAGACATAACATAACATAATTTGCTGTAGTAGGCCTGTCTGTTGGTGTCATTTCGAGGAAGCTCCCTTGTTTTTTAGCGGTGTGTCTCGATGGAGGAGACTTGTACTCTGCAGAGAAGCTTTTCTTGGCAGATGTAGCCATCTATTTGGTTGTAGAAAATATATATATATATTTTTAAAAAAAAGGACGACGAGTGTCATGTTGCGGAAGGAGCTGCTCGATGCACGGAAAGCTTTGAGAGGTGTTCGGGAAGGCGTGAGTGGGCCGAGAAGCAAGAAGCAAAGAGGTGAGTGGGAGCCGGTATCAATACAAAACACACACTACACTGGCATAAAATGGGTTGTTGGGAATCCTTGAGCGGGCTGAAGTAAGAGAAGGATCACTCTGCGGCAGGGAATTATAAAATGCATACTCAATTAAGTGGAACAGCTGTAATGGAAATGAAAACAAGGTAATACACTCGAGGCCACTATTATTGTTGCTTAATTGGATTCACTTTGTCTCCACTATGCTTCGCCCTGTTTCAACAAAGCCACAGCTACACCCTTGGATAATGTGTTTTATTTGACCTTAGGGCACAGAAATCTTGTTTGTATTGTGCAAATATTGATACGGTTGTCCCTAAACTCTCGAGGTATCTGGTGTTTTCTCTTAACTGGATCAAATTTAAGTCTTAATAATGGTTATGGCCTCTCTGGGATATCCTCTTTACTCAAGAGCTAGCCTGGAACTAGCATATCCATCTTTTTCTGAGCCCCCATGAAAATGATTATTTACGACTTCCGGCTTGCTCCCAGAACCAGCATTTTCCCTCGTAACAGGACGCTAAGCCTCTTTCTCTGAACTATTGCAGTGTGTCATTCATTCACGACGGTCTAGTTTACCGACTTTATTGAGTGAATACTACTAACGCTGTTATTAATGCTAAGCCGATTCCACGCCGAGTCAGACCATGCCACCCTGATTTGCTTTTACATTACCTGTTTTACAGCATCAAGTTGAACCGTGCCGCGTTGAGGTCTCCCAACTGCAGCCAACCCATGATGGCGATAGTCAACTCAACTTGTTTGTAGATTCCCATAATCAATCGATGACAGTAGGGATGCAAACAAGCAGAATATAGCTAGTCTTAATCAAAACTGTCCTGTGTGAACCTACTAAACTACAGAGATCCCCTTTAACTCCATCACTTGGTGACCCAAATGTAAGCAAAGGGATCGTCCCAAATCTAGAGCACAAGAGTTGAAATCAGACTCTCCTAAGACTAATGACAAGTGTTAAAATACACGAACTAACAACCAGTGCGTGCCAGATATTTATGAAACTTTTAAACTTTGGTTTCCATCAGTACTGTATTAACCGAATTAAAACAGGCTTAACAACATGTTTTTATTGAGTCAGACTGAACATTTTCATGCAAAAGAACCTGAAATTTAGATGGTTTAAATTGGGACTTTTTAGGAAACATAGAAAATAAAAAAAACTTTTTACATTGAAACTTTAGAAATCTCATTAATTTAATGGACAAATGTGCTGCAGTTGAACCTTAAACCCATTTGCCTGCTCGGTCTGTGTCTGTTTTAGACCAAACATAGCACGCCGTTCCTGCTCTCGCCACTTCTTATTGACCTCGTCCTCCCGTCTGGACTGTCGGCCTACATTGGCATACCGGTGCAGAGATAATCTATAGCCGCTTGATGATTTCACATTCTCTAAATGTTACGTTCAAGTGGATTAAGGATACAGTTCAATTAATTAGGTTCTCTATTCTCACGAGGCAGCTGAGGCAATATGTGAGGGTGAAGCCAACGCTGTTTCCCTGGTGTTTGGTCTGGCAGAGGGTGTGTTTGTGTTCCATCCCGCTGGTACACAGTCATTCACAGGAACCCTCTGGGATTTGGTCAGGATTAGGTGGTAGGATCAGGTTGCAGTGTGACTGTCAACATTGGCCACTGTCATTTCGGATTTCACAAACCAGCTCACCCATGAACTGACCGACATATTGCCATTTAGGTTTGCTTTTAAATTGTTTTGGGTGACAAAATATTGAAGAGTTTAGAGTTCAGCTTTATTGTAGTTTTTCTCATTCGTTCAGATGGATGGCCAAAAAGATGTAGGGTCAAAAAGTCTCAGACCACAAGTCCAAATACTTCAATTTGGGGAAGTATATAAAGTGGAATCTTTGAAAAACGTCTTTGAAAAATGAAAACATGCACTCAAGCTGGCATCGACCCCACAAGTTTGTGCAAAACCTGATGAATTGTGGAACTTGTGGAGTCCATACCAGCTTAAGTGCAGGTTACCTTAGATAAACTGGTGACGATTTGGTCACGACTGCGAGGTTCGTGCCTGAGGGAGGAGAGAATTTCAGAATGTCTTGGTATTTGGTATGTTACATTTCGCTTCAATGACAGCATGCACATGAGCTGGCATGGACCACACAAGTTTGCGCAAAACCTCATGATTCATTTGAACTTGTGGCGTCGGGGAATAGTGCCATAGTATTTGTTATCCCCCTGTCCCTGGTTGTGACTGCGAGATTAGCAGGGAGGCAAAAATATAATGTTTCAAAGTGAAATATTTGTTTATTGAACGATGTTAGCTCACATTGCAGTTTCTCATTCTCCTGTCACGCTGGCCTATTTATATGCAGGTCTCTCTTGGGAGAAGACTGGTGGCGAATGTGACGTAGACTCACATGATATGGAAGGTCTGACAGGACCTGGTCTGCACTGAGAAAGAGAAACGGTGCGATCACAGCGTGATGTAACAGCAGCAGAATCTGTTTTCTGTTGCAGAGAGATTATGCCAGACTTGCTGCTGATAAAGCTGTATGCCTGGAAGGCATCCATCAAGGCTGCTCCATAGAACGCAGCCTCTGTCACAAAATCAATGGGTTTCCGTGAAGTCTGCTTACTCTGTTGTTGTTGTTTTAGGCTAATTAAACTATAGCATGCTCTGAATTTCATCTGCCCCAAAGTCTTTTTTAATGCTTGTGATTTCAATATTGAGATTGCAGATGTCAAAATTTGCATCTGTGGGTCGGGCTGCTTCAACAGAGGCATTTAAATCCAACCTGGAGTAAAAAAAAACAAGCCTATGTTTTGTTTGTAGAGGCGTGTCTGATGTCAAAAATTAGGATTTGCTGAAGGCAAAGTCTGTGTTTACCGCCGTAGGACATTTTAGTCTCCTGAAGCATCAAATAAAACCAGATTCGAAGCAAGATAAATGACAAGCACCAATAAAACCTAATAATCTTCTCTTAATGGCTGATATTTCATGAAATCACAACCAGTTTTGGCTTTTAGAGAGCAAACAAGCAAAACAAAATCCTCACGAGAGATATTTCCAAGCAGCATGAAATGGAAGCTTCACCGCTGTATCTGATGATGGCCATGGAATCTTGTATTATGAT
Source organism: Sparus aurata (assembly GCF_900880675.1). Lineage (NCBI taxonomy): Eukaryota > Metazoa > Chordata > Actinopteri > Spariformes > Sparidae > Sparus > Sparus aurata. The sequence continues at coordinate 15,609,991 of NC_044210.1, forward strand.
GGGCTTATTGATCCGGGGGCGTTTGAACTGTTACTTGGGGGTGTATCCCGTATCACGCATAAAGCATCAGTATTGATCGCTGCACTTTCTGCCGGACCGAGTGCCTCTCACTGGTGATGGATGGAGGAGGAGTGCGAGGCGGGCGACGGGTGAAGAGAGGGAGGTTTGTTAAAATAACAATTGCGAACTGCGAATCCGAAGAATCGAGGACGACTGTTTAAATTTAAATCTGTTTCTGATCATCTTTAGGATAAAAACCAAAAAATACCACTTGAAACTGGGTGATTATCATTTAGAGAGAAAAGAAGTAATGACGTGAATAACTCCTGATTCATGGCAGGAGTAAATCTCACATATTGATCCGGTGTTTACAAGGCCGTAAACATTCACATGCCTCGCTTAATGACACTAAAAAGCACATTGTTAGCGAAGCAAGAAGAGCTGAGCTGGAATCTGGACAAGGATTTCTTGGCGCTCTGGGGTCCATCTGTAATTATTATTAGATTCATTAGATGGATGTGGTGTGGAGAGCACAGGTGTGTCTGGAAGAACAATTATTGGAGCCCGAGATAGAGACTGACGGGGTCGACGGAGGAGGGAGGCAGGTGGGTGGTGGGAAGCGATTAAATATTCCCGTCACGTTTGCTCAACAAATCAGACATCCAGGAGGAGAGTGTTCCTTCATATCTTCTTTGTCTGATTTATTCAGTAGTGACAGTAGAAGTATATCAATAATAATTCAGTGAGTGGAGCAAAACCTTTTAGTTCTGCTTCGCTAAGAAAACGTGCCAGATTTGTTTTCCAAATGTAATCAACCTCAAACGGCTCTCATCAATATTTCAGATCCGCTATCGATTAAACGACTGCGTGTTGTGTGAATGGTGTTACTTTAACGACGTTTAGACTTGTGGAAGCAGGTGGAGTTTTATGATGTTGTTATATCACCACAGTAACCACCAAGTGATGCTAACTGTGGCTGCTGGTAGCTGCGTTAGCTCCATTAGCTGTGCAGTTAGCAGTCTGGACTGGGAGCTAAGAGTTGTATTGCAAAACAATATGTGCTTTGGCTAGCTGGTTAGCATGCTGACCTGAGCAGAAATCTCTGGAACATAATACACAGACATCAAAACTATTATTTCCTCACTTCCTGTTGATCATTTTAGTAATTCTTTAATGTTTAAACCACAATTCTTACATTTTCCCCTCAGCTCTACAGGGCTTTTTAGCATCTTTCAGCTCAGCAAATTGGAAAAAAGGCCAAAATAAATCGAGCTAATGCTAATTACCTATCTTGTAATAGCAAACAGACAAACATAGCAACGAGCGGGTGGATATTTTGGAGCATTTGGCAACTAAAGAGGCTTGAAATAGTCCTGAAGTTTCCTGGAAAATAAATAAATATCCAGCAGTTTCAGGCTTACAAATGTTGAAACGCAGTCTTGAACGACGGTCAGAGGCTTCTCGCCTGTAACTCTACCACCATGTCCTCCAACCTCTAATCATTCAAGTCATTTATTTAGCCTGCAGATGTCTTTTTTTTTCTTTGCTTTGACCTGCCGAAGGGACTACAGACGCAAATTAGCTTGAAGCTCTAATCTGGTACGTGTGAGAATGGTGACATTTCTGTTTGAGCAGCACACTGTCGACATTGTTTACGGCACATGTGGGCTTTAAAACATATTTACGACGTTTCACGGGGCTTTTGCAGTATTTTTTACATAAAAACATGCATCACTGTGTAATCCAGGTGGGAGGGAAACGTGTGTTTGCTCTTGCAGGCCAAATCGCCATCAGCTGCTCGAGGCTGTTGCTACCTTGACCCCTATCACTGGTTAACGCTAACAGACATGGATATAGATAAATAATTGATGGCTCAGGGGTTTTGCTGAGGGGCTGCTACCTTGCTGAGAGAGAGGAAAACAGAGAAAACAGGAGAACGGAGGAGGAGTGCTGAGGATACATTTCACTCTTGATCACCCTTCCCCCCTCGTTCATCCCCTCGATCCTATCATGCATCCCGCTTCCTTTCTCTTTCCCTTCCCGCCTCCTCCCTCACGAATCTTTCCCCCCCTTCCTCTCTCCTCTTCGTATGTTTCCCTCCCACTCCTTCTCCCCTCCTTTGTTGACTTTTTTCCTTCAGCCCCAATCTAAAAAAAAAAAAAACGCTCTTAAAGCCGGTTGTTTTCTTCCTCATTTCCCCCCTCCTCCTCCTCCTCCTCCTCCTCCTCTCATCACCGCAATCAAGACCAACACACCCCCTCTTGCTCTGACTTCCCACCCCCTCCTCCTCTTGCTCCAGCTCTCGACTGAAGCAGCAGAGGTGGCGGCGGCGGCGGTTGTGGGTGGGTGGTGGGGAGGGGATCGGACGAAGAGGCTGAGAATTGCCCCCTCTGAAGGCGACGCTCTACGTCAGAGAGGGACGCGGTTCACATCAGCGGATACACACTCAGACACAAAGACACCTGGCTCCGGCTTATTTGCATCCTCTCTCGCTCTTTCTCCCCATCTTTGCTGCCAGACTGGAGAGTAAACACGCCCACGCACAAAAAGGCGGCTGAATCCCGCTTATGAATCTTGATTTTTTTCTTCTCCTTCTTCTTCTCCTTCTCCCACCCTCTTGTTTGTTTTTGGAGGGGGTTGTTCATGCCACACCCTGGGCTTATTCGGGTTGTGGGGATGCTTTTCTGAGCCCATGCCACAGGTAATCTCGCAAGCTTGACAGGAAGCGCTACTTGACGAGATGAAGAAAATCTGGTCCAAGAAGAGATTTCAGGTGAGTTTGCTCCCTTTTTTTCTGGAAGGAGATGATGTTACGAAGCTGGATTCTAGTAGGAATAGTAGGTTTTTACGTATTTGGATGTCCCGCCACACCCTTTACCTGATAATTTAATGCAAATGTGTTGATTTGTAACAGATAAAAGTGGTAAAAGAAACATTTTGAAGGAGAGTACATTCATTAAAACCGAGCACAGATGATCAGGGTGAAATGGGAAAAGACAGGAGAGGCGATGCTGGCTGTTCTCCGCCTTTGTTTTTCTATTATCTGTCGGCAAATTGAGGACAAATCAGGACAGCTTAACAAAGAAAGTCAACTGAGGAAAACTCTGGGTTGCCAGGTAGAGAAATATCTTTCATTGCAGTAAAAGCCACTAAAAGGGGCTCAATAATCCCCCTTTCACATCCTAAAACCTCTGTGCACATTCTCATGAAATATGCATCCCTCCTTGTCAGTAGTGACAGTTTTGCTGCTCGATAAATAATTTCTTATACCAGGTTTCACAAATTGGGAGCGGATGAAAAGTGTGTCAGTAGGCTACGCTCCGTGGAGACATGAGAATCAGGCCAGCCAGTCACAAGGGCTGCGAAGTGAGCAGGGCGCGGGATAAAGCCGATTTCAGATGGTCGCTTCGCCTCCTCTGAATTTCTGCATCAATATCAGACCCTCGAGACTCGTCCTTTTGCTTCCAGCAGCAGATTTGTGCGAATAATGCTGCGAGGATTTGGATTACATCCATAGAACATTTTCTGAAGTATTCGCCAAAATGCTGCCTGTTCGTTTGCGGCTGGGTTCTGCTGATATGATTGCCTCGAGGCCCGTAACAATGGAGATCACGACAAACGATGGAAGCTTCCAGTGGAGTCTGTCAAACAGCAGTTACCACCAGGCAACAGTTAATCAAATTGCCTGACACGAAGACATTAACCAATGGGGGAGTGCGCCGCGAACGCCGGGGAGGGAAACAAGTGTGAAATGAGTCATTTCACTTTGCACTTCTGCTACTTTTTGCTTCCTTTCGCTGCAAAGCCGTGAGTCATTGTGAGGAGCTCTCCTCGGTGCTGATTGACAGACTGTCCAAGAAGCACTTTTGCCAAGTGCTTTATCAGCAGGGGGACGCTTTCTCTCAAACATGGCCCCGAGACTTTAGTCAGATATTTTACATTTTTAGATACGGCTGAGCGATGATTCGCTATCATTTCTCAACTCTCCTCGAAACCAAATCTGAGCATAAAAGAGATCATATCGTGCCAAAGTTTCTTCAGTAGATTAATGTTTTCAAGCTAGATTTAATTAAAAACTAGAATGGCACCACAGAGGGCAAAACTCCACCAAGGCCCAGCTGTCTCCTTTAATTGAATCAAGCCTAATCCAATGTTGTTACTATAGCAGCTGAAGACCGTCCATGAAAACAGATTTAAATCCACTAGATGTGGATTTTTTTATTTGGATCCACATCAAATTGTTCTCGCTAGATACCAGCAACCTAATAACAGTAGATTCTTTTCATAAGGAACCCTGAATAATTAACTATATCTCCTGGATCTGCACCAAATGTTAAAGGGGTCTATTCTGGGCTGAGATCCATCATCCATCCAAGTTTCATGGAAATCCGTCCAGTTGTTTTTGTGTAATCCGGTTCACAAACCAACAAAACAACCAACTATTGAAGGGTTTTTTTGCACATAACTGAGATGTTTTTTCTGATATGGTTCTGAAGTTTACCACTTTAAATATCAGTTGTAGGTAGACGATGTACAACGTGCTGCTGTAACCATTTACAAACCACGTGGTGTAGATTGTCTTGAAAGGACTTGTGTATAATCTTATTTTATTAGATGTCTGGTTCCACTCACCGGCTTTTATTGGGCTCTGAACTGGAAGTCAAAATAACTGGAGAAACCAGGTCCAAACATAAAGCTCCAAACATTGGGTTTATTTCGTCACACTAACGTCATCAAAGAATCTGAATCATAAAAATTGTTTGCATTATGACACTTTATCATTATACCTACAGCAGGGCTGGGTGATATTTGTTTAAAGGTGCAGTATGTAGGAATTTTAGCTTCAAACATTTCAAAACAACCCAAAACTCTCAACAGAATGTGAAGACACATCAAGAAGTTAGCATGCTAACCAGCTAGCACGCTAAAAAAAGACCCATCTTTCTTCAGAATCACAATGTAGTTTGGCTAGCTGCACGGCTAACTGAGCTAACAAGCTAACAGTAGCTAACGAGTAACAGAATACAGTTAGCAGCACAAATAATAATGCAATGTTTAATGTTGGTAAAAATAAGTTTAAGAACGAGGAAATCAGTCTGTTAAAATCACGTGAAAAGCAGAAAAAGACAACTCCTGTGCCGTATCACGATATAACGATAACAAAGAACCATTTCTTCCTACATACACGTGATTTTTTTAACAAATTCTCGTACAAATCTCGCCAATTTAAAGGAAAAACATCCCGACAGCGACAGTCCTCCTGGGTGAATGCGACCACTCTCTGTTTGCTCTCTGGTGTTTTGTGTAAAACAGACTCTGTGGCTGTGTTTACTGTTAAATAATGCATTGTGCTCTGTATCTTGTTTCAGAGAACTGGGCACTCCACACGGACTTTTGGCAGATTTACCCATGGTGTGTTGTCAGTATGAGCTTTAAACCAATTCTACTATCTTACTTGTTGTTTACTTTTCTGTAAAGAATGTAACCTACTGCAGCTTCCTCCTGTTTTCTGCCTGTGCTCCACTTTGATTTACTCCTCTAATAACCCCTTTTAATATATGAAAGCTGCTGTTGTAGAACATCTGTATTGCTGTAGTTGTTCCTTTATGCTTTTACTGCTTGACTGCTTACAACAGGAGTGGGGTTTTTTTTTTATTATTGTACATCCACCCCCTCAAAGCAACGTTTCTGTAATCACGCCGTTGCCTCTCACTGCATAAAAATCCTGGAGTGACTAATGTCTGGCCTCGATGGTTTACGGCCGAATATTTGGCCGTATTCGCGCAATCAGTGATCGAAGCCAAACCAGAGGCTCGCTGTATTTGCATTACAACACAAGCTGAGATATATTCCCCTCGTAATTACATCTCCGAGTCGATTTCCCCCCCCCCACGCTCCGGCGTGCGAGGCCATTTAACTTCATTTGATACAGCCGGGTGGATCTACATACCCACACCCAGGGAGGACACAGGCTACACAATGCTGCTAGCAATGTAATGAGTTAATGGTGATTGTTCATGTTACACTTGGCTTTTGTTATCATTAGGCGGAACCTTCTGGAATTATCTAATCAGGATCTGACTTGATGTTTGAGGCGCAATGAGGTGCGACCCATTTTGTGGTTGTCGTCCTCCTCTTCCTCCTCCTCCTCCTCCTCCTCCTCCCTCACGAGCTCTCTAACCAGTAAACATATCTGTCAGCCGCCCAGCAGTTTGGCTGGTGATTTTTTAGACTCTAATGGGTACGAAGAGGATTGGTCGTGTGGGTGAGAGAGATGCTGGTTTCCATAGTAACGGTGCTCTCCCGTCTGCCCTCTCTTGCTGCCACTATGGAAGCGAAGTTTTCCGCTCCTGCCGAAAGCAAAGCTATGGTAAACCTGCCTGTCTTGATTCATCTCTCAGTTGATTTATTTATTTATTTATTTACGTCAACATCTCTCCATCCGACTGAGTCTGTTCATCCCGCTGATGTAATGTGAGCCGTGCGGCTTCAGGCAATTTTGTTGTTTTTTCGACAGCGTCTGTTGTTTTTCTGTCTCTCCGTCCCTTTTTTTCTGTTCTCTTGTCTTTTTTATTTCTTAGATCTGATTCCTCGTGAAACTCTCCTCCATAATATTTTATTTTTTTTGTCTGCACTGCCACCACAACCCTTTATCTGTCTCCTCTTCATGCTTTTGAATGTTTCTTATTAAAATCGAGACCACAGTCGAATGAATACAGTCCATCGTTTTCTTCTTTGTTGGCACGTTTTGAGTTTCTGTGACTGTGTCTGCTGTTGATGACATCATTCTCTAAATGTTTTGCATTTTCAAGTGTTTCAAGTTTTCTGCTGTTTCATTCACACCGATCCTTTGAAAAAGGTCGACCAGCGGGTTTTAACCTGAAGTTTAAACTTAAACGAGTCGAGTAAAAGTGAGATAATATTATTTTAATGTCCAAATTTAGCACAGTTTTGATCTGTATGTATAACCAACGTTAACCGGTGGCTAACATTAGCAACACTTCAGTAAGAGTACATGACATTTCAATGCAAATTATGTCAATATGTCATTTAAATAATAACTTTAACCGACTTGTATTTCTGGTGTCGACTAGTAAGGTTAGTCTACGAATCAAGAACGCCCCTATTATCCAGTAATCAACTCATATGTATGTAAATAACTTAGATTAATCTAAATTAATCTAAGTATCGCTACAGACGTTAGCATGCTTACCATGCCAACACCAATGCTTCCCAAGATCCCTGAATACGAACTAAACATATTGTACAGTACAGTGGAAGTACAGTACTTGAGTAAAAGTATTTAGTTACATTCCGTCACTGCCGAGTACCATCTAGTCCCTTTTATATCGGAGAGAAGGCCGATGTCTCCAAAACTGCAACCCACGCCAAATATATCTTAGCTGGTATAAATAGCGCAAGAGTCTGTTTGATTTTTAGGGTGAACTATCCCTTTAAAACCAGCTCCTTTGAATATCCTGAATATTTTGTGCTGTTTTTGAATCTCTGGTTAAGAGGCACTGTGATCTCAACAGGGGTCATATTGAAATAATCTTTAAATCCAATAAAGTAAAAATGAAAGGAACAAAGCATTGAGCATGAGTAAATGTAAGAAAATAAGCTCGGTCAGGCTGCAGACCCGAGGAGAGGGCGCCCGTGCGTCCCCCTCCCCTCCATGTCGCAGCCATGTATTTTTATAAGCCACAGCTGGCTTCGTGTCACGCTCCAGCCTCAGCCCATTTATTTCACTCCGGGGGTTCTCAGCGGCTCTTTTCAAGGACCCATCAAACTCGGCGCCCGCTAAGTCAACGTGAAATGTCATTTTCTCCGGGACACTGTGTTTGTTTTCGACCTCCTCTTCTTCTCCACCACCACCACCACCACCACCCTCTGTTTTTCTCTCTCTCCTTCCTCATTCTCCACCTTGACTCATTCGCGTGTCTTTATTGCAGACTCTGAGACCACAGAGGATGAGACCACTGAACCTCAGATGGAAACCAAAGAAGGGCCCGGGAGGCACCACGACAAGGCCGGACGGAGAGGACCTGCAGGTACGGCATCTCAAATCTCGCTGAGGTTTTCATTCCAGGTCTGCTCTCCACAGCTGACGTTTTACTCTTTAAATGTACGTTTCCAAAGTTGCAACACTTGCAGAAGATTATGCAGCGCAGCGCACATTCAGTGGCTCTTTAAACGGTATTTATGAGGTGATCTTCAGCCAACGTCGCTGCCAAAAGCACACTTCTACAAAATTATGATTCAACGCAGGATTGATAGATTTAACGGAGGCTTGTTATCAGCTTGGCCCAAGACGTGCATTGGATAAAATCCGATATGGCAGAACGCTCGATGGTGTGATGCAACCGAGTGACACACTGCCCCAGTTTCCAGCAGGGAACCTGTCTAAGGTCTGGATCTCACTGCCGGGCTCCACGGGGAACAAACACAGCCCAGAAAACTGAGGCTGCTTCTGTCGGATAAATGATGTTAAAGCAAGCGGCGGCAGTTATTCTACGATATTGTGTGTGCTCTCGCTTTGCCAGAATTCAATCAGGAAATGAATGTAGCGCCGTAATGGAGCTACGGTACATTCAGTAAGTGGGACGTTAAGATATGCTCGACTGAGATTGGTTGTTGTAGGGACTGTGTGCGCAACAGTTTTGGCTGGATTTGCATTCGTTTGAGAGCTGAAAGCCAATTTATCAGCCAAAGGTGGCAGGGTCCGCCAAATATAAACAAGGTAAACGGTGTGGAATTGTGTCGTCCTTTAACCTCTTAATGAACGCCCCCATTTTAAGGTTCTTTTTCCAAAACGACATACTGAAATTAAAAGCATGACAGCTTCCACATAGTTTGAGACTCAGGGATGTGCTTGGTACCATTGGAAAGGTAACACCCTCAAGTTTTTTTCTAGAAGTGTAAGTGTGATTCTATGACATACTTACACAGAGTTACAGAGGTTGGAACACAGGTTTTGGTTTTTGTCCAATTCAAATGTCAATAAACTGATTAGGACATAAGGGTTCAGGTATGTCTATGGACACAGCAGACACACTTAGGCCACAGGTCTCAGCTTGCTACACTCAAAATTTGAAGTCAAAAGACAAAAAAATTGATTTTTCACATTTTTTTTCTAAAGGCATGTCTGTGCGTTTTTGCTTGGGTCCTTTTTTTCCAAGAGCACCTACTGAGATTCAAAGGCTTATAACTTGAGAACCCCTTTACCTAGAAACATAATCTTGGTCTCAAATGAAAGCTAAGACCCTGGGGTTTCTTGATTGTTCGACGCTTGTAGCTAGTTTTGGGTTAAATGACATGGATATTCCCATTCTATGGACTCTTGGCGAACTATGAAAAAAAAATTGTGGCATGACATTGTAGCTGTGGAAAAAGGGAACACTCCGAAGGCATGTAGGTATTCTTGCTTCTTGCGGTAGAGGGCTCTTTCTAATGTTGTGTCATGGTGAGTTTAGAAGGCTATTACATGGTCTGGAAATAACTTTTTTCCTTTGTGTTTGGGCTTAAAATAATCACGACAGTGTATATACTGTTAAGATCAGATGCTTAAAAACTATTAGCAAAAAAAACTATTCGTTTTTACGAAGGGTGTTCGTTTAGTGAAGGGTGTTCCTATGTAGGAACGGTGTCATTACAGAAGTATGTTTGGTATTTTTGCTGGATAAACAACTAAAACATTAACTACTTTCAACTAATTTAGGCCCTCTCTTGATTAAAGATGCACAATGCAACTTTTTAAGGGGCCTGTAAACAAACAGGGGCGCTGTATATGCGGAATAGCAGTTTGTAGGAGCTAACACGAGTTTAAGTTGTGCTTTAAAGCCATTTGTTTTAGCAAAACAGGCTTTTATTTGAGATTATGGCGGGTCAAGAACAAAAACAGCACACTAAGAAATGCAGATGTTAAAAGGATTGTGTTGCGTGGCAGATTTTGACCTACTGATCTTTTCCCTGTATAGAAAAGATTCCCCGAAATACTCCTCACTAATTTGCTAAAGTGGCGTTGGTGCATTGGCGTCACGGAAGCCGCCTGCCCTCCCAACCAGGCAACAGGATGTCTGAATATAGATCCGAAATATTGACACCCTTCTCCTGAACCACAGAGAAAGTTTATGTTCCTTCCCTTCACTTGTGCGCAGTGTTTGCACTTTTTCTAAGTTCTCGTGTTGGCGGGCCGACGCGCCCTCCATCACGTTCCCTCCAGAGGCGAGCAGCAACGAGAGAGGGAAAGAAAGAGAATATCAAATGAGGGAGGGACGAGGTGATGCATCATTTGTTCTCTTCAAGGAGCAGATTCTGGTTGCCTCAGCTGCATACAGGAATTACAGATTAGTTTCCTGCCTCCTGCAGAAGACTCCAGACGATGTTGAGATCCTGCGGACGTGTATAAACGGGATCGCCTGTTAAAATGACCCTCCATTTAGCTTCAACTCGCGGCACTAAAAGCCTCAAAATGAAAGGTGAAGGTGGCCCGAATTGCCTCACAAGGAAATGGCAACAGCGTTCTGAAGCTCAAAATGTCAAGACCTTGTGATATTTCTCTTGTTTTCTTCGACTGTGGCGCTGAGTCAGAACCATTTCTGATTGCGGCGGGAGTCTGTCGTTTTATATCCTCGACACCGCCGCCGCTTCAAGGTTTCCGTCGTTAGCCCGAGATGCTGACTGCTCGCTCTTTTCGCCGCCCCAAGCAGTCCTGTCTCCGTTGCTCATCACTAAAACGTCAATCATTACCTGATTTGCGACGGGGGAGGATCTCTTTAAGTGGTGCGCGCTGCCCCCGCGACGTCGCTCCCACGCTTTCTGTTTCATTTCCTGTTTTTCGAGCGATCAATAGACTCTTAATCCCGACTTCTAATGATGTTCCTGCTCTCCGTTTTACGTCAGTATCAGTTTCTACCAGCTCAGGATTCTTGCTCCTTGGATTGATGAATCTTTTAGTTGATTAATTCATCTTTTTTACAGACTTGTCAGACATTTAAAAGAAAAACAAGCATTGATAATCGGCGCTTTCTTTTATACCTATAAAATAAAAAAGCAGAAAGCCTCCCACACGAGCTTAATTGCGTTCCAAAAATGATATTAACTCTCTGACATTTTAATCGACCTTTCATTTAACATTAATGAAACATCATCTGGTATTCAAGTCAGGTTTATCTTCCTCTCACCGTCTGGTGATATTTCCTCAGAGCAAAACCAACACCGAAGCACCGCCTGTGCAGACAAAGCCCTGTGGCTTACTCCTCGGTGCCGCAGAGCTCCATTGTTGTCCAAAACTGATTAAAAACGCATCAATTAGCCAAACTGTTGCACTGGGTGTTCCTTAATTACAACGAACACAGGCGCCGTAGCTTATTTTGAGTCAATCCCAGATATAGTGCAACATCCCACTGCTGTAATTACTCATTAGACTACTAAACGTGTATTCATCCACAGCTTAAAGTAGTCCCTGAAAAGGTATACTATAAAAGCTTTGTCGTGAAAACTGTGTCCTTTATCTCGTGTCTCCGCGACGTGCAGAAGGTCAACAATATCTGTTTTCCTGGAGCGTGCAGCGCATGCTCGTCACAATCGTTCAAGAAATGTTACCCTCCGTCAGTTTGGATGCTCAGATTGTTATCGTGGAGCGGATTGATCTTGGCGTGGACGACCCTGAGCATTTTTCTGGGTTTTGCTCTTTAAAAACAAGCTTTTCTTACAGCTGTGATGGAAAACTACAGTCCAGGCTTGTTTCTCTGTCTCTCTGCAGGTGAGGGAGGAGGGATGATGGACTATAACCCAGATGGTTCAGACCGCAGGGCGACCCTGCCCGGTGCCTATGACCCTGTGGTGGAGCGAGAGCTTCGCGCTCTGGGCTCCCGCCCTCCAGGGCCCCATTTGGACCCCACAAACCCAGCCAGGCAAGCCCTCGGAGGGGCTCCTGCTGAGGGGGCCCCCCCTGTCCGTCACCTGGGTGTGGAACCGCTGATCCGGGCGTCTCACGCTAACCTTGCGCGGCCTGTTCAGGGGTCAGAGGAAAGTGTTTCCGTAGGCAGCGACTACTATGGGAGCATGTTCAGCCTCTACAGAGGGAGGACATTTTCTATGCCGTTATAGCACATGGCATTTTATTTTTTAGGAGACCAAAACAAGAAAGACTGGCCACAAAACCCCCCAAATTGCAAAGAAAACTGACACATAAGACAAGACGTTATATCCTCCATGAACCCAACTCGCAAAAATTGTACTTCATGTTATAAGTTACAGAGTGATTCATTTATTTTCTACTCTTATTTCATAAAATCAGCCATTTTTCATACACGTTTATGTTGAGATCACGCTTTCCTTTGACTCTGTTTTTTATTGCTGTGAGTGTGGTTTGGTTTCAAGCTAACGAGTCTTAAGCTAACAAGCTGTATTTCTAATAGCCATTTAAGAAGACGACATGGTACAATCTGCTAACATGTATTATTCAGCACTTTCTGAAAACTGTGATTACTCTTTTTTCAGTCCCTGCATGTTTTGTAGAGCGGCCCCTGACTTTTTTGGATTAACACCATATCTCTATCTGTTTGCTGTGGCATGCATGGATTGCTGGCTTTGATCCCGAGCTAATATTAGCATGAATGTTCTCACATATTATTGATCACAGGTTCTTTTTAGGCATGACGTTTTTGTTTGGGTTTTTTTTGTATTTTGAAGCAGGGGTATTTGTTGTAAATCTGCAATTTTGTTGCTGCAACATGCCTAAAAATTTCCAGTTATTGCTGTTTTTTTTTTTTTTAGAGTGTCTTCCACACTTCCACAGTTAGATTCAGTTCTTATAAAACAAATCTCACATGTGGGCAATGTTGTTTCATTTCTGTTCCTTTATCAGCCATTGCATTTTACACTCTCATACATGTTGCTCTCTGAAAACGAGACGCAAGGAGCACAGACAAACACACAAGGAACTCACTGATGAACACGAAACACAACACAAACACAAAATGGAGGTACGCCTGCTCCTTCCAACGCCTACAGCAACTACAGCTCTAACTTCACACCTCCGTGTCCCCTCAATCCTCACCCCTCTAGGACTCAAACTGCTGATGAATCTCAGGGGTTCTCCGCCCACGCCCCCCTGTCTTCTCCCCAGCCACCTCCCACCACACACAAAAATGGCATCAGTGCCCCGAAGCAAGACCCGGATAAAACCAAACCTTCAGATCCCCAATCTTCTAAGACAGACCAGGCATCTGGTGTGGTCATGACGCCCAAACTGGCTCGTGCGGGGCCAAGGATCTCCGACAAGGTCCGCGCTTTTGAGGAGCGAAGGGCTAGCGTGGACCTGCCGGGAGGAGCATCAGGACGAGCGGTTCCCTTCGACTCAAACGACGGCGGAAGGAAGGTGGGAGGCCCCGCCGCGGCCCAGAAACGAACGGCGTTCAAGCAACGGGCCTCTTCGTTAGAGGACCAGACGAGCTACTCCCAGAGGGTCCAGAGCAAGTTCGCAGAGGAGCTCCAGAGGATCAAGAAACTCGTGGGGAAGCCGAGCTTGAAGAAGGCGTTCTCCACCGAGCAGCTGTCGCAGAAAGAGAGGGTGACCACGGGGAAGCTAGAGCCCATTCCTCCCCAGGTGGTTAAAAAGTTGGAGGCGAGGGAGCGAGCCGTGGAGGAGAGGGAAGGGAACATCCGAGGAAAAGGTCTGGGGACTCGGAGGGAAAACCCTGCGAAGGATAAGATGACACAGCCAGATTCGCAGGGGAAACCAGTGGATAGCACAGCAAAAATCTCTGTTACCATGGTGACAGCACCAGTACACCAGTTACCAGGACAACCATTACCATCAGCCACAAGGACAAGCCTCACCAGGTTTGGAGAAAATCCATCTATATTGATGAAATTGTGTGTTTTTAATATCTTTGAAAAAAAACATTTTTCTTTGTTAGATTAGCCAATTTTCCACAAAATCTGGATACAAAATCGGGATCCGCGCTCCACTTCTTGAATATTTATATCACATTTGTCAGTATTACATAACGCTTTTCTTGTCTTTGCACGCAGGGAAACCCTACAAAGCACTCCGGCAGCTGACAAAGACGCACATGTTCCCACGTCTCAGAAATCCTCCTTCAGAAATCTGGAGATGGATTCAAAGATGGACCGTAGATCACCAAGCCCGCATGGGAAGAGAGCGTCCCAAATAACTGTGAGGGAACCAGGGTCCCAGTATCCACCCAAGCCCCCCCGACTCACCCCGTCGCCCACTCCCTCCATCAGCCCCCTCCTGAAAAGGAGGAAGGCGGAGGTGGGTCGGACGTCTCCGGCCTTGAAATTAAACATCCCCACGATCCTGGTGGAGGATGAACCCATGGAGACGGAATGCGTCGCAGACAGGAGCGCTGAGGGAACTAAGACCAGGAGGAAGGAGGGGAAAGTTCGGAAGAGCAAGACGGGCCGTGCTGCTCAACCCAGATCTCCAGAGGAAGGTAGGATGTACTTTATGGTGATTGCCTTTGTAAAGATCAAACAGCAGCTACTGCAGATGGATGTTAAAGCCAAGTTCTCCTAATGGCCTCCGGCTGCCGGCTCCAAAAATACTTGGACCGCACCAACGTCGATGAGAAACTTCAGTGTTTCTTCTGTCCGTCTAATAGGGAATATCTCTGAGGTCATGTCTGCCTTGATTGACAGGTCTCTCAGGGAGAGGCCACACCACAGTGGCTGCTGCTTGCACGACCCGACCAAGGTCATTATAGTTTAAAGTGGCAACAGGCAACATTTCCCCTCTGGTGTTTCCAAGTGCTATTATTGTTGATGACGCCGTTGCACAGACAACTGGATCATTTCCGGGGTTTTTTCTCTACACACCACAGGACGAAACACGAGATTTAGTACGTTGTAATTTGGCTCCATTAGCCTCAGCGAGTGGTTCTCAACCTACTGTCGGGGTGAGAAACCCCCAAAACTAATGTGTCTGGATGATGATTATCTAATTAGGGAAAGCATTTCTCTTTTTCCGTGTGGAGTGCTGGGTAGATTTATGCTTCAATATTGTTGCTTATTACAGAAGAGGCACCAAGATTATGGACAAAAAGGTGATAAATATATGAAAAATGTAGATCGATAATGGTGTCTAATACACAGATTTGCTGCAGGGCCCAGACTCATTGATAGAACTCATTCCACATTAAGGATGCCAAAGAAAGGAACTAGCCCACGACTAATTTTGGGGCTGACCCATTTAGGAAAACCAGGTAATGGAGCACATGCCGCCTCGCATTAACCTGACGTGTCGTCTTCAGGGGGCTCGTCCGACGACTCCTACCTGTCTGCTGATGACGAGCCGGCCGAGCGCCCGAGGTTTGACAGGCCTCTTGAGGATGTCACGGCATCAAGCGGCACCGAGGTCACGCTGAAATGCATCGTCGCTGGGAGCCCGCCACCTACAGGTACAGCTGAGAAGTCGGTTATTAGTAAACTACTTGGACAGATAAAGAAAGTATGCAATTAACTTTTTACTTACTGACATAAATGCAGAGAACAGTGACTTCTTGCAGCAGGAAATACAAAGATTTCCATGTCAGGACTTTTGGATTTCAATCGAAAATCTGCTCTTTTGAAAATTCAAGATGCTTTTAAGTGATAATCTGCAAAACCCAAAACCAGTGAGCTCATCTTTGTAAGGTGGATGGTGCTATATCTGTTTTCCTGTGGGTGGTTTCATTGGTGTGTTTGTCATCTGTGTGAATGTGTTTTTTTTTTTTTTTTTCTCTCTCTGCCTCCTCAGTGACATGGAGGAAGAGTAATGTAGAGATACGGAGCGACGCTTTCCATGTGGTTAAGGCTGAGGGTGAGCGGCACAGTCTGGTGATAAAGCAGATGAGGCCGAACGACGCGGGGTCGTACTGCGTCACGGCTGTCAACGCGGCCGGCAGAGCGTCCTGCGGCGCCAGGCTTTACATCCAATCAGGTGAGACGAGGGCCAGATCAGCGAGGATAGCCCTCCACGCGCAGCGGCTTGGATTTGATGTTGGGGTGGCACATTTACAAGCACGAAACACAACCATTTAAAACGAAGACAGAGACGTCGGGGCACATGAAAACGATGGCTCTCCCATGAAATACATGTTGACTCACACGCAAAACTCGCTTTAATCCACTGCCAGCCCTCCTCCGCCTGACATTCTGTCTTAATGACTACAAAGGCCTGCTGGAGCTCAGCATCCCGGCCGGGGGGGGGGGGGGCTCCGTGCAGTGATAGTTGCCATGGCAACCCATGAATTCTTAACGGCGCTGGGTGAGGATTCAAAAACGCGGGCCTGCCCCGTCGCACAGAGGTCCCCGAAGTCTTAAAGGCAGGCACTGGATTTGGCTTGTAGACAAAATAAATATTCCTTCTTGCAAAGGTGGATGTGTGTTTTCTGCCGTGCAGCCGTGTGAAGAGCCTGTGCCTCCTTGTACCGGAGAGTTGATTCATCTCATGTAAATGCAACCTGCACGTCACTAGTTTTGTCAACAAATGTGAGTGTTGCACTCTGGTGCCGTCTCGCCAGCAGCACCGGGGGCCCCTCGCGTTGCCATATTAGGCCAGAGGAGTCGAAACTTGCCGGAGTATTTTTAGCCGACCTCTTGTTCTCGCGGGTAATTGCAGTCTGCTTTATGTCCCCAGTGCGAGATTGCTGCTGCAATCATGGAGTTTTTTCATCTCTCCCTCAGATTTCACGCTATACAGAGCTCGGAGTTGTCAGAATGTGGTGGGAGATTTTGTGAGTCATTTTTTTTTTGTTGCAGGGAACAGAGTGGAGCTTTGGCAGGGCGCACCAAAACACACAGAGGGAGTGATTTATAGGCTACAAAGGATGGCAAACCTCTATTTGGTGAAGGGGATTAAACACTGTTGTCTTGTGATTTCTGCATAAAACATGAAACAAGTATGAAGATTTCCCAGCTTTTCACTCAGTTCTCAAGGAAAGAAATGTATTGAATCTACACAAAAGATGACTTTTAGATATTTTAGTGGCTTTTGGATGTCAGGATTTTTAGAGAGCACGTATGTGACGGCAATAGGACAGAAGATGAGACCGAAAAGGAAGGTTAGCTGGATGGGACTGTGCTGCGGTTGTGTAAGAGTTGGCAGGTTCACGTAAATACTCCTGAGAGTTATCCCCTGGTGCACAGACGCAGCTCAGGGATGTGAATCTAGGTAGGTTGTTTTGATATTTTTCCTTTTAATGCTGGCATTATGACACTTCGTGAATATCTACATACTTAAACACTATAATCTGGCTTTAATTCTGTTTTTCTGTGAGGAGGAAATCAATAAATCTAATGTTTTATTGCTACAAGTCGAGTGTTGTTTGGTTTATCTAGATTTTTAGCGTGTGGACAAGCCCGTTTACAGCAGAGGACCACGTCTCCTGTCCTTTTAGACAGTTGAGTTAGTTTTATAGCTGCATTTTCGTGCGTCCGATACGCTGTCAGTCCTCAAAGGAGGACATGTCTTCATTCTGCTCCACTGATGGCTTTTATTCATTTCCAGTTGTCGCGGTCTTATCTGCTAATGTCAGATGTCTGAGTTTTTTACAGAGAAAGTAGGAAGCAGAAGCAAAGAGAAAGCGACGGGGCAGAAAGAGAAAGATATAAGAGTCTAAAGAGAGCTACTGTCGGGCGGTGGTGTTTTATATTTCTCTATCCAGCCGTGAATTAATTCTGACTTTTAGTAGGAGCTGCCAGGAGTCCAGACACAGCGTCTGCTCTGGAACCTCCTTGGGAAAAAGCGAATGATTGGGTCAGGGATTAAGGGATTAATTCATTATCTGTTCAGCTACGGTCACTTCAGAGAGGTCCCTACACTGTGTGTGTGTGTGTGTGTGTGTGTGTGTGTGTATATATGTAGCCCACTCATGTCTAAGTCACCGCTCCATGTTGCCAACTGCTCATCTTGGCGAACGATGGTAATCTCCAGAAAAGCAAGCAAAGACTGTAAACATCAGAGCCCTGACAGATTGTTCCCGTCTAAAGGTTTAACGAGCCACCCTGGTGCCGTGGTAACCATATTTCAGAGAGATTTGCACTTAATTACACAAATTAAGAAGTGTGCAAATTGGTTTTGACTTTTCATGAACCAAAGGGAAAGTGAATTAGATCTAGTTCATGTGTGCTTTCTTATGTGTGGTATCACTCTTGCTGTTCTCGCAGAGCCAACCCACATGCAATGTGGGAAACAGGCCGGGGCCTTGGAGGTCAGCAGCCCGACCCAGTCGGATGAGGAGTACCTGAGCCCTCAGGAGGAGGCGATGGAGCTTGGGGACACACCTGCTCCGAGTAAAAGGGTCCACTTTAAAGAACCTCCATCATTTCAGGTGAGTGAGTCTCAAAAGCAAAACCTAGATTTCTTCTTTAAATCGGATCCTCTGTTCTGACTGTCTTTAAACATTACTCCCAAAATCGACCCAAAAAAAAGAAAGCCAGAGGCTGGTCCGTCATCACACCGTTGTCAGAAAATGAAGAGGTTGATAAATGAAGCTATTTTAGGCACAGTCATTCTATGATGTGACATGAAATTCATATTTTCCTTTTTTTACTTGCACATCAGCCACGACATTAAAACCACAGACAGAGACGGTGAATAGCATTGATCTTGTTACATTGCACTATTCTTCTAGGAAACTTTGGGTACTGACATTCATGTTGAGGCCACTTAACACGTACCACCAAGTACACCTTCTCATGGCAACAGCACTCCCCGATGACAGTGGCTTCTCAGCAACACAATGCACCCCACCACACTGCAGAAACTGCACAGGCATGGCCAGAGACACAAAAGTCCGATCCAGGGATACTCCACCTCGCAGCCCTCAGGATTCAGAGGATCTCTGCCAGCGCCCTGGTGCCAGACACCACCACCACTCCTGTGTCCATGCCTCAATGGGTCTGAGCCAAGTCCAATCCACCATAGGGCCTCCATTGATTGGGGGTATCCTGTGATGTCTGGTACCAGGGGCCTTAGCAGTGGATCCTTTGGGTTTGAGTCCAGTTGCTTGGTTTTTTTCCAATAAAATCCCCAAGATATTTAATTTAATTTAATTTGATTATAATCCTAGTTCTATTCACAGAAAAAAGCTGAAAGCTCTCTGATTTCAGAAGCTTCTATGGCTGGCATAATTGCTTCAAACTATAATTACTACTGACGATGTTGTAATTGTTTAAAGGTGGCACCATGTGACCAGGGGGTAACGGAGGGTCAAGACGTCGTCATCGCAGCGAAGGTCAGCGGGCAGCCCAAACCCATGGTTTACTGGTAAGATGGCTCTCTTGAAAGCTTTATTACAGACTTTGCCGACACCCGAAGCTATTACATCAGCCCAAGGTCACTTACTGTCTCCCTGTCACATACGCACCAGCCCTCTATTAAACACATGGGTATAAAGGACTCTGACAGCCACTTTATATCGACCCAGGTTGAAGGACAGAGTCACGGTGAAGACAGCGGGGCGCTTCACCGTGCGAGAAACAGACGACGGCACCAGTGAAATGAGGATCGGCTCAGCTCAGAGGTCGGACGGAGGGCTTTATGTCTGCAAGATCATCAACGAGTTTGGAAGCAAGCAGGCGGAGTGTCGAGTAGAGGTCAAAGGTAAGTGATGAAGAATTGAATCTGTCTAGTTGAATCACGTTGCAACAAATCTCCTGTAATACGTCTTTGTGGCTATATCTTCAATGTGTCCAACAGTGAATGCAGCACAAACGGCGGTGAAAATCACCAGGGAGGTCACAGACGTGGCGGTGAAGGCCGGAGAGTCGGCCATGTTTGAGTGTTACATCACAGGACCTCCAGACGTTGATGTGGACTGGCTGTCCAATGGGAAGTTAATCCAGCCAGCGCTGCTCAACTGCAAGATGCATTTTGATGGCAAAAGGTCTTTAATTCTTTAGTTTTGTTTTACTGTCTGTGTAAATAACGGGTTTTCCTCGTGTATGAGAGCCTGGAAAGATTGTTTATTGTTAAAATCCCTTCATCTGTTTGTCCTGGATCCAAAATCCATTGTTCTAGACTGCTTTACTTTTCAACATGAATTGTTTTTTGAAAGACTGTTTCGTTTTATCTTACAGGTGCCGTCTGTTGCTGAATTCAGTACACGAGGATGACAGTGGAACATACACTTGCAAGCTGAGCACTGCCAAAGGTAAACCACAAACATTTTCCTATTGTTTGGAGAGGAAGTTGGAAAATACACATTGATATCTGTTCCTACTGAGGAGGCTATGGATGTGTTTGCTTCTGTTTGTTTTGTATGTTTTTTGCATGTTTCTGTTTGTTGGGTTGGGTAGAGGGACGGTTGGTTGGATGATTGGTTAAATGATTGATTGGATGGTATGTCAGTTGATTGGATGTTTAAGTTGTTGGTTGGATGGTTGTTTGGTTGATTGGATGTTTGAATGGTTGATTGGTTAAATGATTGATTGATTGATTGATTGGTTTGTTGGATGGTTGTTTGGTTGATTGGATGTTTGAATGGTTGGTTGGTTGGATGGTTGGTTGGTTAAATGATTGGTTGGATGGTTGAATGATTGATTGGATGGTTGGTTGGTTGGTTGATTGATTGGACGGTTGGTTGAATGGTTGGTTGGATGGTTGGTTGAATGGTTGGTTGGATGGTTGGATGGTTGGTTGGATGGTTGGTTGGATGGCAGGTTGGTCGATTGGATGTTTGAATGGTTGGTTGGATGGTTGAATGGATGGTTGGTTGGGTTGGTTGGATGGTTGAATGGTTGGTTGGATGGTTGGTTGAATGGTTGGTTGGATGGTTGGTTGAATGGTTGGTTGGATGGTTGGTTGAATGGTTGGTTGGTTGGATGGTTGAATGGTTGGTTGGTTGGATGGTTGAATGGTTGGTTGGATGGTTGGTTGGATGGTTGGATGGATGGTTGAATGGTTGGTTGGATGGTTGGTTGAATGGTTGGTTGGATGGTTGGATGGTTGGTTGGATGGTTGAATGGTTGGTTGGATGGTTGGATGGTTGGTTGGATGGTTGGATGGTTGGTTGGATGGCTGGTTGGATGGTTGAATGGTTGGTTTGATGGTTGGTTCCTTGATTTGCCAAAACTACAGATTTCAATTAAATTTAAGACGGATGTTGGATCTCGGCCCAGAATAGACCCCATTAACTTTTCGTGCAGGTCAAGGAATTTTGACTGTCTTTAACAGTTTATGATGCAGTGTTGTATTAATGTTCAAAAAAGCCTCTGAAAAGATACATTACCAAGCGATGTGCCATTGTATTTACAGAGGAGCTGACCTCAAGCGCCAACTTGAGGGTCACCCCATCCAGGGAGCCTCTGTTCACCCGTAAGCTGGACATCCTGGAGGTCATCGAAGGTCGCACTGCCCGGTTTGACTGTAAAGTGAGCGGCTTGCCTGCTCCACGGGTCACATGGATGCACTTCGGTAAGAATCGGTTGTTGGTGGTTTTCTAGATAACTAACATCTCCTCAATGGAGATTTTTCATAACATAAATGTTCTTTCAGAGACGAGAGTGGAGGAGAGTGAGAACATTCGTATCCTTCAAGAGGGGGGTCGTCACTCACTTGTCATCACCCACGTCAGCAGCGATACGGAGGGCTTCTACACAGCAGTCGCTCAAAACGTCTACGGAAAGGCTGACTGCACCGCCGAGCTCTACATGCAAGAACCTCGAGCCGCCATCACCTCTCACATGTAAGAGAAGTCATTCATATGGAAGACAACTCGATGACATATTATGTCATTTTATAAGCCTTGAAATCAAAACCAAGCTGCCAGGAGACGAGGAGACACTCGTGCTCTCAATGCACAGAAATGAAATAAACCCGTCAATCTTTCCTTCCTCCAGGGCCAAGCTGGAGAAGATGCCATCCATTCCCGAGGAGCCCGAGGTGCTGGAGAGTGAAGTGGAGAGGAGGACGATGCCAGACTTTGTTAAACCTCTGGCCGACGTGGAGGTGATCGAAGGCAAAGAGGTGGTGCTGAAATGCAAGGTGGCGGGCCTTCCCTACCCGACCATCGGCTGGTACCACAACGGCAAGCGTATCGAGAGCAGCGAGGAACGCAAGATGACCCAGTGTAAGGGAAGATGTCAGTAACAAACAAAAACAAATAATTTTTTTAGGGGGACATAGTGAATAAGAAACATGTGTGTCTGTTATCCAGACAGGGATGTCCACAATCTGGTCATTCGGAATGCCTGTCACGCTCA
This sequence comes from Sparus aurata, assembly GCF_900880675.1. Lineage (NCBI taxonomy): Eukaryota > Metazoa > Chordata > Actinopteri > Spariformes > Sparidae > Sparus > Sparus aurata. The sequence goes on from NC_044210.1 coordinate 15,632,206, forward strand.
TGGGGGCGTCTACAAGGCCGTCATCTCCAATAAAGTGGGCAAAGCAGCCTGCTATGCACATCTATACGTCACAGGTAAAGACGGACGCTTAATTTTACATGAGAGTATAATAATTCCAGTGTAGTTGTGTGTATAATGATGTATTTATTAATTTGAAACCAGACATCGTTCCTGACCCCCCTGACGGCCCCCCAGTGATCGAGGCTATCACAGGGAAAACTATCAGCCTCAGCTGGAAGAGACCAAAGAGGCTCGACTCTTCTTTCGGTAGGTTCACTGTGCCTCTGTGATGCTAATTTCAATTTTTTTTGCCCTCAATACTGCACAAAGAAAGGCCTTATCAAAAAAAATTCAATTAACATAAAACACTTGCAGAGGAACACTATTTTTAGCGCACTCGTCCTGGATCTTTGCTTTCTTTTCATTCCGAGATGTTTTTAAGCCTCTTTGGATTCCATATCTCATCAGCACAGATTTGAAAACAAAACAAAATCCTTTTTCTCTTTGCATCTTAAGCACCTGACCATGTGTTTTATTGTCGTATATTTGACTGCACAGATTCCGGCGCCTTGCTTTACGTGGTCCAGCAGCAGCCTCTGGGCTCGATCCAGTGGTCTGTGGTGGCGTCGAACCTGAGGGAGACCAACTACACCGTCACCTCGCTGTCCAAAGGAGTCCGATATGCTTTCAGAGTGCTGACGTCCACCGGGAAGACTTTCAGCAAACCATCACCCTCCACTGACCTGGTGCAGCTGCTGGACAGAGGTAAAAGAAAAAAAAAGCTGAGGAAGGCACCGTTAAGTTGCCACCAAGGAGGATGATGATGATTGATGTCTTTTTTTATTTAATCTTTCACGCCTGTAGGACCCTATTTGAGGAAAACACCAGTCATCTTGGAGAAACCGGACATCGTTTACGTGGTTGAGAACCAACCAGCGAACATCACCATCACTCTGAACCACGTGCATGCAGTCGTCACCTGGAAGAGGTTGGTCCCTCTTTCTCACATCAATTTATGTCTTTAATCATTGTTGGAATACCAAGACAAGTGAAGGCGCTGTTCTCATCAGGGACTGTTATAAATAAAGACAGAACAAATGTGGATAACACTGATATTAGCCTCTTAGCTATAACAGACAGGGTTTTTTCTAGCATGGAAACTCAAGAAGTTACAACATTTTTCTGTCATGAGACCCTTAGATCTTGATTTCTAGTCTGTAGCTCTGACTTTTACTTGTTGGCTCCGTCTTCCTCAGGAGGGGGGTGGTGCTGGTCAACAAACCGGGCACGTATGAGATGAGCATGCCAGACGACGATCAACACACCCTGAAGCTCCAGCGGGTCCGAGGCACAGACGTCGGCCAGTTGGTGGTCACGGCCAGCAACCAGTTTGGCAGCGACCTCTGCACGCTTCAGCTGGCCATGGCAGGTCAGTTCAGTCCAGAGCACCACATGGTAAATTTAGCATTTCAGCTTGAATCCAAAGAACTTACTACTGAATTCCTGGCAGCAGTAAATGCCAAAGAGGGGAAGCTGTTTGTAATTTAAGTTTAGCTATTTATGAAGTTAAGGATCATTGCGTCTCCAAGAATGACTTCAGTCTTTTACAGTGAAGACATTCCTTTCCTGAGTGCCATAAATGTTAAAAGAAGATTTGAATAGAAGAACATTTTAAGTGGCGACAAGTATAACCAATATTGGAAGAATATGGTTTCTCCTAATGCGAAACATATTGAACTATTAACATTTTTACTACCACAACAAACAATCTCTCTTGTCCTCGTCTCTCTTTTAAGAGGATCTTGTTCATGCGAAAGTGTTTGTAGCACGTTATTGGTTCAATACATCATAAATTTGAAAAACCAATCATAATTTCTGTGATATGCCACTTTTCAAACCAGCTGGCATATCCTGGGGTTCTGGGTAAAGACAGGAGATCATTATACTCTTAGTCATTCATTTAAATGTCCACCTTTTATGTTCTTTTTCATTCTTTTTCTTCTTCCGTAGTGCCTCCCAAGTTTGAAACCATCATGGAGGATGTGGACGTGCACATCGGGGAGACGTGCCGTCTGGCTGTTGTGGTTGAAGGGAAACCAGACCCAGATATTCTGTGGTTTAAGGTGTGATGTTTGAGAAAATTGTCATCTGTGATGTTTTTTCAAAGCTAGAATATCTTCCAGAGAGCGTTTTTCGTTTCGGTTGCAGCCGGGTTGTGTAATGGAGAAAACCATATTAATAGTTGATTGGTCTGTTGCAGGATGATGTGCTGCTCTCCGAGAGCAGCCACTTCACATTTGTGTACGATGACCCAGAATACTCCCTGGTTGTCCTCAACGCCTGTCCCGATCACTCCGGTGTGTACACCTGCACCGCGAAGAACCTGGCCGGCTCCAACTCCTGCAAGGCCGAACTCACCGTCCACACAGGTCTGTTGTCAAATGGATCAGATCCAAACCTGTGAGAAGGATTATGAGTCCGTGAGACCTAAAGTAAAGAAAGATAAGAGGAGGAAACATCTATAATGAGAAATTTAAGGGACATTTCCGCCATTTTTCTGTTGATCTTTACCATTTAGTCTTGCACCAGTAAATGCTACTTGTTGTTTAAAATCTCCACCATATGGGCGAGAACACAAGGTGGTTCGAGACTACAATATGAAGCCATCTGTCACTCTGCTGGCAAACGTGTACACCCACACACACATAAAAATGCCCGTGTCCATGCTCCATGCAGAGCGAAAAGAAGAGGCTGAGCCAATGGAGGACGAGGGAACCATTCTGAGGAAGATGAGGCGCTTGACGGATTACTACGACAACCACAAAGAGATAGGGAGGTGAGTGCGCGAGAGGCGACGAACGCACACACTCCCGCCGCCTCGCATCCCTTCACGCGAACGCATCGGCGCTAATGGCAGTTTGAGCGGCGAGGGTCGGGGCCGTGGGAGGGCGGGCAGGCGCCACCTGCTTAACAACAGCAGACAGAAAAACGAGAGATGAGTCACGAGGCTGAGTGGAGCGAACGCATTAGCCCGACAGATGATTCGCCTCAGTCTGACTCGGTGGAGACGGACGTTTGCTGTGAATTGTAGAGCAATCTGAACAGCATGATTAGCAGGCAGGATAGTCTGTTTTCCAACCAGTGGACGTGTTTTGGTTATTAAACAGAGAAGCAAACTCTATTCTCCCAAACAGCACAAACAAACACCCGAGAAGCATGAAGGTTGATTCAGTAATCTTTGTACATCCAGTGAATTTCAACTCTTTTTCTTTCTTTTCAGCCTTGTGTTAAATTTCTCTTTAAATAACATTTTAGACGTGAACGGGATCAAAACGAGTGCAGAGCTCAGAGGTCCTCTCGCTGGCTTTGAACCTCCAGCTGCAGTAATTTACCGAATGCTGAAAAGCAAGCGAGTTGACATTTAAGCTGATAATATTTTGTCAGACATAATGCTCGTAAAGGTCAAGAATGAACTCCAACGCTCAAACAGTAGCTGTATTTAGATCTGCGGCCGTAATGAGGTCACTCCGGCTGGTACGATTATGAAAAAAAAGAATCAAGTCTCCTTTGAAAATATTCTTTTGGTATCATTGTTTTTTTAATGTCTAAATGTCTGATTGGTGCAGGGGCGCCTTCTCCTATGTGAAGCGGGTGACTCAGAAAAAGGGAAAGGCCGAGTTCGCTGCCAAGTTCATCTCTGCTCGAGGGAAGAGGAAGGCCTTGGCTCTCAGAGAGATGGACCTGCTGTCCGAGCTGGACAACGAGAGGATCCTCTACTTCCACGACGCCTTCGAGAAGAAGAACATGGTGGTGATCATCACAGAGTTGTATCCTTTCAACGTGGCTTATTCACAACGACGGGAAAGGTTGCAGCTTCTTTTTCTACCTGTAGAAAGTCGAAAAGGCTCTACTTTTCCTGCAGTGCCGTTTCAAATTTGATCTGCTTCGTTGTTGAACAAAAGTGCACTTACATGCATCTCAAGGACACTAAAGATCCAGAGCATTAATCCTAATGTCTTCTGCAGTCCCCTGGAGGCATGAATGGAGCGCAGCGCAGCCTTTTCTCTCTGACTCATCGCCGATGAGTGGAATTAGCAAGAGATAGGATGTGTGGGAGTTTTGCTCATTTATAATTCATTTCTCATGCACCTACCACTTGGCTTATCTGTGCAGTCAAGTCACAGCTCTTTTCTCCTTCTTCTTCTTCTTCTTCAATGTTTTTTTTTTTTTTTTTCCTCAACTGTTGTGTGAAGATGTCACGAGGAGCTGCTGGAGAGAATGTCCAAAAAAACAACAGTCAAGGAGCTGGAGGTTTGTGTGTGCCTGCGCTGACTGCACTGCGCCATCATTATGTAACACGACTTTTAAGTTCCTTCCCTGGTGTTTTTCTCCACAGATCCGCGTGAGTGTTCAGCAGGTTTTGGAAGGTCTCCGTTACCTCCATCAAAAAAACATCGCCCACCTTGATATTAAGGTAGCTCTCCGTCCAAACATTGCAGATTTATTGATCAATATATCTGATTTAAAAGTACCTTACGTTGTTTCTTCTAGCCTGAAAACATTTTAATGGCGAGCGCCGGGAGCGACCAGATCCGCATTTGCGACTTCGGTAACGCCATGAAATTGGATTCTTCTGAGGAGTACTACTGCAAGTACGGCACGCCAGAATATGTCGCACCGGAGATCGTTAACCAAACGCCCGTCTCCACGGCAACAGACATATGGTGAGCCACCTGTTCTCCAGCGTGGAGAAGTGACTACACACTGCAGGCTCCAGCCTCGTTATCTGCAATTGTAATAAAGTCTCTTGTCTTTTATGAGCTTCCATGTCGTTTCCACGTGTCATTCATCTGTCCTGCTCTCCCACAGGCCCATCGGTGTCATCACTTACCTCTGGTATGTCATATACACTTCTGTTTTTTCCCCAAAACATGTATCTTTAGAGGCCCAAACTTTAATGTGACTCAAAGCATCATGTTTTATTTTACTTCAGCCTGACTGGTGTGTCGCCTTTCGCTGGCGAGAACGACCGAGCCACAGCCTTAAACATCCGTAACTACAACGTGGCGTTCGAGGAGAGCATGTTCTCTGACCTCTGCAAAGAAGCCAAGGGATTCGTCATCAAGCTCTTGGTGGTGGACAGACTGTAAGCATCTAGATCGTTTACCATAAACACATGAATATCTATAACTTCTTTTCTAAACACGCTCCTGCCTCTTCTGCCTCCTCTAGGAGGCCCAGTGCCATCGAGTGCCTTCGTCATCCTTGGTTCAAGGTGAGTCATCACTCAGAAAATGAATCACCCAGCCTCAAACCTTTCAGTGTGTCATGAGATTTGTGTTTATATCCCCGCCAAGGTTAATGGCGACTCCCCTCTTTTTGTCTTGCAGTCACCGACGAACAAGAGCATCAGCACGGCGATGCTGAAGCAAGTTCTGTCCCGAAGGCGATGGCAGGTAAAGCCACTGTGATGACAAATTGGTAGAAAGGCATTTGAGTGTGTGGAAATAAAAAGGGACATTAAAAATCCAAGGGCTGATTCAAAGAGAGTGAGTGAGAGAGCCGAAAGTATCCTTTTAGACCAGAACAACTCACATTGGATGTTTCATAGTTTGGTTGGTTCTTAGTTTTGTCATTGGAGATGACTGACTTTCTGTTTAAAGTTTAAACTCAGAAAAAACAGTACAGTTGAATCTATAAAGTTAAATATTGTCCAAACCATCCAACATTATAAGTCACAAACGTACCGACTGATGGAGGTAAACCTTTGATTAAATAAACTCCAAAACCACTTAAATTTAATTGAACCCCATGTTGATTAATTCATACAAAACGAGACCCATTTGAGTCTCAAAAGTGGATGATTATCTCAGACTTTGCATCAAAAGAAGGGACATTAAATAAACTTCCTCTCATTGTCCTCCTTTGGCTTTTTCAGCGTTCGCTAATCAGCTACAAATCAAAGATGGTGATGCGGTCAATCCCGGAGCTCTTAAATGACTCATCCAGCCATGTTTCCATCGCAGTGGCGAGACATTTAAAAGAAGGCTCCCCACCGCCTTCCTCTTCCTCTGACTCGGATGCAGATGTGGATGAGCTTCCCTTTATTCCTATGCCTCTGTCGATGGTCTTCTCCGGGTCCAGGGTCTCGCTTAATGAGATCCCAGGGGACGAGGACGCCACTGCATGGCCCAGTGTTGCAGCTGATGGGACAAGGAAAAGGGATGACATGGAGATAGCAGGAGCAAGAGGAGGGGCTGTTAAGAAAAGGTTGAAAGATGAAGAGGAAACCCCGAATGAGGAGAAAACGGAAAAGACAAAACGAGCTCCCCTAAAAAAAGGATCAAGTGTGGAGTCGGAGGATTCACAAACAAAATCCAGGAGGGCGACCATGAGGAGAGGCAGCTCTGCCGATTCTGCACTGCTTCTCCATATCGACCCAGAAGAGGGAAACACCAACAGCGATTCAGAAACGAGTAACAAGAGCCTCAAAAAGGCTGTTTCTATGGAGCTACCCAATCGCAGTCCGAGCCCTAGTGCATCAAAGTTGAGCCAGGAGGATTACGCCCTCAAACTGGAACTGATGAGACAGCGGTTGCTCCGGGGAGGAAGCATGGACAAAAAGATGAGCGGCCTACGAGGGCCATTATTTGAAACACTCGGTATGGAAGAGGAGAGGCGGACTGGGTCTCTAGATCGTAATCTGAGGAGATCCAGAGCCGGGCCATCAACACTCATCAGAGCAGCATCTTCAGAGAATACTGGGGAGGACATGCCACAGACCAAAGTCTTCCGTAAAAGCGCCTCCTTCACTCAGGGGGATTCTGAGCCCATGCCCCTACACCGCAGGTTTGGAGCCCCCCTAGAGATCCCATCGGTGGGCAATGGGAGCGTAGAAGGGAAGAAGCTCCAGGAGGCGACCTCGATGTCCGCACTTACAGAACAAACAACACTGGAGTCGAAACCTGGCTCACCTACAAAGAGGACTTCCTTTATACTCCCAACGCAAGAACGACTGGACCAAGAGAACAATGTGAAAGACCACGAGGATATGGAAAGTATGAATGAGAAGAACATAACAGAGAAAAGGACCAAAAGCCAGTTAGAAAAGGCAGATAAAGGAGAATCGGAGTCTAGATCCCCGTCTGTTATTACTCCTATAATCGTAATAGAGGAGGACGATGAGGACGAAGAAAGGAAAGAAAATCAAGAGTTGCATATTAATGAAAAGGGAGACGCAGACACACGAGTAAATAGTAAACCGTCATCTGCGTATGCCAGCAGTTTATCTGACAAGGCCCTCGCTGCAGCCACGCCGACTGATCCAAAACTCACAGATTCTCCAGCATTACCTGAACATGCAGCGGTATTTTCCAAGGTAGCAACTGCTGACCGATCTCCTAGTTCTGTTTCCACATCATCAAACCCTGATCTTCCTGCCACCAGCCGCCAGCCTGTGCTCAGAACAGACATCAAAGACATCGACTCAGAGGAGGTCTTTGAAGCCAGGTTTAAGAAGCGGGAGTCGTCTTTGACCCGTGGCCTCCGCAAACTGACCAGAAACAAATCAGAGGAGAAATCACCTGTGCTCGGCCGGAAGGGGGTCGAGGGTGGTGAGGAGGTTTACAGGCCTGGGCCGAGGGGGGCGCCAATTGAAATGGTGTCCAGAGGATTACAGGAGAAATCCAAATCTGTTCAAGATCTAAGAGGGGAAGATAAGGAAACGGGGCTTGGTCTGATTGGGAGGTTTTCTTTGCGGTCAAAGAGGTCAACATCCGTTGATAAGAAGGGCGAGAAACCAAAGGAGGAAAAGAGTCAGGAAACTGCTGCAGGCAAGAGAGTTTCATGGGCGATTGGTCGCAGTAAGTCCCTGGATACAAAGGAGCTGAGCAGTGCACAGAAGCAGCTGGATGAAAGAGAACAAAGAAAAGCTGAGGAGTCATCTGTTTCTGCTATGAGGCGCAAGTTTGAGTCCAAAGTGGCGGGGATCTCTGCCAAAATAAGGACGCAGTCAGAGGAGAGAAAGGATAAAGACACTGGGGGAAGTCAGAGAGAGCTGGTGCAAAAGGATTCCAAGAAAGTCCCCGAATCTCCTGTCCTGGCGATGAAACAGAAGTTTGAAAACAAAGTGGCGGGAATATCCTCGAAAATCCGTAGTCAGTCCGAGGAGAGAAAAGAGGACGGGGAGGAAAAGAGGACGCCTCTGTTTGCCCGCCATCGTCATTCCCAGTCTGAGGGGCGAGGACTCAAGGGTATGGGCATCCCCGAGAATCAGCTCGCAAAACAAACCGGTGCCAGTACGTCCAAGGAATCAATTGAATCCACTTCTAGCGTCCAGTCCGAAAAAACCTCAGAGAGCGACAGGCGATCGCGGTGGGACAGGTGGGGTTTGACGAGGGGGAAGAGAGATAAAACCCCCTCCCAGACGGATCTGCCTTCAGCCACCCCCAAAGAGGAGGGTCTGTCAAAGAGCCAGCAGTTCATACGCTCTGCGTCGGACTTCGCCCCCGTGTTCCACATCAAACTAAAAGACCACGTCTTGTTGGAGGGCGAGTCCGTCACTCTGAGCTGCCTTCCAGCTGGAAGTCCACATCCAGGAATAACATGGATGAAAGGTATCTCACTTCAATTCCCCTGAGAATATTATGTCGTTATCAAAGCTGCTCTTCAGTCGCTCATTTTTTTTTTCTTTGTGTGATTTCCAGATCGGAAACCGCTGGAGGTGGATGACAAGGTCAACCTGATCTCCCACCCGGACGGCAGGCAGCTTCTTACAGTCATGAAGTCCAGCCTGAAGGACGATGGCGTTTATGAGTGCATAGCTACCAACCCTATAGCCACCATCACCACCTCCTGCACTCTGTCTATAGCTTGTAAGTAGCTCGTTCAGCCCATGTTTGTTCAAAGAGGATCATTCTGGTGGTTAATTTGTCATTGCAGATGGAAAGTCGGCAAAGAGCCGTTGTTTTTTTTGTTTTTTTTAATTCAGCTTCAACTGTTTACGATGTTGTTTTGCGAACTACAAAACTTTACCTGACGTTCCATCGGCACGGGTGCGAGTAGATAAAGACTTCATATTTTGTGGTGAACTTTTCCTTTAAAATAAGATTGTGTTATTTTAAGGCTATATTGCGATACACACTATAAATCATCATGGATGCTAGAACTTTGCAACGAATATCAAATATCAGACTATTTTTGATATCGCAATTTGGACAATATTGTATGGAGGACTATTAGAAATAAGAGGTAAGGAAAAATTCAACACTTGCGCCTTATTAGGATATCCAAAATCCAAGATAATACATAGTCTCACATCACAGTTATGTTATAATGATATAAATCGATTGTTGCTCAGCTCTAATTACAACACGGAGCGAGTTTTCTCACCAGACATCCAACTGCTCCTTCGTCTTTCATGCACTTACGGTAATTATCCTCATAATGTGATGTATTTTACCTAATTCAATTTTAATAGCAGGAAGAATGGTATGAATATTAATACAGTCGGAATGAATATTAATGTCAACAGATTAACTTTACAGTAGATTAGCTTAATGGATTTTCGTCGTTTTTCTCGTGTTCATCGTGTAACGGGAACAAATGATGCTTCCTGCAATTTGAAGTCAGCCGCGGCTCGTCACAGTTAACACCCCAGTCATGCCTCCGCACAAACGGAGTGTAATGAGAACAACAGCGTTGGATTCTGCCTCTGCTGCTCACAAACGCGGCGCTGATAACGAGACTTTTGAGGCGTCAGTGGAAGATGTATTTCTCAGACGTCAGATGCAATCGACTTGCGCTGGGACTTTATTTGTTTCGGCGTCGGACGTGTTACTCGTCTCAGCCGCTGATGCTTATTTGTTTCCGCTCGACAATCTATCAGCCGTGCGAAAAATACTTCAGACAGCTTATCTCGCCTGGAGCATTGGCTCTATTGTTCATGCCGGTGCACAGGCCTGATGGGAAATACGTTTGAAAAATTATAGAGATGACACTGTTGGTGTCGGGGTTTTGGTTTGGTGTGGCAACAGAACTCGAACCGTTGTCTGGCAAGTCTCTGTACTCTGCTCTCGAGAAAATCAACGTCTTTTCTTTTTCTTCTTTGGTATCTTGACTCTCAAAGTGATGAAACTGTGACATTTCTGTGCAGAACTGTAATGTAAACTATAACCAAATCGTGCTGTTTCTATGTAAACGCAGACGCTCTTAAAAGTCGGATGTGAAGTTAATGATCTGGCAAAGGAAATATGCAGTTTGTCGAGAAAAAACAACTCTCTCTTCGTCGACAGCTGAGCTTTAAGCACGAGTCAAAGTCAGACATTATCAACACACAATACTGATGATTAACAACTGTTTGACTAAGACAAGTGGTAAAAATCAACTAATAAACTAATAATAACCAAGAGCAGAACAAAATTCCATCTCGCTCACACATTAGTAAAGCTGTGCACACACACACACTGTGCTACTGAAACCACAAACATGTTGGCACACTCGCACACTTCACAGTCAAACCACCCACACACAGCACACACCCTTCAAACTGCAGACACAAAACAGTTAAAACCCTGCACACACACAGACACACTCCACCAAAAACCAACAGTAATATCTTAATACAGGTGGATTTGCTCATGACAAGCGCTGTTTTTGCAGCACTCGTGCAATCGTACTTCACATTAACAAGTCTTCTGGTATTTATGCAACGTGTAACGGTTCATCAAACTTCTTTTAAACTGTCTTTTAACTACAGTAAAAACATCAAATAGACAAAAAGATTGTTTCGTTTTCACCACGTTAATCAAACTACAAGACGAATCTAAGGCTCCTCCTGTGATGAAGGAAATCAAATCGCTCCAAAAGAGGAAGAGAAAGTGAATAAAACGTCGGCCTTTTGTTAATAAATCAGTGCCGAGGTGATAAATGTGTGCGGAAATGGCTTTTTTTTTTCAGTGGAAATTGATTGATGCTGCTGCGCCGGTTTAATCGGTAATTCTTGTTCCTGTTATGTTAAATTGGACCCCAGAAAGAGAAGCAGCCACTTTGTGGAGGCTAATTGGGATCTTTATCTGTAACACAAGGGAACAGCGGTGTGCAGACAACAAAAGGAAGAAGAGTAGGAAGAGAATTACTAGAGAAGTGTTGGTCAGTATTTGTCCTGAAAAGCCTCCACAGAGGCCGGTGTGCACTCACCTGATTTCCTCCTTGACCTCCATAAGGTGTCCCAAAACGACCGGGGACCCCTGAAGTCCCTCAGACGTACAACAACACAGCCCTGGTGCTGTGGAAGCCAGCAGACACCAAGTCGCCCTGCAGCTACACCCTGGAGAGAAAGACGGAAGGTGAGTTCATCCAAACACATAATAAAGACATAAACTGTGGCTCGTTGGCAGCTTTAAAACCACTTTCTCTCGCTGCACTTTCATCGGCGTCATGCGGTACAGCCACACGAGAAAAAAAAAAGGAAATTAAAATGTTTCAAAGGAGGTAACGCTTTGACAGTGTTTGGCTTTGCACTGCGTGTTCTCTGGGAAATGAGTTTGCAAATCCACAGACGCCACTTAGACAGAGAAAATGAGCCGGTCCACGAGGGAATAGTGACTGCTGCGATGATTCATCGCTATCTCACGGTGTGCTGGAGGAAAATTAAGTCGCACGGACTTGGAGTTGCGGACTCGAGTGTTTGTTGAATATTTATTGAACTCTTTCGGTCTGATAGATTTCACTCTGGCGTGTATTCTGCCTCTTTGCCATCTTTGCCACGAGGCGAGTGCGTCACTGCTTCATTTACATTTTAATTCATCTCTGAGCGCGCCCGAGGAAGAAACAAGACACTGTGGCGCATAATTTGTGTGAAATTTGTGCATTTCAATTTTAAAGCCTTTTTATGAAACTTGTTTTTGGTTCATGTGCATGTTCAGTTTATCTGTGTGACAACACCGCCACCTGCTGCTCAATATGTGAACTACAACAAGAGAAACAGGAGATCAGTGATTTCTTTGTCATCATTTTCAGGGTTCGTACGGTTGCTTGAAATCCTTGAAAGTACTTGAATTTCAATGTTGTGTTTTCAAGGTCTGAAAAGTGCTTGGATTTTAGTTTAAGTGCTTGAAAGTGCTTGACTCAGACTCGATAATTAATTTCTTGCTATAGTTTTTGCAATTATGAAGCATAATTTTAGATGTTTACAGCATAATACGGTGTACATAATTGTGATAAAAAGTGAAGAAAAATTTACATATAATTTATATATTCCTGATGATAAGTATTTTACCCCAGCAATAAGGTGCTGGAAAATCTTAAAAATGACCCTTAAAAGTGCTTGAATTTGACCTTGAAAAATGTGTACGAACCCTGAATTGTACTTAATATACGTATAAGTCCAATATGCATCCAAACATATGTATAAAGATCACATCAACAGCATGTAAGGTGCTTTAATTTCCTTCTTCTTCTGTCCTGTAGGTGACTCTAAATGGCTGAATGTGGCCACCGGAGTGGTCGACTGCTACTACAACGTCACCGACCTGCCAGCAGGCGGCACCTTCAGGTTCCGGGTCACCTGTACCAACAAGGCCGGACAGGGACCGCCCAGCAGCTGCTCCGCTCCGGTCAGCCTCCACCCAACAGGTATTTAAACACTTTCAGGCGCAACCAATAAAAGTCAAATCTGTTTCCAAAAACTACATAGTTCCCCTTCAAAATACAAACAGGATGTGTCAAGAGCAGCGGCGTGCACAGACTTTTTGAAGGGCAGGGGCGAAAAGAAGGGCACTTAAGCGCGTGTTTTGGCTCCCAAGAGGGCAGTTAATCATGTTTTAACCAGCCAAGGGGGCAGTTTAGTGTGTTTTGCCAACCAAGAGGGCACTTAAGCGCGTGTTTTGGCTCCCAAGAAGGCACTTTAGCGCGTGTTTTGGCTCCCAAGAGGGCAGTTAATCATGTTTTAACCAGCCAAGGGGGCAGTTTAGTGTGTTTTGCCAACCAAGAGGGCACTTAAGCGTGTGTTTTGGCTCCCAAGAGGGCACTTTAGCGCGTGTTTTGGCTCCCAAGAGGGCAGTTAATCATGTTTTAACCAGCCAAGGGGGCAGTTTAGTGTGTTTTGCCAACCAAGAGGGCACTTTAGCACGCGTTTTTGGCTCTCAGGAGGGCACTTTAGCGTGCGTTTTTGGCTCTCAGGAGGGCATTTAGCGCGCATTTTTCAACAATTGGGCCACGAGGGGGGGGGGGCGAGTGGAGTAGCTAAAATATTAAGCGTGTATTGAATCTGTATTCATTGCTGAGCAGGTATGTTGTTGTGTTTCACAGGTGGAGGAGCTCCACCTGCTGTGGCCGTTGTAAAAACAGTCCCAGCTCCGTCTGAGCCGGTCGTCACCTCCTCAGTGACCGTCCCTCCACTCCGACCAGCCCAGAACAGCGCTCCCAGGATACCTGTCACCGCCATCACTTCCGCCTCCACCTCTCCGAAAGATGCACCCCAACCCGCTGCTTCACCTCCATCCAAAATGGGCGCCGCACCCACCTCTCCATCCTCAGCCGAGGACGCTCCAAAAGTAACCTCCGCAGTCAAAGCACCTCCACCTTTTGTCGCCCCCAAACCCCAGAGTCCGGTAAACGTGGTGTCTCCTATGACCCAGACTCCAGCAGCGTCGCCTCCACCTGCTCTTGTAACGCCGCCATTGACGCCAACCAAACCAGCAGCGGCCTCCGTGCCCACGTACGTCCCCGCCACCACCGTCACTGCTCGTGTGGCCCCGACTCCTGTCTCCTTCTCTCCGCAAGTTCTCCAGAGCTCCAGCCTGAGCCCCATCGCTGACGGGGCGAGTACCCCCTCCAGAAGCACCCCATCAGGACGCGCTACACCCTCCACTGCTTTACGACAGGGGGTCCCACAGAAACCCTACACCTTCCTGGACGAGAAAGGAAGGTGAGACAGAGTGTCCTCGTCCGGGTGGAGGCCACACCTGCCTTTTTCTGCGTGTTGTAATAGAGTGAAATGTTTGTTTGTTTTTTGACCAGGGGTCGTTTTGGAGTCGTCCGAGAGTGCCGCGAGAACTCGACGGGCAAAATCTACATGGCAAAGATCATTCCCTACAGCCCGGAGAGCAAACGGGAAGTCCTGAAGGAGTACGAGATCCTGAAGTCCCTCCACAACGAGAAGGTCATGGCTCTGCACGAGGCCTACGTCACGCCGCGCTACCTGGTGCTGGTGGCAGAGTACTGCACCGGCAAAGAGCTGCTGTACAGCCTCATCGACAGGTAGGAGGCCGGATGTGTCACCTCACACCGGGATGGACAAAGTCGGGCGGACGTACATAGCGGGTGGTCAGAGAGAAGACCTTTTCATTCTGTGACAGCACGGTGCTGCAGAGAAAACATAACTAGTCATCTCCATCAGATTGCAAATACAGAAGGTTCAGTAGATTAACGTTATGTTAAAAAAACCTTTCCTCTCAGTATCAACTCTCTTTCTGCTCACTAAAGGTTCCGTTACTCCGAGGACGACGTGGCGGGTTACGCGGTCCAGATCCTCCAGGGAGTCGAGTACCTCCACAACCGCCGCGTCCTCCACCTGGACCTCAAGCCCAACAACATCATGGTGACCAACCTCAACGCCATCAAGATCGTGGACTTCGGAAGCGCTCAGAGCTTCAACCCCCTCAGCCTCAAACAGCAGGACTCTGGGGCGGGAACCCTGGAGTACATGGGTAAAAACAAGACGGTGTTGCTGTGTGTGTTGTGTGTTTAATAAACTGGGCTGTTTTAGCTTCACTATTAATGCAATCTCTCATTTTTCTACATTTACATCCTCTTGAAAAATGTGATTCAAGCTCCTGAGATGGTAAAAGGTGAAGTGGTCGGTCCTCCTGCGGATATTTGGACCGTCGGAGTCGTCACCCACATCATGCAAGTGAAGCGTCCCTTTGAAATTAACTTAACTTGTTTTTATTTAATATTCAGTTTTTGCTACAGGCTGCTAAAGCACCTAACAATTTGAAGGGCTCCTTACATTTTATTTTGAAAAAATATGCTAGATAGTGAAAATTTTAAGCAAAGACATGATAAATGATTTGGCTTTTATTCTGTGTTTTCTTAGTTGAGCGTTCAATCAATAAAATAACATTTTATATATCTGTATTTTGTTGAAGAAGGTGCCACATTTAGCCAGTTTAGTACATTTTTAAATTCTGGAACGATCCTCCTGAACTCTGATTTTTCTGTGTTTAAAACCAGGCTCAGTGGTCAGCTGCCCTTCGAAGATAAAGACCCTCTACAAGTCGAATCCAAAATCCTGATGGCGAAGTTTGACCCGACGAAACTTTACCCAAATGTGTCCCAAAGTGCCTCCGCCTTTCTCAAGAAGATGTTGAGCAGTTACCCGTGGTGAGTGCCAGCAACATTATATTTTACACTTTGTTACTTTTATTTTGGGTTATTATTTGAATAGATTTACATGCTTTAAATCTTAAAAAACTAATCTGATAACTCAGACTGTCCAGTGCTGCAGCACCTCTACTCACCCTCTGTTTGAACGCGCCTGTCTCTTTAAGAGCCCCCCCCGAAACCCCGGTGTTGTGCTCTGATTGGCGCCTGAGCCAGCGCTGCCAACAACAACAGAGCAGCTGTGCTAAATCAATTCTTACTGCCAATTTAAGCAAATGTGTGACATGGTGAGGTAGTGTGATGTCACAGCGTCACAAAATAAGGGCGGGACTATTGATGAGGCGTTTGAGGAGCACTGCTTTCTGTGGGAGAGAAGAGCTTCTGTTTACATGTATAAAACAAAAGGAAAAGGAAATTAAAAAACATGACGAGTCTCCTTTAAGTTCTGCGTGTTTGTATTCTCAGGGCTCGTCCGACGACCCGAGACTGCTTCACGCAGGCCTGGCTGCAGGACTCCTACCTGATGAAGCTGAGGAGGCAGACTCTCACCTTCACCTCCAGCCGACTCAAAGAGTTCCTGGTGGACCAACAATACCGTCGCACAGAAGGCGCCACCAAGCACAAGGTGATGCTGCGCACCTACCAGAGCTCGCCCCAGTCCACGCCGACCGGGACCGCGCCGCATGTTCCCAGCCCGAAGTGACGCGACGGCGAATAATGCAGCACCGAGGATGCAGAGTCGGATCGGCGCGCAGCGAAGCAGAAATAACAGCTTTTTGCAACAACTGCTGTGTGATGGATGTCAGCCTGCCGAGTGAGGCGCAGGTTCAGACATCCAACGGAAGAAAAAAGACGAGAGTCCACGTGTGATTCTGGAGAAACCTCAACGGGACTCTGAGATCGAAACAGGAAGAGAAAGATGACCGACCGTCGCAGAACTTCACTTCAGAACTTCTCATAAACTGTTGATCCGCTGAGAGGACACGGGATGTTCTTTTGTTTTTTTTTCTTTTTTCTGATTGATCGCACAATTTTTCTCAGTCACGTTGTGAAAAAATTGCACATTAAACATTTGGTTTTTAGCTCAGACTTTGGACTCCACTCTGCACCATCAGCCCGGAACATGTGTATCGTTACGCGTTGACGTCACTCAACTTTTAGTAGTAAAAAACACACAACTCATGTGAATGTACCATGATGTAAGCTGCTAATTTATTTCATTTTGTTTGCATTTTACTTACATTTTAAAACTCAAAACCAAAAATATTCTTTTCTTTTTTTTCTTTTTCTTTTGGTGAATCGTTTACTTTTCTCATGTTAATTTATTTGCATGTGTGCGAGCATTTCTGATTTTGAAAAATTAGCATCGAGGCAAAAAAAAAAAAGAAAAGATGATAAAATAAAAATAAGGAGTGTCTTTGTGATTGGTGTTAGGATTCACGCCGTAAAAATGAACTATTTTAGGGTGAGCTAGGACGTTTTTGGTACAACTTCTTGTTCTGTGGTTACAACTGAACTCTTCTCTGTAATAAAACTATGAAATGTAGATAAGATTTTACTTAGAAACGTCTCACACACACTGGTAAAAAAATAAATAATAATAATCGCTGTTGTTTCTCAGTATTACCCATCGGTTGGTCAGGTTTTGCTCAAATCACGATCATCCAGTCAGTGCCTAAATCGGATTGATATCCAAAAAACGTATTGATCTTGTAAATGTGTCTCCATTGAATTCACAATTGATGAAAAGCAAAAATTGGACTGCGACATTTGGACAGATTCTTACACACAGCACACGCGGTCCTTGTGAGAACAGAGCGTCTCGTGTATCGATCCCTCGCCGTGTTTCCTTTTTTGTATGAATTTGGACGGTTGACGATTTGTAAATGTACCAATTTGCGGTGTTTATATGTGGAGAAGATGTTTTTATGAGATAGTATGTAATAAACTATTGATACAATTGGAGAAATTCACTCGTCACTCTCTCTCTCTCTCTCTGAGACCCAGTTTTTTCAGACTATGAAATGAAACAAACGACACTGTGAAATCTCCTCTTGTGTGCGCTGTTTGTGTTGCTGAGGATTCCCTGGAAAAGGAGCCTGAAAATACATTTCCACCATCACACATTAAACTCTAACACATCATGACACGTCGCCATCTGACGCTGGAAACATTAATATCAAAACAATGTGTAATATCACCCTTTAACTGGTTTACAATGCTGCTTCATACGATGTCAGCTGTGATGAATTATCAGCCTGATAAAAGGAAAATTGACATTGAATGAATGAATAGTTTTATTTCGGTTACAATATGCAATACTTAAATTATGTGCAATCAGCTGACAAAATATTACCATACATGCTTCCACTAAACATTTTCTCACAACATAATTTTAAACAAACTCTGACCAAAAAAGGAATAGCCTGAAGCCGAGGCTTGTTTCTGTCTATCCTGTACAATCCATAAAATAACTCAGAATATCAGTAATACAAAGAAGAAAAAGAAAACACAACAAAAATTGACTCTAAATTATATTATTTAATCATTTCAACAGTTGTCTACACAATTTCAATTCATCACTAAGTCCATTCCTTTATTTAACTCCCAAAAATGAAACGCATCTATATTTAACATTAGTTCTCACTTTACATATTTCAGAGACACACAACCCTCTTAAATTATCATTTTTTTCTCTTAATTTAAAAAATTGTGGAATGCAACATTACAACATTATTGATAACTGCCACATAACAAAATAATAGTGGCGTATGCACCTTTAAAGTTGGTTTGCCAGCCACCAATAAACACAGAAGAAGAAGAACAACAACAACATGTCATTGCGTACAATAACTTTTTTTTATCCCTGAGGGGAAATGAGGTCATCATAGCAGCGGTGCAAGTACAAATACAATGAAAATGTAAATATAGATATAAAAAAGTACTATACACAATATGCAAACAAAACAATAGAGTACTATGTAAAATAAAATGCTGAGCAAAGTGGAACTTAAGGTGCAGTTTTATTTACTCTCTTTTAATCCTACTTAATCTATGAAAAATACAGAAATATTAAATTATAATCAGTATCGGCTTAAGAAAATCCTTTTGGTGCATCCCTGCTTTTCTATCTTAGTTTGTATTGTATTTGACCAGCGATTACTGCTTTTTAACACCTTTTTCTTTCACTTTTTTCAGTTTTATTCAGCTTAATTCTTCTTCTATCTGAATTAAACCTGAATCTGCAGCATGTTCAGATGAGTTTTCTATGTTGAATGAATGTGAATATGAACATGAGTGTGTTAAATGCTCAGGAGGAGCCTTTTAATGCACTCTTCTTTACTTTTTAAAGCTCTGGTTCAGTTGTTTGTCACAGTCTGCTCATGTGTATTTTGGAGGCGGACGAAAAAAAAGAAACTGCACTTGTGCGACGCTCCCTTGGCTCCAGGCAGTTTCAAGGGGACCCGCACTGGGCGTTTCTTTTGCGGCTACTTTCACATAAACTTTCGCTCGTTTTTTTCAAAAAAAATTATTAAAAAGTTGTCGCTAATTTAACCGAGTAACAACACACGTAGACACAAACCTGCAGGTGATGAAGTTAACACGGTGTTTTACAGACGGAGTCACGGTTCAGCAGGAGTAGCCGTTAGCCAAAGTTGGTGAGTTTGCTAAGCTAACGGTAGCCTGTAAATAAACAACATCGGGCTTATTTTATCGTTTAAACGTCATGGACGCGTTGTGAAGCGAGTTATTAAACGTGTGCGGTGCAAATGAAGTGATACGCGTCTTGAGATAACTTATAAGCAGCGCATATTTGTCTAAAACAAAACAAATAAGCCCGCCGCGGCTAGCTTAGCCTGCTAGCTAACTTTGGAGTAACTTTGTTGCGGGCTACTTTTTTAAGGGACCGTCGTCAACCGCCGTCTAACGTGTGTAACCGCCCCGTGCTGCGCCACTTTAAGTGAAATGGGAAGCCTTGAAACCTCCATGTTTGTATCTTGAAATTGCGAGCGGAGTCGAGCACCATATTGAATCAAAGTTGCCGTCTCCTTGACAAATGGTTTACAACTTTCTGACCTCGAACTCAAAGCGGGTTTTGTTTTCTCCCTGAGCGGAGCACGGCGGCGCTACGCGTAATGGAGGCACAGTGAGGATCCGGACTTTTGTTGCGATGTTTTCCGGGCTGCCTCAGCGTCGTTCCCCTTCATGTTAACTAAAGTTTAATGCGAGCGAGCGAGCGGACAATCTCTGAAGTTTGAAGTTGTGAGGTCAGCAGCTCCGGAACCGGACCGGACCAGAACCAGAGCTGGATGTGATGGACAACCCGTCCTCAGTAATCACGCAAGTCAGCCGGGATGAAGAGGGGAGCAAAGCCGCGGGGGAGAGAGGTAAAGTGGCGCTGGGTGGTTCTTTGCACTCATGTCAAAAAAAAGTTTTGCAGCTGCGTGAATTCACAGAAACCGTCTTTACATCACATCTTTACATTAAACCCTGATTTACACTTCATATATATACATATATAACAACACTGTGAGGAGGGAAGCGGGCTGAAAACAAGTGAAAGCACTAAAACTGTCACTGTTCTCTGTCCTGCATAGATTATGGCTGCGGCCTGTGATGAAAGTAAAGGAAGTGACGTAGTAAAGCTTGATTAAACACGGTTATAATACTTTATTAAGAGCGTTTAAGTGTTTTAATGTAGCCACAGCATAATTAAGTTAAAACATCTTAAATATTAAAGGGGCACCTGTTGTTTTTGGTGGCAGGGTCCGCCAAATGTAAACAAAGTAAAACCGTGTTGTCTGTTTTTAAGGATAGTTTGTTTATTCAGTCATGAAAACTAAAAGAGAGTTTGTTTTAATTTAGTTTCTGATAAAAATGTCTCATTAAAAGTGTGTAATGCACCTTTAAATCTTTTATATGTTAGCTTAAACGAAAAAGTGTTTTTAAAGTTGCTACAGCAGCATCGTAGCTGCGTGAGATGTCATTTTAAAAGTGCAATATGTCGGAATTTAGTTCAAAACATTGCAGATATTAAAGGGGCACCGTGTTGTTTTTGGTGGCAGGGTCCGCCAAATGTAAACAAGGTAAAACAATATGATTGTGTCGTCATTTTTTAAGGTTAGTTTGTTTATTAAGTCATGAAAACTAAAAGAGAGTTTGTTTTTATTTAGTTTCTGATTAAAATTTCTGATTAAAAGTGTGTAATGCCCCTTTAAATCTTAGCTTAAAAGAAAAGTGTATTATCATAGCTGTGTAAAACATCATTTAAAGGTGCAGTATGTGAGAATTTTAGCAAACTAATACGATCAACAGAATGTCAACAAACCTCTATGTATTGTGTAGAAGCGGTAGCTACTGAAGTTAGCATGCTAACGAGCTAACCAAGAACAGACCGCTAGCTGCATGGCTAACCGAAACTTTCTGCAGTCAAAGATGAATAAAAAGTTTGCAGTTAGCAGCAGTTAGCAGTTTCTCCGGTGATATGCTGCCCCTATTTAAGTGGCCATTCTTACATAATCCATCTTATTTAAACTTGTTTACTTGTGGCTTTTGTAAGATTAATCAGTAGATAATGTTTTCTTACAATCTCCTTATATCTCTATTTTCTTGTCAGGACTTATCTCATCACAGAGCTCCTCTGTTTCCTCTCTTAACTTAATGAAAGACCCGTGAAATCCTGATTTCCACCGTGTAACATCAACTCAATCAGCGCCCTCTGTTCACTTCACATGGATTTCTGCCCACTGTACACAAAACCAGGCGAGATACGACAGAGTGCAAATGCAGGTTACTGAATAATCGGGTGGCCGGTCGGTCATCATCCCTGAGAAACTGCTGCCGCCTCACATTTTTTATGTCTCCTGTCACATGTTATGCAAACAGCACATATTTAAGTCGTGGCCGGAGTTAAAGACATTATCAGGCGTGCTGTAGTAGCACAGATATACGGATGGTTGTGCTTAATTTGACATTAAAAGATAAGCAGAGATGTCAAGCGAAGCGGCCTTGTCGTACATGTGTAGTAGTAGCAGACTAATCTATTACACAACTTGTCCTCCACGCTTTGTGGACATATGAACTCAGTTTGACACACAGCTGCCGTTTCCAAACAGCTTGTTTACCCTGCGAGGCTCAAAGAGACGGTTACACGTAGAAAAGAATAGTTTGTTTTAGCTGCGCCAAACCAAAAGACAAGTTTTAGTTTCACTTTGACTACAGTTTCAGGTTGCGAAAAGCACCCAACAAAACCGTCTGAATGCGACCGCTAATGTACCTCAACGGCGAACATCAGCTCTGTGGTGCAAAGCTGTAGAATAAGGTCTGCAGGGCCGTCTCTGACGATGGAGAAAGTGTTTCTCAGCTTTGGGGTCAGGACTGAACAAGGTATTGCTCAACATGCTGACAAAGTAGTTGTAGATCTCTTCGACTGATTGTGGCAACGTATTTGCATGCTTTTATTCATACATTAGCACCGTTGGACACTGAATTCAAGGGACGCAGAAGAACTGCTGAAAAATATCACTTTGTGTTTCTCAAATCCCAAGATGACGTCCTCGGATGTCCTGTTTTGTCCACAGCCCAAAGATATTGAGTTTACTGTAACACAGGAGGGAGATATGATGATGATGATGATGATGATGATAAAGGCTTCATGAGTCAGATTGTGGTTTAGGTACTTTGTAAGTGGTTGATATTCACAGTTTGTTATCAAAAAAATACCTAAAATAAGCCTCCTCGCGTGTGTGTTAATAAGACGATCTTGGTGTCACGGTCACCCAGTCCTCGCTTCTGAAACGCTGCGTCCAATCGTGCTCCTGCTCATTTATCAGATCTTCAGTAAAACAGGCGGATGCGACATCTCATCAGACATCAGATCAAGTTCCCGAAACCCTTCCTTTGTTGCTCTTCTTTTTTTTGAATGTTTCGGTAAATACAAGTCAGGCCAGGTTCATCTCTTTAACGTCACTAACCAATCTTACAAGTTTCATTAGCGTGTTTTTATTGGAGGGTTTTTATTGTCACATGAAGGACTTACAGCTGTTTCAAAGAATTTAATCCTTTACAAAAAGTCGAATCCTCACTCCCGGATTTGCAGCTCAGCATCGGCATTGTTAAGATTCGGTTTCCTGATACTTGAGATCATAGAGGCCACAGATAAGTGGCCGGATTTATAATGTGACTAAAGCTCAGCTGTCGGATAAGAAATGATCAGAAATGGGAGTGGAAGCGTTTTTACAGGAAACTGTTGGACACACCGGCTCTTAAAATGGATCCTGGGCTGAAGCATCTTATCATGAGCGTGTGGAGTGTGAGTTCCTCCACACTGATGTCATTCCGTGTTTTAATTATTCATTTTTTAAGTGATGTGACAGGAGAAGACACGTTAAAGTGTGCCTCTCTGCCTCATTCACAGGTGAACGGGCGACGTTCAGGGATCACTGAAGCATTTTGTTTGCTTTGCAGGCTGGTTATACTTTGATCCAGCTGATTGTGGTTCTCACGCCGTGTGGTTGACTTGTGTATTTGTTGTTGAGCCTACACAAGCACCTCATGTTTTATCTTAAGTGTCAGTATCGTTGACTTTTACACAGCAAGGCACACCACACGACTGTTTGTTTCATCGTTGTGTGGAGCCAGATGTGTTGGAGAGTTGTTAAACACAACTTGGAGTACTGCAGAATAAAACACTTCAGTCAAAGTTTATTCATGAACAATACGTGAAGACGTTTGAGGCCCCCAAATATTAAAGATAGGTAGCAAAACGGTGCAGGAGGTTGTTATGTTAACTGTAATGAAACCGTTGTGGCTAAACAATTAGAATGTACACAATGCAAAACGTGTCTCTTAAGGCAGATGATTCAAGATATGTAGGATCACTTTCAGGCTTTATTGTTTTCTGTGTTTTATCACCTGAAAATCGCAACACAGCGAACAAACAAGCTCCAGTTTGAGCATCGCAGCAAGCCGACGTTGTTGCATCAAATAAGAGAAAGCTGACCCCTTCAGTTCAGGGTCACTTCTGCTCAAAACAACCGTGGCTCACCAGTTTTAAGGAACATTTGTTAGTTCCACTTGGCATAAGAACATATGTTTAGTATGTTCACCTCAGCCAGGTGTTGTCAGGAACGTTCACTTGTCTGGATTTAGAAGGGGAAGCAAGCAAGCAAACCCTGTTGACAGATTAACTAGACAGATTAATTAGTGTTAGTGCTAATCCCAAAACAATTTCTTTATTTAAAGGAACTGTTAATGCTCCTCAACGGTCAATTTTAATGAAATAATATTGCCTGCTGCAGCTTTAAGGTTTAAAACTCAAACCCAATGTGATTGTTATTTATTCCAAAGTGCTTTTAAAGATAATCTGGCAACTTGTTTCAGTAGTTTTCCATGCAGAAAAGACAAATATTGTTTGTTCCATCTCCTAAAAAGGTGAGAATATGCCCTCTTGACCGTAGTAAAGAACATAAACAAGTGAATATTTGGTTTAAGTTCCTGACAGATCGCTCCTCCGACTTGTTTGTGAGCAAAACAAGGATGTCCAAATGCGTCTGTCACTCTGTTTACAGTGCATATAATCTGCATCGGCCTCTATTTTAAGAACAACACAACTGCCTGAACATTGTTTGAGCTGCACAGGAATGAAATGCTTGGAAATTTCCCAGAGTACAAACCTTCTGCTCACATAAAAACCTTTATGAGGATGACACAGCACTGAGCCTCGTCCTCCTTTCTGATGATTCAGGTTTTACAAGCAGTCAGGATATTTCCTGAGAAGCCTGCAGTACGTTCCACTCCAGCTCCAACTCCTACGAGCCATCTTCATAATGCCAACGTGTTTTTTTGTGAATTAATGCACACTGTGTTTTATGGTCAGTACGTCATAACGTGACTATTGAAGATAAAGGAGGCCGGAGGGAGCAAATAAGGACATGGGAGTGAACGCTGGAAACTGGAAGGACAGAAGGGAGTGAAAAAGGAAACAAAGGAGTGAAGAGCCTAGTTAGCAAGGACGTTAGGGAGTAATTAAATGCACAAAGGAGTGATAATCCCTTTAAAAAAATCCATTAAATCTACATCTTCCTCTTCTTTTGCTTAAGGTCACAGCTCTGTTAGTTTGAGGCTGCATTATCTGGCACTAATTGATATTACCCAACAGAAAAATCAACAGTAAAACTCCTGTTTGGATTCATAATCACATACAACAATCTGCCTTCAAAAACCCTGATTTGACATGAAATCGACTCTCAAGCCTTCTACCGCATCGCTAAAACACGGTGGCAAGTAGCTTCCTCCGCTGATACCCGTCTGTTTCCTCTTCCTGTTTTTTTGGCTGGAGCGCGGCGGCGAGGCCAGCGGAGGGTCAGCCGGGGTTTGAGTCCACAAATGCAGTAGGAGGGCACGACGGAGAGCGAATGAAAGAGGCGTGAGAGATGCACAACAGAGGCCTGTGTTGTTGGTAGCCCAGTCACGTCCGGACAGACGGAGAGAGGGAGGACGGGGCATAAAGGAGGCCAAAACAAAGTGTGACGCGGGACAGAGGAGTGAGCAGGAGCGCTGGAGATCAGAGATTTATAGAGAGTTTTGTCCCCATTCTTAAACTGAGCTGAATAAAGCCGAAAACTTCCGTTCCAACCTTAAAAGTTCCACCTCTTAGTAGTTATCTCGGTCAGCCTGTTAACCTTTTTTAAGATGATGTCACAAATGAATGACTTGCTGTCACATGCTGTTCTTCGATAACTCGTATTCAGACAACAGATCTTTATTATGTTACCTCATATTTTCCTGAAAAGGTTTGTTTGGTCTAACTTTTTGTTCCATACAATGCAGTTCTGCTTTCTGTGTAATATTTCATAATTTGGAATATCCACGATGATGTAAGTCAAAGGAGTCTTGTTTTTGCTTCGCACCAACAGAAACTCTGTTCCAGAGAAAACTCCGCTCCTGAAACTCCCGCCTTTTAATTATGTGACTGTGTGACATCACGTTACCTCACCATGTCACACATTTGCATAGTTTAATGCCGAGCAGCTAGTTTGGCACATAAGAAATTATCTAACACCGCTTTGGACACAGCCAAGTTTTATTTTCCACAAAATTCCAAAGATTTTTTTCTCAAAATGCTAAAGATTTTTTTCCCCCAAAATTCCAAAGATTTTTCAAAAAAATCCCCCAATTTAGATAAAATCTAAAGATTTGGGAAATATATTACCCCAAATTCATAGTTTTTTTCCCCCCAAATTCCAGCATTTTGGGGGGGATTTATCCGAAGATTATTTCCTTAAATTCTAAAGATTTGGGGAATTATTTCCCCCCACAATTCCAAAGATTTTTTTTCTAAAATTAAATTTTTCTCTGGAATTATCCAAAGATGTTTGGAAAACCTTTTGTTGTTAGAGGTGCTGGCTCAGGCGTGTGTGAGCTGACCAATCAGAGGAGAACGTGTATTCGGAAACAGACCGTACGACAAAAGCATGTAAACCTATTCTAGTAGTAACCTGAAATAAAATCAGGAACCTGAAAATTAGCAGAATTTATGATGATTATTTTTCCTACAGGATAGTGAACTGGATATATTTGGAATAAACAAAGAATTGCGAATCTAGCAGCACTTCTTGCACTCAAATTGAGTTTGTCAGACATGTTATTTGGATATGAATACATATTGACTGGATGTTAACTCCAATATGTCATGTTAGACCTTTTATAACAAACATTTATGGATATCAAGTCCACCTGAGTGAAATCTTGACTTTCTGGCAAACGCTTGAAGCAGAGAAACAAAGTCTGGTCTGACAAAGAAGACATCTAAAGGTCGGGCTATTTCCAAAAACTACTAATCAAGAAAATATGCAACAGATGAATTGATTATGAAAAGACTCATCAGTTGCAGGCCTTTGTTTTTTAAACAATTGAAGCTCTAAACCAGCACAATAAACAGTGTAAGGACGGAGCTGTCTACCTGTTGATCAGCGCAGATAAACACTTCCTGCTGTCATACCGCTGCGGTGACAGAGATAAGGGTGTGAGACTAAACCCTCAGTCCCCATCGCTGAGGTAGTCTGTTTTTTTTGTTGTGTTGATTTTAAAAGCTTATGTTACATTTGCCTTCTTCTGACTGGCACGCTGCATTCCACACTGAACTCATGATGTCTTTATGATGCCTGTAAAGTAGCAACTTTACGTCTTAGCGTAAAAGTGCTGAATAGTTATTGGTGGCAGTCGGAGCTTTTTGCTGTTGTGCAACAACTCCTGGCAATGAGCAAAGTATGAGGAAAGCTGCTGGATGTGTTTTTGTTTTATTTTTCACGGTGTTCACACATTCACTGACATGACAGAGTGTGTAAGTGGTTAGTCAGGTCGTCATGTGCAGCTTAATGTTTCTGGAATGTGATTTTGTGCTGCAGCTTTGTTATTTAAAGGTTATTTGGATTCATTTTAAAGATGCAATACATAAGATATCTGTCAAATTCATGCTATAAAGATAGGGGGCAGCATATCACCAGAGTTGAAGCTAACAGCTGCTAACTAGAGCTTCCAGTAGTTGGTTAGCTCATCAGAAGTTTTTGTTAATCAGCTCCATGTTCCTCTCCAGGTTCTTCGCCCTCTCTGTCCTCCAAGAAGCACCGGAGCAGAGGCCTCCTGTCCAGCCTCTTCTGCTGCCTCTGTCGGGAGCAGTCTGAACCTCCACCCGTCAACAACAACGCCCCTCTGCTGGTGGAGGAGAACGGAACCGTCTCCAAGGTGTGTTTACTGTCGTATCGCTGCTCGCACTTCTGTCCTGTTTTGGCTGCGGTGCAGAGATCCAATCTGTCTCTACTTCTGTGTCATCCTTCAAATATTCGTTTTGTGGTGTTTTGTTAGATCCAGGTGAAGCCGCTGCTGCCTCCAGCGAAGTCAAAAGACTCCGGGAAGATCTGCGTGGTTATAGATCTGGATGAGACGTTAGTTCACAGCTCCTTCAAGGTAAGAAAGAATCACAAACAAGCAGCGATGTGCAAGCGTGTCCTTTTTTAATTTCCTCGATGATGCAAGAGCTTAAAAAGCTCATAGTTGTCTCCTGTGATCACATTACATCACGACTTGGTTATGTTTAATAGTAAAAACACTCTATAAGGTCCACATTTTCCTCCATCTGGTTGTTGTTGGCTCAGACGGTGACATTTCTGTCATCGCTGGCAAATGCCAAACCCAAACTAGCTGGTTCCTAAACCCAAATAAACACCGCCGCTCCTCCACTGCAGACTGTTTGTCTGTACCTGCATCTGTCCTACAATAATACCAGTCATATTTTATATAATAAGGCCTGCAGTGTCTCACTTCCTAGAAGTAAACCTTCTTGTGACTTGATGTTCTTGCTGAGTCACGCCTGCAGTAGAAAAACATGAATATTCTCGTCTTCTTGTTTGTGAAAAGCAACTTTTTTCTTGTCCCTCCAACAGCCTGTGAACAACGCAGACTTCATCATTCCCGTGGAAATAGATGGAACGGTACACCAGGTAATAACGGTGGCATCACTCAGTAACCTCAGCAAACATGTTCATCCTGTACCTCGTCATCTAACCGGACGCTGCCTCGTCATCCTTTAAGCTCCCAGGTTTAAATTGCTGAGTGCAGTAGGTGGTGTTTAAGGGATTTAAAGATGGCTGCTTGCTCAGAGATGGAAGACACGCTGTGGGTCTGGGCCTGATTCAAGTAATCCAGGATAGGTTTGTTCAGACAAGCACAGCCTATTCCGGATGACTTGGTTCAGGAACGCTGCCCTTAACCGCCGGCGCTGCAGAAAGAAGAAAAAAATGGAGGAACAAGGAAACAAGTCCAGGATTTCACTTCTGCAGCTGCATCTGTATTTAATGTGATGCAAGAATGCCTGTAATCCTTTGACTCGTATGTAAAACCGGTCTGCTACATCCATCATACAGCATTCAGTGATTTGCACAGATAATATCTAAAACCAAGCGTAAGTGTCATATCTCTTCAGGCAGTAGCAGTTTGCAGAAACATGTTTAATTTTGAAAATGCACGCCGTAAAGGAACCGGGCGTTAAGAATTCCTGTGTGCTCCAGGTGTACGTCCTGAAGCGGCCCCATGTCGACGAGTTCCTGAAGAGGATGGGGGAACTGTTCGAGTGCGTCCTGTTCACGGCCAGTTTAGCCAAGGTGAGAAACGGCTCGCCGCTGCTTTGAAACTAAACATTTGTGGCATTTTTCCACCTTTTGAATGACTGAAAATCAAAGGTAAAGCTTAAAACAAAGGAGTATGTTTGTTTCAGTATGCAGACCCCGTCTCCGACCTCCTGGACAAGTGGGGCGCTTTCCGCTGCCGCCTGTTCCGGGAGTCCTGCGTCTTCCACCGGGGCAACTACGTGAAGGACCTGAGCCGCCTGGGTCGCGACCTGAACAAGGTCATCATCGTGGACAACTCCCCTGCCTCCTACGTCTTCCACCCTGACAACGCGGTGAGTGTCCTCGGACCACAACTGAGTCGTGACTGTACAACAGAATACACATCAGTACTACTGAGCTGTATTCTCAAAGAGAACTAACCCGGGGCGTGACGATTCTGAAACTGAGTCTGAAACCACGATAGAAACGTCCTGTCACTAACACGCTGCCACTGCTGCGTCACAGCTTCGTCTCTTTCACTTCCGCTTTTCAACCTGACGCACATCGACTTGTCAGAAAACCTCAAATCACCTCTGTTTACTATCAACTGTGTCCCTCATACCAGCTTCCTTCTGATTGTCAACAAATCAGACAACTAAAGTGTGCGTCATGACCCACAAATCCTCTACAGTGATAGACGTGAGGGATAAACAGTTTCCTCATCGTGGTTGCTAATACTCTGCGTTTCCCTCCAGGTGCCCGTGGCCTCGTGGTTCGACGACATGTCCGACACCGAGCTGCTGGACCTCATCCCGTTCTTCGAGAGGCTGAGCAAAGTGGACAACGTCTACACGGTCCTCAAGCACCAAGGGACCGCCAGCTAACAGCGCTCGACTTCTCATCTCAGCTCTGAACAAAACCGACGTACAACTATGGAAAAAAAAAAAAAAGCACACACCAGCGAGGCTCCGGCACCAGCACCAGCTTTCACTGCCCAACAGAACACAGAGCCTTCACCCTCCCAGTACCCTGAGTGACTTTGATGCCGTCGTCACTGCCACCTTCTGGTCAAAACAGAAAACTGCCTGAAACATGCCTTGTAAACTTTCTCCCGGTCAGCCTGCGATGAACCAGCTGATGTGAGCGGATGGATGGACAGACGGTCTTGCGGTTCGACACAGCGGATGTCCGTAACCACGGATGCTCTGGACGCGGACCGGGTACTGGAAATAGACTTTTCTCTCGTGGATTTCAGCCGTCTGATCCTGCAGAAGATGCAGGAATCGAGTGCAAAGGAATTCTTATGTTTTTTTGGAAACTCGATCAGTCTCGTCATTGAAAGAACAGATGGTGTGTACGTACTGTAGATCATTATCTCCACCACGCGCCCTGATCTCGTCAGTTATCACACTATTAGTCGCAAAGCATGTGATCCTCGGGTGTCATTGTAGTCTTTTTTTAGAGCGATGTGATCAGGTATTTTTTTTGAGTAATCTCGACAGTGTTATGGATGAATCAGATAACAAAAAAGCTTATTCTGTAAACCTGAGTGGGGTTGTAATGTCAGATTTAATCAGGAGTTGTTAAATTTTTGCTTATAAGAAGATGATTGGACAGCACTTTACAAGTATAGTCTAGTGTAGGAGTTAAATAAAGGAGTGTCGATGTGAACCGCCCTCGTCCATTTAAAGGAATTTGTTATGTATTAAAAACAATTGGCCTCAAGTCCTGTCAGCTGAAACAGACGTTGACTGTTGTATTTCCTCCCGACACTAACACGAACATCGAAGAGCAGCTGCTACAAATATCGGACAAGGACTTCCCAGTTTTTTTTAAAGATCGATGGACAGCCATAATGCAGCGTGTCTAGAGGACCACGATCGACTTCTTGGAGAATCGGTCGTCAGAACAAGACTCTGATCCTGGATCAGTTCCTTGTTTTTGAAAAAGCCACAAAACTTGAATGTCACACAGCATTTACAGACTTGTTTCTGAACGGTTGTGGAAGTTACAGTTCGGCCTGTCAAGTTTGGTTTTCATAAGCTTCAGAGTTGTCTGTCGTTGTTTTTTGTTTGTTTTCCCGAAGCGGTACACATGGGCTGGAAACAATTTCAGGACTTTGTAATAAAATGTGTGTCGACGAGGGGGAGGATTTGTGACGTGTCGTGCCTTGTGTTGTGTAATTCAGGCCAGATTTAAAGGAGAAATCCACCCGATTAATGAACCCGTTGTCGGTGATTTATCTCGCCACCTCGGGGTCCTTCCTGTTGTTCGAGTGGACGTGACGTTGAGATGATTCCAGTGCAGCTAGAGAGGAGAAAAGATGTCAGGGTTTGTGTTTCCGAATATCATAGAAAATGATACGTAGCTGCGTGAGGGTGGAATTGTCCTTTAAAATCTCATCGACCACATTGAATCTGTATTAGCTCTACGAGTTTTACCGACTCGAAACCTCTTCGGTCTGTTTTTAAGGAGAACGTGGCTCTCCTCACGCGTTGACAATACCGTGTGTCGACACTGATGAATGAAAAATGGCGGATTTGACGAAGAGCCTCCACGGCGGGCTTGTGATGTGACGGGGGAACAATTAAATCCACCATGTTAAGAGTTATTATTGTCTGTGTTTAACAAATTATCATCGATTGTCAATCAAATTTAGCCTGTTTCTTTTCTCGATAATTACTGATTGTCTTTGTCGCGGTCCTCCGATACGAACCTGGTCGTTACCTCGTATATTAATACGTAATATATGGATCAGAAAACACCAGCAAGTGACTAAAATGATGGCGTCTGACTGTTGTAGGCACATAACGGGGTGATTATTTTTGATTATTGTTTCACATAAGCCATCGTTACACGCCTCGATTTAGGTTAATTACCGATAACTGTTGGTTTAGTTGAGATTTCATTGGCGAACAGGAGTATTTATAGGAACTGTCAGTCGATTGATTACGTATAAAAACAAGTGTTGTGTCACTACCGCGGGCCCATTCACTGATACTGTACTTCTCACACATTCAGTAGGTTTGTATATTTTGTTTTGCACAGTAATAAAGCAAACAAATGTTCATTAATATATGGAATATTCATGTTACTGTACTCATGATTGAATAGATGTAACCTAATTTTTTTTTTTTTTTTGACCTGTTGTTTTATCATACCAAATTATATATGGACTCTATGTAATAATGCCATTATTTTCCTCCCATAAATGCTAAATGAAAGATGGTCCAAGTGCTGTTTTTGTTGAGTGTTTCTTCTTTTCTGGATACACAACTTTAAGTAACTAGTTGAATATGTGTTACAGCATCATAACTCATATGGTCAACTGAAGGCAGCTTGAGAAGGTAAACCTGAAACTAGCTGTTGGCTAATCTGCTAGCACACAGGCACCTTGCTAGCTTACACAACCAACATGCTTCATTCGGAGTCATGTTTTGGCCAGCTAATGAATGTAAGTACAATACTAGCTCTCATTATAGCAGTTTTTGTCATTACTTGGCACCAAAATGAAGTAAATGTTTCTTTAAGATGCTAAATTAAATTAGCGCTAGCTTGTAGTGTGTATTATGCTAATTGGCTAGGCTAGCAGCTAGGTAGCTAGAGTAAGCGGTTTATTTTTATCAGGAAAAACCGTAGAAAACTTAAGAAAAGTGTTGTTTTTGTCTTTACTTGCCACCTAAAAGAAGTAAATGTTTCTTAAAGATGCTAAATTAAATTAGCGTTAGCTTGTCGTCTGTATTATGCTAATTCTAGAGGCTAGGTAGCTAGGTAAGTTACAGTGTAAGTGGTTTATTTTTATCAGGAAAAAGCTAGGAAACTAAGAAAAGTGTGAAAATAATAATTTATCATACTCAATTAGCCAAAGGGGGATTAATGTTTGTGCTGCTAAAGATGTAACACTATTGATTAGCTAGCTTAAATCATCACTTATGGAAGGACATTTTGCTTATAACATCATAAACAAAAAAGTCCAACGCTGCCAATTAATACCCTTTTAGATCAGAAATTAAAATCATTAGTGCTGACTTTAATTGATTTAGCATTAGGGCTGTAGCCAATGATACTTTTCATTGTTGATCAACTGGTTCACAATTTTCTTGACAAATCGATAAGTTGTTCCTATAAATTGTCAGAAAATGGTGAAAAATTAAGGTCGATATGTCCCAAATCCCAGGATGACATCTTCAGGTGTCTTGTTTTGTCTACAACCCAAAGATATTCAGTTTACTGTCATAGAGAAGGAAGGAAACCATCAAATATTCACATTTAAGAAGCTGAAATCAGATAATGTTGACATGTTTTTCTTGAAAACTTGACAAGTAATCGCTTAATCATTGATAAAAACTGATTCTCGTGGACTCCCTCCTTAAACAGAAGACATTAATGACATGTATTTAACGCTAACCACTGTTACTCTTTGTTTTATTTTGGCAGGCTGGTGGGGGTTTACATCAGAATCAGCATACAAGAATGTAAAATCGGTTGTACATCATAATCAGGCAAATAAATATCTAAACTGTAAAAAAGGAATAACTTGACTCGAGGTTTAAAATGCGTACTCTATCCTCATTTTGCAATCAAACTCCAATCAGGGAAATGCAGATCACCTGAACATGACAAATGGATGTTGCCAAGTTCAAGGCGTGATGAGCTGGACTTGTGTTTTCTCTATGAGTCACTTTCTTTTTTCGATCTTCCTCTAGTTCACAGTGAGCTGAGCGCTGCTCTTCGCCTTTCCCAAGGTGAACTTCACCACGCCGCTCATGTCCGCGCTGGTGTTCTTCAGGGTGAGTTTGTAGACCGTCCCGTGGTCTTCCAGGCGGACCGAGGGGCCCGACTGAAGGGCCTCTCCGTTCAGGGTCCAGACGGGAGGCTTGTTTATGGCGACGGACACCTCGCACTGGAAAGATGCCGGCTCAGGCTCGGTTACCTCCACATCCTCCAGCTCTTTGACCATTACGAGGGCTTGAGCTGCACGGAGAGAAAGAAGAGTTATCCATCTATGAAAGGAAAATAAAGAAGTCTGGACGTCCTAAACTCACCTTCCACCATCAGTTTGGCTTTGGACGTGTGCTCCCCGACCTCCACGCTGTAGGTTCCCTCATCCTCTACGGTCACCTGATTGATCACCAGTTTTAGGGAGCAGCCGTCGGCCAGTATCTCCAGCCGATCCGAGGGAACCAGCTCCTCCCTGCCCTTGTACCAGACGGCGCTGCAGCGCGGCGAGGACACGGTGCATTCGAGGATCACGCGGTGCTTCTCCAGGGCCGTTCGATCTCGTAGGGGTTTCACAATGGAAACAGGGAGCTCTAAAACAAGAGAGAGACTTTTCAGATTTGTCATGGGAACCTTTTTTAAGCTGTTAAACCCCCAAAAAAGAAGAGTTTAGATTGGACTTACCTTCTACCTCAAGGTATGCTGTAGATTCAACATCCCTGGCTGCGAAGCGGATTTCCCCGACGTCTTCAGCTTTGACGTTGCACATCAGCAGGAAGTGTTTGGTCCCTGAAGGAAAACAACAACAAGACTTGTAGAATTTCTCTACATTGAATCTGTTCTAGAGGCTTTTTTTTCTTAGATTTTTCACTTTACATAGTGTATATCTTGTTCTCTGCCCCTTCCACGGTCTTACTGTTCCCTATTACGTCCACCAGAGGTCCTCCTTCATGCACTAGTTGAAGGAGGGCCACTGCTTTGATAGCAGAACTCACACTTTTCCTGCATTGTTTCCTGAGCTAGGTGCTATTCAGATTGATCAGTGATCAGTGATCGGTGATCTCCGTCTCTGACCTTCGGTGCGGATCTTGATGGTGCTCGTGGGTCGGATCTTGTGGCCGTCTCTGTACCACTCCCCGGTAACGTCCTCCAGAGACACCTCGCACATGAAGACGGCGTTCTGGTCCTCCTGAATGTAAAGGTCCTCCAGATCCTGCACTATCTCCAACTTGTGCTCTGTTAGGTGAGGAAAGAAACAACACAGACGAGCCCTGAAATCATAAATATCTGTAAAAAGGAAATATATTTATGCGCTAACTTTGTTGTTACCGTCTTACCGTAAACCTCCAGTGAACAGGAAGTGTTGACTTCCCCAGCGTCGCACGTGTAGGTGCCAGAGTCCGCCAGGGAGCACTGCATGATCTGACAGAACCGCTTCCGGCCCATGGAGTAGATCCGACAGTTCTTCCCGGGCTTCATCTCCTTCCCATTCTGAATCACAGTAAAAGGAGATAAAGGTATTCCTCACATGTCTGAAACCAGTTGCCATTCCTGTATATCTACACTGAGCCTGGTTTATTTTACCTTCAGCCACCTGACTTCGATGATTTGTCTGGAGAACTCGCACTCCAGAGTGGCGGGTAACTCCTCCTCCACACGGACGTCAGTCAGGGTTTTCAGGATAGACACCGGCGTCTCTGTCAATTTAGCAAATCCAATCAATTAACCAACAAATAACCAACCTAATAAAGTACTCATATGGTTAGATTTCTCAAAAACTGTCAATTTGTTTGAGTCCAGACTTGATTAAAACAGTTTTAAAGGGGTTTCCTATCGGTCCACAGTACAATAAAATATGATTTAATACCATTATGCTTGAAATCAAACCACAAATTGTCCTTTATCCATTCCACACTGCACCCACAGCGCTCCTCAAACCGGTATTCACCTTTAATAGTGAGCCTAGCGGTGGTGCGCACCCCTTCAGCTGAGAAGACGATGGTGCCCGTGTCCTCCAGGGTGAGGTTGGACAGGGTGAGGCCGTGGACCAGCCCGTTGGTGCTGACCCGCCAGTTGTTGTTCGGCTTCACCCGGATGCCGTCTTTCTGCCAGATGCCCTCCACATCTGTGTGGGAGAGCTCCACCTCGAAGGAGGCCGTCTCTCGCTCAAAGGTTTCTTGGTCTGTTAAACCTTTACGGATGCAGATTTTACGTGCTGGATTGGAAGAAATGAGGAGAGTGTTTTATAAGTACGTGTAATAATGTGCCTCTTAGGAATGGTATCAGGTTAAAATCAAATATCCAGACATTCATAAAAGATGGATTTGACGGGTAAGTCCTGAATCCATTTTAATATAATGCATTTTAAATATAAGCAGACTTCTTCAACAATTTCACGGCATGTTGAAAGAACGCTTTGTTTCAAGGACAACAAAAGGTGGTTCAAATATAGATATAACAACACCTACTGGAGCTCCACGGTCCATTGTCACTGTGTCATTCAGCTCGCTCTTGTGTAACAGCATGGCTGTGTTTCAAAAACCTTTTCACACATGCAGGTCTAGCCCTGCTATTCTTAGCATCTTTTTGCACTGTGACTTACTGTGAAAAACACGAAGTATGTACTGTTCTTCAGTTTCCCAGAACTCATCCAGCCACAATGTGCTACACTACACTGACTCCTCGATAGCTCCTGCTCATTTTAATGTTCTGTTTGGACTCCAAACATTAGAAAGTATTCATAAATAATACTTGGAAAGCATTTCTGTTAGGGCTGAACAGACTAATGTGTTTATTTCTTTTATCAATCACTTAGTTTATTCATTGTGCAATGATTTATCGGTTCCATTTTCTGAGAAATGTGATGTGATGCTGCTTTTATCCATTTTATAGCGTTGTAAATCACATTTTTTGAATGTTTGATCTGTAATTCAGACACAACATGAAATATAAAGATGCTCGATCTTGGGCTCTCTTATAAGCATCCCTCATTTTTGACGTGGAAGTGGAACTTTATTCAGAAACAAATGGATAAATCCAAAGAATCATTAGTTTCAACCCGATTGTCTGTGTGAACATGACCAATTTCTTCAAGTCATAATTGAATAACCCACTGGAATTAAAGTTTAGAGTTGAAGACAAAGTCACTCATCTAGGAAGCTTATAAGTTCTTCATCAGTTATCAAGTAGTAGATTCAGATTATCATTAATATAATTATTCAGATAGCTAGAGATAAGGTCAAGTTAGCCAAAGATTCTCTTGGGGTGCTGGTGTTCGTCAAAGAAATAAACCAAAAATGTATTTAATGTCGTTAATGGTGGGGCTAGTGATTCTAAAGAATGATGGTTCATTGTTGAGTCTCGTTTCCAGGTTCTGATATTTTGGTAAACGTTTGTATATGACGACCTCGGAAAGAGACTCAACAATCAACTTTTTGTCCGCAATTGCTCACCCTAACTTTAAGTAATGTATTATAAAGCATAAAGAGATCAACCCAAACACTACTCATGCCTAAACATCTCTGGCAACATACCAGCGCCGCCTTGGACCACTTACGTTCTACATTGAGCTTGACCTGCGTCCGGTCATGCAGAGTCTCGCAGCGATAGGTTCCCCGGTCTGATAGAGTCAGGTTGTGGAGGGTCAGGGTCCGTTTACAGCCATTCTGGGCCAGTGTGTATCGAGGACCTGGTTGAATGACCACCCCTTGCCTCATCCACTGGACCTCTCCCATCTCAAGGCTGATTTCCGTCTCCAAGGTGGCGTCTTCAAACTCTTCTGCCATGACGGCTTCCATTTTCTTTGTAAACATGACTTGAGCCTCTGAAAATACCAGACAGAAATAAAAGTGACAAGGAGCTCTGAGACTTCTGGTAACACACCATATCCTCTGCTTCATTCAATAGTCCGACCTTGAACTTTGAGCGTGGCTTTGCTTATTTGTCCCTCGGCCTCGGCTGAAATCTTCGAACAGTCCAACATCTGGCACTTCTTGATCACCAAGGTGTGGCACAGGCCGTTCTGGTCGGCCTGGAAGCGATTGCCCAGGGTGATCGGCTCGTTGTCCATGATCCAGGCCAACTGGACATCCTCAGGGGAAACCACACACTTGAAGGTGGCATCCTCTCCCTCAAGCACAGTGGTGTTGTGGAGCTCTGTAAGGAATTCCACCACTCGAGGCACTGAGGAGACACAAGAAGGTTCAGGAACCCGCAACCTCACACAAGAAAAGATAGACAATCTGAGTCCAGGCATACTTACTCTCGACTCTCAGCATTGCAGCAGTCCGGTCATCTCTTGACTCGCAGGCGTACTCCCCAGCATCCTCCCTCGTTAAACGGTGGATGGTCAAGCTGCGCTCAACTCCGTCCGCCCGAATGGAGAACCTCCGGCTCGGAACCACCTCCACACCGTTCCTCAGCCACTGGACGTCTGCTTTTGGCTTGCACACCTCACAGCGAAGTGTCACCATACCGTCAGCGTGGGCCAGAGTGTCATGGAGCGGCCTCACAAACTTGATTCTCATTTCTGCGATTCAAAAGAACAAAGTTAACACAGCTCTTAAGTCCAAACTGAGGTGTGTGTGTGACGTAAAAATAACTTTTAACCTTTCACCAGCAAGCTGAAGTGGATCTGGTCCGTGTTGACGTCGCAGGTGTACTCGCCGGCGTCAGAGCGCCTCAGAGGCTCGATGGTAAGGGTGCGCTCATGGCCTTCCACGAGTGCCCTGAAACGCTCGCCTTCAACAGGTGACCAGTCTTTCAGCCAACGCACTTGAGCGCCTTCCTTAGATACGTAGCTCGTCAAGGTCACGCTCTCTGCCTCGTAACCCGTCACAACAATGTCATCCTTCTTGTGCACAAACGTGACTGGAGGCTCTTTGATGGAGAAAGAAATGGAGTCATATAAAAGCCAATCTTTCGA
This sequence comes from Sparus aurata, assembly GCF_900880675.1. Classification (NCBI taxonomy): domain Eukaryota; kingdom Metazoa; phylum Chordata; class Actinopteri; order Spariformes; family Sparidae; genus Sparus; species Sparus aurata. Next base: position 15,670,339 of record NC_044210.1, read on the forward strand.
TGTTATTGATAATCATGTTTCTCGAGATGTCTTGTGAGTTTTTACCATTTATCTTAAAAACGCAGATCATCTTGTCGTCCACAGCATCACACACATACTTCCCAGAATCTGAGTGCTCGATGTTCGAGATGACAATTTTCCTCAGAGTGCCGTAGCTCTCGATGTAAGTGCGGGAGTCGCTGGTAAGCAGCTTGTCGTTGCAGTACCACTGGACAGGGGCGTTAGCACGGGACACTTCACAGGCGAGGATCAGGTCTTCCCCTGCCATCATCTCCTGATAGTCCGCTTCATTTGAGTTGCCCACGATTGTCACTGGAGGCTCTACGTCCAAGAAGAAGAGTCAGGTGATCTATTTAAGAAACAGCTTTAAACCTGAGCGTTTAATTGAAAAGTCACTAAATCAATCGTACCTTCTACCGTAACCTGGAAGCTGATACTGTCATCTCCGACATCCAGAAAATACTCTCCCGAGTCTCCAAGTTCAGCATTAAGGATGACCAGCGAGCGAAAAGCACCTTCTTCCTCCTCGCAGTACCTTTCATCGTCCTCAATACGACAGTTGTCCTTGTACCATTTGGCAACAGCGTTGGCTCTTGAGAGCTCGCACTCCAGCACAATGTCATCAGAAAGCATGGATTTAAGATTTGTCTTAATCTCCGACTTTCTCAGGATCTTCACTGGAGGCTCTGATGATGCAGAATTACGTGTTGACAGTCAAAAATCGCATAATGTGACAGAAATCATCTCCAAAGCTTACATGACATCACCTCTTACCTGAGACTTTGACCTGGAAATCGATTTTATCATCAAGAGCGTCACAGGTATATTTCCCAGAATCCTCTGGGGTGGGTGAGTGAATTGTCAGACGGTGGGTGAGCCCATCCTCTGTGATGGTGACATTACTGCTCTCCTCTATTTCTCTGCCATTCAGCCACCACTTGACTTCAGCATTTGGCCTCGACACCTCGATCTCCAGCACTATTGGTTTGCCGGCAAAACTTTCCAGTATATCAGGCATGTTTTCTGGACGAGTGAGCGTTACTGCGGGCTCTAAAGGAAAAATTAGGACATTATAGATAGAAAATTCTATCAATTTATCAAGTTTCCATTTATTATTGTGTCTGGTTCCTCATTCCTACCTGTTATAGTCACCAGGAAGGCCACAGAGTCATCTTCGGTGTCACATATATACTCCCCTGTGTCGTCCACAGTGGTTAAGGGTATAACCAGTCGGCGTTTGGCCCCCTCGACCTCCAGGACCAAGTTCGGACCCTCATCCACCTCCAGGCTGTCTTTGTACCAGCGGACAGGGGCATCCACATGAGAGATTTCACAGCTGAGCTCCAGCCTTTCGGAAGCCAAGTGGGTCAGTTCCAACTCTGATTCACTCGGCGAAATAATTTTTACGGGTGGCTCTGGAAGAACAGGATGTAAATATCCTTTTGAATACTTGGGGGATTCTGCACAGTTGTATTAGATGTCTGGTATAATCAGAAGTTCAGCCTTACCCTTGACAGTAAGCTGGAAAAAGACAGAGTCTCCGTCGGTTTCACAGACGTATTCTCCGCCATCCTCCGCCGAGCCGTTGAGGATGGTCAGCCTCCTGTAAGGACCCTCAGATATCAACTGGACGTTGTTGCTTTCCTCCATCACCTGGCCGTCCTTGAACCACCGCACCTTCCCGCTGGAGCGAGACAGCTCACACTGCAGGTGGATCTCCTCTGAGATATAGCTCTCCATCACAATATCATCCTTCGGTTCGACAATCATCACTGGAGGCTCTGCGTTTGAAGTTAGAGGAAGTAGAGAGAGTTCAGAGGGTAAAATGTATACAAGTCTTTACACAGTACTTGAACCAACAGGTGTTGGAAAGGTTCTCGTACCTCTGACATTGACAGTGAAGTCGATGCTGTTGTTTCCTGCCTGGCAGGTGTAGCTGCCAGCATCTGAGGCCTCTGCAGAGCGGATGATCAGCCTCCTCATGGTTCCCTCTGCCTGCAGAGTGATGTTGTCACCGGGCTGGATCTCACATCCATCCTTATACCTGAGACACACCAGGTCAGACACAGACGACTGTAAATTGTAAACTAAACACAAAATGGTAAAACTTGTGACTTGAATAACGACTCATCTGTTGTGAAAGTACATTTTATTGCTCTTTATGAGCTTCTACAAAAAAAGACTGACTTACCACACGACTTCAGCATCATCTGCGGAGACGTGACAGAGCAGCACCACTGGGTCCAGCTCCATGCTGCTCTTATGTAGCTCCTCCTCTGGGACCGGAGTGAACTCCACCGGACGACCTGAAAAAAAAATCAAAGTCGGAGAAATGGATGTCAGACACTGGCACTGAAGGTACAAGAAGATGAACTTGTTTCCTTGAAATTCAAGATATTCTTACGGCAATTTGGTTGAATTAGAAACTAAAAACATAGTTTAAGTTGTTGCTGAAACCAGTTCTTTTAATATGAAAATAAGTTTAATAGCATACTAATTTAAGTTGACTTAATTGAAATCCAAAGGCCTGACATGTATCCACATTCAAACAACCCTTTACCTGCAACATTCACGTTGAATTTGATGACATCTCCTGTAGTTTCACACGTATAAACCCCAGAGTGAGATTCATCCGCTGACTGAATCACAATCCTCCTCATATTCCCATCTGATTGGATGTTGAGGCCATCGTCTACCTGGAGCTCCTTGCCGTCTTTGAACCACGACACCTTTGCGCAGGGGTGGGAGACTTCACAGTAGAGTACAATGGCATCACCAATGTCCACCCTCTTATCACTGTCCGAGTCTGACAGAGGGCTGAATTTCACCACAGCAGCTGGAAAGACATACGCGTAAAAAAATCAATTCCAAATAAAGGCATCCATCGCTCGCTAAATTTAACACCAATAACAGATTTTCAAACCTACGTTTAACCTTGAGAACGGCCGAATCCCGGACTCCATTGGCTATGAACGTGACCTCTGCTGTGTCCTCTGCAGCGCACGTTTCATGGATAACCAATGAGTGCTTTGTTTGGGACTGTTTTATTGAATATCGCCCACCATGCTGCAGTTGAGCACTATTCAGAAACCAGGTTCCGACCATCGTAGCGGACAGTTCGATGGAGAAGTGGGCGTCTTCTCCTTCCGTAACCTCACAGCCTTTGAGACTTCTGTGAATCTTTGGCCCAGGAACTGAGCGGAAAAAGCAGAATAACAAGTTAATAAAAGATTCTTTCAGAACAGAGTTATGTTTCACTGTAGGTTCCTCACCCAGATGGACAGCTTTGGGAAACTCCACATGGCCACTCCGCCCGTACTTGTTAATGCAGCAGACACGGAACCGGTAGTCGCCTTCACACTGCACGCTGTCGCCGGCGATCTCAGCGGAAGTGGTGGTCTCTGTGGTGAAGCACTTCTGCCACTCTTGGGAGCCCACTTCCTGTCTCTCCACGACAAAGATGGATCGGGTGGAGGTCTGGCTGTTGGGTGCAGGCGTCCAGGTAAGCAGGGCGCTGTTGGGTCGATCCATGTCCATTTTGACTCCCACGGGGCAGATGGGAGGGCAATGTCTTGTGGCTAAAAAGGGATTGTCAAAAAATAATCTAGAATGTAAAACGAGTATTTTATCTTGAAACTGGGAAACCAACATATACATTAGTGCTTCCTAAATGTACCTTTGACCTTCAAACGTGATGAGGTCTTGGATCTTCCTGCGACAAATGTCACTACCCCGGAGTCTTGGTAGGCCACGTTGACAAAGACCAGAATGTGAGTTTTGCCGAAAGACTTGAGGATCGTCTGGTGAGACTCGTGCAGCTTAAAACCGTCTTTGAACCAGTGGATCTCCATGTCGTCGCTCTCCACCTCGACACAGAACACAGCGTTCTCCCCCTCCAGGACTTCCAGCTTCCGCGGAAGTTTACGAACAATAGTGCCTGCAAATAGATAAAATATTGTATTTATCTTACAACAAGTGCATTGCAAAACTTTCTGTTCCACTTGTGCTCAACATGCAACTCTTATCTATTGTAGATTTCCAACTTATCAAGCTAAAACATTTCTGCAATGCTGATTAATTATTTAGGCAAAGCTTAAAAGGTAGTTTCCTCTTTCGAATTGCAGATGAAAAGTATTTTGATTATGACATTTAAATGGACTTCATTATCTAGAGATCATCTAACATGACATAATTAAACTGATGGAAGTTCAGATGGTTAATGTTTAATCTTTAATGCATTCAAGTTTCTTCTTTCTAATCTAAAAAACTGCACACCCACATTAAGGACAACTCACCTTTAACCGATAGCTCAGCAATGCTCTTTCCTCCATCAGGCATCTCACAGAGATACACTCCATCGTCATCTGTCCCGACATCATGGATGGTCAGTCTTCTTTTCGTCCCTTTCTGCTCCATCCCGTATTTGCTGCTGGGCATCAGCCGCTGGTCCTCCAGGTACCAGGCCGATGGAATTGACTCGTTGGGTACCTCGCACTCCAGCACGGCCACATCCCTCTCCCTCACTTCTACATCTTTTAACGGACATGTAAAGCGCACAGCTGGGCCTGAAGAACAACGGGAACAACAGCAGATTTAGGTACGTGATATGAATTTGATCCAAGCTTTTACTGTAATATTTTTGATGGACACTTTCTGGCACAAACTTGGTTCAAACTCTTTCAGTTTGTTTGAATATCTCACGCCACCACTGATTACTTTCTAAGCAGTGCCCAGTTGCTGTAATGCCACTTCACATTATCTGTATATTAGGGACTGGCATGTTGACCTCAGGGCTAAACTGACTCTTATGATAGAGGCAGCTGGCACACTGCGGCACCGTGCATATGAAAAGGTATGTGGCCCTGAGAATTATCTGCCCATTATAAAGGGATTAGGACAAAATCATTAACCACTTTAAAAGGTCACGCCATGCATTTCAACACAGCCACAGAAGTTGTATCTATGTGGTTGGACAAATCATTGAGCCAATGGTTCATTCATGTTCTTGAAATGTGATGTTGCTTGTGTTTGGACTGTTGTTCATATTTTGGATCATATAAGCGTTGGTTTTTCCATCCATCTATCAATCCATTGGTGTTTCGAACAGGGATAAACTTTTAAATATGTAGTCACTATAAGAAATCTGTGTTTAGCCAGTTGGAATTGAAGCACAGGCAGGTATGGCCTACCTTTGACAGACAGGTGAACGGCGCTGAGGGTGTTCCCAAGAGCGTTTGATGCTGCACACACATACAGCCCTGTATCCTGCACTTTACAGTACAGAACCTTCAGCGTGTAGTATCCTTCTCGGTCCTCAAATATCAGATGACGCCTCCCGGGCTCCAAGGGAACCCCATCTTTCTTCCAAAATATGTCTGGCTTGGGCTTCCCTGTCACAAAACAGCGAAACTTGGCATGTTTCCCCTCCGCCACTGCGAACTTCTTGGCTTTTGAAGCACTGACGCTTGATTCCTCTGTAAGCCTTGACAAACTGAGCCTCCCACCCCTGTGCTTTGGGGACCACTGGCTGTTAGCGTGGCTGTTTGAGGACATTTTACTCTCCTGCCGCTCCGGTACGGGCTCGATGAGAAGGACAGCGCCGGCCAAGGCCTCGCTGTAGCAGTTGATGGCCCTGCAGGTGTAGACACCTTTGTCTGGCATGCGTGTCCTGTAGATCTTGAGCTGGAACCAGCCGCCATCTTGATTGCTCACGCTGAAGTGTGCACTCTCGAAGATGTCGTTCAGCTTCTTCCCATCTTTCTCCCATGTGACTTCAGGAGTAGGAGTACCCCAGATTTTGCAGGAGAAGGCGGCGTCTTCTCCTCGATCCACACGCAGAGAAAGAGGCTTGATGAGGAATCGCGGTTTATCATCAGACGGTAAATCTACCTCTTCCGGTTTTACACCGTTCCTGGAGTTCCACTTTTCCTTTCCGTTCAGCACCTCTCCATTTTCTTTCCGTTGATCACCATTTTGCACTGTGCAGTAGCCATTCATGTGTCCTCCAAACTCTCCATTTTCTTTGATTGGTTGCGTCACACCATTGACTCCTTCCTGCGGCTGCACCTCTCCTTCCACTTTGAGTGAAGCTGCTGCGTAGGTTTCACCTATACTATTTTTGGCTTTACAAATATACTGGCCAGCATCCTGTGGAGTCACTCCAGTAATGGTCAACAGGTAAGCTTTCCCTTCCTCCGTGAGCTTGTAGTGTCCATCAGACAAGATCTGGATGCTTTTATGCTCCCAGATCACGTCAGGGCGAGGATCCCCATCGATTTGACACCTCAGGGTTGCAACCGTGCCGCACTGTGCCACCACAGGGCGTGGGTAACCCAAAACACGAGGAGCACCTCCAAAAATATCCATGATATCACCGTCTCTCTGGTTCAAATGAAGAAACGTCTTTTGTTGTGGGTTTGCCTCGATTAGAGCCTTTTTCGTTGGTGCAGAGGCTGTAACATGATGAAAAAGTGTATTTTAGCAGGCAGTGAGAACTCAAACTCAGACCACTTCACTTGACATGACAATCTAAATACTCAATGTCTACATAATACTGGCTGGAATGGAGCTTTCTTACTTTGATTGTTGTTTCAAATTTCAAATGTGACGCATTTTCTCGAGAGAAAACTGGAATGTGCTTTTAAAATGACCTGGCATCTGATTCGCCGCACAGAGGAGATGTATTAAAATGTTTAGACTGTTCAAAAGACTTGTCATACCTCCCCTGGCTTAACTGAGATTTAGTAAGGTGTTTATCACATGCTTGGTGGTTTAGTAAAGTGGGTTTTGAGCAAGGAAAACTATCTCAGTTGTCTCACAGCTGGTGCTGTAACTCATTGAAGAGTGTATTTATAAATTAGTCCGTCCAAAAACAGACACGGGAGACCGACCATGTGCCACGTAGCACACAAACTGTGCAGTGACACACCTGGAGCCACTTTGTATATATGTATGTATAGAATATGTATGTCAACTGCATCTTTCCTGGTGGGCCTTCTTATCTGTTGAGTGCATTGTTGGTCCTAAATCAATCATTATTTGAAACTATATTATTCTTTCTTGGTAAAAAACTCTTTGCTTTCTAGCGGATTGTGATTTGATCTTTCTAGTTACCACTGGGAAAACACGTCTCTGTCATGTTGTCACCATCTCTCTGTTGGCATTAAAAGAATGGCAACCATCCCTGCTATATGACGCACCATACTCCCATCTGATGCACATCCTCGAAAACAGCGTGGACAATATAGACATGTGCTCATGTCTCTGTTAGAAAATACCTCCTCATGTAGCACGTCGGCTATTTCTAAAGTCTTACGACTCGTTGAGCATTTTGTGGGCGCATGGATGGAAATGATTCTTCTTAAGCGAGCCTGGAATGTCAAGCAAGATCTAGAATGTCAGACAAGATACCATAAAACTGACCTTTTTCTAATTATCCACTAAAGAACATTCACAAGATAAACTTACCGCTTCTGTGGGTCGTTTAAAAGACTTCAAAACATCTCGTCGATGTTGTGATGTTGACTTAAAGATGATGCCCTCAAAATGTTCAAGCTGGCGTCAGTTAATTCATATGACTGTTGGCCTTTCTTTGAATTATTCTTCAACTTGTAGAAATAGCCGATATTCCCTCTGTTGCTGTGTAGATCTTAGTGAGACTCTTCAGCTCTGTTCCGTTCTTGTTTGGCTTGTTGCTTTTAGATTCTGGGAGACTTTTGACACACCTCCTGGTCACTGAGAGTCGAAGCACGTGAGAACAATTAAGTCCTCCATTCACGCTGGGTGGCCTGTAATCACAGGTATCTTCTCTCGGTTGAGTCCCCTCCAATTGGCGTTTGGTTGCAGGTGGCAGAGAGGAAAATTACCGCCGTCTTTCAGCCAAGCGCTTGGTTTGTGCGTCAGCTCTGATACTGTCATTGTCCGACAGCTAAAGAGTGAGCAAGAGAGAGTTGGAATGGGGGTGGGGGGGCATTAAATGCTTTCACAGCTGCTGCCACTGCAAGCCACCCCCTAAAAATAACAGCAGCTTCTATGACGGTGGGCGAGATAAAGTTAGGCTCTCCATTCACAGACGGTGGCTCACTAAAGATAGAGGGGAGGCCGAGCTCTGCGATGGATCACTCAGCTTAACAGATAGTCTGAGTTAAACCTCGAAAAAGAGAAAGGACACCCCACCTGCTGGAGCCCCTCGAGTCATGAGTCATGCTGACCCATAAATAGGGACAATCTGGAGTGACATCAATATAATAAGGATTTATTTTGGTTGAATTTCAACACGATGTTTACCACCAACTCTAAAATTCATCAAGATGAACAGGCCTCATTTAAACGGGTCACAAGCCGAAAGGTTTTGGATCCACTATGAATCTACATAATTTCAAAGCATAAATAATTACCAACAAGACTTTTTTTTTTTTTTTTTACACATATCAAAAATGTCTCTCAATGGCCTTGAGGGAGATATTAGTGGCCTAATTAGAAATAATTTGATTAAGAAATAAAGTTGATCTTTTGTTCGAGGTAAAATAGCATAACGAGATCTTCACTTACCCTTGACATGCGAATCTGATTAATTTTGTCTGGTGTTGCTTTGACGAATGTTTAATCAACGCGCCTACGACTGGAAATCAACAGAAATATCACATCATCATCACAAAATATTCACAAAATCAAAAAAAGATTGGCAACTTGTTTGCAAGTGTGGTAAGTAGTAGAACAATAGCCTCAGTCTTGGAAAAGATTGGAAGAGATTCACAAAGTTAAGCACTTGGACTTGACTCGACCTGAGGCTTGAGATTTACTTACCAATTTCAAATAAAAGTCGTCGTCCCACCTCTTCCACTAACCTGAACTAATATGTAGCTGAACATTTAGCTCAATTTAGACCAAAGTTTGTACCAATATTGGTCATTGAAACATAGACAGGAAAGTAAAACAGAGCAGAGATGGCGTCACACACCATTACAGCCATGCCATGTGCCAAGTGATTGCCTCTGTAAGATGATAAGGAAACGATTGCTCGAGTGTTAGAAGCATTTAAGCCCATTATGATCTGGCAAGAAACGTCCTCAGTATCAAGGTGTTGGGAAACAGTTTTAATGGCTCATCTGCATTTCAAACATGCAGGATAAAAAGCTCACACTGCTTATTTTTAACAGTTCACGATTGGCTTCCCACCGCGACAAGTTAGCATCCGGCGTGGACACTCATTGCCTGCATTCTCAGACGATAGCTCTCTAAGATATCTCTTCACGTGGAGTGTTTTGGTGAGACAACTGCAAACTGTCGTCATAGATATTTGACCTTCAGCTCTGGACACATAGCTCTGGTCACTTTGCAACGGTTGGCATCTGAAACACGGATATAATTCGGAGAAATTAAGTTAAAAGAAGTACATAACCACCACCAACAAGCATGTGTCAGTAAACAATTTGCCAAACGAACAACAGAGTCATTTGGAGGACTCACACCACACAAGTGGCTCCATTTAAGGCTGCTGGTTCCTCTGACATTCTCATCCAGGCAGTCGTCCCTGCAGCTGTTTGGTACAATGACCGCCACCGGCAGTCAAAAGCACAGTGCTGCGCTTTGTCCTCAGATTGGGTTTCAATATCAAACGCTGAAGAGGATTGAAACCGCAGGCGTCTTAACGTGATGCCAATCAACCCTGTTTGCTTCAGCTGACCCACTGTACCACCAGACTGTAGAGCAGTTTCTCGTTATACAATCATAACTGAGACTAGATCTAGAATTAAATATGCACCTAAAATTAAAGAAATAGAAAGAACATCCCTGGATCTGAATGTAATTGTTCCTCTTCCGACGATGTGCAGCTGATGCAACGTCACCTTACGTGGCTTTTAAAGCATCTGAGTGTTAAGCCGGCTGTCTCAGAGCGGTTTAGCGTCAGCACGCAGCCCGCTGGATCTCTCAGGTCAAGGCCGAGCTTGGATCAGTATCAAGGTTTTTGGGAAACTCACATTCTCACGTCGCTTCACCTGCCACTGGAGTGGAATTGTTTATTTCGGCTTGGAAACTGGTATTAACTACAGTTAACTCTGATGGTCAGTTAGTACATTTTTAATTGGTTTGATTCTTAACCAGCGAATGATGAATCATTTACATCCCTAATTGGAACGAGATGCACAGCTCAGTTGATTTACAGGGAGTTTTACTTGGCTGGCACATGTCAGCCAACGTCCTTGATCAGATATCTCATGATGATGATGATGATGATCATCACTCACCGCAAATATAGACTGATGAAGCCCACTATCAATATATCTACATATGTTTTTCATCAATTTTTTAATAAGTGTGACAGGTACTATTTGTTTTTCCGTAGAGGAAAGAAAAAATCAATTTCTGACAATATAATTTGGAGATGAATATTAAATAAAAAAACCTTTCATGCATAGATTTCACGACCCTGAATGAAATCAGCTCACCCGCCCCATCGATGCAGATATAAATGTGTCTCAGTGTGACTGTCTTGCACAGAATCATCCATTAGATGGAGCCAGAGATTTATTGTAAGAGGATGAATCATTGGACCTGAGACAACAGAAGTCAGCACTCCACAGAATAGATTGAGGAGGTTTGATCTTTGACGCAGACAACTCTGACCTTTGTCCCCCTAAAAGAGGAGGGCGGGAGAATTTACGTCAGTGATCCGTGAATCATCATTTCTCAAATGTAAGTTATGAAAGTGCTCAAATTGAAAACAAAGACAAAACAAAAGCCCACATCCAGATTTAGATTGTTATAGAACTGCTTTGTCTCCTTTTCCAGGAAAAGCCGTGAACAGAATTTAATTTAAAAATGCTCTAAAACACAAGTGATGAGGTTGAAGGACTTTGGTGACCCGAAGCATTATTAAATTTGAATTTAGGGACGTCAGATGACATCCTTTCCAAAAAAGTGACGTCTCATTACAGCACTGAAAACTTCAACTGCATTAAATCAGACAGAAGTGTGCAGATTTCACTTTGTGCCATTAAACTGCTGCGTGTCACTGAGAACTCATCGAGCGGGGAAAAAGTCTGGCTTCTTTATTGGAAACCTTGTCGAAGCGTTTTGGTCCCGGGGCGAAAAAGTTTAAGACCCCAGAGACCAGAAGAAGAGTGTCGAAGCTCACGTACGCAGGGCGAACGTATCCTGGGAGGAGGGACGGGAGGCAGAGAGGTGCTCGACGACGGAGGGAGGCCCGCGGAGAGGATAAAAGATCGAACATTTTTTGTCAGGTTGACCTCTGACATGATCGCTCCTCCTTCTTCTCCCTGCAAACCTGCGAGCGTGCTGCGAGGAACAACAAGGGATTCTGGGAAAGACGGGAGGAGGGCTTTTTTTAAATACAAACAACATCTGCCCGTATGTGTGTGAGAGAGAGAGAGAGAGAGAGGAGAACATGTATTCAAGCACACGTTTATGATTATTGGATTTTAGCTCAGATAACGTACGGAAATCTCTTTTATGGTGGTTAAAAGCAGCTTCGTGTGACGCGAATGATTGGAAGTTTAGTTTCCTTGTTTGGTCCTTTTGAGGAAAACTGACTTTCTATCTGTGCAGAAGGGTCCGCTGGGTATAGTCGTTGAATTTTTTGAATTAGTCGATCTGTAAAATAAAGGTTGAATGCGTTTACTTCTCCGTATTTGAGGCGTAGGATTATATAAAGCTGGTGACATTCGATACTTTTCTTCACGTAAAGACATTCTGGGAATGAGCAAAGAACAATGAATGGATTTTTCTAAGATGTTAGTATCCAAAGCTTGTTGGTGAGCGGTTCATTCAAATTGTTTAGTTACATTAAAAGCATTATCTTTGCTGCAAGAGGACGTTAAAGACCCCCAAATCTATACGTAGAGGGACGAGAGATTGTCCGTATACCATCTAAAGTTTGTGCCTCAAAATTCATTCTGGCCCTCGGAAACAATCTTTCTTTTTAAAGCGGTCGGGTCAGTTGTGACCTCGGACGCTTTGGGAAGGGACTCGACTGTCCCGGAGACCAAACATGCGACCTTCAGGTTACAGTTCAGTCTCTCTAATCTCTTCCCTCACAGCCAGCACGTCTCATATTCCACTCTCAAACTCAACATTTTCCATCCCTGTGCGTGTGCACCGCAACCCGAAGGGCGAACGGTTACGTTTGTTTTCAATCTCTAAAGTTTGTATTTACGCCCTCGTGCAGCGGGAGGAGGACTTGAAATTTGAAAGCAGATTTGTTCTGCTGGTTTCCTTTAATCAAAAGTTGCTCTTGATGACTGAGCTCCCAGCGGGGGAGGGCGGGGGGTAAGACCTCAGAGCCGCACCAGCGTTTCCTCCCGACGGTTTGTATCGTGTGTAAACTAAGACCAGTATTTTGTGTTCTGCTGCAGCGTAGCTGATGCACTCTGATCCGGGGGATTTGGCCTTTTAAGTCAGCTCCATATTGTGTTTGTTTTAATAATGAGAGTCAGATGTTGCATTGGACAAATATTACTTTTCACAATCGGGAGCAGATGTGGATGAAAACGTGGAGGGGTGATGAGAAAAGAGAGAATCACACACAGCTGATAGAGGGCAGAGGAGCACTGTTCTGTTTCATCTCTTCTCGCCATGGACGACCGTGTGGATCAGTCAGATATTAGTTTAGCAACACCTCTTGGATCTTGATCAGGCGCAGTTTAAAAGAACCACATGGAGCGTCTGACATATTGGCCGACCATTGGGGGCTGGTTGGCAAGCAAAGACCCCCTTTCCCCGACCTCTGGCATCTTCGACTGGTTCTGAAACATCTGGTAGGGATGTTACTGGAGCTCGGACGGATTTGGCGCGCAACGAACTAGATATTGGACTCTCCTCTACGTTTAGCACTTGAGTCTTGAGCTTGAGCTGTGTTGGAGAGCGAGAGACTACAAGCCTTTCTCAAACATCCCATACACCCTCTCCTCCTTACCCGCTTTCACCCTGTTTGCGTGCCTACGTGGAGGTCTGCCACATTTAGCGCCATCCCAAGCTAATTATCGGGGAGTGAAGGTGTGATGTAAAGACCTCCAACAGTGAGTCGACACCAGCGCTGACTCACTGACCCCATTGTGGCGTGTTACTCATAAACGAGGCTCCGTAGGAATGTAAGCTTCATGCGATCGTCAGTAAATAAAGTAAACAGCTCAAAGTGAGATAAACTGGTGATATAGTGGTTCAGATTTGAACAACTTAGCCTAGAGACCCTTTCCAAAAGATGCTGATACGAAACCGTGGTTACAGAAAGGTCCTTTGAGTGGGAACGAGGTGGTTCTGGTTTGAGGAAGGTTCTGACCATTCGCGCCTCAAACAAAAAGCCTTCATGGAGTTTTTGGTCGTGTGCTCATGTGGACAATGAGGGGTAAACCTTGATGTTGTTTGGAGGAACGACCTCCCAGATGTGAACACGAGAAGAACTTTATTACTGGACTTCTTTACTAGTCATGGATATTGAGTTTCTTGTCAGTCTGGACTGTTTTTTGGCTCGTTATCGCCCTTTAAAAACACTAAAACTGCACTTATGTCGATGCATTCATACCTTTGATAGCGTTGTTGAGCTTTGTAAGTGCGTCGATGACACCACTAATCTAAATTTGATTAAAGGGATATTCCGGTGTAAGTTTAATCCATGGTCTAACACACCGTGAAACTGTGTTAGACTCCCTCTCGAGAGATCAAGTTAGCAGACCGCTAACCGCTAGATTTATCAACCTCAGAAACGACCGCACGACAACAATACACTGCAGTAAATGGATCCAAATATAAACCGCCACCAAAAAGCCACAAATAATGCTCAGAACAGCACCAAACTTCAGCAACAGTACAAATAGGGTCTCAGCACATAGTCCGGGGCATCTTACCTCCGCTAGCTTAGCTGGATTTCTATTGGGAAGCTAAAAACAGATTTCAACTCTCCTCCATCAGCTTCCGGGTCGGGGAAGTCCCGACGCAACGATTACCGAGTGCGGTTAGAAATGCTCAATTCTGTTCTTTTCCCTGTCCGCTCTCGATAATAACTGTTATAAACTGGCAGGTAAGACACATATGAACTTTGATTGCTTTTCCATGGAGTCATAATCACACATTTTCATCCATGAGCCGCGGAACTCTACTGCACTCGGTAATCAACTCGTCGGGACTTCCCGTCAACAGGAAGCTGCTGCAGAAGAGTGGTAAATTTAGTCAGCTTTTCAGTAGAAATCCAGCTAAGCTAGCGGAGGTTAGATGCCCCGGACTATGTGCTGAGACCCTATTTGTACTGTTGCTGAAGTTTGGTGCTGTTCTGAGCATTATTTGTGGCTTTTTGGTGGCGGTTTATATTTGGATCCATTTACTGCAGTGTATTGTTGTCGTGCGGTCGTTTCTGAGGTTGATAAAACTCCGTAAATTAGCGGTCTGCTAACTTGATCTCTCGAGAGGGAGTCTAACACAGTTTCACTGTGATTTAGACCATGGATTAAATTTACACCGGAATATCCCTTTAAATAATTTGTATTTAAAACCAACTCCTAAAGCTGTTCATGTCACCATCCACATGTTGCACTACAGCTCACATTCATAACAAACCTCTGAGATGTCGTTTCTGTGAATGCGATGTGTTGGCGCTGGATGAAGCAGGGATGAGAGCGATTTATTGACTTCTGAACTCAGAGTCACGTGATGCACGCCGGGGCTTTGGCGGCAGATGTGGATGTAAATCACATACGATTGCGCAGATGTGAGGAGAGCAGCGGATGCCGTCACGTCACCGTGTCGCCGCTGGCACCCATCTGCTGCACATGCCGACCCTTCACTCCACCTGATCTTTCTCCTCCGACTCGCTCACACTCGTATTTCCCGAGTCCTGTTTCCACTCCTGTTTCATCAGCAGTTTGCAGGAGTGCCCGTGGGTCGCATGTTCAGCGACGACCCCCCTCCACCACATGCCAAACATGCGCTCACAAACACTCACACAGCTGCTCATTGTGAAGCCCATGCGGTTAGTTGGCCTTAATTAACCGAAGTCTCTAATTAGCGGCAGGTTACCTAATTAACGAGTGCGTGAGAGAGAATAATTGATGGAAAAGGCGAAAAGGGAAAATACGACGGCTGCGATTGTGTGGTTTTTTTTCGACGAACGTGCCTGTTAAACACAGAATGTTTGACCTTTTACAGTTTGATATCTTTCAACATGTAGTTTATTGTTTCATACAGTCATTTTTTCAGGCTTTTTGTTGAAGTGGTGACCCTCTTGTTCGATGACATCATGAGTCAGAATGACAAAGAAAGGGAAGGAGAAATCGAATCGAAGTGGAATACATTTGCAGAATAGCTGCTCCTAGAACAGCAGGTGCAAAATGGTAATAATAATAAAATACTAATCGATAAAAGTAGACAGCAGCTCGAGCCAAAATGTCAGACTGATTGGCAGAAATCCTGTTGTTGTTTCGGAGCTTCAGGGTGGACAGACGCAACATGTCAGGTCTCTTCATACATTTTTAATGCGTTTTGTGTGCAGACGATCTCTTGATTCCCACGAGGGGGAGAAAGTTTTCACTCGCTGCAGAGACGGAACTCGTCTCGCTCGGCTGGATGAAGACGCTCGGATCAGAACTCACACAGACGCTCAGTCAGACGGGCAAATATAGGCAAGGGTTATTTAAGGCACACATCCCGGATGCGAGAGCTGCTGTTACCATGGCAGCCATTTTGTATGTGTGTGTGTGTGTGAGTGTGTTTGTGTGTGTGTGTGTGTGTGTGTGTGTGTGTGTGTGTGTGCCCGCCACATGAACCCTCCTCGTCCACGTTCCTTTCTGATCACAGACGAAGAGAAACTGCAAATAAAAACGACGGATGTTGTTCTCTTGTTTTCCGTCTGTTCTCTCACTCGAGTCGACAGTTGTTTTTGTCGTGCGGCGGAGCGAACAAACCTCAGCGGTTCACAAAGGTTTTTATAATTGGCGCAGCAGAACAGTTTTCAAAGAGAGGATTCCAACTTTTCGTTCGAAATGCCGAGAAAACCCGACGTCAGGAAAACGAAGCGACCGCTCGCCGTTCCCTCAACCTAAAGTGCTGCTCAGCCACAAAACAGAAACCAAAGAACAATTATTAACATCAATACTGCTGAATTATTCACCGCTGACAGGGAGACTCTTAAGTGAAGTGGTGACTCCATGAATATATATAAATATATATACATAATATACATATATTCTACGTTATAATGGCGGTTCTTTGCTTTGTTCTCATATTCTTGTGTTTATCTGTATTCGTCCGTCCGTCAAATGTAATAAATTAATATAATCCACAATGAAATTTGGTACAAAAAAAACAAACTTTTTGTGCAAAATGAAGAAAGGAGACGTTAAACTACAGACACCATCCATCAAATCCATGAAGATAAAAGCAAAAAAGCAAAATCATAGCTACAGTTTCCTAGATTTTTTTGTTTTTTCTCATCAGTGTTTTGGCCTCGAGCCACAGAACAATTGATTATCTGTTGGTGGTCGTCCAGATCTTGAATTTCTGTCATCAGATAAAAATCTACTCTTACCCGTAACTGTGAAATAGATAAGGAACCAGTCGGGAAGATGGTTTAATTTTCACGTCACGTCACAATCCGCTCACGTACGGCCAATAAAAAAAGTGATTTATACGAGTAAATTGCCACAAAATGTTACCGATCGCTCCTTTAACGATCATTAGTTGTGTGTTTTGTGGATAGAGCAGATGTTTTATAGATTAAATATAATATATATTCTCTCATGTTCGTTACATTTCTCCTCCAGTCTTTTGATTCCAAACTTTCACCTTCTTTCCTCCGTTCTTCTCCTCGCTGGTTCATTAAAGACGACGTTGACCCACTTCTCGACAACTTGCAGCTCAACAATGCGGGAAGAGGAGCGATAATGATGGCGTGAAACTCTGGCTTCCTCTAGGCGGTGTTGCACACACACACACACACACACACACACACTGTATCTGGCACGTTGTCATTATTAATGCTCTCAGCGACACTCGAGGGGAAAAAACACAAATACAGAGACGCGCTGAGGAGGTGTTTTACTGATGCAATCTGTCAGCGACCATTCAGCAAAAAGGAGAGAACGTATCATCTGCCATGTCAGTTTTTCCAGAGTGTGTGTGTGTGTGTGTGTGTGAGTGTGTGTGTGTGTGAGAGGAAGGAAAGAATTTTCCCCCGTTATCTTCCCTCATTAGTCTGTTTCTAAAAACATCTCCCTGCTGTCTGACTGCCATGGTTACCTTTTACACCTGTCACATGCAGAAGTGCAAACGTACACACGCCGTCTTAAATTAGCCGTTTTCCAAGTGGAGTCTGGCAGAGATGCTAAAGACTCGATGATCTCCTCCCGCAGCCGTGGCTGCTTCTTCTCTTTCAGACTGTGAAGAAAACATCCCGACTGGGATGATTTTCTTTTTTCATTCTGCACGTTCTGTAAATCTCGCCGTAGCTATGCTTCGCTTACGTAACAACGCGTGTGAGAACTTCTTGTCCTTTTGAACACAATCCCACTGCGGCGCTAAATCACAAAGATGTTGGCAACACATCTTACAGTTGTTGTTGTTGTTGTTGTTGATTTATGTCTGCTGCAGCCAAAAAACAGACACTTTTTTTTTAATGTTCTTTGAAAAGTAAAAAAAAAGACCAGAATGCAATGCGGTTACAGGGAACTTCTTTGTGCTTTTTATTTACTCTGGTGTTACGGCGAGCGTGGACGAGACTTAAGGTAGACTTAACTGTATTTAACGGGATTAAATGACCCAGTTATTTGTTTCCTCTTTGATTTAAAGCTGTGAATGGACAGCAGCAGAGAGGTGTGGCTGCGTGGGAGCAACCAACGAATGAAGGAGAACTACTCTTCCTGATTGAACGCTCACTAAGCTCCTTTAAATATTTTAAGCCCACATCACCAGCACATGTAGATTAAATAACAATGAAGGTAAAGTGGATGAGATTACATCCATATTGTACTCCTGATATTCCCAACATGACTTGAAGGCACTTTGACGACTGTTTTATCGGTGCACGCTGTTTTTAAACCAACTCTCGTGTTGTAGGCAGTCGCCCCCCCTCGTGGCCCAATTGTTGAAAAACGCGTGCTAAAGTGCCTTCTTGGTTGGCAAAACACACTAAACTGCCCCCTTGGCTGGTTAAAACATGATAAACTGCCCTCTTGGGAGCCAAAACGTGTGCTAAAGTGCCCTCTTGGAGCCAAAACATACTCTAAAGTGCCCTCTTGGGAGCCAAAACACACTCTAAAGTGCCCTCTTGGAAGCCAAAACGTGCACTAAAGTGCCCTTCTTTTCGCCCCTGCCCTTCAAAAAGTCTGTGCACGCCACTGGTCCTGACTGAAATATCTCAACAAAAATTGGATGAAATGCCATGAAATGTCCCTTTGCAGACTTAATCCTAATATCTTTGGTGATCCCTTAGCTTTTTCTCCTGCGCTGTCATGAAGTAATTTGTGGTTTTTAAGTGAAATATCTCAACAACTGTTGACCCTCGTCGCTCTCAGGTTTGTCCAATCCTTCACGATCACTTCCGTCAGCCTCAGCTTCACTTTGTATTTAGTGCTAATAGGCAAATGCTAACTGTGTTACAAGCTAAAAGCTAATCTAAGATGATGAACACCGTAGCTTAAACATTACACCAGCTAAACATCAGCATGTTGGGATTTATCTTAAAGGGACAGTGTGTAACGATTTAAGTAATTTATTAACTCAAATCAATGTCTTCTTCATAAGTAAGTCCTCATTGGTGTACAGTTACCTCTGCCAACAATCTGACTTATCCTCCTAAGAGAAGAATTACCTATCTGAATATACATAGCACGGGCAAGCTCTATGGAGGCCGCCATGTCTTTCCGGTTTTAAAAAAACTATGGACTGCAGAGAGGGACACAAAGCACTACGTGGTACTACGTAGTAAGGCTAAACGCATTTTCACTCAGAGCTAGCTTGACTGCGGAACTGAGAGGGAGCTCAGCGAAAGCACTCGTCACTAACAATAACAATAACTAACTACATCTTTACCTCATTACTTGAATCAGTAGAAATACTCAACGCTGTTGGGAAAGAGTCCATATTTTGAAAATGAGTTTCTTGTCCGTCAGGGCCACCGTAGCTTCCAGAACGTCTCCAACGTCTTCAGAACGGGAGGGGTGAGCAAAGGAGTGTTGCAATGTAGAACCTCACAGCTAGATGGCGCTAAATACGCTAAATACGCTAAATAGATATATTACACACTGTTCCTTTAAATAAGGGGTCGGTTGAATTCCATTTTTCTGTGTATGATTCACTGGATCATCCTCGTCAGACTTTCCTTTTCCCATAATTTCTTATTCTTCACATCTTTCCTCGACTTCATGATGTTTTTAATCGAGGTCGAGGAAAAATGTTTTGGGAAAATACTTTTTTTTTTGACTATTCAACACCGCTTCTCATCTCGTTCCCCAGATACACATAAAAACAACAAGTAAACGCAGCGAGTTGAGTCATTCTTTTTGTGAAAAAGATGTTGAAATGCATTCTGGTAAATGTAGGAGTCAGGGTTGTAAATGTACGGAAGTTACTGAGAGTTTTTGTCGTTTTCCCTCAAAAATAATGCGACACATTTCATTCCATTTTCATTTTATTGCACATTATCTCATATGATTGTGTTCTAATTAATAAATCTAGTCTGAACTTCATCGCATCACTTTTTTCTTGATGGTGAGCAGACAAAACATCAAATATTGATTCTAAATGGATGTAAAATGAAAATATAAAAACTAAATGTATCAAACCCGCTGTGTGTCCGTCGTGAGGTGATATTTCAGCAGCATCTTCCTCCCGATTACGAGCTGTTATTTTATTATTTGGCTGGCAGGTTCATGAAGCAGTCTGTGCACGCGGGACGCAGCGGCAGCTATTAATTACCCGATGATTAGATCGTTACGTAACGGGCCGCACGTGCGAGCTATATTAAACTGCTGTGATTCATCGCACACATGGATCCCTGAATGGCAAAACAAAAAGTGTTACGTAATGTAAACTCAGCGCACACATGTGTACTTGATCAAATAAACTGGATGAGAAAGAAGAAGAAGAGAAAAAAAAATCCCTCATTCACTGACGAGATTCGCTTGTGTGAGAGTGTGTTCGCGTGAGTGCGTCCAACTCTGACTGGCAGATTGCTTGCAGTGAAATGTCAGCTGCCCACACCATATGACACGCTGCGCCGCTGTTATGTGTGTGCGCACATATCTGTGTGTGTGTGTGATTAAGTGTGTGTGTCGGCGCTTCATTCACAAGAGTGTGTGAGAGTGACAGGCAGACAAACAGATGGGAGGAGAGCTAAAGAGAGGCAGCAGGGAGCGGGAAAATCAATAGATAACGTCACGTCGTTTATCATACTTCGCTGACACTGTGACACACTGCGATGTTGTGTTTGTTCGGCGGGTTCGCTCCCCTCGAGGGTCCGCGTCCAAAAGATCCAGGATGTTAAAAGCGTCCCGTAAATCCTTGAATGACTTTTTCCAAAAATTGACGTAAAAATGCAGCTAGAGAAGAACAGAAAGTCACACAGAGCGTGACGACAGATGCTCCGTCTTTCGTTGCTCAGCTTCACTAATCTCACCATCATATGTATCGGCCTAATCCTGCACACACACACACACACACACACACACACACATACACACACAGGGATGACTGTGACTCGCCTCGCGGTCTTCTTCACGGGATTAAACGCCGTATACACGCTGGATCGTGTAGAGTTCATGCGTAGGTGTCAGTTATAAACAGCAGATGGAGCCTAAAGGTGTGAGAACTGAAAGCGGTGCAGTCCCTCAAATCGCCTGCAGGGGGCGACTTTGACTGGTTGCAGGAAAAAAAAGTCTGATTGTATGTAAACTTATGAGAAAATGACCCTGACTCGCCTCAGATAACAGTTTCCTGCTGAGTTTGTGGTCTCGAGTCATCATGATGTTCATTTCACGATCGAGAATCGCCACCAGCGCGTCCTCGGGTTCTCAGTCGGATCCGATCAGCACGTCTTCCCCCGGCGCCGCCCGTCTCGTCACTTCTGCGCTCCAAAAAAAAATCAAGATGTCGACGGCCGTAACGCCAAACTGGAGGCTTCAAAAGCGCGCGAGCTCGTGGGGCGACTTCACCGTGACTCCGTCCAATAAATTATTACACGGTCTGCAGTCACAGTGTGTGTAGCCCTGCTGCCGGAGTGGCTGTCGGGGTGTGAGTTGTCGTCATGGCAACTAAGTAATGGGGTTAAGATGGCGAGCGGTGCGTCTGTTTTTCAGTTTTTTGTGTGTGTGCATCTATCTGACCCTCTGCAGCACTACAGTGTGTCTGTTTTGGGAGCGTGTGACGGTATCGCCGACGACGAATTGTGCAGAAGTGTGTGTGCAGAAACACGGACTTCACACACACACACACGGACTTCATGCGAGGCTGTTTTTGTCTGAGCGGTCGTCCAGTTCTGCTGACCGTGTGTGCGTCCGTCGTCCATCATCCGCTCCCCGCCGCTGTAAATCCGTCTCTCTGGCTCCAGAACCATAAAGAGGCTGAGATCGCTCCCTCGGGGCTCCACAGAGAAATCCATGCTCTCTCTATGTGTGGGTTCTAGTCCGGATTCAAATCCGCGCTCGTGTTGTTTCCAGTGTGTGTGTGTGTGTGTGTGTGTGTGTGTGTGTGTGTGCAGCCGCTGAGATGATCCAGCAGAGTCTCAATCTGAATTCAAGTTTCTACCGCAGCAGAAGCTCAGAGGGGATCTGGAAATATTTGACTCTGCAACCAGCGTCATATTGGCCCCCAGAGGCTCCCAGTGCAAATCCATTTCCATTTCTCTGACCGTGTGTGTGTGTGTGTGTGTGTGTGTGTGTGTGTGTGTGTGTGTTCGAGGAATCCATCTGCTGTTTCCTTGTTAAGATCAGCCCCTGAGGGCCCCTTCAGCACAAATCCTCTCCTCCTTCGTGCACCAGCTATCAGGGAGAGGAGCCACACCAGCTTCATGATTCTGCCCCGTCGTCTTCAGCCTGTCTTTGCATTTAACACCACAGGAAAACACGAATTTAAGCATTTTTTTTTAACAGACGTGGACTGGTCTTGGTTGAGGTGCTCTTGGCGACAACACTGCTAGGTTGTTATTCTCGGTTGCGAGTCCTGTATGCTATAAGAGTTTAGGCTAACATCTCTATCCTGCTCTTTGTCTGATTCGGGGAACGTTTACAGTCCGGCGCCGCGACAAACGTCGATGTTACCTGATCCACGTTAATCAGTCTTCATCCTGAATGCCTGACTATAACAATGCAAATTGTAAAAGTGCCTCACCAAATGTTTTTGTCGCCTTAACCTAACCAAACCTCAACAGAAACCTGAATGAAGTAGAGAATAATAAGTGATGTCGGTGTTAAAAAAGGGCAGCAATTAAAGAATACATCCTGCAGCTGTAGTCTCTGTCTTTGAACACATCAGTGCACAATCAAGTTACCAGATTCAGCTGGAAACATTAAAAACTCAACCACAGTCTGCGCTTCTAGCCAACTCACAGACTTTATGTTCTCTAGCTGTCACGGACCCATTGTGTCAAACGTTACCGAGACTTTTGGGCGGTGCAGTGAATCTGCCGCTGTTCTCGCTGTACGCCTGACAGGAGAAGCGCAAAAAAAGTAGGTAAAAGCAGGGGAGGGTTTGACATTTGAAGACGTTTTGATTTAAAACAAAACACACTGCAGGAACTCTGTGTCCCCTGTGTTGCCTTTTCACTACGTGAGAGAGAGTAGAAAGTGTTCTGCGTCTCCGGGGACGGACCGACCCGGAGATAATTGTGGTCAGACCTGCTGGAATCACAGCGAGGTCGTTCTGGCCGTTCCACAGCTTTGATTTTTTACTGTAAGAGAACAAGAAAAACTTCAGATCTACTTTTATTTTGACACACAGCTGAAGGCCGAAGGTCGGGGGAGAATGTGATGTGAGCAGAGTAGAGTATCCACCATGTTCCGGCAGGTTTCCTCTGCCGTCAATTTTTTAAAACCGCGCAACACCAAACGTCAAAAACCTCTCCACTGTACTGCGGCGGGTCGTTGGAGCCGCTGGTTTTTCTTTGCTGATGCTCCGTCTGTGCTGCTAGAGACAAACTGTCAGAATCGTGTGTTTCAGGACCGGGAAGTTTATTGTTTTTTAGAGGATTTGAGGATAGAAACCTTTAAACCGTAAACCCACAGCCTCAACCGAGATATTTAACCTCCAACGTGAGACACGATGTCGAGCGACGCCACGTCTTGGAAGCTTCAAAGTTACTTTAACGATTTGCACTTTTGTGTGAATTCCCAGCTCGTCGAACACAGACGCTTCTCCCGGAATAGACGCTCGGTACACCAGATGTGACAGCTCCCATTAAGAGTTCATCCTGTAGCTTGTAACATGTAATCATCGCCTGTACGTGAAAACTAATGTCAGTATATTCCTGCGTCGTGTGTGTTCATGCTGCCATGTGTTACCTGCTCGCCGCACACCGTGTTGCATCGTTTGATTGTGAGTCGTGGGACGATGTGAGTAATCCTCGTGTTGTGGAGCTCAGAGCCGCACATGTGTGCACATCTGGATGAAACAACAGAGCCGAGGACGATCCGCCACGGCTGCAGAAATTAAGCTCTAATGTCTGAAGATTAATGAGCGGCGTGTCCGTTTATACCCTGTTGACCCTGTGAAAGAATGTCAGCTAACATTAACACGTATTAACTCCACGATCGGATGCTTTAGTTGCTATAAAAATGGGGTCAAAATGTGTGAAAATAACGCTTCTTTACTCACAAACGCTCTTTTTTCTTGTCTCACGTGATGTTTTCTGGCTCGGGTCCAGTTGTACAGTTCAGTGATAATGTGTAGTTTGTCGCTACAATGTGGAAATACCTGCGCGCCCGCATACGAGAGGCGCTCGCTGTTTGTGCCGAAACACCGTTTTTATTGTGAACACACCTTTAAATGCCTCTCTGCTCTCAGCTCGGACTCCGAGCCGCTCGTCTCTGCTCGGCTCCTGCTGCTGTTATTCAGCCTGATTTGACTGACAGGATGTGAGCTGAGCTTAATATGAAAATAGTTTTTCACACTGCACGCCAGATGCTTTGGGGTTAATCCTGTTGTAACACGCTAAAGCTCGACTTTTGGCCTTCTTTGAGTGATAATTCTGCATATTTCTGACAGACTGAAGTGTCCTTTTAGAGCAGTATTGCAACGAATCATAACAATGAGACAAAACTTTTCAGTAAAAGATTTGTTGCAAACAAAAGCGTTGATGTTTGACGACCTGGGAATGACTCTGTCTTTCTCCAGAACCACCTGTTGCAGCTTGAAGTCTCACCTGAACCACAGAAATGAGAAAAGGAAAGTGAAATAAGACACATGAGGAGAGAACTACAAAATAAAACAGGAAGTAACTGCGACAAAGAGTCTTAATTTGGCGTCATTAATGTCAGAGAAAAGCAGCAAATCTTTACATTTGCGAAGCTGGAACTAACTGATTAAAGATTAATTGTCCTAATAGTTCACAACTAATTTTCTTTTGATTGACTGATTGACTGACTGACTAATCAGCAGCTCAACATAAGAGACGTCTCATCAGGAAACCAGGAAGTAGTTCAGGATCCCAAATCTCAAAAGTCGGATTGTTGAACCAAAGACAACCAACACCACCTTCATAATCTGGCAGCATTTCAGACCTGAACCGCAGTTTATTACGGTCATTACAACCGTATAGATTACAGAGTGGGTAATTGACCCAGTGAAGCACCTGCGGGCCTGAGCCGGGTCAGTGGAGGATCAGTCCAGTGGGAGGTGGTGTTGCTTTGGATGGGATCGGCTCCTCTCGCTCTCTCCATGTGCAGCAGCGTGGACGCATGTGGAGAAAGAGGGTCTTTCCCCGTATTCAGCCGTCAGGGATCCTGTCAGGGCTGTTAGGAATGTAAATACCAGTGTGTCACGTGTGTGTGTGTGTGTGTGTGTGTGTGTGAGTAACAGGTGTGTGTGTGTGTGTGTGTGTGTGAGTTTTAGAACCGATCGATTAGTTTCCATCATGTTATTTAACATAAAGAAAGACCCTCTCTCTCTGGGTTTCATGACATCTCTCTCTCTTTTTGCTGAACACACACACACACACACACACACACACACACACACACACACATCTTGTGTGTGTGTGCGTGTGTGTGTGTGTGTGTGTGTGTGTGCGTGCACTGGTAGTTTTCCATGAGGGAAGGTTGTGAGGGCCCCAGGGGAAAGTCTTCACAGAGGGGGAGGAGTCAGCAAAGGAATTCTGTGTCAATGTGTGTGTCTGTGTGTGTGTGTGTGTGTGTGTGTGTGTGTGTGTGACAGCATGATTATGATAATGAAGTTGAAGAGGGAATGTGCGCTGAGGTTCAGCTGTGTGTGTGTGTGTGTGTGAATGAACTCCTATTGAGTAATACCAGCGGCAGAGAAAAAAAAAAAGAGAAAAGCGGAAAAACTGTAAAGTATGAAGAGGTTGTTCATGAGTGTGTGTGTGTGTGTGTGTGTGTGTGTGTGTGTGTGTGTGTGTGTGTGTGTGTGTGAGAGAGGAGTGGAAACTTTTCAACGGCAGACAAAGTTCGCCCGAGTTAAAAGACGGAGAAGACGAAGGAGGCAGCAAAAAGAGAAAAAGGGCCGGGGGAGATAAGGACGTCTGAAGGAGAGACCGAGGGAGAGAGAGAGAGAGAGAGAGAGAGAGAGGGGCCGATGCAGACGGATAGAAAGACAAAGAAATCATTTGTTGTGAGATGCCGGCGTCCTTTCCAAGGACGAGCAGACATGCCGCTGCCGTCATGTGAGGAGACTCCTCCTCGCCCTCGTCTCCTCCTCTGTCTCTCCGGCTCCTCCTCCTCCTCCAACTTGTTCTTTTCCCTCGTCTGACTCGTTTCTCTCTTTCTCCCCCAGAGCTGGAGATGAATGAAACGATGTGAGAGCTGCTGTAGTAGTGAGGGAACACTTGACCGTCTGACCCCCCTTTCTTTCACTTTCTGTTCACGCTGCATAAGATAACTTGGTGGAAACTGGACACGGAATGAGCCAGAAGACGTTTAAAGATGTCACCCTGCAGCCGTAAAGAAAACAGGAAGTCACATTAGAGGTTGAATATTTCACTGAATGTGAACATGAAGAGCTGCAGCGAGCAAGATGTAGAGGATACAGTGTGGATACGCTGATTTAAAGAGCGAAATGAGAGAATTTTAGCCAAAATACATCTTGAATTATCAACAGAATGTGAAGAAATAAAGGTTTTGACATCTAAAGTTAGCATGCTAACAGCTAGCCCTGGGCCTGAATACGTCTTTTCTCAGAGCAGTTCAACGTTCCTGTGCACCGCTAACAAGCTAACCGCGCTAACAGTACCTACAGTCATGGATGTATTAGCGGTGACTCTATTTGTTGGGAGTATTTCTCACATATTGCACCTTTAAGGAGAAATAAAACAATATGTTTTAGATGGAAACTGAAACAAAACTTAACAAATGTTTCTATCCCTTCATACATCATCTATCCGACCTCCCGCGAGCCACTGATTGTCTTCTTCTTCTCTGATAAGTTACCAATGACTCGCTGACCTTTGACCCTCTAAGTAAGCCCAGGTCCTGTCACTGGTGGGGCTTTTATTCTGAAGGCCTCGCTCTGTACACACACCAGCGTCGCTCTGATTGACCTGACAGCCACAAAATGAGTCGCTCGTGAGTTACGTTGTGTTTCGAGACGCGCTTGTACGTCAGATTTTCACACGTTCTTCATCCGCTCGCCACAACATGGGACCTCCACACTTTATTTTGAAACATGCAAGTTCTGTCACGTCGACTTCAGGTTTTGTTTTGGTCATTAAGTGCGATTTACTCGGTGTTAAAACTCGGGATGGGATCATTTTTCAGCTTCAGGCGAAACCTCGTAACACAGCTTGTATAAACATCATCCTCGGTCTGAACGTAACAATTACGCGTCATTCTGTTTTCATAGGTGCGACCGAAATGAGTAAGTAGCAGCGTGTTTACAATTATGGCTCGTCATAATGACAGCCTGCTGTATAAAGTAGCTCGCTTCTTTGAGGAGACAGCCAGCTGAGAGACGGAGCTGTGCAGCGTCCTGCGGCAGGAGAGGGATTTCCAAACCGCAGACAATTAAGCAACGCCCTCGTCCTTATCTGGAGACTTTGAGTTCATGACCCCTCGACAATCTGCGGTGTTTGACGGGCGTTTCAACACATCACACGTCCACTCGCGCCGCTCTCTGTTGATCTTTTGACCCCAGTTCCTCATTTTAACCGTCTTTGTGTTTATACCGACAGAGTTTTCGGCTTGATTTTGATTTTTTAAGGATTTTTTTTGTAGTTTAAGTTTCAAAGCGAACTACAAGTTAATCAGTCAGGATGGAAACGCGACACCCGCGTCGACAGATGCACGTCGGAAGTTCTCGGCGTCGGTGTGTAAGTAGTTTTGCGTCCGTCACCATCCAAGCAACGTTCAAACATCTTTCAGTCGGTGTTGACTTTGACAGAAAGACTGAAGTAAAGTGTACAAAAGTAACCTCGGTAACATCGTCCTTGTAGAACGGATGCTAACAAGCTGATGCTAGCAGGTGATATTTACCGCGTCCCCCCTCAAGCCGAAGCAGATCGGAGCGTTTGATTGGAAGACCGTGCCGTAAATCATGTGGACCCGTCCGACAGTTGCTGTATTCAAATCTAGACTGAAGAGATTGAATGTCCTTTCCTTTCCTTCATGTCGACATGTAAATACCTTCCAAATCCTCCTCTCAGCGTGACGGCCAGCGTTCGAACGAGAATGCAGGTGAGACTCTGCAGTCAGATGTAATTAAACATCATGGGAGAATCTGACACACTTAGTGTTTGGCAGGAACATTCACTTTCCTGCGTCCTCGCTCGGTGGCTACACAGTACAGTATGCATGCATGAGTGTGACAGACAGAGCGAGCAGAGACAGTGGCTCTTTGTTGCCGTTGCCAGGGCTTTGGATCAGCGCTGGCAGCGCCCACAGCCACTCGTTCCTTTCTTTATCCACTCATTTCACTAGTTTTTGCATGCGGTGGACGTAGAATCTACGATATAAAACTCTATTAGTATACTTTTGGAAACATGGCATGATGTAAAATCAGGATTATTTCTGCTCTGGTGTCTCGTTTCTGCCTCTTGGCGAGGAAACACATATTTCGGCGTTATTACTGGGTGTTGCCACGACAGGATGAGATTGAATGTGAAGATAAGAACGTGAGAAATTAAACCTGGTGAAGCTTTGCGGCCTGCTGCACTTTAGAAGAACAGGTGCAGGTTATTTATCCTGAAGGAAGCTAATATTTTGAGCTGTAGATACATTTTGGAAAGTGCAAATTTGCTTGTCGACGTCTCGTTTAATTAGAATACTGAGGAAAGCAACGATCAGAATCAGAAGAATACATCTCTCCGGCTCTTCCCGCCTTCATCTCTCTTCCTCATTCCTCTAATTGCAGCTGTAATCCTCGGCCAGATTAAGGGGATGTGCCGGGTTCTGCAGCGTGTGGTCTGAACGAGCGATGCATAGATCTCCTCCCAGATTACTCAATCCCCCGTCATCATCGCACGGGTTGATGCTGACGAGAACCTCAAATCCAATTTGCTCTGATGTTTTAGGAATGCGATCTGGCAGCAAAGCCAAACCGCCGACCGTCTCCTTCGCGACGGAGATGCCGTAATGTTTGTTGTCTTAACCTCGTTTTGATCGCAGTGAAATGACGTCGGTGATTCGGCCTGGAAGAAACGGGGTTCCTGGCAAACGTTTGGCTCTATAAATAGCGGCGCTCTTTCTTTTGTGTCTCTCTCCCGCCATCAGTCCGACCCGGTTGTGCTTTAATTAGTACGTATTGATGATCCATCCATTCAAACGCTATTTATTGTCTCGTCTTGTTTTGTGAGTGTTTTTTTCTTTGTGGAGTACCAAATACTGAAATGTTCCTCCTCAGTGTCAGCTTCACTTTTGGCCACCACCAAGGCCACTGAAGTTTCAGTCCCATTGTGGAATTAATGTTCATTGTCTTTTCAGTTTTCGTGTGTCAGAATATATCGGTGACTTCCCCAAATTTGTTGTTGTTGTTCTGATAAGCGACCTTTGTCGATGTCATTCCCTCTTTCTTTCTCAATTTGTTGAACTATTCGAATCGTCTTTTAGCATTTAATGACTGATTTCACGACCAAAATCATGATCTTGATACACTTTCCACACTCTACCTCCACTGCTTGAGATAAAACTTCATTATAAGATCATTTTCAGCGTCTCACTGGCTCCGTCCGTTCTCCTAAACCAGTCGTGGAGAGTCGGTTTTCCTTTGGTCACGAGTATTTCTGTCCTGCCTTTTGTTGACATTTGTTCATCCAGTGGGCTTAAGGCATCCGTGTCACCGGGCTTTACTAATTCCTGCCGTTGCGTGTCATCGGCAACGGCTGCTAAAATTGGCCCTGATGACACCACGAGGCCGAGCCGCTTCCTGTTCGACTCCTGGTGGTTTTGATTTTTTGGCGCAGTGTAACTCAAACTGAGCTGTGCGTGAAAGGAGCGTTCAGTTCCTCTATCCCAGATATCTCCAGTAGCAGCTGAGTGAGAAGGCCGGGGCTGGTGGAGTCTCACGTCTGCTCCTCATGTTGTCGTTTTCTCTCCCATCTGGGATTCTTTTCCTCTGTAGAGGCTACAGAGCACAAAGCTCTTACATCTACACTGTTCTGGTGAAAGCCATCTGTTTCCAACGCAGTCCCTCTCTCTGAAAACAACCCTAAATTGTCCGTAAATGTGAAACTTGAGTAAAGAGTCAACAGAGCTTTTCCCTCTCTGAGAATCTGGCCTGACACAAACACCCTGGTTGGGAATTTCGAGCAGGTGCGTGAAGTCCCCGACTCCCTATTTGGGTGAATTTACAAAGATCTTTTTTGGCCGAGTCAGCGACCACGACGCTCATGAGATTTCACGTTTATATCAGTTCAGTGGCTCCTAAACCAACAGAACTATTACTGGTTTGTTGGTGTTCCTCACTACAAAGACGGACCTACTGAGTAAGCGCTGGTGATGGTGTCGGCCGCTGCCAGCATTAAAGCTTGTGCCTGGCAGTAACAACAACCAGTGTGCGTCAGAGAGACGCTCTGATGGGAATTGTAGGTGTCACCAGCCAATGCTTTTTAAAAAATTGGGACAGCAGAAGCATTAGCAGGGAGTTTCTCCAGCACAGTCTTGGTGCTGGGTAAAGTCAGCTCCATTCTGTTTAGTCTGACACACTTACTCGAGTAAAAAAGACTCGTGCCGAAGTTCACAAGTCAGAATATCATCGAAAACGGGCGACGTAATGCATAAAAAAGGGTATTTTGATGGTTTTAATTGGAGCGCTTTAGATACAGTAAGTGCAGCAGTGCACTGTGGGAAAGCTCGACTCCCAGTGGGCTGAGAAACATGCCGTTCTCATAACGTGGTGGGCTGGAATTCGACTTATGATTGTGGTTATATTCACTTCCTCGCTGCGTTTCCCATCACGCTACATGCTTCGTATGTTTCTGTGTAGTTTATGTGACAGTAAAACAGAACAAGTCACAGGTTTGGTCGTTGTGTTTCTTGCGATGGCTGCCGGAGAAGACAATAGATCTTTGTCTGTTCGGGCCTCTTTTGGAGGAGGAGGAATGACTGAACGCGGCAAATTTTTCTCCCCACATGATCTGAAGTTTTCACTTCCCCCGCCGGAGATGAAGTGGCAGCTTGACAACCTAAATGTCCAACGCCACTGGACGTAAACTATTCAGCATTAAGTTTATAACATTCCGTACGTTCAGACCTTTGTTGTCTTATTTTGTTGAGTTATCCCAAGTGTTTCTCAGCCGTCAACATTACAGAATATAACCAACTAATTGGAGGTCAACATGGCGGATGAGGAGTAGAACTATCTTTAATGCAATATGGTGTTTTAAAGGTCCAATTTTTAAGGTAGCTGATTATTGAGTTTCATTCCCAACTCGGCAGGATTTGACCAACGGGGATTCAATAATGAACCATCATGAAAAAT
This sequence comes from Sparus aurata, assembly GCF_900880675.1. Taxonomy (NCBI): domain Eukaryota; kingdom Metazoa; phylum Chordata; class Actinopteri; order Spariformes; family Sparidae; genus Sparus; species Sparus aurata. Next base: position 15,701,419 of record NC_044210.1, read on the forward strand.
TGGACCTTTAATGGTGCAAATGGAGAAATATAAAAGTTATTTCAAGGCCATAGTCCAGTCATCTGTTTTAAGGAACTTTTATGATAATATGTTTGGTTTAAAAGTAAATAATTGGCTTTAATTTGAGGCCTTGGCTCTACAAAGACATTTTCCCAATGATTTTGTTTGTCCAGTGAATAAAAATCTGTATTAAGGTAATTGGGCGGCACTGTGCTGACACTGCAACCAGGCGTAGTAAACACATTTTTATTTCATCCTCGCCAAATAAACTTCAGGCAGCTTGTCAGTGTCTCAGTCAGCGGTGTTGGAATCACCGTTTAACCGTCTGATTGACCCTCTTCTTCCTCCTCTCAGTGCTTCAGCGCTGGACGTCTATCAAATAGTAACAGCTATAAAAAAAAAAAGCAAAGGTTGCATTTTAAAATTCGTCTACGTCACGCTTGGTACAAAGGTGAAGACAAGGTCAACGTTCAGCAGAGTGAAACATGTCCAATATATCTTTATATTCACTTTAAGGACATTTTAAATGACTTTTTAATGTACAAACCCATAAAAAAATGTCTTTATATCATCTGTCTTACCACTAGATGTATTTAACTGTTGATACAGTTTGGTTCTTATCCTCTGAGGTTTTGAGATATCTGCCTCTGAGGTTTCTGGAGGATTTATTCACAAGCTTTGTATACGTTTACCCTGATAATATTAGTATTCCCCTTCTGCTCACTACTAGTGGCATTCAAAGGCCACGTTCTACGTCTCCAGCCCCCGCGCTGTTTATGTATAGCAGACATTGTTTGAGGTTAAACAAGAGCCCTATACTGTGTTAATTACGCCGTTAAAAACCCCCATCAGCAGCATAAAAACTCAGAGGGAGCCACTTAGTCTCAATCATGGTTTTGCTGTTTCTTTTCTCTTTGGGTTTCGGTGATGCTGGAGTGACATCACTGCAGCGTGGGAGGCCCATTTCCCAAAGACTCAAACGTGCTTCAGCTCCAAAATCCCGCGTGTGAAAGCGTAAACTGAAATTTCTCGCGGTGTGTGAATGTGTGTGAGTGGAGGGCGTGGCCCGCGTGGCATTGTGAGGCTAAAGACGCAGGTACCGGGAGGTATGCGCACACACACACACACACACATCGACAGCCTCCGACGTGATGTGCCGTGAAGCACGTGTTGTTAGTTAGTTTGCATCCCAATGGGTTGCGGCGGGATCATTACGAGCAAGCGCGCCCACAAAGCCAATTTCCACCCGGGTTCCATTGTGTTGTGGCGAGCTGCGGCCATTATCCGAGTGGATAATACAGGAAAAATTGGTTTTTTTTTTTCAAAATTTAATTTTGGATTGGAGCTGTCCCCGTAAGGGTTTCTCTCCATCTCTTACATTACCGTCCTCTTCTTCCTGGATCTGTTTCATCCTCCTGAATAGAGCGAGGACAAATTAAATTCAATACACTGCCACGGCCGGTTCTGTGGGCCTCTGTGACACTGAAAGCAGCAACAACATGAGCTGCATTCACCGCACAACAACAAGAACTATCCCTAATCTATCTTTTACCTCTTTAGTCTCTCACAATTCCTATTTTACGACCCCCCCTCCACCCGCGGCTTTCTCTTTCTGTGCCGCCCGTCCCCCTCCTCCCTGCATAGCCCGGCGACTATAAACAGTTGGAAGTTTACTACAAACACATCCAACAGCCAGCAAGGACGGTCCCTCCCCCCCCCCCTGCGAGTCACAATGAACAGGAAGAGCACTTTATGGCAGCGTGGAGACTTCAGGGTCACGCGTGTCCTTCGGCGCTGCACAGGTGGCCGCCATGGCTCCGTGACGACACCGCGGCTCGGAAAAGCTCCTGTCACAATTTGTGGCATTCGGCTCGTCACCGCCGCGACGGAGGGATCACTTGTCACTGTTCAAGGACACGCTGGAGGTGGCTCAATCATTCATTTCAAGCCCTGTTTATGGCACACACACACACACACACACACACACTCTTAGGTGGAGCTCACAAACTTCTTATTGTGTTCCTGTTAATATGTCAGCAGAACCTGTTGAATAAGTATTCGCGTCCTGGTGTTGCGAGTTAGCGCCTAAATCCTCACCTGAAGTGCTCAGAGAACCCACAAATCGGGCCTCAATTGGGTTTTTTCCCAGGACGATTAACGTATATTAATCCGTTTCGCCGCCGTATGGGAGCAGCGGGCAGTCGGCCAAGGACATTTTCTTTCCTGCTCGCTCAGTGTTGCAGCACTGTGAAGCTATGCTAAACACAATGCGTAGTTGCGAAACAATAGAATACTTCAGTGCAAGTGTACTTCAGAATAGTGGCAGTAATTCAACAATACGACAAGAAGTAAAACTACGCTTGAATTTGTTCTGGTTTAACACAAAAAAACACGCTGAATACACTTGAAATTGTGCTTTTCTGCAGTTTAAATGATGTTAACTAATCTGTTAACTTGTCATTAACATGCTTTAAGTGCACCGGCTTCATATATTCTCTGGTATGCAGAGAAGGGTCAGTGTTGTGAAAGACATTCCAGTTGTGAATCGATTTCAAGGTGTTGTCTCTTTTTTTTGTTGCTGGTGTGTTTCAGGGCACGTTGACCTCAGACAGAGAGGGAAAGCTAAAGGAGATCCCCTCCTTTTTCTTTTTTTCTTTTTGCATTCCACTTGTTATCTCTCCCACGAGCAGCAGTTTGGTCTCAACCTCTCGAGTCCTCCCGGGAAAAAAAAAAAGAGTCAGTCTGCTCTCATCAGCTTCTCACCTCTTTGTTATTCAAACGCCTCGTTCGGGCTCTGAGCAATCAGTCACCGGCAGAACTGGACTTTCACCTTTCCACCCCTGCCTTTATCTCCACGTCTCTCATTCACTATTCCACTATCTTTTTGGAGGTTCATCACTTGTTTGTACTGTAAACTAAACACACGCAGACGGACACATGGGGATTCACTCGGCTGGGGGGGAGGGAGGGGAGGGAGGTTTGGGGTTTTTGAAGGGCGTCCGGGTTGTTGGAACCACCTACCTGTGGCGGGTAGAGGTCGAAGTGAAGCTGAGAGGAAAAGGAGAGAGGAAAGGAGTAAATGAGTAAGGAGTGAAAGACGGGAAGCGGTGAGAACAAAACAGGGAAGTTGAGCAAGACCTACCCCTCCCCCTCCTCCCACAACTCCACCCTCCAGTAACCCCAGTCTCCTCCCCAGAGTGCCGCTACTACTCACCTGTCCAGTTTCACCCCCTCCTCTCTCTCTCTCTCTCAACCGTCCTCCTCCTCCCCCCCCCAAGCCCCTCCTCTCAGGGGGGCAGGTGGGTATAAAGGTATGCTAATGCCAGGCGACCTATCTTCTCTGCTCTGGAGAGTGTGAAAGACACAGGACACGGCCGGGCTGAGAGAGAGAGAGAGAGAGAGAGAAAGTGTGTGTGAGAGAGAGAGAGAGAGGCGGAGTAGGAAAGCAGCAATTTAAAAAGACAATTGGATTGACTGTTCTCAGACTCGCAGTGCAACCATGGGGCTAGGAGTAAGTATTGAGACTTTGTCACATGTTTTGGCCTGCTTCTCTAAGAGTCTTTCAGATTCAGGGTCGAGATTAGGCCGGTTATGTTTCTGCAGTTTTTGAGCTCAGTCAAGTTTCAGTCACAGGTTGTTTGGGTTAACTTTGACAGACGTAGTTTTTTTTTAAAGATCTTCCTCACAGTCGTTTCTTTTGGTTTCTTCTTGAGTTTTTCAAGATCTCGTCATCGCTTTCAAATCTTATTTTATGAGAGTAATCCACGGCACCGTCCTGACAATGATTAACGCAAGTTTTACAGCATGTTTGAACAGCAAAGTTGACACTGCTTTCCCCTCCTGCTTGTGCAACAAAAGAGGAAACGTCGGGGCAATCTCCCCGCTCGTGCTCGGTCTGATTTTGTCTAATTTCCCCCAATGCAGCGAGGGAAAGAGGAGTACAAGCTGGCGGCCACCTCCGATGGCAAGGAGAAGAAGAAGAAGAAGGGCAAGAAGGGGGAGAAGGACATGGATGAGCTGAAGAAAGAAGTCGACCTGGTGAGTACACAAACAAAAGCCGAGCCACTCTGTAATTATCTTAAAGCGCTTGATTAGGCGCAGCTTCAGGAGGAGAACACTCTCCAAAGTGACTCCTGTAAATCTCATCTCACTGTGTTTTGAACTTAATCAACTCTTGGAGGGGCGAAGCAGAACGACCTCCTTGAGCTTTGTTGAACACAGTGTTTGCCTCATACTTAATGACAGTCCTATTCAGGCCTTGTTAACACTGTAAGTCGCCTCCATTGGTCGAGGCGATGACACGGTCGCGGTCCGAGACAAACCGCCGCTTTGACCTCGGCGGGCGAGTCACATGAGATGCAGCCGTCTGCCCCGCGTTTCGCAAAAAAAGATTGCTGCTTACACCGCTGCATGCTCTGTCACATGTTATTAAGGAGTTCACATCCCTAATTAACTTCTAAGTCGTGCTTATCTGGAATCGGTTCGGCTCTGTTGTCATCATTGTTTGTCAGCTCGTCCTCGTCGCGCAGCCGGTAAACATATATTATCCTGCAAACCATCAGATCAGCAGAGAGGAAGCTTTGTTTTTTTAATCTGCAGCCACAATCTTGAGAACTTTCACCACTTCTGCTGCGACTCGTAGAATTGTGCAGTGTGTAAGGTTTTGCATGCACTGTGGGGTTTAGGTGGGTTTGACATTTCCTGTGCGGAGCAGTCGCCCCGATTTCCACTGGTGTCAGCGTTTTTCTCGATCTGTGGCCGGCTGAGGTCATTTCCCAAGGTCAGCGAGACGCTCGTGCACCGAGTTCATCCCAAGCAGATGAAGAAAAAAACAGGCTCACAGAGTGTTTTCAGAGTGTTTGTTGAAATCTAAACGGTGGTATTTAGCAGTTTCACGAGTTTCCCAAACGTGTTCCGACCGTCCGTGAGCCGTCGTTAAAGTGGTTTGCCGAGAGACGAGGTAGCTTTTGTGTCCTTCACAAGGTCAGAAGGTCGTCTTAAAGCACGAAGGAAGGTTAAAGAGTTCCCGCTGAAGAGTAGATCAAAATCAGAATAACGCGACTTTCCTGTAATTTCACGACCTTTGACTTTCACAAGGTCGTTGCGTCCACCTGTGGATCGATGCCGTCAATCAACAGGTTCAGCAAAGTAACTTCTCAAAACTGTAACTACAAAACAATCTGAATGTCGCAGCTTATAATTAAGTCTTCATTTGCTGCTTTTCCCTTCGTCCTTCTCCTCACAATGTCAGCCAGCAGGTCACCGAGGCCGGCAGGTTATTAGGTAATAAAATCCCCATCCAGGTGACATATTAATGATCGTTGTCCTCTCGACGTCTTAACTAGATCTCGAAGTCCTGCCGCCGCTGAAGGACATCTCAATGCCGTATCACCAGTCGGGCCATAACCTCCCCCGGTTTAGCGTAATCATTTACCGCAATTAAAAGCGGGGCGCCGTCTTTGATGTGTCTTCCAGCTGCTTAAAGTGCATCAACTCCTCGGGAAGGCGTTCATTTGCAGCACAAACATTGGAACAGAGATTTGCTGTCACTGATTAATCGATTTATTGTTCAGTCTATCGATGGAATGTCAAAGAAACCGTCCAACTATAACCCAAAGACTTCTTCACTCGCAATCACAAGTAGCAAAGAAAAGCAGCAACTTAAACCAATAATTGAAATGCTTCGTCTGGTTGAACTCTAGTTAAAGAACAACAGCACATTGGACAGTAGTAGAACAGTAGTGGGTGTGTAGGTGTGTCTCCATGGAGCCCACATGTTAATGATTATTGCACCATCATACTTGCGCCATCATATCGCCGCATTAACCGAGGCGCCAAAGTCCAGCCGAAGACAATGGAACCAGTCCCATGGCAACCGAACGCAGGCGGCGATTCTGATCGAATGTGACAAAGTCCAACAGAAAAGTGCTAAATATAGACTCACGCTCCGGTTGATTTTCTCAAACGAGTCCACACATGTGTGTTTACGAGTGAAGAAAGCCTCTCCTCAGCCTTCAAAAGATCTGCTGACTAACAGCGCAAAAAAGAAAAAAGGCAGCAGTCTTTTGAAGCATGTGATGAAACGTTATCCATGGCACATTTGGCACGGAGCGCTCTGCCTGCTTGTTATGATGCAGAACGATGGCAGGCCGGGCAGAAGAGTGCAATTACACCCATTTTGGTCCAGCGCCGTGAATGCGGAGGGACCGCCGTCACCCATAAACAGCTTCGGACGGTCAAATCACTGTTATGTAAATGTCTGATTGCACACAACCGCCAGTGATGAGGGCGTGACGAGCTGTGAAGTAATCACCGAGGGGAAAACATATTAGCGCCGCAGCAAAATGGAAAATTCGGAACGGTTTCGAACACAACACAAGAATTTGTCACATATGTGTGGTCAGTTTAGCCGCCACGGAAACCAGAGTGGGCGTCTTTACTCGGGGTGCTTCACCCTCTCGCGTGCTGCACAAAGACTACAATAGTTTGTTGTTCCGCAGTATGAAAAGACCGAACGGTGGGAGTCGAGATATTACTGCAGATCATCCAAATTACATTGGAAGAGCCTCTGTTCATTCACTCGCTGGAGGCGATATTTAAAAAACACACAGTGTGGGTGTATGAATGTGCCAGTTCTTCTGGTTGCTCATTTGAAGATCCACTTTGGATCTTTCATTTCAAAATAAAGTGGATAAAACCTTATAATCTTTGATCGAAACTGACCGGAAAACACGATTTTGTCTGATCAAATTCACCAAAATGTTGTGAGTCTGAAAGACTGGGCTCCATTCTTGGGTGCAAACACCGCTGGGTGCAAACACCAGTGTGTCAGTCGGGTGTCTGTTTGGCTGGATGGACTGTTTGCTCGCAGCAAACTGACTGTTTGGATGAGTCCTTACACGAGTGAGCTCACGGCGGCTTAGCCCTCGTGTTTGGCTGCGAGTGCTCGATCATCAGCAGACTCTGGTGTTACTCGAATGTCTGCCTTTGGACTAATCTTAAAATCACACTGTATGGCCCGGCGTGCATCCGTAATCCTCGTCAGACGGCTGAGTTTGCCTGCTCTTCTTTTACCTCTGGAGGACATGACGGGACAGTTTTTTAATCCTCAAAGGAGATAATATCAGCGGGTTTAGAAGGACGGGGATTTTTGATTTGTTTTACACAAAGTCTCACAATCCTTTCTCTCTCTCTCTCCACAGGATGATCACAAGCTAACCCTGGATGAACTTCACCGAAAGTATGGAACCGACCTCAGCAGGGTGAGCACGCATCATTTGCTTGCTGTTTGAGTGTGAGATGCTATCAGAGTGACAGTTACTCGCTGGAGTTGTTGTGCCGACAACTTCACAGAGGCAGATAAGCCCAGAGGCCAGGGAAGATCTCACAGAGCAGACTTGAGGTCTAAAGCACACACTGTTACTCAGAGACCGACCTGTAGCTGTTTTCTCATGTGGTTATCCACCATTTAGGCAACTTAGAGTGGTGCGAAGTAGAAACAGACTCTTAAAGGGGTCAGTTCAATAACTCAAGTCTAATTTCTTCCACAAAAAGTTTAAATAAAAACAACAAAATACAGTCTACAATCTGATCCCAGCACACGTCTGAACAATTAAGCACAATTAGCAACCATTAGCGGCTAACGTGCAGGACTTGGACTCAACAGTTTAAGTTAAAAAAGGCTTCTGTTTGCATTAACTTAATAATCCTCTGACCAGCCTGTGCTGTTACTATACACCCCCTACTGCATGGGAGGAACATTACACTTAAATACAAAGACGCCAGAAAATCTTTTTCTTTCCTAAATTTCTGTGTCCAGGCTATATGAAGCTCAAAGCGCTGAAATAAAGAGAAAGCAACATCTTTTTGGCGTGTAGCCTCTCTTAAAACAAAGCAGTGCTTACTTTAAGATATGTAAAGTGTCTTGAAAAGGTAAGATTGAAAGAAAATAGAGAAAAGCGTCAAGAAATAAACCTTTAACTTAAAGTTTTGAACCCTAATATTTGATTTATGATCAATTGGGGGCATCCCAAGGCCCAGGTTGGGAACAACTGCTATCAATAATCCAGTGTTACTAAATGTTCACAGATAAATCTGCAGATTATCATCATGTATCTAAAAACAACCGTCAATTAAAGCAAAAAACTCTCTACATGGCTGAATGCTGCTTCAGAGTTAGGAGAGAAAATGTTGTGATTTGCGTCACATGACCCTTTAAAGTGTGAACAAATGTCACATTGTACAGATAAAGTTGGAGCCACAGCTGCTACACAGAATGCACTGTTCATGTTTCGGCCATGGTCTTCATCCAGCTGAGGACACGCACACCCAGAGTCCCATTACACAACCCGATACAACCCTACACAGGCCGAATGCTTGACTGATGCTGATTACCCGCTGACATCTGATCCGTCTGAGTTTGCCCCAAAACAAAGGCGTCATTCACGCAGGAACACCGCTCATATTGAGCCTTCCAACAAGAAATTAAATGCCGGTTTTCACTCCTCGTTCCCGTTCTAAAGAGACCTTCATTCACACTTTACTCTTAAGGCTTCTGCATTTATCTAAACTATAACAAAATGTGACCACGACCTTGTAGTTGCACACGTTGTTCGTTGATAATCGAGACACAAGCGACCAGATTGTCCTGTCTCCTGTTATCACTCAACACTGATTAACCTCACGCCGAAAAGTCTACCCAAACGTGATTGTGAAAACAGGAAGCAGTAATTGTAAGATGACTTGAGATCTTTCCTCCTGCGGATGTGGCTTCTTTTGTTTATGCTTCTGCTAAACGTTAATCCACCAGTTGCTGAGGTAATAGCAGTGTTACCTGTATACAAAATAAAACCGCTCAGCAGGAAACGCGGGGTCCTGGCTCGTCCTTCAAAGTGCTTCCTTCTGGTAAACGAGGACAAAGAGTGAGGTGGACTCGCATGTTTGACTATAATGAGTTTCCTCAGTTTAACAATCTCTTTTTTCTGTGCAGTATTTTCGTTAACACGCATTGTTTGTATCTTTTTTTAGGGTCTTTCCAACTCCAGAGCAAAAGAGATCCTTGCCCGAGACGGCCCGAACGCCCTAACGCCTCCTCCTACGACGCCCGAATGGGTCAAGTTCTGTAGACAGGTAAAAAAAAAACATCATACAAAACAAAGAACTGTTTTGCATTCATTCAAATTGTATGCAAATGTGATTTGTGTTCCCTTGAAACTAGAACGTTGCTCTCTCTTGTTGTCTAGCTGTTTGGTGGTTTCTCCATGCTGCTGTGGATCGGTGCCATCCTCTGCTTCCTCGCTTACGGTATCCAGGCTGCCTCAGAAGACGAACCCGCCAATGACAACGTAAGGAGGTCTTCGCTGGTGAAAGATAGTTACAGAATTAAAACCACCGGAGATGAACAGACTAACGTTGCCTCTCACTTCCCGTAGTTGTACCTTGGTGTCGTGCTTTCCGCTGTCGTCATCATCACCGGTTGCTTCTCCTACTACCAAGAGGCCAAGAGCTCCAAGATCATGGATTCCTTCAAGAACCTGGTCCCACAGGTGAGTTATTTCTGGCTTTTGTACACTAACAATAGAACATGTTGCACAATGCCAAGAAGCAGTGTTGCGCCATCGGCGTTACCACACTGTTGATAGATTTCCATTCATCAACTCGTGACTTGCTCCTGGGAATAAACGCAGAACTCGTGAAGTGTGATGTGTCACCTCTTCAGAAATCCCCCCTAAAAATGTGCATCTCGTTTTTGTTTTTTTTTCACAGCAAGCCCTGGTCCTCCGTGACGGCGAGAAGAAGAGCATCAACGCTGAAGAGGTGGTGGTCGGAGATCTGGTGGAGGTGAAGGGCGGAGACAGGATCCCCGCCGATCTGAGAATCATCTCTGCTCACGGCTGCAAGGTCCGTATGAACATTCGTCAGACGGGACAAAATAAATTGTTGTGGTCAGAGTTGCTTAACATCTGATGGGAAGTACAGCGTGTTGACAGGCGTGGTTTGTTACATATCAGTGTGCTTCCTCTGAATCATTTTCTGACAAAAGTTTTGCAAGTTTTACAAAATTACATCATCTCAGTTCAAACGTTTGTTCCTGAGTTTAAATGTTATTCAGAAGTAGCAACCAATAGGCGGAAAGTTGATCCCACGACATGGTTTTAATAACAGCTCTAATTGATGGCATATTAATTCATTTTGTTATTATCTTGGAAGGTTTTGTTTGTCGAATTCAGTTCCTTTTGGTGCATTTTTGGTATTTCATTCTGGCTTTATTTCCCCTCCTTCAGGTGGACAACTCCTCTCTGACCGGTGAATCCGAGCCCCAGACTCGTACTCCTGACTTCTCCAACGACAACCCTCTGGAAACCAGGAACATTGTTTTCTTCTCTACCAACTGTGTTGAAGGTAAAGACCCATTAGGTGGCAGACAAGACAGAAATCATAGTGTCAAGTTAAGTCCAAGTCAGAAGGAAATTAAACGGAGACTCTTGGTCCTTCCAGGTACCGCCAGAGGAGTCGTCATCAACACTGGAGATCACACTGTCATGGGTCGTATCGCCACCCTTGCTTCCAGTCTGGATGGTGGCAAAACACCCATCGCCAAGGAGATCGAGCATTTCATCCACATCATCACCGGCGTGGCCGTCTTCCTGGGCGTTTCCTTCTTCATCCTCTCCCTCATCCTCGGGTATGGCTGGCTGGAGGCCGTCATCTTCCTCATTGGTATCATTGTCGCCAACGTGCCAGAAGGTCTCCTGGCTACTGTCACTGTGAGTCCTGCTGTTTCTTGTCTATTAAAGATCCAATTATAATCCCAAAGACAACTAACTGAGCAAGCGATCCCGTCTCTAGGTGTGTCTGACGCTGACTGCTAAGCGTATGGCCAAGAAGAACTGCCTGGTGAAGAACTTGGAAGCTGTGGAGACGCTGGGCTCCACCTCCACCATCTGCTCTGACAAGACCGGCACCCTGACCCAGAACAGGATGACCGTGGCCCACATGTGGTTCGACAACCAGATCCACGAGGCCGACACCACTGAGAACCAGAGCGGGACCTCCTTCGACAAGACCTCGGCCTCCTGGTCCGCCCTGGCGAGAATCGCCGGACTCTGCAACCGCGCCGTCTTCCTGGCTGAGCAGAACAACGTCCCCATCCTGAAGGTGAAAAGCTCATAGTCTACACAAAATGTTGTGCTCTGGTTAACCCATTCTGACCCCCACAAAAGAATCTGAATTATTCACCAGCGGAAGAAGATATCAATAACACCATCTCTTAGTCGTGGTTGTAAATAAGCACCGAGCAGAATTCTCTTCCCGATTGCTTCATGGAATATTTTCTTCCTTGAAACATTTTTTCTGAGACGAATCCCGAGACGCAGCGTGGGAGGTGACTTGGCATTATTGCTTGGCAAGAACAGTTTTGGATCCAAAGACCAAATGCAGCTTCGGCCAAACTGCACAACAAATCTTTATAAAAAAGCACTCAACATAATTAGAGGCTACCTTAGAAATATGTAGTAGCGGTTATGGCGAGAGGTGTCTAGACAAAGCCATTGATTTACTTCTTAATGAGTTTGTTTCCCTCTCAAAGTTCACAGTGGGAGCAGGAGAATGTAGGACAGGCTTTTTGTTGTGTTGCTTTAGTCCAAATACCTCTTTTCTTTCCATCATTGTGTTGAAGTTACTGGTGGTCGATCAAAGTATGTGAACTGTATGTGACTGTAAATTTGCCTCAATCCCACTGATTTAACTTCTTCGGGGTTTGCTGATATCCACAGAGAGATGTAGCCGGTGACGCCTCAGAAGCTGCCCTGCTGAAGTGTATCGAGCTGTGCTGCGGATCCGTCGGCGGCATGAGAGACAAATACCCCAAGATTTCTGAGATCCCCTTCAACTCCACCAACAAATACCAGGTAAAGAGTCCACATAGCGTCCGAGACCCTAATCCTAACCCTAACCCTTAGACAGTGCTTTTCAGTGGTATCTGAGGGTAATTTGCGCCCCCTGGTGGTTGTCTTACTTCATTTTTGAGTATTGTTTTAGGTAAAACTTTTATTTTTGGCATCATTACTGGGTGCAACAAAACAAGTATTTAAAATCCAACCCTCCTCTTTGTCCCACAGCTCTCCATCCACAAGAACACAACTCCCGGAGAGACCAAGCACCTGCTGGTGATGAAGGGAGCCCCGGAGAGGATTCTGGACCGCTGCTCCACCATCGTGATCCAGGGCAAAGAGCAGCCTCTGGACGACGAGATGAAAGACGCTTTCCAGAACGCCTACGTGGAGCTGGGTGGACTTGGAGAGAGAGTGCTGGGTACGATATAGCTCCACTCTGTAGCTGCATCCTTTAGTCTTTGATTTGTTATGGGGAGAAAAAGATGTCAAGCATTTTTTCTTCTTGTCTTACACAGGTTTCTGCCATTTCCACCTGCCCGATGACCAGTTCCCAGAAGGCTTTGCTTTCGACACTGAGGAGGTGAACTTCCCCACTGAGAACCTGTGCTTCGTCGGCCTCATGTCCATGATCGACCCTCCTCGTGCTGCCGTGCCCGACGCTGTCGGCAAATGCAGGAGCGCCGGAATCAAGGTACGTATCTGGAGTCTTTTCCAAACATAAAAGTCCATAATTTCAACATTAGTTTAACAACCGTGTTCTGTGTCTTAACTTCTTCTCCGTTAGGTTATCATGGTCACTGGTGATCATCCCATCACTGCCAAGGCCATCGCTAAGGGGGTGGGTATCATCTCCGAAGGCAACGAGACCGTTGAAGACATTGCAGCCCGCTTGAATGTTCCCCTCTCAGAGGTCAACCCCAGGTCAGTACGTCAAGAATACAACATCAGGAAGTCTTCCTCCTGCGACAGTTCTTCCTTATACTTGGACTAATAGAGCACAATTAAATCAGCTTTGGCTAACGAGGTCCTGCAGTCTCCTCGGCCAAAAAGCCTTTCACCATTAATTCACTGCAGACGAATAAATCTATGAGTCTCTGAGCTGGTGGCTTCATCGGCAGCTTTAGTCTGGCGTCGGCGGCAGTCTTGCATAGTGTGACTGATAAAAAGTTCAAAATTGGAACATGTTTTAGGAAAATGCAGATCGCCATCATTTTACTTTCAGGGTAGTCAAAGATGCTCTCTGTTTTCTGAGGGAGTTTCCTGTTTTCCCAGTTCTTCCCCATGATTTTCTTCCTGTATCAAACCCAGTATCCTCCAGTTTTTTCCTGAGTTTGTCCTCACACTGCTGTGATTTCCTCCCCAGGGATGCCAAGGCCTGCGTTGTCCACGGTGGCGAGCTGAAAGACATGACCCCGGAGCATCTTGACGATATTCTGCAACATCACACTGAGATCGTGTTCGCCAGAACTTCCCCTCAGCAGAAACTCATCATTGTGGAAGGTTGCCAGAGACAGGTCAGCGTCAAAGACACAAATAAGGATTAGAAAGATTTCAGAGTTTCTTGTAGATTTTGTGACACTTCTTTTCTCTCTCTGTCTTCAGGGAGCCATCGTGGCCGTGACAGGTGACGGTGTGAACGACTCTCCTGCCCTGAAGAAGGCCGACATCGGTGTTGCCATGGGTATCGCCGGGTCCGACGTCTCCAAGCAGGCCGCCGACATGATCCTGCTGGACGACAACTTCGCCTCCATCGTTACAGGAGTGGAAGAAGGTAAGACCTGCAGAAATGTGGAAAAAAAAACATCATCACGCCCGCTCGAGTTTCTTCATAATCTAAAATTCTACTATTTGTTTGTCAGGCCGTCTGATCTTTGACAACTTGAAGAAGTCCATCGCCTACACTCTGACCAGCAACATCCCTGAGATCTCACCCTTCCTCCTCTTCATCATCGCCAACATCCCTCTGCCCCTGGGAACCGTCACCATCCTCTGTATCGACCTGGGAACTGACATGGTGAGCTCTTAAGAAGAGATTAAAAAAGATACAGAATGTTTTGATAGGTGTACAACTTACTTAATTGGCATTTTTACATGCTTGTTGTCGTCCAGGTTCCCGCCATCTCCCTGGCTTACGAAGCAGCTGAGAGCGACATCATGAAGAGACAGCCCAGAAACCCAAAAACAGACAAACTGGTCAATGAAAGGCTTATTAGTATAGCCTACGGACAGATCGGTAAGTACATCGCACTATGCTCCTGACAGAAATGTCTGCTGGTTATGTAGTCCCCGTCCAACGTACCACTGCTCTTCTTCTCCGTCAGGTATGATGCAGGCCACAGCTGGCTTCTTTACCTACTTTGTGATCCTGGCTGAAAATGGCTTCCTCCCCGCGGACCTGCTGGGGATCAGAGTGCTGTGGGACGACAAATATGTAAATGACCTGGAAGACAGCTACGGACAGCAGTGGGTCAGTAAAAGTCGAGATGTTTATGATGATCCGAGCTTTCCGTGTGTTTGTCTTGGAGAAAAGTGCGCTCATCTTCTTTTTTGTCAAACGTTCCGTCCACCAGACATACGACAGCAGAAAGATCGTAGAGTTCACCTGCCACACGTCCTTCTTCGCCAGCATCGTGATCGTCCAGTGGGCCGATCTGATCATCTGCAAGACCAGGAGGAACTCCATCCTGCAGCAGGGAATGAAGTACGTGCATATAAAGAGACTGATAAAGACGTCGCTCTCATAAACTAACAGAGTTCAGTTCTAACTGTGGTGACTCGTTGCCTTCACAGGAACCGTATCCTCATCTTCGGTCTGTTTGAGGAGACAGCTCTGGCTGCCTTCCTGTCATATTGCCCGGGCATGGACGTTGCCCTCAGAATGTATCCTCTCAAGTGAGTCCACACACACACACACACACACACACACACTCTCACACTCTCACACACACTTATTATCCTCTCAGCAACTCGCAAAACATCATCTGCTATCTTCTCTTCTCTTTGATGAACCGATACGCTTCCCGGGATATTCATTATGCGTGTGGAACGAGCTCATTTTCCATGTAAATACTCTGTTTTGTCATGAGCACAATATTCATTAAGTGCATCCCCATTAAAGTCTTAATCCGCGAAATCCTATTTTCTGTTAATTTACCGACATCCGCTGTTAAACGCGCGTCTTGTCAGTCAGTGCAGCCGCTGCTTTGACATTGCTTTGATGACGCAGCTCGAGTCGGCGCCGCTGTTCGGCTTTATTATCTCATTAAAAAAGGTGGATATTATCGAGTGTCGCTGCTGATTTCCACTTCAGAGGCAGAATAAAGCAGAAGAGCCGCTATAATAATGAGATTCTTCACCCAACAGGGGGAAATAGAAAGCAGCGAGGGCACGTTAAAGCTCATTAGCTTCAACTTCTCTCGTCCTCCTCGTTATTGTTTTGCGGCTCTCCGCGATTCCCGCTTCCTGTTTTCTTCCTCGCCACCTTCTCGTCTGTTCCCAGTGCTTCTGTCGCCTCTCCTCCTCTTCCTCACCCACTCACCTTTTCTCTCTGACTAACCGTGCCGTCTCCTCGTCTCTGTCTGGGCGTCTTGTGTTTGTTCTCGTGTAATTAGGTTGTAACCGATAGTTTGCCGTCCTGTTTATTATCCTTAAACCTGAGCTCAAGTCGACAGGGAGCACTCACAAGCAGCCCGCGAGTTCAAGGAATGAATAAGCATCAACACTTTCATAGCCGTCTGCCTCTTAATCGGCTCTCAAAGCTTTTCATGCACTCTTAAAGAACCTTCAACCAACCATAGCACAATAAATCTGTCTTCACTGGCGTTGCGTACTAATTCTTCAACATCTTGCAGAGTGCTTCTGTCTCATTTGTCACATCACAGCCGTGACTCAGTATCTCAACATGTCTGTCTGCGTCCTTCAGGCCCTGTTGGTGGTTCTGTGCCTTCCCCTACTCCCTCCTCATCTTCCTGTACGATGAAGCCAGAAGATATATCCTCAGACGCAACCCAGGCGGTAAGATCTTTTACGACATTCCTTGCCTCTGTTTTCTCTATTTTGAGGAGAATGTAGAAGGGTAAAAAAAAAAAGTTCTGTCCAATCAGATTTCATCGCTGTTCACTCAGAATTCTGTGTGAAAATCATTAATCAGTCCTAATGAACCATTCAAGAACCCATTTTGTTAGCTTAAAAACGCATTAAGCGATGGCTGACAATCACTGTTGCCGTGACAACGGGACTTTTAGTTCAGTGCTCATAAGAATATAAGTGTATTATGTGAAATTGACTAAAATAAAGTTGGCCTAAGTTTCCACCAAACTCCATTCAAATTTTACATATTTTTAAAAAAGTTGTCCTTTTAACTAACAAACGGGATTGAAAACGTGACCGGCTTTGTGGTTCTGCTCTTTAGCAATACACTACGATAGTTACGTCATAGGTGAGGACCTCTCCTCCTCCTCTCCTGACATGGAAATCTGATAAAGCGTCACTCGTGATGTAGAGCATGACAAAAGCAAAAAAGCACAGGTGTGTTACTGAATGCTGTACTACAAGCTGTGAGCGGCACCCCTGTGTCTATTTCCGTGTGTCGTCCCCGCGTCTCCACACAGACCAGTGAGCTGTGGCAGATGGAACGGCCCGGTGGGATTTGAACCCCCAACCCTGCCTTTGTTAGTGCCTCGTTCCACCCACGGAGCTGAGCGCAACCTGTATGCGGGGCTTGCTCGGGTGCAGCTGTGTCTGTGTGTGTTGGTCTGCTACATCTGAGCCCCACAGCACAGATCAGTGAACATCCCATTGCCCATTCATGGTGAATAATGTGCCGCGATCACACAGAAACGACAAGTTAAAGTGACACAGCTTCAAACAACTAGTGACTAAAGACGCGTTTATATTTTCTGTGATTCGTATGAATAAAGTTAGTCAAACTAGATGTTTTGCCCAAAGCGAACTGTCCTTGAGATTATTTTTAACCCCCGGGCTGAATTTATTTTCACAGTTTCACTCAAAAGCAAAAAAGAAACATGTTTCCAGCTCAGTGGTTTGTAGTCTTCTGTGAAACAAAAGTATTCGCAGTGTTACAGGACTAAAAATAAGATGTAGCTCCGGGCTCAGCGGGGCCTGGAGAAAGATGCTTACCCACATAATTCCAGCCTCCAAACCACAGAGTCACACCGACTTCTAGTACATCTACTAATTCGACCCAAACCACAGTTTGTTGTGTTCTTGGAGCTGCAGGCTCAGGTCAGAGTCAGCTTCTCTGTCAGGTGAATGGCCCGTCGCTGCAATGGTGGATCAATTAATGGATTAGTTGGCAACACTATAACTGTTGGAGAAAGATAGTTGATTGGTCAGTGAGTCTTATTCCCAGATCGGATGGATGGATGGATGTATGGATTGATGGATGGGTAGATGGATGGACTGATGGATGGATGTATGGATTGATGGATAGATGGATGTATGGATTGATAGATGGAAAGATGGTTTGATGGATGGTTGAAAGATGATGGATGGATGTATGGATTGATGGATGGATGGTTGGATGGATGGATGGATGGATGAATGAGTGGATACACTGTTTGGTGGATGGATTGATAGATGGATGGATGTATGGATGTATGGACTGATGGATAGATGGATGTATGGATTGATAGATGGATGGTTGGATGGATGGGTAGATAGTTTGATGGATGGATGGATAGATGGATGGATGTATGGATGGATGGATGGATAGATAGATAGATAGATAGATAGATAGATAGATAGTTATTTCTATGGATGATGGATGGATTTTGATGGACAATCAACTGTCTTTTTCCAAAAAGTTACATTGTGTTGCTTTAAATTAATCAACTATTTTGATAATTGAATAATCAGAGAGTCGTAACATGTCAGTAGATTGATTATCGTCGGCTTGTGGGCGAAACAAGACATGTGGGAACGTCATCCTGGACTTTTGGGAAACACTGATGACATTATTCAACATTTTCTAACTAATCAATTATTAGAGAAAATGGTCAACAGATAAATCAACTATGAAAATAATCATAAGTTGCCCAGTTCCTCCACAGAGGACACGTCTCCTAATGGCGTCGAGAAAGTCATGGCGGTTTTAAATTTACAGACGTCTTATTTATTCGAATCAGCGTCAGCCATCATGAGGGATGATTTCATCCCTCAGCAGAGTGTAAAAGTTTCATTTGTTGGAAGAGGGAGAACTTCGACCCCAAATATGATGCGGATCATGCCAGTAACCATTTCCCTAATTGTGTCTCCTTTGGTTTTTCTAGGTTGGGTGGAGCAGGAAACATACTACTGAGTCCACACGCCACAGTCACGGAGGGCGAAGTCAGTGTTTCGTCGTTATTTACTGCCATGTTACATATTTGTCTGACATGTTAGTCAGACCCCAAGAAACACAAAAAGCATGGATAAATTAAGAATCTTGATGTAAATGTCATTCACAATAAAAACATGTCCGTACCATTATACGCTGAGGCTGCTTGGAAGTTCTTTCACTTTTTTGCTCTAACATACAGAAGCCGGCTTTTCAGGGGATTTGATGCAGGATGTTGTTTCAGGGTTCAGTAGGTCTGTAGCAGTGAGTCAGGTCCGGTGACCCGTGCAGTGGGATTATTCACGTCAGTGGTTCCTAAACTTGAGTTCTGGGCTCTGATAAGAAGAGTTCAGAGGAGGTCTATAGTTATGGTGATTAAAGGTCCAACATGTAACAATTGGGGACGTTTCGGATTCAAACAAGGGGCAGCATATCACCTGGCCAGCCGCTAATTGCTGCTAACTGTAACAGCCATTAGCTAGTTAGCTCAGTTAGCCATTCATCCAGCTATGGGAGCTCAGAGCACCGGGAACGTTTTGCTTGTTTACACTGCTAGCAGGGAACTTTGCTTTGCTAGCATCGACATCACAACGTCAAAACTGCCATTTCTTCACAATTACTTGAAAATTTCACATCACCTTTTGAATGTTTTGTAAATATTCGTACCTGAACCATGTCAGAGCTGTGTGTGTGTGTGTGTGTTCCTGTGTGTGTGTGTGTGTGTGTGTGTCCATTATCTCAAGAGCCAGTCTGCCGCTGTGTTTGCAATGGACTGCTCAGTTGACCTGCTAATGCAAAGAGGCCCTCAGTGAAAATTAACTGAGGGCCACTCTAGCGCTATCTACTTTGTGTTTACCCCGTTCATTATGAACGCCCCCGTCTCCCCCAACCCCTCTTACGTGTGTGTGTGTGTGTGTGTGTGTGTGTGTGTGTGTGTGTGTACACAGTACCATCACACCAGCCTGGTCATAGATGCGCTGCTTCACACACACTCGGGAAGCACTTGCAGGCAGGATGTCGGCAAAAAAACAGATGGATTGTCATTCGTGAAATGGGTTAAGTTAGATGCCCTCCGACTTCTCGGGTGGTTTGTTTTACAGCAGAGGACAAAGGATGGAGGGATGTAGAGAAAACAGGAAGGAAAGTGAAGGAATGGGGTTGATGGATGGCGACAAAAGGGGGGAAGGAAGAAGTACAAATATCGTGGCGAACGCTTTCAAGACGTGTAATTAATCATCTTATTGTGCGTTGAAAGCATCAACTCTCTCTCGAGTGTGTGTGAGTGTGTGTGTGTTCATTGCTGCTTCGTTAATACATTTTCTGATGAATTGTCACGCCGATGAAGCGATTCAGCCGAGATGAATCGAGCGACGGAGGAGAGAGAAAGAGAGAGAAGGGAGGCAGCAGACAGACACCAACACTATCATGCCTCCATCCTTTTTTTTTTTCGTTCACAAGCAGGGCCCCCTGAACGTGCCTGTTGCTATGGCAACTCGTCTGAGAGCCCTCTCTCTCTCTTCTCTCTCTCTCTCTCTCTCCCTCTCTCTCTCTCTTCAACATCTAAATAAAATCCAGGCTATTTATAGAGAGTCACCGGCGACACACGAGCAAAACATGCATCGCACACGCGTGTCACGTGAACGCGCTCGCCAAAACAAAACATGTAGACTCCACACATGTTGTGCACCTACATGTGCGCGCATATGAGCATGCACACACACACACACACACACACACACAGGAACACACACACACACTCCCTCCCCCCACGTTGCCGGGGCTTGCTGCTGTGTGTCCATCTGTGAATGGGGTCCACTTGTTGTTTGTTTGGTTTGTTTACTCGGGGTGTTGTGTGTTCTGTGCATCGTATTTAAGGAAAGAGACGGAAGAAGGGATGTCAAGTGTGTGTGTGTGTGTGTGTGTGTGTTTGTGAAGCCTCGCAGTGAAATCTTCCCACCGCCGTCGTCTGATCTATCTCAGGTTTATCTTGTCAGTAATACAGAGTGCTCTCTGGGCCGACTGATAAGGTCTATTACAATAAACAGGCAGGTAGACGGCGAGTGGCGCGGCCGCCCTATCAGGATATGATAGCGCTCTGATGGCCGGCTCATCCTGATCCGCCGCAGGGTTTACTGCATGGTTGAAGAGGTTGTTGGCAAATGTAATCTATTACTGCCTGCTGATAGCTGGTGAAAGGAACAGGTCACCAAACGGGGGAAAAAAAAAATCAATTTGGGTTCTCTTGGCTGCCACGCTAACGCTTTTAGCTTAGCGTCCAAGTGAAGAAGGTGTAAATAACATCTTTATAAATCAATTTGGCTCACGGAGGCACGGATGGAGATGTTGTTGTTGTTTTTATATGTTATTAACATCCTTTTTTTCGCCAAAGCTGCTAAGCTAAAAGTGTTAGCGCGCACCCCGTGTGAAGTGGGTGCACAAGCTTGACCCACCAAGGTGTAAATAACGAGCCGTATGGAGCCATTTTATGTGTTTTTCTAAGTTTTGTAGTTGTTGCAGAGAATGATGCAACACTGTCCTGCCGTGACGCTCCAGGACTACAAAGCTGACCCGACTTTACATCAACATGAGGGTAGATAGTAACTTTTAATGCTACAGACGCTGGCAGCTAGGTTTTCTTATTGGTTTGCCATCGTAATACATAAAATATGAAGCTCTGCTGGAAGCTCTCACGGTGCAGTTTAGGGCTGCAACTCCTCTTGCGTCCATACACAGAACAAGTGGCTGAATGTTTCTGGTTTCAGGCTTAGATCCAGGGATGAAAGACTAAATCTCTCATTTGTGCTGTGGGATAAAGGGTTTAGGAGCTCCTGGAACACATGCAAACGGCCATAATGGTGCTGCTGTTGGGGTACAGTGCCGCTGAAAGTTGGTAGCGTGGCTGCAGGGTGATAATCAATGGGGCCCTCTGTGCACGGGAGCAGTGACTCAGACTGGGACTATTTGCAGCCCAGTGACAGCGAAGACAGAGAAATATGTTGGAGGAAACAATGAAAGGGGGCTCTGCATGCAGGGGGAGAGGGGGAATACTTTCAGGGGGCCCCGGAGCTGAAGTGGGCCGACACATGAAGTGGAATCTCAAGCGGCACTTTTAACATTTTGCGTGTCATAAAACGACAAAAAAGATGATGTGCTTTAGTGTAACGATGGTTTCGAGCTCATCGTTGACATGTTAATGCTGCTGCTGCTGCGTATCTACAGAAACACTGATGGTGTTTGCACAGATGAGTCTGGATTTAGAAGCAGAGGGTTCAGAAGTTGGCTGCCCGCTATCTGCACGCAACAACCTTGTCAAAGCAGCAGGGGGAAGGAGGTGTCTGCAGACCCAGCTGCTGAGCAGGGTGAGGTGGAGATGAATCAGAGGTGTATGTGGGGGTGGTTGACTTTTCACTGGAGTGCAGTGCTGCTGAAGTTTGGAAGTTATTTTTTTTGGGGGGCGGAGGTTAGTTTATTTGCTTTCTTGGTGAGAGACAGGTGAGGCCATTAATACCAGTTTTATATTTTGTCTGCAAAATTAAAGTAAGCAGCAACAGGTTAGCTTAGCTTAGCTTAGCACAAAGCCTACAAACAGGGATTCTTTCTTGTTGAGAGTTAGGTGAGAAGTTGTTACCACTTAACGTTTTGTCTGGTAAATATAGGACAATAGTGGTCGGTATGTTAGCTTAGCTTAGCTTAGCGCATAAACTAGAAACAGGGATACTTTTTTTCAGGTTAAACTAGCTAATTTGCTGTCATGCGAATAGATAGATAAGGAGATTGACACCACTTTGACATTTTCAGATTATTTTAGCTTAGCTTAGTTTAGCACAAAGACTAGAAATCAGGCTAACTTGTTGAGCTAGGTGAGGAGACTGATGCATCCATCATACTTGAGTCAATAGCAAGGTCAGTTAGCTTAGCTTAGCTTAGCACAAAGCCTGCAAATGGAAATACTTTTTTTGGGGGGGGGGATTAGCGTGTTTGCTTAGTTGTTGAGTCAGGTGAGAGGATTGATACCACCCTCGTGCTTTGTTTGGTAATATACAGGAAAACAGTGAGTGACCGGTTAGCTTAGCCTAGCACAAAGACAGGGAATGGCTAGCAGCGAGCATGGCAAATACTTAAACCACTGTATTAAGAATTGTCACCAAATCATTAATTTTATATTTCAAGATATAAAATGTCAATCAGATGGTTTTTGGTGAATTTTAGCAATTTCAGATGTTTTGTGTGTGATGTTGTGTGTATTATGTGAAAAAAAAACATGTGTAATATCTCTTAAACTGCTCCTTTAGTCCTCTTTGTTTATTTTTCAATGATTTTTAATATAATATGATGATGTCATCCTGTAATATTATAATAGTTACTCATAATTTGACTCATCAATGTGTTTAATTGTCCATCTATGGTGAATGATGTGTGTGTGTGCATGTGTGTGTGTGTGTGTGTGAGAAAAAGAAAGAAAAAAACGCCCAATAATGGAGGACGCCCCGCCTCCATCCGTGGGGTTACCATGGCAAAAGGCGTCGACGTCACAATGGAAGGAACGCCGTCTATAAGTATTGGAGGGTCTGCCGCGGCGGCTCGCGAGCTCGGATGTGTGTCCTGGAGGAGTGACACGTGCTGGAGAAAGAAAATAAAATAAAAAACTAAAAAAAAATTAAAAAAACCACGGGCACATCCAGGAGTTTTAACTCTTTTAATATATTTTTTTTTTTACTGTACATAATTTTTAAGGTGGATTTTTGTGTTTTCTCAATTTTTACTTGAACTGGGAAGAAAGTCTTCGCAGCCATGGGAAGAGGAGTGAGTATACATTTTGTCTCATTTATGTGACGCGTGTTTTAAAGATAAAAGAAAAGTGGGATTTTTAAAAAGAAAAAAACTTCGCCATTCAAACAAGTGGTTGACTTTAATCGATGTTGATGTTGTCACGGGCTCCGGAGGCATCACATGTGTCCAGATATGAGCCTCCCGTTCAGAACTACTTTAACAACTTCCGTGTTTTAGAACCAAACTCGCTCGTTTTAGTCGTGAACAACTCGAGAAAGTTTCCACGTCTTCACGCTCGCAGAGATGCTTTCTGTCGCCTTCAAACGGCTCGCTGTCCGGTTACATAACGGGATGTTTCTCAAACAACCTCGGCTGTCAAAGTTTTTTTTTTTTTCCTAACAAGCTAAAGGCTTAAGCTAGCGAGCTCGCGACGATGCAGCTGTGGAAATAAGAAAAAAACCGTTAGAACTGTTGAATGGCTGCCTGCGGCTGATTTCACGGTCTGGAGGGCTATTTTAGTCCCATTTAAGTGCCAAGAATGCGCCTGAAACGTGTGAATTTCATGACATGGAGACATAAATGGAGTCGTTTCTCCATCACTTGATGCTCTCAGGGTTTTGTTTTGCTGTTTTGGTGCATTTTTTGGTGTGAGAGCAGCTGTGTTTTCTGGGTATAATGGCTTGGCAGTGGGAGGGATATGTTTTCTAGTCCAACCCACGTCTTCTTCTTCTTCTTCTTCGTCTTCTTCTTCTGCTTCTTCTTCTTCTTCTTCTGCTTCTTCTTCTTCTGCTTCTTCTTCTGGGAGATTTCACAGCTCCATGACCGCTTATATTAAACTTATCTGAAGTCAGAGCTACGCACCTTTTTTTGTTTTTTAGGGAGATGAGCTGAAAGTGCGTCTGCTTTTCTTGCAAATTCAAAGAAAGGAGGGTGTTTTTTTTGCACATTTTTTTTAGATAACCACACCAACATCTGACATTTGCACCATCTTGCATTCAAAAGCGGCGTGAAAGTTGATGATGAAGCATCTTTCCGGGTGTTTTTTTGTGATCTTTCCTCTCATTAACATGCCCTTTTTGTTTGAGTTTTTTGACAAGAAGCATCCTTTTTTTTTTTTTTTTAAAGAAGAATGTCATCCGCCCGCAAACTTGAATTGTTTGGGTCGAGATCGAACCCCGCCGCCACACCCTGCCATGCTGCGCAACAGAAACACTCATTATCTATTCAGCCTGCGAGGGATGGAGAGTTGGATGGAGGGAGAGAAAGATGGAGAGATCTGGCGGGAGATGTGAAGCAGAATGGCTCATTCAGTCTCGCTTCCTTCCTCTTTATTTTTTTTTTCTCCTCGCAGCTCATTTACGATTCTGAAAATCTTTGCTCGCCCTCTTCTCTTCTCTTCTCAGCTCCTCGGCTTCTTCTTCTTCTTTTTTTTTTCTCTCTCCTCCCGATATGTGATGAAAGCCATGCCCTGCCCCCATCCAACCTCCCTCAACTCCCCTATTACCTCTCCTCCTCTCCTCCTCTCCTCTCCTCTCCTCTCCTCTCCTGGCATAGACAAACAGCCAGACTTGGACGAGATAATCGCCACTACAGAGCCTCCCTGGTGCGAGGAGGGAGGAGGAGAAGTTGTTTTGTTGTAATAGAGAGAGGGAGCTCAGGTATGAGACGATTGTTTTTCTTTCCAGCTTCCCCTCCTTCGTGTTTCGGCCACGCTCCTCCCCGCCTCATTTATAACATGAGATTACCCTTTTGCTCTTCGGTTATTTCTCATCACATCGGCAGCACAGTGCAATAAACAGAAAGAGAGAGGAGAGAGGGAGCTGAGAGGAGGGATCGATGGCTTCAGAGGGGGGAGGTGATGTTTAACTGGGGGGGGGGGAGGCCAGGAGGCACCAGTTGCCGCATTGCCACTGTGGAGAAACTTGTCTCCCAGACGTGATGGAGAGGAGGGTGGGGGGAGAAGATCCACTCTGCTGAAACTTCAGCTTTAATTTGTCATATTTAAGTGGATAATTCCTCGTGTGAGATGTATAAGTAGCATGAGATGCGGCTTCATGCCTTCTTACCGCAGTGTCTCTGCGCTGACTGGCAAACCGGGCAGCGACGCAGAGCAGGAATTAGGAGACAGCTGTCGAACCCACAGGAGACGGACGAGGGGGAATCTGACTAAATATTTCATAAAATACCTTTTATCCCCCCCTGCCTGAATTATTATAAAGTTGACGGTGTAACCGTGAAGCCTGTCTCAGCGTTACAATCAATGTTCAGGTGTCAGTTTCACCCCCAAGAGAATAAAACAAGGCAAAATAAATATGACGTAATTAAAGAACACAAGCGTGAGAAAGTTCAGTCCCTCCGGCTGCGTTTGAAGGTGTTAGAAATGAGAGTAGTGGATCTGTTACGCTTGAAAGGTATGTTGAGATTTGTATCAGGCAGATTAGCAGGCGGGCTTTAGTTCAAGGTAAAATCTGTCATAAGCTCAGGATTTTGCCTTTTTTATTTTTATTAAAGGTTTACACATTTGCACATTGTGTGAGTGTAGTTCCTTTACAGCGTGTCACATCCATCTGTGGAGAGATTTAAAGGCATGTGCAGGGAAATCTTCACACAGGAGCCTTTTCCACCAGATAAGTTTGGTTCTGGAGCCGGTTCAGTTCAAGATTCTTGGAACCTCGGTGCTACCTAACAAACCAGTTTGCTGCTCCAACATTTTTTAAGGGTTATGTCATGAATGGGGGGTGTTGAACGACTGCACTTCAAGACTTTCTCTCCATCCGATCTACTTTTGCGTGTTCCAAGAAAGTTGAAAAGAAAAGCAACAACAGGTCAAAGATGAGACGTTAGCCTGGAGTTGTTCTTCCAGACTCTTTTCCTGGTAACATAATCAGATCCAAGAGACTTTTCAGAGATCCTTTATTGATTTTTTTAGCCACCAAACGTTTGTTGTATCTCCAAAGGGCGGCATTGTTTTGTTGAACTCCGCACAAACCAGGATTAACTCAAGCTGCTGTTGTAAAACTCTTTACTTGTAAATGGCAGCTATCAGGACTTACAGTCAGCGATCTGATGTTCGTTACAAATCCAGATGGGACTACTAGTGTTGGTAGGTTCAAAAATAGGTGCAGGAACCAGACCAGAACCAGTTCCATGTTGGTGGAAAGGCTTGTAAATGGGATCTGTGGGTTTGTTTGGAGCGGCCACCGATGGCAACGCTCGACCATAAACCAGCCCTCGGAGCAGGGAGCTGTTCCCAGTGTGAGCTGACCCGGGACGTCAGCCCTCGGGTCACTCTTAATCTGGGCCGAAGGGGCACCCCGACCCCACCTTCACATCCATTCCTTACAGTCCGTTTCCCCCTTGTTCTCCCCGCTTGTACCTGTTTTCCTTCTCTCTCTCCGTCCCCTCTGGCTTTCCCTCGCTCCCTCCGAGGATTTAACATTCTTTCCGCTCGCCAGTCATTGCGTATTAACCGGGGCTTTTGTCACACGCCACCTCTTGTCTGTGACAGAACACAGAGTACTCTCTCGTTCTCTCTCTCTCTCTCTCTCTCTCTCTCTCTCTCTCTCTCTCTCTCTCTCTCTCTCTCTCTTTTTCGACCCTCACTCCATCTCTCACTCCCTCCTTTTTTCACCCCTTGCCTTCTTCTTTGTACCTTGTTTCATCCATCTTTCTGCCGTTTCCCCTCTCCCTCCGTCCTCGCCTCTGTTTGGCTAAGCAGCGTGAGCCGTGCGATTTGTTTTCTGTGGCAGCTCTTTTTTGGACTTTCAGCGCGAGGCCTGTTGCTCAGCAAAAGTCGAACATTAAAAAATAACAAACTTCCAGAGCGCACTGCTCCCTCCGCCTCTGTCCACTCGTCTCCCACATGAGAAAATATGCCGCAGGAAAAAAAAAGAGACATCACCGGGCAAATTTGCTCATGTGATCATGACAAAAGGAAAACACAGGAAGTCCTAAATATCTGAGATAAATATGTGCAACACATTCAGCTTTTTCTCACTCTTGAGGAAATGATGCAACCTGTAGCTCTGGTGTCTCGGCCGGTTAATGTCACGGAGGTGTGGCCAGGAGGCATTGATTAACTGGTTCATTCATTCTCGTCCAGAAGCAGCTTCTAGATCGCCTTTCAGCTCTGAACCATCTTGTTTTCTTCCCACGCAGAGAGCGATTTATCTTAAGGAGTACAAAATGAAATATTGGCCTGTGGAAAAAAAAGACCTTTTCTCATAGAATGACTTAAGATCTTTGCTCACACCTTATTTTTTCCAGGAGTAAGCGTTGTTTTGCAGAGAATCGGCAAGAAAAGCCAAGAAATACGGAGGCTGAAGGACTTTTCCAGTGGACCTGGTGAACTCGTAGTGCATGAAAGGGAAGAACAACACGGCTTACAAATACAAAATCTGGGAAACGGATCACAGTGAGGTTGTGAGGATACCAGAATTTCCAAATCAAGTGTAAAGAATGACTCGATACCTCTCGAGAGACCACAGCAAAAAGAAGAAGTAACAGCCACACAGAAAGTCTTGGCCACAAAAAATAAAAGTCGATGAATTCATCTCCATCTGTTCTTATTTTATAGCTTGGCTGTTACTTTTGATTCTATTGTATGATTTTAAACACTTGGTACCAAGAAAGTACCGTACAGTACCGATATGGAGCGTTCTTATCAACTTTTATTAATGCTACTTTCCCATTTCGTGTTAGCAGAGATTATTTTACATTTCTGAATGTTTCGGGCTGATTAGAGAGGTCGTTTATCGCTGTTTTGACTGGATCACTGTACCACATTCACATGATTTACACTGAGAACAAATGAAACTTCCCACCACAGCAGTGACAGTGAAGATAAAAGACTCAAGACTTTCTAAGGATGGAGGCGTTTTGAATATTTCAGTGGAGCCGTGCGTCACCCTGGCAGAAAGTTTCCAACAACCAAAGACATCGATTCATTCATTCATTCATTCACTTTTGTTCTGCCCGGAGAAAAGCTGAAAGTTGCGCAGGACGTGGCGAGAGTGTTAAACGCTGCCCGCCGTGTAAATTAACACACTTTCTTTTCACTGTTTGAACGGAGAATGAGGTAGTCGGAGGAAATGAAGGAATAAAAGGAGGAGGCAGGGGGAGAGGGGGAAAGGGGGAGGGAGGACGAGAGAGGACGGGGGAGGGGCTTCCACACTTGACTCGGTCCATTCACATATCCAGAGAGGTGTGGCAATAGTCGCCGGTGGCAACGGGGCAAAGTCCCAGGACTGTGTGTGTGTGTGTGTGTGTGTGTGTGTGTGTGTGTGTTGCACAGTTGAATGAGCAGCTTGTGTATCTGGCAAAAGAGCGTGGACCGTCCAGAGGAATTCAAGTCTGCCTGTAAAAAAAAAAAACTAAAAGAGTGTGTGCTTTAAAATATGCGGCCGCTTGACCGAGCGCTCTCTTGTGATGTCGGTTTGAGCCTTCGGGGACGTTGTTCTCTCAGGCGAGAGAATAAGAGCTGGTAAAGCGGGGAGAGAGGCCTCCGGAGTTCTTGTTTTCTTTGGCTTTTTTTTATTGCTATGGCGGAGAAGGTTCATTTCATTCAGCTATTTGATCTGTCTCTGAAGGCTTCCGTGGCCCGTTTTCCAACCAAATCAGCTCTCGTTCTTCAGCCGGCCGCGGCCAAGATTCTTGTAATCTTGACTAAACGCAGCCACCAGGGACGCACAGCAACCTGTAGAATATGAAATCCCCCTGCTCAGTTCACACTCACAGCTCAAGAATAACCTGATACCAGTCGGGAAACAACTTCTCAGATCCTGAACCAATTTGTCTTGGGTCAGAAACCTTCCTTTATCTTACCGTTTTCCTAATTTGACATCGATATGATTTTGGATTTTGGATGCCGTTATATGGCTTAAGTGTTCTTTTCTCAACCTGAACTAGACCGTATCATATAATGTGATACAGCCTGATATACTGCAGTATTATTTTATTGCCCAGGCCTCAAGTTCAGTAAGATTTCATTCAGTTTCTTGAGCACGTATGACTTCAGTTTGCATCCTCATCAGCTGAATCCGGATCAGTTTGTCCTTACTCTCTAACAAAAGCAACATTAAAAACTTGACGTCACTGTCTGTAATCTGCACTAAGACTGTGATCAGATTTAGTCCACGCTTCCATGACGACGTAGGACGATTAAAAACATCCATCACTGAGCCAAATTTACAAAGTTTCGTTCCTTGGTTGTCGTCCAATTTGAAATTCCCGACAAAAAGCTGCGAGGACAATGACTGTGGCTCGGCCTCGGTGCCAGATGAAGTAGCCCACACGGCCGTGGTCTTATAACAGTCACATGAAAAGAGTTCTGAGCCCTTTGTTTGTGTTTTTGATGCAGATTTTATGGAAGTTGCACAAAGGACTCATTGTTCTGGGTCCAGTAGGCTACTGTGTGGTGAGACAGATCCCACACCGGTTTACCATGTTGTTTGTTTTTCATCAAAGCCTCCACTCTTCCTCCTCTATCCTCTTCTTTCTGTCATCTCTGCGCACCATAGGATCTTCCCCTTGCCCTCCTCTCACCTTCCTTCTCTTTGTTCCTCCTTGCGCTTTGATTATTTAGTTTTTCCCATCGATACGCACTCCTCCTGCTCGGCTGCTTCCGAGGTTGGTGATGTGCATTTTGATCTCGTTGTGGTCAAAGTGCTCGGGTTTCCTTTTCTTGTTGGAGAACATGGTCTTCTATCTGAGAAATGGTGCTGTGTATAAAAAAAAGTAGAGGTGACACTGCAGAATCTTCCAGGGAAAAATGTTAAATAGCATCTTATCTGTATGAAACACCTCACTGTGGATTCTCATATAAGGATTAGTGATAGTAGTTGGGATTTAAACTTTGTGGTAATGTTTGAAAATCAAGTCCAAGATGAACAAAATGGTTTCCTCCTTACTAGTATTGGTAACCAAGGCTTTAGCCAAGAGTTTAGAAGTGCTAACGTCCCTTAAGCTAACTTTTTGAACGTGTATTGGCCCCAAACAGTCAAAAATAATGGAGGTGCTGGTGAGTAAATATACAAATACACGACGAGGTTGACGTCTGTAGTCGACCCCTGATCCGATCCGTGTTCCACCGTGGCCAGAAGAAGGACAGACTTGAGGATCAGTGCATGTTAAACGCACACCATCACCTCTGTGGTTTTCAAACGTCTCACTAAGTGGTTTCCCATCAGGTGAACTCATCTCTGTACACTGTGAGTAACACGAGTAAGCTGACTAAACCCCCGACAGCTCTCTGTGCAGCTCTCAAGTGAGCCTGTCGTGGTTAGTTAACAGTGACACCATGTGATGGAACGGGACTTCCCCTTCGAGGCCCTGAATACTCAAGTGTGTCGAGTTAGGGCGCGAAATGACTCTGTGCAGCCACCAAACTCAGAACCGCAGCAAAGTTCAATGAAAGTGAGAGAACAGAATGAAGAGTCGAGACAGAAGAAGTTCAGACGGTTTCAAAAAGCAGCTTGGTTTGTCTTCCGGTAAAGTCCGATTTTGCAAATGCCACATGTTGGCTGGAGGCGTTTTTAACCAGCTTATCAGGGTGAAAAAAAAGCGTGTTCGCCCTGTTTGTGTTTATATTTCAGACGAGATAAAACTAAGATTTCACTGCCGCTTGAGGGAAGCCAGAGCCAGCGCTGTGATTGGCTGAACAGAGCAAGAAAACTGTTCCGTTTGTTCTGTCTTTTAAAGGAAATGTCCGGAGCAGACACGGGGGGACGACTGCAGGAGCTCTGGCTCCACTGCTGCTCGTCAAGACGTAAACAAGCGCCGGTCTTCTACGGGAGCAGCTTCTAGAACAGGAAGTGCCCGCTTTCAGTTGAAACGTTTGAGTCTGTTATCAGAGACGACGTGCCCTGAAGTGATGTAACAGTTATATCTTGGCGTTTGTTCTGTTTCTGATTGAGTTGCGGCGGTGCAGTTGAAATATCAGGTGTTTGGATGTTGCACATGTACAGGCTTACTGCTCTCTGTGTAAACCCTTCAGGTAAACAAGGAGCCAGTACTTGAATACACTTTTCGGCCTGTTGGAACACACTTGTGGGTGATTATGGTTATTTCAGAGAGGTATGTAGTCGTGTAAAATGGTTTCAAATGATCATATTACCTCCACAGAGAAGGTTGTTTTGTCTGCCTGTGTTGGTTGGTTGGTCAGTTAGTTTGTCGGCAGGATTTCACCACAACTACTGAACGAATTTCCATGAAACTTGGATGCATTATGACTCTCCACCCAGAATAGACCCCAGTAATGTTTGGTGTGGATCTGGATAAAGGGACAGATCCAGGAGCTTCATTCTCACTTTCTCAACATTAGAAAAAAATCAACAAAATGAGGTGTTTTTTAGGTGTCTGGTATCTACAAGGGGGTACAGTCTGATGTGGATCGGGCTTTGGCAGAGGTATGAATGAATGATTGAACTGACTGGACCCGTTCAGTTTTTTAATAACTGTATCCAAGTTGTCATGTCTGTTAAAAACAGCTCTACATTCCATCTTCAGGCTCTGAACCACTGTTTGTGAGTTATTTGCCTGAAGCCAGATGGCCCCCGGGGGCCCCCGGGGGGTCCAGAGGCGGCGATCTGGCCGCTGCAATCCAGAACCAGACTCAGTGTTTTCCCAGCTTGGCCGGCCAGGGGGTTCCAGCAATAATAACAACATGTGCTGAGATCACACACTCTGCTCTGGTGACTCCCTGGGAAACTTGAAAAGGCGAAAGCAGTAGAAAAACAATATTAGTTAGCATATTTCCATGACTGTCTGGGACTGTGTGCAGGATGTCCATATTTGGTCACGCCGGGTCATTTTGTGACCCAATATGCGGCCTTCTGAGGAGTTTCCAAAATGGCTGGCTGACTGTGGCGTTGCATGCAGGCAAATGGCTCATTAGCAGTCACATGCTAACACCTCTGAGCCGTGTACTGGGCTGAATTATAGATAGGCCTTAACCGCTAATCGATGTTGGCTTCTAGTGTTGCGATCTCCAGTTACCTTCCTGAAACACACACAGAGGCTTAACTTTCTCTACCTCTGCGAGGGAAGCACACACACATTAAGTCCCAGTTCGCAGGTGCAGCTTTAAATCAGTGGTTTGTTTGTATCTTCAGATTAAAAGTCATTTTTTTTTACTGTACAGTTGTGGTCGGCTGTGGACAGACTGCTGACAGGATGTCCACATCTTTGTTAAATTCGTATCAGGCGTTGCTGCGCTCGCCATCTGGATATCGTGGAATAATTAATCCCGGGTGTGGTGTCAATAAACCCCGGCTCCCACGGGCTCTGGTGTCAACTCACCTGATTATATCTGCACCAAGACACCAGTTAGGGTGGGGAGTGTTCACAGCAGATTGACTCTGCGTGGAATTATGTTTCAGGTAAGAGATTTTATATTTTTTGGGGGGCTTAATTTCACTTCTATTCACCCCCAATGTCTGTCCGTGTCTCTGGCTGTCTTTCTTTCTTCCCTATCTCACCTTCTCTTTGTCACGCCGTCTCACCACCCTCCGGCTCGCGGACACAATCTCCTCTCGGGCCTTTGTTGCTCAGCAGTGGTCGCTGATAACGACGGGGGTGTCTGCGGAGGAGACGGACGAGAGGCGGACCGTCACTCTGCGCTCAAGTGCCGCAGCTGATGATGCGATACGGGATGTCAAGTGACGTGTGGTTGTATCTGCGAGACTCGGGTCTAAACTCGAGAAACTCTCTTTTTAATTAATCTTTGCTGCCTACAGCGAGAGAATTTGTGTCACAGTCAGAGTTTAAACAACAAAATGTCCCGATGTGTGATTACACAGCAAACGACTCCAGTGTGGTTTGTTTTTCCCAATCTAGGGGTTTGGCTGAGGTGCATAATTGGCGAGTTCATGCGTAGGAAAGCTGTTGGTGAATGAGTAAAGCTCTGTGTATTTTGTCTCGCTCACACAGTGACGCCAATTATTGCGAAATGTGGGTGTTTAGATGAGTGAATTTTGTTTGTTTTTTTTCATCCTCGCCGCCTTATCGGTCTCACCATGCAACAAAAAAAAAGGCGCTTATCTTCCAACTGACCGAAAACCACACGACACTCACTCCGCCCTTTGGTGTCTTTGTTGATGCACACAGCCAAAGTGTCGGTCTTGAGCTTGAGTTGTTGTATTTACGTGGGTATATAGATTCTCAGATGTGTTTTTTAATAATTTTCTTCAGGAAAGACAGTAAAAATTCTCTGGTTCCAGCTTCTTAAATGTGAAGAAGACGACTGAATATCTTGAGGTTGTGGACGAAACACAAGACATTTGAGGACGTCATCTTTAGCTTTAAACAGCCAATCGATTCATCTAGACAGTGGGAATAATCAGTAGTTGCAGCCTGTGTTGCAAAATATTCTGCCCATCAGTAAAAACCTGCTGTTGGTTTAAATGTCTAATAAATAATTTTGATGTTTAACTTTGACACGGATTAATGTGGATCACCACTCACTTACAACTCACAACAACTGGATTTTCTTGGTACGCCTGCAACTGGTGATGATTTTTAATAATCGATTAGTAATTTGGTCCTTGAAATGTCAGAACATGGTGAAAGATGTTCATCAGTGTTTCCCAGAACCCAAGATGACTCACTCAACCCAACGATACTCAGTTAAAGGAGTAAACAAACCAGACAACATTCACATTTAAGAAGCTGGAATCAGAGAATTTTGACTTTTGGCGTCTTGAGCGCCCCCTGCTGTTTGGCGGTTAGTGATGATTTCAGTTTTCAAACGGCGAATGATGCATTTTAAATATCCATCTCACAATCAATCATGTTCATTTAACTGTGGGAATCCAAAACTGTGATCATGGTGAGTATTTGTTTCATCGTGTAGCCCTACTCAAAGTCAGCTGATAGTAAAGCAGAGTGTCCGTCGTATTGACAGGTGGTGGAGTTGGACTACAGCACATGGAGTATAGTTGAGGAGAAGCTTCTCTCACTATAGAAAGCCTTTTAAAAGTTTGCATATCCAGAGAAAGTAGGTCCCCTCGGGGCTCGTTCTGCGGTAACAGATGGCACCGGTGCCCACAAAGCCAACACTTGTATCACTCGTCTGCTCGTCCAACGGAGCTCTTCATCTCACAACCAAACTATTTGTGACAAGTAAAGAGGCGACTCTTTCTTTCTTTCTTTCTTGGACTCTTCGTGTCTTTTTTGGCAGTTTCTCTCCCCGATGTAGGCCACAGTTCTCCTCAGTTTTTTAGGCTGTGTTTACTCGTTTTCCTCATATCTGGTTTCTGAGTGCGTTGACCTACATGGAGCCCGTGAAAAGATGCAGTATGACAAAATGTCTTCTGGCATTTTGTGTCATCAGATATGCTCGCGTTGCTTCAGACACACCTCAGCGGCAGTTCTTGGCATGTTACGTATGCATGGTCTCCTTTTGTTTCCCCCAATCTTTTCTCAAACGGCCATCATGCACGTTACGATGAGGCGACACAGAGAATGAAAGTTTTGTTTTCAAAAGTTTAAGATGAACTGTCCCTGAAATACCTTTTTTAAACACACAAGTTTAATGGCAACCAAAGGAACAGCAAAGTCCAGACTTTAGAAGTCACTTTTCCGACTTGGGTTAAGGGTCCCAGTTGCCTTTCTACATCTATAAATCAGCATCGTAACGATGGTAAGTTTGGAGATGATCTGTTTTTTTAGAGTTGCTGTCTTGGTTTCTCATTTTTTCCCCCTCTTTCCGTTGCGTTTCCAGGAAGGACGTGAGCAGTATGAGCTGGCTGCGACCTCGGAGCAGGGCGGCAAGAAGAAGGCGAAGGGGAAGAAGAAAGAGAAGGATATGGACGAGCTGAAGAAGGAAGTGGACATGGTGAGTGTGTCTCAGCTTCACTTTTGTTTTTTCCACTCTGCTCGCTGCCCTCAGGACCTTTTTTCCTCTGATTGTCTCCTGCTTCATGTGTAACTATCTCATCCACTCTATTGTGTTGGCTTTATTACTTCTGCCTGTTTCTGCGACCTTTTCTCTTGCGTAAAATCACATTCAAGAAGTAAAAGAAAATGCTAAATTGATAACATTTCAAGAAGCTTAAAGAAGATACAGTTTATCTTTTATCTGCCTTTTCGTGCTTTCTTTTATTTTTTCAACTCACACTCTTCCTCCCTTTCGTCCATCCTCCCCTCCATCTTCCTTCTGCTCTTCCTGCTACTTTCCCTTTCCCTTTAATCTTTCTTTTCCTTCTCCTCCTCATTCTCTTTCTTCTTGTCCTTTCACTCTTTCCTCGATTTTGTAGTCATTGCTCCACCTTGTGAGAGGTAGTCATTGTGAAAGGAAAGGTCGGCACACAATGCGCTGTAAATGTCACTGGATTTTTATTTGGCACATTGAACACACACACATGAATATATACAGTATATCCACACACAGACATAAACACTGAAGTGATGCCACCTTGTTTTCTCTTCGCAGGATGATCACAAGCTGACGCTTGACGAGCTCAATCGCAAATATGGAACGGACCTCAACAACGTGAGTGAGATGACGCTGTTTTTGAAATGTGTTGCGTTTGAAATGTGTCTCATCTGCAGCTTTAAAAGTCGCACTGACAGCCAGAGTTCACGTCTTCGAACTCTGTCACGGTAATGTACTTTTGAAAGGAGCAGTTCTACATTTATCATGTAGATCAGATATCAGGAACAAGACTGGCGGCCATTAACAACCATTTTTCTCTCCAGTGTGTCAGTCGCTGAATGATAAATGAGGCCAAGATGAATTAAACAGAGGACTTTGTTTAAAGACATCTTCTCTCACGTGATAAAGGAAGAGGCTCAGCTCAAAGAGTTTATTAGACGAAGATCGTGGATCGAGAAAGAGGAAGGGGAGGTTTGCCGCCAAAGGGAGATCTGATCTCAGTATTTATTAATTGCTTGAGGTCTCTCCTAGCTTCAAGGGAAATGCTTTTTTTCGAATTCAGATTTTTCCTTCCCAATAAATAATTAGCGTCAAATGTGTCACTGTGCTCGACACTCGACATAAATAATGCAAAAACACACACAGCGTTCACATCTTGGAGTTGTTTACTTGCACGTTTTTATTTGGACCCAATGTATAGCAGGAAACATCTTGAGATGAGAAACTGTCATCTGTCCACTAAATATGGCGCCACAACCAGCAGTCAGATAACTTAGCGTAGTGTAAAATGTGGATGCAGTGAGATTGCAGCTAGCCCTGCACCAGCCTTTTTTTCCCCTGATTATTGCTTTTTACACTTCAAATGCACAATAAAATGTGCAATGTAAAGTATGTAATAATTTCAGTTGAAAACAATCAGAAAGTAAATTAAATTCTCAACAGAATATGTGAACAGTTCTCACATTATTTACGGCGCTGCAAAGTTAGCATGCTAACCAACTAGCCCTGACCCGCCCTGGTCTAAAGTTCCAGTGGTAGTTGTGTTAAACACAAATAATCCCAATTCTCTCTGCTAGCTGCACGGCTAACTGAGCTAACTAGCCAGCCGCAGCTACAGTTAGCAGCGGTTTGTGGTCAATTCTTGCATGTTGCGCCTTTAAGATTTAACTTATATTGTTGAGCTTTAGCCGAGCTCGTAGGCAGATATAATTACTTTTAAACAGAACGAGGCTAGCTGATTCCTTTATAATCAGTCTTAATGCTAAGCTATGCTAACTGGCTGCTAGCTTTAATTTCACATTTACTGTACGGATTCATCTAAATCTCAGCATGAAAGCAAATAAATCCATATCTGTAAATATTGAACTGAGCCTTGGTGGCACAGACGTAAGGTTGTCACACTCCGTCTATCCCTCTCTCCTCATGCGAATGTGCTCCTGGTCATGCAGGAGAGATCAAGGAGAATCGTTAATCAGCGCCTTTAAACTGGGGTCTCCATGCACTGCTTGCATGCGTGCGTTTGCAGCAGTTGTGAATAATTTATCAGCTGCAGAAGCCCCTGTGCCCTGATTTCATATGATCCTATTTGCTTCATCTTCTCCCTCGTTAGCCGCCCTCCTTTACCTTCACTCGTCTCCTTTCTCTTCTCCTTCCTCTTCCCTGTGTTTTTCTTCCTCCTACCTGCTGATGAAGGAAATGGCCCTGTTTTTCTGTTGATGCTGCGTTGCTAGGCAACAAGTAGCACCCACAGTCGCCCCACTGGACTTAAATATGTGTCAGTGAGTTTGTGTGGTTGTGTGTTTGGCTCGAAAAACAATGAGGCTGCGCTTCCAATTCTGCTGTATTTATAATGAGACACGGTTGTTTATCTGGTCCAACATGTCAACTATCAGTCTGTTGACACATCTGGCCGAGAATCTGATGTTTTATCGCCAGTCGCAACTGAATGTGTAATTTCCTCCTCGTGTCAGGGTTTGACTAGTGCGAAGGCTGCTGAGAATCTGGCCCGTGATGGTCCCAACGCCCTCACTCCTCCTCCCACCACCCCAGAGTGGGTCAAATTCTGCAAACAGGTAACACCAGCATCACTGTAATCTGCACAGCTTTTGTCTCGGCGGCTCGTACAGTCGTTGATATCGACGCTTTTACAGTTTTTTTTTGCAAATCAAGAAGGTGTTGACTCTAATCTCGCTGCTGTTTTCTTTCAGATGTTTGGCGGTTTCTCCATGCTTCTGTGGACTGGCGCCATCCTCTGTTTCCTGGCCTATGGTATCCAGGCTGCAATGGAGGATGAGCCCGCGAATGATAATGTAAGAAAAGGTCCTCAGAATATCCACGTGATGTCTTGATGTGACGGCATGTGGGTTCATTATGTGGTGGCAGACTATCCAAGGAACTCATAGAATGTCGATGTTCTTAAGAAGGGAAAGCAAGAAGAAATTAGATATTTAACTCTTTATGGTGCATTTTGTTTGTCAAGTTTGTTGGTGCTGAAATTGAGATTATATTGAATCAATGTTTAAATATGTAGGGTTAATAAAGGAGTAACTTTACAGAACTCTCCTCTCCTTCTGGAAGCTAAACAATGTATTTTTCTTACAGTTGTACCTTGGTGTCGTGCTTTCTGCTGTCGTCATCATCACTGGTTGCTTCTCCTACTATCAAGAGGCCAAGAGCTCCAAGATCATGGACTCCTTCAAGAACCTGGTCCCACAGGTACCCCTCAGTAGCTTCTATTCACGTACCTGCCTTGACATTTGATCCACATCCCCTTTTTTTTTACTGAGATCACAGGAAATTGCTGAAAAACATGAGCTAACACTGTGTTGCAAGAAACTGAAACCACTTCTTTGACAAAACCTCATGTCAACTCTTAATTGTAGTATGTTAATTCAAGGTCTAACTCACTTTGTAGTACAAAAACAACACAGTCCTCTCGACATCTGAATCGTATTAGCCCTGCTGAATAATCTGGAGGTTAAGAATAGCTTTCATTATCATGAAGAAAGAGCTCTATGCAGGATGTGAAAGTAGACGCAGCTTAAACAGAGAGAAAAGAAAGCCATCAGTCTCACTTTCTCTTCTATCTGTGTCGTGTCTCGTCTTGTAGCAAGCCCTGGTCCTCCGTGATGGCGAGAAGAAGAGCATCAACGCCGAAGAGGTGGTGGTCGGAGATCTGGTGGAGGTTAAAGGTGGCGACAGGATCCCCGCTGATCTGAGAATCATCTCCGCCCACGGCTGCAAGGTGGGTGCCCTTGATACAAGTTGTTTTCTTCCATCGAGGGCTCACACTAAAGGAACATAACCTGAAAACCATTTCTCCATTAAAACATTAAAGGACGGTGTCTTGACTTTTTAAATTTCGGCCTACTGCTGCGCAAACATTTCTATCTGTTCTATCTAAACTCAACTCAACACCTAATTATGCCCCGTGCCTTTCCGTCAACCTCTGCATCGTTCATTGTTGTATCTCGTCACCTGCCTCTGCATCATTTAGCTGTTGCGCCATAATGATCCAGAGTGCCATGTGACCCAAATCTGCCATCCGCCCCCTGAGTAACTACACAGAACAGAGTTTGTTAACATTAGAGGAGAAGGTTTGCTTGTCTTCCTGGCAGCTGAGGTGGATTTTGCCGTTTATTTCTTTCCGTCAATCACAGTTGTACGTTTCATTTCTCAGGTGGACAACTCCTCTCTGACCGGCGAATCCGAGCCCCAGACTCGTACTCCGGACTTCTCCAATGAGAACCCACTGGAGACCAGGAACATTGCTTTCTTCTCCACCAACTGTGTTGAAGGTATGAAGACGGGAGGCATCAGAGCCGTTCACAGACGGTGCTAGAGCGTCTGTTTTCTGTTTCTGAGAGAATAATCTAATCATCCTTGCTACAGGAACTGCCCGTGGTGTTGTGATCAGCACCGGAGATCGTACCGTGATGGGTCGCATCGCCACGCTGGCCTCCGGACTTGAAGTTGGACGCACCCCCATCTCCATTGAGATCGAGCATTTCATCCACATCATCACCGGTGTGGCCGTCTTCCTTGGCGTTTCCTTCTTCATCCTCTCCCTCATCCTTGGATACTCCTGGCTGGAGGCCGTCATCTTCCTCATTGGTATCATTGTCGCCAACGTGCCAGAAGGTCTCCTGGCTACTGTCACTGTGAGTCCTGCTGCTTCTTGTCTATTAAAGATCCAATTATAGTCCCAAAGACAACTAACTGACCCAAGCGATCCCGTCTCTAGGTGTGTCTGACGCTGACTGCTAAGCGTATGGCCAAGAAGAACTGCCTGGTGAAGAACCTTGAAGCTGTGGAGACGCTGGGCTCCACCTCCACCATCTGCTCCGACAAGACCGGCACCCTGACCCAGAACAGGATGACCGTGGCCCACATGTGGTTCGACAACCAGATCCACGAGGCCGACACCACTGAGAACCAGAGCGGGACCTCCTTCGACAAGACCTCGGCCACCTGGGCTGCCCTGGCGAGAGTCGCCGGACTCTGCAACCGCGCCGTCTTCCTGGCCGAGCAGAGCGGCCTCCCCATCCTGAAGGTGGGTTTCTGTTAGCTTCTCTTCTCCTGCAGTTGTGTTTCTCATCCTCTGTTTACTTGAATAAATAATACCCAGTATTAAGACTTCTCTGAGACAGCAACCCCTCTGAACAGAGGTTTTCACATGAATGAATGTTATTAGGGAAATAATTAGCTCTTAGAACTAAAACCAGAAGTCTGCGTTGTCTTTCATCCTTTGTTCAACAACAAGAGAGTCTTTTCTGCTGTTCCAGGCCTTTTAGTTTGTGTGCTCATTATGTGGGCAGGGTTTAGAAGTCCTGTTACTGCTGACTCATTTTCCAGTTTGATCATGTTCTTTTCCAAGCAGTCAAAAAAAAAAAATTACATTAAACCAGAACCAGCGTTGGCTTCGTTTCATTTTCAGTAATGCCAACACCTGTTCAAGTGAGCTTCGTGAACGATGAGTGTTTGTTAGAATCTGTTTCCAAATGGCCGGGCATTGCTCGGAGATGCTGCCGTGTTGCGCTGCTGACTGAAGCCATGATTGGAACAATTAATGAAGCCCACTGGATAACTGCTGGTTGAGCACCCAGCTAACCTGAATATGCCTCAAATTCTGATAGCGAAACGAATGAATTTGCCGGGGTTGTGGCTCGTGTCGGAGCGTCTCTTTGGTGTCCAATAGGATTCAAAGGGCTTCTTCCTTCAACTGAAGCCACAGATTGATTTTGGATCTTGATATCAGGCATTAAAGACTCGATGGCTGTTTGCCACTCAGGCCAACAGGCTTGTTTTCCAGCTTATATCACCCTCCCTGGAGTGTAGACACACACATGCTGTAACCACTTCATTATTCCTAACCACAATCCCCCGAAAAACACACCAACACACAGAGTTGTATGAGTGTCTCTTGGCTCCCCCAGAGTTTCCTTAGAGCCCGGTCTCTGGTTTCCACCCTGTGTTAATAACCTGTTGACGTGTGAGTGTGTGCTCGTGCATCTGTGCGCGTTAATCACCTGTAAATGTCTGGCTGGCATCACGGCTCTAATTACCAGCCATTCTCTCTCTCACTGCTCATTATTTCTTCCTCAGTCACTGTTACAAGAGTGAGAGGAGGGTAAACACGGGGATGGTGTTTATCAAGGCCAGTAATTATGATGTAAAAATATAGAAAATTAGCATTTTTTTCCTTTCATGGCCGAGCTCCCAAACGGATCTCTGCCTGCTGCTTTTTGTTTGAGTTGTAGGTGGATACAGAAACATGTCTAATGTGAGGAGTCGATCAGAATACATATGAAGAGCGATATTTTCAGCAAACCTGTCAGATTTATGTGTCAGGATCTGGCTCAATGGCGCGTCTATGTATATATGTTTTTTTATTTTTTAGCATATTAAAGACAAAAATATAAACAACATGGAATTTAAAAAATCCATAAAAGAAAAAGAAAAAACACAAGCAGACCAAAACAATCTAATCTGTCTGTGCCGCCGTTGCTCCTCATGGGCTTCCGTAGTTCATAGTAGGCTCCTCAAACAGAGAAACAAACAAAGAGTTTGTATCTTCACGTTTACTCAGCTGACTTGTATGATTCATCCCCTCCCGTCTCCATCTTCCTCCCCCCTCCAGAGAGATGTGGCGGGTGACGCCTCCGAGTCGGCCCTGCTGAAGTGTATCGAGCTGTGCTGCGGATCGGTCCAGGAAATGAGAGAGAAGACCCCCAAAATATCTGAGATCCCGTTCAACTCTACTAACAAGTACCAGGTATGCAAAGAGCAGCTTTACTGGGACACACAGACCAGCTGTTGATGGTAAATCCATGATATAAAAATGTTCTTGGAAGAAACTCTCTTAATAAATCTTTGTGTGACCTTTTACGAACATTACGAATTCTTGCTAATTGGCTAAAAATGGACTCCTGACACAATCTGCTTCTTTATTCCCTAATAAGGGTTTTGTAAAAAGCTTAAAGGTCTGCTGAATCATAAACATGGAATTTACAGCGTCCTTGAGTTGTGGTCATTCGTTCATCTGCCCTCTTTTATCCATTATAATGCACATTGAAACATGAATCTGTGAGCTGACCTGTTTTTTATCTTTTTCTTTAGCTTTCCATTCACAAAAATAGCAGCGAGGATGCTTCCAAGCACCTGCTGGTGATGAAGGGAGCCCCGGAGAGGATTCTGGACCGCTGCTCCTCCATCATGATCCAGGGCAAAGAGCAGCCTCTGGACGACGAGATGAAAGACGCCTTCCAGAACGCCTACCTGGAACTGGGAGGTCTGGGAGAGAGAGTGCTGGGTAAGGATTTTAAATGGCCTCTCAGAAAAGCTCCTCATTCGGCTGGATGTTTTTCTCATCCTAAACTGCTTCATCGTCTTGTGTCCAATCCAGGTTTCTGCCATTTCGACCTGCCCGATGACCAGTTCCCAGAAGGCTTTGCTTTCGACACTGAGGAGGTGAACTTCCCCACTGAGAACCTGTGCTTCATTGGCCTCATGTCCATGATCGACCCTCCTCGTGCTGCCGTGCCCGACGCTGTCGGCAAATGCAGGAGCGCTGGAATCAAGGTAAAGGACATAAAGCTACTCACCTGGAATGATGTTTAAATATGAATAACATGTATGCAGTCCAAGTGGCCTAATGAATAATACATCTTCTTTTAATGGTTGTTTAAGTGGAAGAGAAAGTGTTCCCCTTCAACTAATGGGCTCAAACGTCCCTTCTTCTAGGTTATCATGGTAACAGGTGATCATCCAATCACAGCTAAGGCCATCGCGAAGGGTGTGGGCATCATCTCCGAAGGCAACGAGACCGTCGAGGACATCGCTGCACGTCTGAACATCCCAATCAACGAAGTCAACCCAAGGTGAGTTTGTCACGAAGTGGAGTACCCCAGGGTTGCGTTCTGGGCCCGGTTTTGCTCTGATGTGTCGTGTCAGACGTACTGAATGTTTTCTAACCCAAGGCTTTATATTCTTCAACCACATCTAATTATTTGTGTAATTTTACGACGACGTCTGTCTTCCCTCTCAGAGATGCCAAGGCCTGCGTCGTCCACGGCGGAGACCTGAAAGACCTGAGCGCCGAGCAGCTCGACGACATCCTGAAGTACCACACTGAGATTGTTTTCGCCAGAACCTCGCCGCAGCAGAAACTGATTATTGTGGAGGGCTGCCAGAGACAGGTAGAAACAAAACACAGGGAGAATACCTTCTCTCTATCTTCCTCTGCAGCGTTTGTTTGCTGTATATTTTACAGTTTGGCGCATGCAGCATGTGCCGGGCGCCTTATTATGTAAATCCATGTGTGAATATTTGATATCCATATCCCCTAATGCTTATTTATGATCATTGCTTTGGCCTGATGACTAAGTTGGCAGAATAATCAGGCAGAGCATCTGTCAAGCTGTGACCTCGACCGCACACATGAATATTCACAAAGTGCATCAGCAGGCAGCGCGAAACTCTGCGTAAACTCGGCTGCACTGTGGATTTGTTTATTTATATACATGTTGTTGTTGATTACTGCCGGATCGAGCGCCACGTAAACAACATTATACTCTTCTGATACAGCGCCAGTTCAATCTCTGGGCCCTCTTATATTAAAGGAGCAGTGTGTAGTTTTTGGGGAGGAGGCGCTTCAACAAACTAAGTAAACAAACTCCTGCCCACCTTGCAAACAATTTGTATTATTAGCTCCCCAATATTGTAAATAACAAAATTCTGGAGTTTGAATTTCTTCTCCAAAACAACACAGTGCCCCCGTCTACATATGTTTCCACAAAAATAGCTGAAATACACCTTTAATTGGATTCACTTTGGTCGTCTAAGTTGCAGAAATAAGCGACACAATGCTTCCTGGAGGGAGATTAACTCTGATTTGTTGTTGACATTTCATCTTATAAA
Organism: Sparus aurata; assembly: GCF_900880675.1. Lineage (NCBI taxonomy): Eukaryota > Metazoa > Chordata > Actinopteri > Spariformes > Sparidae > Sparus > Sparus aurata. The sequence continues at coordinate 15,745,211 of NC_044210.1, forward strand.
TGATGTAGGTTAAATGTGCTGCATCAGGTTGAATGAATTCTGGTTCTTCTATTTAAATACATTCAGATATATTTAAACTTACTTCATCATATTAATAAATGTTAATAAATGCTCTTGGTGAGATGGTCCAGATATTAACGTGAGCTGGAAAACTAATAATTCTTATCACTTTCATTAAAACAATAACTTCCCTCTCTGTCAGGGAAAGCCTGCAGGCTTTTTTATCTGCACATCCAAAATTCACTTTTTCGCCCAGAGTGCGAGCTCTGTTTGACGTCCGGCTCTTATTCACTTTCATCACATTCTGTCTGCCCTGTCAAATAAAGCAGAAACCGTTTGAAAAGAAAAGGAAGCAGGAAATTATTCCGTGTGACGCGGTGTAACTTTAGAAAATGGAAAATGGAAAACGTCGCTCAGCAGCAAGATTTGAGACTTCTCTCTGAAAAGGATCTGACACCTGTTGGCTCAGTCGGACGTTTTATTTTTTAATACAGACGCAAATCAGTTCGACTTCTGCTGAGAGGACGTGTCACATTCTTTGCTCCGCTAATCTAAAATAAATTAAAAAGCATAATTTCCGCACACAAACATTAATATCGGCCTCATCACGTCTCTGTCTTCAGGGAGCCATCGTGGCCGTGACAGGTGACGGTGTGAACGACTCTCCTGCCCTGAAGAAGGCCGACATCGGTGTTGCCATGGGTATCGCCGGGTCTGACGTCTCCAAGCAGGCCGCCGACATGATCCTGCTGGACGACAACTTCGCCTCCATCGTTACAGGAGTGGAAGAAGGTAACACATTGTACTTTACAAGCTATTGAGCTGAAGTCTTCAAATGATTCAAACGATGACTTTATGTGCTTTTGTCTTGTCCTCATCAGGCCGTCTGATCTTTGACAACTTGAAGAAGTCCATCGCCTACACTCTGACCAGCAACATCCCCGAGATCACCCCCTTCCTCCTCTTCATCATCGCCAACATCCCTCTGCCGCTGGGAACCGTCACCATCCTCTGTATCGACCTGGGAACTGACATGGTAAAGATGGACGAACTGCTGCTTTTGCACTGCTAAAACGCTTCATTTTTACAATGTGTTGCTAGTTAGCGACATTCAAAATGAAGACTTGTATTATTCCTGTCCTTCTGACAACGCCGAGGTTTAAAAACATACCAGAAAAAGTATAAATTCAGTTTATATAATCAGATAATACGCTTCAGAGCAGATATCCGCCTTTATTCTGGTACTTTTTCCAAACAAAAAAGCTTAGCATGTCGACGGAAACCTCGCTAACACATAAAAATGTATATTTTGCTCACGTTGATGTGTCAGCTTGCTGATGGATTGACCCTGTGTCTCGTCTCCCAGGTTCCCGCCATCTCCCTGGCTTACGAAGCAGCCGAGAGCGACATCATGAAGAGACAGCCCAGAAACCCCAAAACAGACAAACTGGTGAACGAGCGGCTCATCAGCATAGCCTACGGACAGATCGGTAAACACAAGAGCCAAATGTGCACACTTCAAAATCAAACCAGAGACGGGAGTTCGCTCCTCGTGGCTCCTTGGTTGGATCTTTTTTTTCTGGAAAGGCAGCTCAGTATCTGGGTGGTCCGAGATAACCAGAAGAGCGGCATGCGCCAGAAATAGGCCGGTACTGATAGAGAGCTGGAGTGTGTGTTCGAATGACGATAGAGATGTCCCTCCGGCTTTTGATATTTTCCGTCTTTGGTAATGAAGCCAAGAATAGGCTCGACCCCCGTGAACTTCCTGGTTACTACTTAATTATAAGAGCAAGAGCACAAGCAAACGGATCCTCCCAGACATTTAAAATAATCAGATTGTATCTTCATGGTTCATTTATCTCAGTGAGTTATGTGCTAGAAGTAGAAAGAAGAAGAAAAACCACTGCTGTTCTGAATAAGCGTTTGATTCCTCAGAAATCGACTTCATCTCGTGTGTTTATTCACTCGGTTTTTCATCAGATGACGCGTTGTTTAGTCCTCAAGACTCCCTGAAAGACTGACAGATCATTTTTTATCCACTCAGTCCATCACTTCCTCATGAGTTCTGTCCCCCCGGTGGACCACGAGCCCAGTTTGTTTCCTAAATGAACTGCGTTTCTTCATTCTTTTTGAAACCGCTCTGAGGACGAACTCATTTTAATTGGCGATTTAAAAGATTATACGACGTCAGGTTGATGTCTCTGTTCATCTGATCACACCTCTCCTCCCCGGCAGGTATGATCCAGGCGCTGGCAGGTTTCTTCACCTACTTTGTGATCCTGGCTGAAAATGGCTTCCTGCCCTCCACCCTGCTGGGCATCAGAGTGAACTGGGATAATAAATACATCAATGATCTGGAGGACAGCTACGGACAGCAGTGGGTCAGTAACATCTATCGGACAGACCGCATGTGAAGGTGACAGTCTGGCCGTCGCCGCCTGGTGTGAACTGTTTCTGTTTTGTGTTCCCCGTCAGACTTACGAGCAGAGGAAGATCGTGGAGTTCACCTGCCACACGGCCTTCTTCGTCAGCATCGTCATCGTGCAGTGGGCCGATCTGATCATCTGTAAGACCAGGAGGAACTCTGTCTTCCAACAGGGAATGAAGTGAGTGCAGAAACACGTCTGTCCTCTCCCAGTCGCGGGTGTTTTACAGCGGCCATCTTTTATCTCACGCCTCCTATTTCAGTTCCCGGCTATTTTCAGTCGTTCTCAGTAGTTTTTTTGGGTCTGTGGTTTCGTTATCTCAAAGTCTAAATGTTTTCCTCTGTGTGTTTCAGGAACAAGATCCTGATCTTTGGACTGTTTGAGGAGACCGCCCTGGCTGCCTTCCTCTCTTACTGCCCAGGCATGGACGTCGCCCTCAGAATGTACCCTCTCAAGTGAGTAAAAAGCCCGTGAACGCACCAGTAAGCCACGTGTAATGGAAGCATGTGTCCGCCAGTGCGAAGGGGGGAAAAAGTCATCATAGGAAAGTTGCTGGCATCTTGAAATAAAGCGAAACTTTCTCAAAATGACTCAGCATCTCAGTAAATAATGGGAAACTCAAAAGTATCTGAAAAGAATGACTGAAGTACGACAACGATTCTCATTATTTAAGATAATCTGAGAGAGTTTTGGTGTTGCACGTCGTACATTTGTCGTGGGTCATGCCGACTCCACGCCCGGGGCACTGGATCCCTTTCTCATCCCTCCTTTTTTTTTTTTCTTGTGTGTTTGTGTTTTCCAGGCCCAACTGGTGGTTCTGCGCCTTCCCCTACTCCCTGCTCATCTTTATCTATGATGAAATCCGTAAGCTGATCCTCAGACGCAGCCCAGGAGGTGAGTCCAGAGTCCATGTTTTTATTATCTTCTCTCTTCCCTTTCTCTCTTGTTTTTCCTCTCCATGGATCATTTTATTACGCTCTGCACTTTGGTCTTTTTCCCCCCTATTTTCCTCCAGTTTTATTCAGTCTGACCGAAGAAATTGCCACTAAATCTGGTGTGTGTTTGTTTGTTTTCTCCCCCTGTGCGTCCAGGTTGGGTGGAACGGGAGACCTACTATTAAAAGACCCATCAGCCTGTCAGTCCAGTCAGCTCGCATCTTCTCCTCCACTCCAGTCTTTGCATGAATATTGTCTTGCTGCTCGGAATAAAAATTTTAACCTCTGTGAAAAGAAAAAAAAAAAAAAATTGGAACGTGTTTTTATATTAGGGAATGCTTGATACTACTATTAGACAAATAATGATGGAACATGCCGATGATGATGATGATGATGCCGATGATGATGATGTTGATGATAAATGATAATGCTAATAATGACATGAACACTGAACATTGACATGACTATGCGTGCCTTGTTTCTGAAACAGGACCAATTTTATACATGTTTTTAACAGTTATAAACGTTAAATAAAAATGCGCTCGAGTCAGGTCCCACAAATGTTTCCTGTGCTTATTTATTGTGTGTGTGTGTGTGTGTGTGTGTGTGTGTGTTGTTTTGCCTAATATATGAGTAGCAATAAGGAGCCAAACACTTCGTCTCAGTTCATTTGGATTATTTTAGATTTTCTTTTTGCGGTTTCATGTCAGTATTATTAAGAAACGATTCACACGGTCGGATAGATTGGTCGGAAAAAAACTTTGTTTGATTCTCAAACTCAAACTACAAATGACAAAGAAATGATTAAAGGTATTTCTTTTATTTGGATGCTTTTATGGTAAACAACATTGCCCTGCCATTGTAAACAGTGCACCTTCAATCTCACTCCTTTTGCAAAAAAAATTTCCTTTTTGAAAAAAAATGCTTTTGTAATCATAAATTTAACATGTCAGGTTGCATACTAGTATAAAAACAGATCAGTTTCCTATTGGGATTGGTAACATAACTTTCATTAAAGTGAAACTCTCGCCAAAAAGCAACCTAGGCTTTATTTGTGAATGTGAATGAATGAGTCGAGCCTTCATGTAAAAGCATAATAGAGCTCAACAGTGAGGTTCCGGAAGTGAAAATGCCATTCATATTCTGCATATAGATTTTGATTATTGGCCATAATGTCGTAACCATCCAAAGTAGACTTACCACAAGTTATCAGATTGTCAAACGATGATATATGATCCTGTAGAAGTCACAAGTTCGTATGATATCAATCTTGTTTTGAGAAAAACATGTTTTATTCGCAATGTCATGGAGAAGTACTACACTACCCACAATCCTATAGTGTAACAGCGACGTCTCTGATTGGTGGAGCTTGCTGTTACCATGGAAATGTTTACCAAACCCGCAAATTTCATGTTAGCTAGTTACCGCTAACACTGAACTCTACGATATTTTACCACAGAGCGACCATGATTTCACTTTCTGACCTGCTGCGTTCATTTAGTGATGAGGAGAAGAGTTTATTAAGGGTTCAGCCGAACATGAAATTTGCGGGTTCGGTAAACATTTACATGGTAACAGCGAGCTCCACCAATCAGAGACGTCACTGTTACATTCGCAATGGTTTATGGGATGAGTAGTTCCTTTACTCTTAAGATAATTATGTACACAGTCTTATACGTTTGCTTTTTCTCCGTTTTCCAACATTTTGTTTGCGCCGAATTAAGTATTTTATGGTCATGATTCATCTTCTAGCTGATTGGCTTGGTTCCAGGCCTAAAACTCTTTATATAAGGATTTTATGAAACATCAACGGAGTAAATGAATGGCAAATTCACTTCCGGAACCGGAGCCGTTAAAAAAGTGGGCGGTCACTGTTGAGCTCTATTACGACGAAAGAGGCACTTTTAAGATTTACCGTAGTTTCATTTTCGGGCAAACTCATTTTCAATGGGAGTGCTACGGGTAAATTAGCAATAGCATCAAAATCGCTATTTTTAAAACACTTAACAATGTTGATGGTAGAATGTTGATGGTCGAATGTTGATGATAGAATGTTGATGGTGGAATGTTGATGGTAGAATGTTGATGGTGGAATGTTGATGGTAGAATGTTGATGGTAGAATGTTGATGGTGGAATGTTGATGGTAGAATGTTAATGGTAGAATGTTGATGATAGAATGTTGATGGTAGAATGTTGATGGTAGAATGTTGGCGGTGGAATGTTTATGGTGGAATGTGATGTCACATCAAAGCAAAAAATCCAAGACAAAAAAGAACCCATCAAAGGCAAAGATCAGTGCAAACGGAATGTGATGTCACCGAGGTTGCTTTCATGTTTTCCTACAGGTGGTTGTGGCTCTGCATGTTACGTTACGTTCTTTAGTTGAGCAGTTCACCACTACAACTACGACCCTCAGGATACAGAAAGGGACTACAGGTTTAACCATGAACACAGAGTGCCAAGAGACAAGAAGCCCTCAGACCGACGGAGAGATGGGAAGTCCACCGCAGGACCCCCCGCCACCTGCGAGGCCCAGACTGACGACGGAGAGCAAAGTGGATTTACGCAAGGCCGAAATGGAAGTTCAGAAATTATTCTTGGCAGAGGAAGAGAGAAAGACAATCGAACTCCTGAAAACTACGAATTTGAGCATGGCAGCCCAACAGCGTGCTCACCATCGGCGGATGACAACGGTGAAGCCCTTTAACTTCCGAAACATTTTCAACACCAGCGTAGCGGCAGAGAATCCGACCGACGTGACGCGGGAGAAAGAGCTGAAGGAAAGGGCAGAGCGTCAGGGCAACGCGGCCATACTCAAGGCCGACTTCGACGCTGACAAATCATTCTGGGACGGGAGAATTCTGAACGATCAGAAGATAAAAGACGAAAGTGCCAAGCTGATGATAGCAAACGCGAGAATATTGGATGAAGAACGTGCTCACCTTCGGCAGAGGAAAGCCTGCGAGGTCCACATTAAACCCTCCAACATCCTAAACTTTTCCAGAACCAGCTTAGCGGAAAAGGATCCGATCAATGAGATGCGGGAGAAGGAGCTGAAGGAAAGGGCAGAGCGTCAGGGCAAAGCCGCCATCCTCAGGGCTGACTTCCAAGCCGCTGAATTATTCCGGGAAGAGGAAAACCTAAAGGCTCGGAGGAGAAGAGAAAACAACATGGAGCACATGGAATTCAACATGAACATGGTGGCTGAACAACGAGCTCGCCGGCAGCAGATGAAAGTTGGTGAGATCTCATTTAAACCCTCCAACCTGACAGGCATTTCCAAATCCAGCTTGGCGGCAGAGGATCCGACCAATGAGATGCGGGAGAAAGAGCTGAAGGAAAGGGCAGAGCGTCAGGGCAAAGCCGCCATACTCAAGGCCGACATCGAAGCCGCTGAATTATTCCGGGAACAGGAAAAACTGAAGGCTCGGAAGAAACGGGAAACAAACATGGAGAACATGAAATTCAACATGAGCATGGTGGCTGAACAACGTGCTTGCCGGCAGCAGATGAAAGCCGCCGAGGTCCCTGTTAAACCCTTCCACCTTACAAACATTTCCAGAACCACCTCAGCGGCAGAGGATCCAACCAGGACTGCCCCACAGCCCAAACACAGCACCTCTAACACCTGTTGGCCACGGAAGCTTAAATTTTTAGACCATTAAACTGCTGCACTTATGCGACAACATCGATCTCGTGCAGACAGTTGAGCCATCTTCACACAATTGCAGCTTCACCGAGTGGAAATATGAGTGAATCAGAATCAGAATCAGGCCGGATGTTAGAGGTTGGGTTTACTCCGGGTGCTCCGGTTCCCCCATTGGGATATCCCTTCATAAAAAAAAACCAAGGTTAGTCTTGTGACGAAAGTTGGGACTTAAAAACCCTTTATAGATAATTCCCAACAATCACCACTACGGGATCAACCCTATGTTCCCCGGGTCCTGTGTTCCCCGCTTTGTATGTGAGGGTTAGGGTCGGATCGGAAGGGTTAGGGGAACATAAGACCCGGGGAACATAGGTACGCTCCCCTGACTACTATACATAACTCACCAGTATGAATACTAGTAAAGCTTACAGTTGTAAGTTAAACTCTTTGCCCATTTTTCCAATTAGATACCGAGATGGTGGAAACCAACACGCTGAGCTTCACGCTGACCTCGGACCAAGTTTGTAGCTTAATGACTTCATCTTCATCACCATTGTCGCGATTCAAGATTAAATAAGTGCTGTCGTAATAAAAACGCTTCGTGTGTATTACAAACCAAAGCATCTGAGACTTGAGCTCAGTTTTTTGCATAAATGATGAATCTCTACCACAGCTTCCAAAGTAACTGTCATAAATGATCATATCTAATGTTATAAAACCAGGTTTATATCCACACAGCTTCGTGTTGGGCTGGTAGTTTAGTATTTTCACGGAAGTCATTTGGCTTCTTCTACACATGCAGGGAAAACTTTAGGACTTTAGGAGAATTAAATATTAAAATCCAGTTTTTAAACCCTCGGCAGGTTGTGTTTCTGACTCAGCACTCAGGCACCAGCTGCCGATGCATCTGTGGATATTCATGAGTTTGGTGATCGCCAGACATCTGGATCTGTATTGTCATTTATTGCCCTCCCGTCTGGCCTCTTAATGAAATCACCCGTGCCGTGTCACACCGTGTCGTACGAGCAGTCTGGACCGCGGGTCGGGCTTGTTTCCTGTTGCCGGCCCGCCCTTCCTGTCTGTAATATCTCCAGTAATGATATAAACCTAATCGTATGAGGAGGCCGGCTGGGCTCTGAGGTTTGGTGTCATCCAACCGCGTTAACATCATCACATCCTTCACAACACAGACGACGTTAAACTGAACGTTTGTGCTTCTCTCAGAGATTCCCCAAGGTCCATACAAGAACAGAGATTTCTCAGGATCGAGGTCACAGGTTATCTGAAGCGACTGGGTGCACCTGTGATGTTCTCGCTCAGCTGTTGCTCAGTTGTGTGTTTTCATGGAGTCGACACCTTCAGTTGGCTCTCTGCGTTTCTTGTCTGGGTGTAAATCTGGGTTGAGTTCTTGAGCTTTCTTTCTTTTGGCCCTGAAAAGTGACTCCCACTTCACCTCTTCATTTTTGGTCCAGTGTTTCTTTGTTTGTCTATGGTGTTGATAGAATCGGAGGGTGACCCCTTTTTGTGATTCGTGCAGCGCTTTGTTCTCGGTTTAAAGTTCCTTTTAAACGCCAGGGAAGGAAATCAGCGGTTAGAGAAAATCCCTCATAAAACACCTGGCTGAAACTCAGTTCCCAGGGCCTGACACAATGATATTCAAAGTATGTAACAACATGAAAGTCTGCGTTTTGTCAGGCGTGTTCTAGAGAGACGACACACCACGACTTACTTTTTACCATTTATTTTAGAATAGTATCATTAACCCCTTAAGGAACACCGTTCCAACATAGGAACACCCTTGTGTTTGGACGGAAACCAAAACCTGTGTTCCAACCTCTGTAACTCTGTGTCAGTATGTCATAGAATCACACTTACACTTCTAGAAAAAAAAAACTTGAGGGTGTTACCTTTCCAATGGTACCCTGAGTCTCAAACTATGTGGGAGCTGTCATGCTTTTAATTTCGGTATGTCATTTTGGAAAAAGAACCTTAAAATGGGGGCGTTCATTAATTAAGCAAAGCTTGATCAAGGATCTTCTCTGTTTGACATGGCAGTTGCCCAGAAGAAAATTGAACAATTTCACATTTACAGTACATCTTATAGTTTTTCCAACAACAGTGTGGATTACATTATTGGTTCAAACAGGTGGGTAGTGACCGTGATTTTACTTGGCTCTCCCTTGTTGCTGCATTTAGGTTGGTCCCAACCTCTTTGCACTGTCCGGTCCAATCCCTGGAGACAGCGCCCTTTTAAAAGAGCCTCCCTCCACTGTCTAACTTCCTCATCAATCTATTGTCGGCATCCCTGACCTTTGGCTGAGCCTCGTGCTTTTAATTGTTACTTATTATATTTAAAGAACATCAAGAACATTCTGTACGTGCAGGCAAAAATTAGTGTAGCATGTTCATCTTCCGACAATCTCATGTGACCTTGGCCTTTTCTTGTGGAAAACACTTTGTTGTTCTGTTTGAAACAAAACTTATCTTATGACCTTGGCTTCTTCCCAGAATGGAGCTGTGTTCTCTCTCATATCCTGGCTTTTCTCTCCAATGTATCAACCCTTCATAACATGGGGCTGATGCTTGTTTCAATCTCATTTGATCAACAGGATAAAGTACAACTCTTAAACGATATCGATCGTCAGTGCAATGATAATAATAATACAGTTTGTTAGTACAAATCAGTTAACTTCACAGTGTGCTAGATTTCATTCATATTAGTGCATAGTTATTAATTCAAAGTGTTAAGAACATGAATCAGGAAACTAGATGTATGGACCAACGTGACACTCCCTCCTGTAAAGAAAAGCTCCGTTTGATGCTTTTCAAATGATCCAAATGCAGAAAAAGGAAAATAAAGCTCCAGTCTGCAGCCGGTTAGCTTTTAGCTTAGCATCAAGACTGCAAACAGTGGGAAACAGCTCGCGTGACTCCGTCCAAATATAACAAACCACGCTGCGCACCAGCACCTCATTAATTAACACGTTCTGTCTCATCTGTTTGGAGACTTCACAGTGACAACAGGCCCGTGTGAGGCTGAGCGAGATGTTCGCTGTCTGTGTTTATCTGTTCAGCCATCTCTGCTGCTGGTATCTGTTCCTGGTCCTGACTGAGATAAAACTGTCTCCTCTCCTTATAAAGACACGTTTCTACAAGTCGGACATATAACCGCTGCTCTCTGGTCTCATTCATCGAGCCGTCACTGACAGCTGACTTAAATGACTTCTGAGTGAGTCTGAGGTGTGGATGGCTCCTGTGAAGTAAACCTGAGGTGTTCAGGGACACAATCTCCAGGTTATATGGAGCGTGAATGGATACGAGGCGGACAGTAAATAGACTTTTATGACTTTATAGGTCTCATCGTCGTTCCAGCTACAGGCTGACTCTTGTAGCGGCTGCTGCCCGCCTCGTTTAAAAGGAGCCAATGAGCCGGAAAATTTGTCCGAGAGCAAAGAAGAAGCCACTTGTCCCCCGCGTTAGGCTTTGCATGACATGGTGTGTGTTGTTTGGAGTGGATGTGTTTCTGTGTTGCTGTTCGGTTCGGTCTCCCGAAGGCGAGCTGAGACTCTGAAATGTTTTCCTCTTTCCTCCCTACATCCATGCAGCTCTCTCCCTCTCTCTCGGTAAGAGGCGGCCCTCAGGCAGGAGTTACTTCTCAGGCGACTGCAGCTGCCGACTCTCAGCGCTGTGCACAGACTCACACACAGATGAATAATCCATGTCACCGCTGGAAACGATAACAAGAGGAACTGCAGAAACCCCTCTAATGATGAAAGTGTCGGCTAAAGGACTGCAATAACAGTGAGTTTAGACTCAATTCAAGCAGGGCGTCGATGTGATTGGACGGGCTGGAGATGAAGATGAGCCTCCGCGTGTCCGCTAATGTCATCACAGTTTTAATTTCCTACCAACTTCTCAGTATTCAGCTGAAACTCCACCGCTGCTGCTTCTGCTGTAGCTGCCCAGCTGTCAGAAGAAAACATTGGCATTGTACGTTTTTGCAAACAACGGATGATATAAATGTTTCATACGTATCATATCGACATTTCTACAAAACATGCCACGTTCAGATTACATGTATATGAGCTGACTTTCAATTTATGTCGGGACATTTTCCAGATGTTAGTGGCAACAAAACTGGATATTTTAACAAATCATCAGGACTTTTTACAGATGTTGGAAGCAACAAATCTGACAGTTTTCATATTCATAAGTGGAAACAAAACCAGCTATTTTATGATTAGGTATCTGGACATTTTCCAGTTGTGCCAGTAGCAGAAAAACTATGTATTTTTGACCAGACAACAGGGTATAATCAGTGTGTCAGTGGCCAGAGAAACTGATATTTAAAAAGAAAACAAAGCAGAATGAAGTCTGAGACAGCAGGAGCTCTAAACCTGCACAATTAAAGGTGCTGTTTCTTTAATTTCCACTGTTTTATTTATCTCAGCTGCACCGAAAACAAAAATAATACAATAACTTCCAGACAGACACAGCAGCAACCCCAACAACATAATCCGATTACAAACACACAACAACATAAACCTTTTTAACTATGATCTGATAGAAGTCCTAAGAATAGATCGTTCGGAAAGACAGGTGTGATGATTGAAGAAATGGCAGCTCTGTGTTTTAATTGAGATGAATGGAGCGAGGGAGGAAGAGAGCGTGGAGCAGATAAAAGATAAAACAGGGAAAGTGTGCATTTGTTTGTGTGCAGAAACCCACGGGGGACGCTGAGGAGGGCCGGTTTGATTAGATTAAAGCTAGCTTAGATCTACAGACTGTTAATTACCCGACCCAGCGTGTGTGTGCGCATGTGTGTGTTTGTGTGTGCGTATCCGGTGGGTGTGTACTTGTGTTGGTGCTGCTGCAGGGCCCAACAGAACCGGTCCTGAGCAGGGGGGGCGGGGCATCTGGTTAGAGAGGGATCGGCGACTATAGCAGCATACAAATGATGAACGTGCATGTTGCGTGGTCCTTTTTTAGCATGAGCATAATGACTGTTGTTGTTGCTGCTGACAGCTCGGAGGGAAAGTAAGCCACAGACTGCAGCTCACCCACCCAGTGCTGAATCTAATATACTGTTTGTATTTTTGTCATAAAGTATCTTCTCTCATGCTGAGATCCTGGAGGGCTTTGTCTATTTATTTTTTTTATCTCTTTCCGGATATCAAATATCAAAACCTTAATGACTGCTTTATGAAGTCAAGAGTTATTTAAAAATAATAAAATGATATAAAAATGTTCATCTTCATGGTCTTTGACCCTTAGAGACACTAGAGGCAAGTGGTAAAAATAAATAGTTAATTTGTACAATCTGTTCAGCCCAACCAACAAATAATCCAACCAAACCAACCCATCCAACCCAACCAACCAACCAATCATCCAACCAAACCAACCATCCAATCATCCAACCCAACCAACCAACCAACCAACCAACCAATCATCCAACCCAACCAACCAAACCAACCAACCAATCATCCAAACCAACCAACCAACCAACCAATCATCCAACCTAACCAACCGAACCAACCAACCAAACATCCAACCCAACCAACCAAACCAACCAACAATCATCCAACCTAACCAACCAAACCAACCCATCCAACCCAACCAACCAACCAATCATCCAACCAAACCAACCATCCAATCATCCAACCCAACCAACCAACCAACCAACCAACCAACCAATCATCCAACCCAACCAACCAAACCAACCAACCAATCATCCAAACCAACCAACCAACCAATCATCCAACCTAACCAACCGAACCAACCAACCAATCATCCAACCCAACCAACCAAACCAACCAACTATCATCCAACCTAACCAACCAAACCAACCAACCAATCATCCAACCCAACCAACCAAACCAACCAACAATCATCCAACCTAACCAACCAAACCAACCAACCAATCATCCAATGAACCCTCCAACCAACCAATCATGAAACCAAACCACCATTCAATCATCCAGCAATCCCTCCAACCCATCCAAGCAAATATACACCTTTCATATGTACATATATGACCATGAAAGATAATTGCACATGGTTAGCACTTTGAAACATGCACACAACAATCATCCAACCTAACCAACCAAACCAACCCATCCAACCCACCCAACCAACCAATCATCCAACCAAACCAACCATCCAATCATCCAACCCAACCAACCAACCAACCAACCAACCAACCAACCAATCATCCAACCCAACCAACCAAACCAACCAACCAATCATCCAAACCAACCAACCAACCAATCATCCAACCTAACCAACCGAACCAACCAACCAATCATCCAACCCAACCAACCAAACCAACCAACTATCATCCAACCTAACCAACCAAACCAACCAACCAATCATCCAACCCAACCAACCAAACCAACCAACAATCATCCAACCTAACCAACCAAACCAACCAACCAATCATCCAATGAACCCTCCAACCAACCAATCATGAAACCAAACCACCATTCAATCATCCAGCAATCCCTCCAACCCATCCAAGCAAATATACACCTTTCATATGTACATATATGACCATGAAAGATAATTGCACATGGTTAGCACTTTGAAACATGCACACAACAATCATCCAACCTAACCAACCAAACCAACCCATCCAACCCAACCAACCAACCAATCATCCAACCAAACCAACCATCCAATCATCCAACCCAACCAACCAACCAACCAACCAACCAACCAATCATCCAACCCAACCAACCAAACCAACCAACCAATCATCCAAACCAACCAACCAACCAATCATCCAACCTAACCAACCGAACCAACCAACCAATCATCCAACCCAACCAACCAAACCAACCAACTATCATCCAACCTAACCAACCAAACCAACCAACCAATCATCCAACCCAACCAACCAAACCAACCAACAATCATCCAACCTAACCAACCAAACCAACCAACCAATCATCCAATGAACCCTCCAACCAACCAATCATGAAACCAAACCACCATTCAATCATCCAGCAATCCCTCCAACCCATCCAAGCAAATATACACCTTTCATATGTACATATATGACCATGAAAGATAATTGCACATGGTTAGCACTTTGAAACATGCACACAAAACATATTATGAAGTAAGTTTCTATACTTTAATAACTGACATAAAACTTTGAAGTCAGACAGCTAAAGAGGAAGGTTTACTCAAGAGAAGCAAATGAGATTTGAACATTAAAATGCAGAAACTGAAGTCTTGGTTCTTCTAATTAGTTGCACCGTAGACTGCCAGAGGAGGCAGAACGAGTTGAAAACAGAAAATCTCAGCTGCAGCCAATGAGAAGAGAGACGGAGAGAGAGGGAGAGAGAGGGGGAGAGAGGGAGAGAGAGGGAGGGAGGTCTAGAGGGTCTGTTGGACAGAGTGTTTAGTCAAAGCGTTGAATAGATTTGCAGGAAGTAGTTTGTTCTTCACCACTCTGCCAACGTCATCGTCTCTGGCTCGCACATTTTCCACCGCCTCGGCCAACTTGCTCTCTACTTCACTCTCTCTTTCTCACACATACACACACACACACACATACACACACTCACACAAATCTGTTCGACTAGTCACAGACAGACAACAGTAATACATCAGCAGACATGCCGGAGTAAACTACCTCGCTATGTGTCCTCTGTTTTGAATACTGCTGTACACACCAACAACACAATGACTCACACAAAGTCACAAGCTCATGGCTACAACCTTGTGTGTGTGTGTGTGTGTCTGTGTGTGTGTGTGTGTGTGTGTGGTAGCTCAGCGTTTAGCCACCAGTGTTGCTGGTGGCACCAAAACAATGTAGTCATTATTGGACTGGACACAAAGCCAGGAGAAGACGAGCAGAGAGAACATAGAAATAGACCTCAAAGAAATACACAGAGGCTGTACGGGTTCTGTTATAACATGTCCCAGTTATCTTTAAATGTAGATATATCACGTTATTTAAAGCAAATATCAATGTGTATATATAATTTGACCATGATTTCCAAAGAAAAAATACAAAAAAATCCAGAGTAATCATGTAGAAGTACTATGTAACTGCTATTTTGACCTTTATTCTTGAACTGTAGGACTTGACGGATAATTGGCTGTTTTTGAGCTCACCTCTCACAAATATTAACACATGACTTTGAAGTATACATCGAGAAACTCATGCTCAGAATGTTTAAGACTTGTAAACCCTTCGCATTATAATCTGGGCTGGAAAAAAAGGTACCAGTTGAGGTCCCAGATTAAACTGGGCGGAAACTCCTGTAGGTGTACACAGAAAAACAGACAAAGACAGGAAGTGGAGAGAAAGAAACCTGACTTTCAACATAAAACAGGAAATCAACTGAATTTAAAAAAAGGACTGTAACAAAGTAGCAGTGAAATTGTATTTCCCTATGTTGGTCCTGATGATGCACGATGACTGTCGCCAACACTCCAATCAGTGTCCAATCATGAGTTACCTGTCAGTCTGTACGACTAATGCTCCTGGTTTGTTTGTAAAAAGTTAGTGTGAGATTCTGCTAATAGTTAGCTTTTCTATCTTTGATACAAGTTATTTAAAATTCAGCCAAGCCAACAGTTTTATGGACATATCAATAGGAGGAATCTCTTCTAAGCAGTGTATTTCTATGAAGGGGACTGAGTTCAACAACCACAGGAAACAACGTTGTGTTCCTGGCTTCACTCTCTCTCCCATTCTCCGTCCTGGTCTTTGTACTTTGGGGTTCCCCTCAGTAATTACTATGCTGAGTGGCCCCAACAACAACAACAGCCCACTGTGGCTGCACGTCAAAGCAGGAAACTAACTTTTCTGCTCAGTGGACAAAGATGGCCCTGTTAAATCAACCGCTTACTTCCATCTTAGTATTTCTTCAGTGTTTATCCTGTCAATTCTGGGGAAATGTTCAACTTGGTGGGACTCTTTATATTGTGGTGATGGGGGACTTTTACCCTCCAAACCACAGTCCTCAAGTGAAACAACCTCACAGCTAGTAAGGAAGATTTGGGTGCAGATTACCAACCAAGTCCTGCACAAAATGAATAAGATCATGAAAGAAAACCTTATCACAAGGTCTACATGTTGAACAGTGATTGTACAACATTGTTGTGTCTTTACAAGAACTCTTCAAGTGTTCCCTGGAAAGAACAAACCCAGTTATCATCAACAAGCGTGGGTGAAATAAGGTTTACAGGATGTTTCTAAATATGGCCGAGGGGGGAAAGATCCACTGTGCCAGTAACTGACGACATGTCACCATCAGAGGTCTTCCAATTTTACACGAGCATGATTTTAATGTCTTAATACGTCAACGTTTTTGTTTTAAACACTGATATTGTTTAATCTTTTGAGACATTTCTTAAAGACAGGGAGGAAAAGATGACTAAAAAATTGGAAAAGGTGGTTGATTTTCCAATCTTTCAATCTTTCAGGTTTTTCACGTAGCAGTTTGGACAACAGTTTTAGTATAATGACACTGCTATAAGGTTACCAACCATGCGGATATTTAGGCCCCTCTCACTCTGTTTTCTGTTTGTGCTCCTGGCCTCAAGGGTTAAAGTTTTGGAAAACCCTTCTCGTTCCTGGTAGTAGGCCGCCAAACTCGGTTAGAGTCCACTGGGGATGAGAAAATGAGATTTAATGGCCATTTGAGCTGGGGTGAGCCCAGATGAAATCAGATTTGACCGTCATTTCTTGATATCAAGCCCGAGGGCCGGAGCAGATAACAGATCAGAGATCACAAGTAACAGGACACATAAATTCACTGAGAGGATGATGGAGAGGACAGAAGCTACAGTCTAACCTTACACCAACCTTCCTTCCCCTCACAGCACCATCAAAGTCCACATGATGTTATAGGAAGTCAAAGTCCTGACCTATTTTTTGATTGGCCCCTTTTTTCCTCTGTGCTGCAGAAAAACACAAATGTTTCCAATCATGCTTCAAGAAAAGCTTGAATATTTTACACAGCACACACATTTGCATACAATTTTTGGCAAGAAATAGGTTTTGGACATATTCATCAAACATATGTTGACAATATAGTCATCAAATGTCACTGATAGATATGTTTTATTCTAAAAATGATAACTTCTCTGACATAATTTTGTTAGAATTTGAAATTAAAACCAACAAGCCTCTATTCCATGAAATTAATTTCATCTTAATCTCTATTAAATCCTCAATTTTGGATTCAAAGCAACTGAACAACCAGCGAAAGACCTTTGTCCTAATACTGGGGCTTGGTACTGTAATTGTTACTGTAAATAGAACTTGTTGTTTTATCGGCCAGTTGTTTCTCTCAGTGAGTCAGGTTATTGTCAAGTCTTTGAGAAGCCTAACCTGTCAAGCCAACAGTCCAAAATACGGCTGCAATTGAAGATTAATTTTGTCATTGATAAATCTGCTGGCTGTTGTCGCGATAGATTGCTTGGTACTCAGAATGTTGGTGAAAAAAATGTTTCTACTGTCAATAAATTTTGAAAAATACCCATGTAAGTCCAAAATTTTGCCCATTCATTCTTATGTGGTATTTCTCAAAATTTGTTCTGCTACTACTTCCACATACATTCAGCTAGAGAAACCCTTCAGCTATCAAAATGTTTCTGACTCTTCAGCTTTTTCAAATATTTAGCTTTTTCAAATTAAAGTTTACAATGGGAGTGAATAGGAAAATCTTCAGATCCTCTTCAAAACCACCCGTCGTCTTTCAACTTCTTCTCCTCCCTCATACTTTGAGCAGGTGGTACCAATTTTGTCTCTCGCTCTAGCGCCCTCATTTTTCACGTTACATAAATGAAAAACCCATCACAGAGTTCAGCAATGTGTCCTGATACTCACTGTATACATATTTTGTCCATAAACATCACAGTTTTTTTAAAAAAACTTGCAGGAGTATGGGAAGTGTTTTCCTATGTAATAAAAAAATGTCCCATTAATTCTTATGGGGAAATTTTCATAGGAAATGCAAATGTTTTCTAGTTTTATCTGTTGATCTGCTAATGTTTTTTATGGTTAATTATTTCAACTATAAATTAAAATTGCAGCTCCCAAAACCCTTTCATCTCTTTTACAACCCTTAAATTAATCATGTGTCTGTAGTTCCCTCAATGTCACCATTTAGAAAAACTTGCTGAAGCTCTCACAGCCCCATTAATCATTCAAATTTTCACATCAGGAACACAATATAAATCAAAGTTAAAGCTAATGATGGTGCCTTTTGTGCTTCACCGCAGTCAGCAAAGTGATTTTTGTAAAGTTAATTGATTTTTCACTCCCCTTGTGTGGGTGTAAATAGTTCTTCTATGTGATTTGCACTTAAGCACACGCATAAACAGCAGTAATAGATATTTTCTTGTTTGTGTGGTTGCATGCTCGGCTGGCCCGCTTCCTCTCCATCAGAACAGCTCACATGCAGCCATTTATCAGGTGCTGCGGTGTGGGCATCAAATATGTGCATGTGTACACATTTAGATGGATGTGTGTGTATGAAAGTATGTAGAAAGAATCACAGCGATGGATTTATAGGCAAGGCAGCCTCTGGCGAAATAAGCACCCGCGGGACCACACACACCTACACACTGAGCGGGGGTGGACTCAAGAGCTTTAAGGGGCAGGGGCGGGAAAAGAAGGCGCACCAGCTGTATGTTCAGGATGATGTAATACATTTATAGTGAAGGCGAAGAGCTCTCTAGAAGGAACTCCCATGTTTTCTCAGCTGGAGGGGAATCATCACATTTTTGCCGCTGTAATGGCACCCATCACGTTTTCCACAATGGAATTGCACTTCGTCATGTTCTGTACATGTACATGTACTCTAGAGGGCACTTTATCATGTTTTCTCCAATGGAAGGGAACTCTAGAGGGCACGTTATCACATTTGTGCCAGTGGAAGGGCACGCTAGGGGCCACTTTAGCACCCATAATGTTTTCTCCACTAGAAGGCCACCATCACATTTTCGCTGCTGTAATGGCACCCATCCTGTTTTCTACAATGTAATTGCACCTCGTCATATTTTCTCCAGTGGAAGGGCACCCATCATGTTTTTTCCACTGGAAGGGAACTCTAGAGTGTACTTTATCATGTTTTCTCCAATGGAAGGAACCTCTAGGGGCCACTTTATCATGTTTTCTCCACTGGAAGGGCAGCCATCATGTCTTGTCCACTGGAAGGGAACTCTAGAGGGCACTTTATCATGTTTTTGCCAGTGGAAGGGCACGCTAGGGGCCACTTTATCATGTTTTCTCCAATGGAAGGGAACTCTAGAGGGTAGGTTATAACGTGTCCTCAGCAAGAAAGGCACCCATAATGTTTTCTCCACTGGAAGGGTACCCTAGAGGGCACTCAATCACGTTTCCTCAGCTGGAAGGGCAACCATCATGTTTTCCCCACTGGAAGGCCACCATAGATGTTTTATCTACCCTAGTCAGTGAGTTTCCTCTTGAGAACGATGTGTGTTTATGGGAGATGGGAAACATGATCGACACAAAAAAGGAGGATTTATTCTTGCTGTAATTATGAAATACAGCTGTACAGCCTGAGGAAATAGGAGCACGAGATGGAGAGAAGACGAATTGGAGAAGAATGAGAAAAGGAAGCATGGAGCAAAGGTCTCCTAGAGAGAGAAAGAAGGTAAAAAAAGATAGGTAAAGCCTCACCTAAGGGGCATACAGATATGAAAATTACCTTCGCTGCACTCCTGATATGAAGCTCCAGTGCGAGAAAGTAGTAGAGACAAGTCTACCCAACCAAAACCAGCGGTGTCACTTCAAATATGTCCACATAGAAGCAATTAGGAAAGCCATCTTTCTTTCCAGACAGTGTGTTTCACTCCATGAGAGCTTCATTAAAAACCAGAGAGCAGAAGAGACGAGGCTTTATTCCTCGACTTAATTATGAAATATTGCCTCGTTAATTGTCATCGAGTTCAGGAGAGAAAATTAAGAAGGGAGAAAGCAGCGGCGCAGGAGGAGGAGGAGAGGAAGATGTTGGGGGGGAAGGACGGAGGCAGGTGTGAATAATGTGTCTGGGGGCAGATTCACACCTCCAGGCGAACAGGAGCCATTATTTATGTGGCAATGATGATACAGAGCGTCAGACGGGTCTGTGCTCCGTCAGCTCCGACAGGTCTGTGCTCCATCAGCTCGGACGGGGCTGCTGCAGCCTCTCTACTCCACACTAATGGTTCCAGCAAATAATCCCCTGAAGATATATTTTTTTTTTATGCAGGATTGGTACTAAAACTCTCATCTAGTACCCAGTTTTAATGAAAGTCATTTACTCTGTCAGCACTTTACCCTGCCTGTTTAAATAAACATGGGTTTTACAGTATTCATATGTTAAATTAACAAGCAGAGTCAGCCACCCCAACTGGATTATATGATCTGCATGTGGAGATATTTCCCTTAAGGCATGGCTACCCATGCATTATTAGTAACTTCAGTATGTACCAGGTCTGTGGAGAGCGTGGAGTCACCAGTAACTCGGCTTTATGAGATGTGTGAGAAATGTCTCTCGAAGCAGCTGTGAAGTAAGAGGAATGTTTTTCCAAGCTATGAAGAAAAAGGAAGATTATAAAACCAATCAAAATGTTTATTCACGATAACTTTCAGGCAGAGACCGCTAAACACAACTTTACAGATAAATTAGATCATCAAAGGTGAGTTTTTAGATGATTGAGATGCACACTTTTAATTGACTTGAAAAAAAAGAAAATCTAATTGTGTTTAAGTTGCGTGAAACAGGGGTTTTCAAACACAAAAATGGCTGAACAGACTTCCGTGGCCTCGGTCCAGAACAGACCCCATTAAATTCAGGATTTATTTTCCCAATTTCCAAGAGAGAAATGGTGTGGTTTTATTTTCAAGACATTTTCTTTAAATTGGAAAACATAAACAAAATCTGGTGTCAAAGACTCTCGTTCCTTGGCAGATATCTCAGTGTTAGTCTGAATTACACAAGTTTGTGATGATGATGCCAAAAAACTGGAGCTGCACGTGGATATTTTTGGTAATGTATAATATTGACAAAGCGTGACATAAATAGGTCATTCATTGCAGTATTGCAACAAGATGGGGGAGGAGAGGAGGAAGTGAAACGCGGCAGGTGAAGATGTGTTATCCTGGGTTTGGGAGTCGCTGCTGCTCTTTCATCAGGAAAAGAATATATCTTATAAATGTTATCTTATTGAAGGATAAGCTCACGTGCATGTCTCTGTTACCTCAACACTTCCTCCAAAAATAAGGCATTTATCACGTCTGAGATCTCGTCTTATCTCCTGGAAGGAGTTGTCAGGCTGTCAGAGGTGGCAGAAGCGTACATGTGAGATAGAGAGCGAGGGGCTCACTGAGGATCTTTTCATTTGCTTACTGTTTAGCCTGTTTGGTAATTATCATATCCACCATCTGTTACAGAGCATATGATAAGTAGGAGACGGAGCAGGGCTGCCAAGGCACAATGGAGGGACATCCAGAGGGGGGGAAGGGAGGGAAAACCGGAGTGTGCGTCTACCTGTGTGTGCCGCCACATGCATTTATTCATGAGCGTGTTTGTGTGTGCGGCGTGGCGGGTGGGTGTGGTGGGTACAGCAGGAGCTATTTATAGCCGCCGCCTCACCTAGCCGTTAGCGGAGTGTTTACCAGGCATCATGAGAGTCCCAGCAGACACAGCCCTGCCTCATAACATTATGTCACAACACACCACCACCCTGATCTCACGCTGTCTTCCTCTAACCCCCCCCAGCCCTCCTGAAACATACCCTCAAATAATCTCACCACAGTCGGTGCCACAGCAAGTCAAGTGCCTCCCGCCAACCCGAGAGTCATGCCACCATCTGAAGAAGCAGCCTGTCGAGAAAATGATCAGTCATACATACACTCGCTTGTTACCACGGTGTGAAGACGGCGAATCGTGTAGTTTTATTTTCAGGTGTGAGGATCAGAGTTTGGTGAATTAATTAATCCACAGTGACTCTTGATTACAGTCGCTCCGACGCCTGCAGAAATGAACTTGCAGCTCTGCTTCCCTCAGGAATGTGTGGGAAATAGTGTTTCTTTTTTTATATCTCCAGCGGAAAACCAGAAATGTTTTGAGCTCTAGCAAACCACAAATTACCTGCGCTTCCACCCGAAGACCTGGAACTTTTCCTCCCAGGAACTTAGTCTGCATCGCCACCACACCAAAGATCCACGAAGGTTTGACAAAGTTGTTGGGAAGTCGTTCTTTTTACCATCAACCCAGTGTTTGCTTTGTCCACCATGTTTCTGTGCCACATGAAGTCGACTCTACAACTTGTGTATCATAGTTTCTCAGACTTGTAAATATGGGTTGTTGTGAGCTGCTCACACAGTTGACCTTTACAGCCATCTTTCTACAAACTGGTTTGTGGCTGCAATTTTTCAACAATGGTGGCTGAAATCAACAAAGACAGGCTCCAACAACAAAAACACATGGACTAAATGGTAAACGGTTATTTCCCGCCTACGGTACCAGGTGGCAAAGTCATCCGGAACACTCCCAACGTTTGACTCCTTCACAGTGCCTGGGATCCAGAGAAAACACAAATATAACAACAGTATTTCCCACATATTCCTAAGCGTGCTATCCAACATGGCCAGGTCTTCCCAGGTTCCCCAGTGCTGCCATCTGTTTTCTTTCATTGGAGTTATCACATGAGCAGAAGGCAAAGTTGGCAGCCAACAGCTATCAGTTCCTACCTGAGAACTGAGGCCAGGTTCAGAACCATGAAGCTTAGGATCAGGAGACCGGGGGAGTCCATCCTGGGAAAGCAAACTCTAAAAACTATTCAGAATGGATATAACGATGGCCAGTTATACAAAAGGAATCACAGTGGGCCATACATGAATTCCAAATTCCGACCCAAATTACCAGAATTAATGATTGCTTAATAGATTTCTGCAAAACAACAGAGAAGTCAAAGTTGCACATTTCTTTAGGTTGCAACTTTACCTTTGTTTGGGTTCAGTTATCTCTTATCACAACACTGTGCCTATACTCCGGTTAGGTTTAGGCTACAAAACCGCTTGGTTAGGGTAAGAAAGACATCATGCTTTGACTTAAAATACCTTTATTGGTCACCACAAACTTAGCTGGGAACATCCCAGATAGACATGAGCTGGGGTCTCCTCAAAAACACCTGCTTTGTCTCGATTGGAAATGTTCGGATTTCCAGTTTCAGTTGTATCCGACACAGCTAGAAACTGTCCCAAATTCTCCTTCAAACTACCTGGCGGTGTTGTGCTTACAAATGTTTTACCGCTGTGGTCCCTCATTAAAAATATCGAGCAGTTTCTGATTGAACGAAGCTGAAACACAGTTTAAAACTTCAGTCGCCCGTTCGACGGCCTCGCTGCCTGTCGCTCCAGCGCCACCCCCCCACCTTCTGATGTGAACGTCAGCTAATATACATGTAACATGAACTGATATGTCATGTTTTGTACAAACATCAATATCGTGCACAGCCAATGACACATACCTCATTGGATATTTGGACACTAGAACCTAAGGGACCAACTGGTTAAGTTTTGTAGTGGATCAGACTCCTTCAGACTTCAGTGGGGGCGTTTAAAGATGCTCAGTTTCATCTCAAAGCAGCCTATCCTTCTGTTTTGAATAAAAACATTAGCATTGGACTTGCGAGCGCTGGGATTGGGCACAGCGGACACACAAAAAAGGATTCTGCATAAAGTACCTCAAAGTAAGCAGCCCGGAGACAAAAACATCACATGGACGAGTGGACGGAGAAGATTTGGTTCACAAATGTAGGTGCTTGTGCTGCCAGAGGCCTGAATTAGCTCTCGCATGTGGGAAATAGAAATATACACAAAGGCATCCTGGTTGTTTGTTGTGTTTGTGTTTGCTTTGTAGAATTATTACAGTGAAACTCCCAGTTATTGGAACAAACAGACACAGTCTGGCATCTTTTTTAGTTTTACCTGCTGTGATCTTCCATTTTTATCAATTCAGTGGTGAGTTTTTGTGCAAAGCATCGAACTTACCTTCATTCATTGCTTGGCTACATAACCACATTACTGTACATTTGGCTCGCTCGACTAAATGTGGGTGGAAGTGACAATTATACTCCCTCACTTCAGAGGTTTGTTTATATCATCACCGACACTGATTGGGAATGACGACCGTGTTTTAGCCGCTGAGGCTCGGGCTCACGCGGCACTTTGAGCGGAGCGAGCGCCTAACGATCGAGGCATCTTTTGAAGCCGCTTCAAACGGTCTCGAGAGTGGACAGAATACTTAAAAGGGACGCTGAAGCCGGCGCTTCTCTCGTGGACTTTAAGGGAAAAAAGGATGGACGTGCTGACAGACGCACAGCTCACCAATAGATCTAATAAGCCTAATTAATGTATTCAGACGTTAAACCCCCCAAAAAGGGGTTAGGATTAGGCTTTGATTGATGTTGCTGATGCTGTGAAAACTAAAGAAAGAGAAACGTCTTGTGTGTCTGACAAGGTCCCAGTTGTGGTTCTCAATCACATTGATTTAACAGGTAAATCAAATCGGCCAACGGTTTTGTTGTTTGATTAATAAGAGTGAGTGAATTTAAAGTAGTTGGACTTGTGTGTGTGTGTGTGGGCGGGTGTCAGTTTGTATTACAGAGGACAGGAAGAGCCCGAGGCTCAGCAGGATGTAGCATGGCTGCAGTGTGATGCTTATTTATAGGCATATAGCGAAGGTCAATAATGTTAAACAACTCTCAAGTGATCAAACACCTTTTGAGCCGCTGATATCGTCACTGGTGTTCAGTCAAGTACACGAACCGGCTACGTTTTCCTTTGACTCCACTACAGTTCAGAGGGAAAGATTGTCCATTTTAGACCATTTATTCGATAGCGACTCTTGAAATTATGATTTTTTTATCCAAAATATGATGAGCTGACAAATTACGATGTATACCAATACTGATATAATGTACATAATACTCAAGCTAAATTAGTTCTTTCTTAACTAATGACATCAACTTTGTAACTTTCTGGTACAGTCGGCTTTAGCTTTCCGAACTTCTCAAATACTGACGCGAGAGTGTCATGAAACTGTAAAATGCATGGCCATCATATTCCCGGGGGTAAAGGTCAACTGGTTTGCTTCTCTGTTGACTTAAATTAAACAAGGCAATTTGGTGATTCCCCAATCCAGCGTGTCTGTATTCGATTGCCCTTGGATTTAGACTCGACGACCTGTTTACCGCACCTTTAATGGTGTGTTCACCAACAACAACCGACCGATCCTGCACAGTGCGCCCACGAGTACAGACAACCCAAATTAAAAGTATATTTTAATGATGAGATTAAAGTGTTTTTTTTTGTGTAATCTCTGTGTGAACGTTGTTCTTTTAAAGACTTATTTAACTGCCGCAAATCCCAACTGAACAACACGGTCTCTAGGATGGTTTTATTTTATTTTGGCATCCTGAAACTCTCCGGAGACCCAGACGCTCCAAACAACCAGACATAAAAAAAGGCAAACATGTTGTGTTTCAATACCTCAATACAACATTCAGCGTACTCTTTGGAGTATTTCACGCTATTATATTTCGCAAAACGTTCCCAAATAACTCTGTTTCGTACATAAATCACATTCATGCTAAATTTTGTATTCAAGCAGCAAAATAGGTCTGGAGCTTCTTCTCTGCGCCACTGCAGACAAACACACACACACACACACACACACACTGGCAAAGGAGTCCTCTTGAAGCTGCAGATGCATCTTTATTCTTTTTCCCCCCCCTCTGAACCAGATTCATGAATAATAAATAACAACCGATGGAGAGACGGATAGATCGAGTGAATGAGAGGGATGAGATGAAAGAGGGGGATCAGAGAGGATGGAAGGAGGGATAGCGCCATTAAGACCGTCAGTGACACGATGGAAAACCGGACCACTGGGAGATGGAGAGACGATGCTGCGATTAAGGCGAGGAGATAGAGGTGGAGGAGGAAGTGGTGAGGCGTGAAAACAAGAGCGAGAGACAAGCAATGTGCGCCAGGGGAGAAGGAGACTGTAGCAGGAGAGAGAGGAAGAAATGAAATCGTACGGGAGAGGGAGGTGGAGGCGGACAGGAAGATGGAGAGGTTTTAGGGTAGAGATGGGGAAGAGGGGGAGGAGAAGAAGACAAATCAATGGAAGATAAGCACTGGAGTCAGATGCTTTGGCTGATTTCCTCGCCTGCTTTTTTCTCTCCATGTGTGATGTAACGGCGGATGGATTGCCCTGAAATTGAGAAAGAATAGCTGCTTAAAAATTTAAAATCCTCTTCTTTTCTCATTTTGCAGTTGAGGCTCTGTTGCTCCTGGTCCAATCCGTCATTACCTCACCGGGTATAAAACAGGAAGAGGAAGCAGAAAACATTAAGTGCCACGTAGCTTCTTTAGCGCTCGCTCTAATGGCTGTTAATGGGATCCCTTTCCTGCTCTGTCATGCGCCTAAACAGTGATTCGTTGTGGACAGTGAGATTTGATGGGAGGTTGGATGTAGGAATGGAAGGTGCGGACTAATGTGTGTAGTTTAATGGTACACAAAATCAAATAAAACATATTTAACTCCCCTAGATCTTGATTTTGATTTAAGTCGGCATCAAATTGTGATTTGGAAGATCCGTGCATCGTTCCCTGTGAAATTAACAATCCATCCCGTCTAATCTGCACCAAGACCCATCCTCCATCCAACTTTCATGAAAGTCTTTTCAGCGGTTCTTGTGTAATCCCGCCAACCATCCAACCAACCAAAGGCCTAAACCAACCAACCAACCAACCAACCAACCAACCAACCAAACAAAGGCCTAAACCAACCAACCAACCAACCAACCAACCTAAGGCCTAAACCAACCAACCAACCATCTAACCAACCAAAGGCCTAAACCAACCAACCAACCAACCAACCAACCAAACAAAGGTCTAAACCAACCAACCAACCAACCAACCAACCAACCAACCAACCAACCAAAGGCCTAAACCAACCAACCAAACAACCAACCAAAGGCCTAAACCAACCAACCAAACAACCAAAGACCAACCAACCAACCAACCAAAGGCCTAAACCAACCAACCAAAGGCCTATACCAACCAACCAAACAACCAACCAACCAAAGACCAACCAATCAACCAACGGCCTAAACCAACATTCATAAAGGTGGACATAAACAAGACAAATGCTAATGTTGCTCTGTGTTCGCTGTATAAACTTATGTTTTATAATTCACTGGTTATCTCTAAAAAGAAAAGAAATCCTTTAAGTAGTCACCAATATGAAAAATTTATATTATAAATTATTAAATGTATTTTTTCTTAATGCAATTTCTTGTTGTGTGCGATGAAAATCATGTTCGTCAAATTTAGAGGAAATGATCTATCAAAAACTAAACCCCCCAGAAAAGAGAAAATAATAAAACTTTTGTAGAAATAAGGCAAATTGACAGTGAAATGGTGGCAACAACAACAGCTCCAGTGATTTTCTCAATTAAAAGATCACACCAGATAGTCACAAAAAAGATAATTATGCAATTTTAATCACACCCTTTGTCTCATAGCTACCTTTAATATTTAACACTACTACAGCTTCACTCTTGTTTATTTTTACCATCATACGGCATCACGGCTGCCCCAGCGTGTCACTCGGCTTCAAACAAACAATACATGGAGGACGCCGCAGAAAGAAAAACACACCTTTACGCCGCACGCAGGTTTTTGGAGGAGCATGAAAGAGTTTCTGATTACGTTAATTAATTCCCTGGTGGTGTGGCGCTTAGGCAACACACACTCGTTCCCTTTTCATCCTCCTCTTTTTCTCTCAAGCCCGAGATGTGAATTCAACCATCCAGTCGTGTGAATCCATTTTGTTCCCTCCCAGCATGTCTTGATTTAGTATCAACTTCCTGAAAATGGAAAGCCTGCAGAGAGACACAGAAATGGAAGACATTCAACTCTTATTTTCTGCTTCTTCCTCTTCTGTTTTTGAACGATGAATTGCCATTAAAACACCCAACGCCCATGCAGTATTATTAAGTTTGATCACTTAATAAATCCTCTTTTATGCACTTATCCGGCACTGATACTTCATTTTGTAAACCAGTAATTTTTAGTTGTCGTCCTTCTAAAGAGTTGAGGGATTTGCTGATTGTTCAGCCTCTGATGCAGCTTCTTAAAGTTGAAAAGCATCACAACTAAAAGACATTTTGCAGACGTGATCATAGATGAACACTTTCTGAGAGCTGTAAGGGAATTTAATTCAGAAAAAAACAGCCTTTTAACTTTCATTCCC
Source organism: Sparus aurata (assembly GCF_900880675.1). NCBI lineage: Eukaryota > Metazoa > Chordata > Actinopteri > Spariformes > Sparidae > Sparus > Sparus aurata. The sequence continues at coordinate 15,773,521 of NC_044210.1, forward strand.
TTCATGCATTTCTCTTCACGGCCTTAGCAACATGGCTACCGCTAGCAGCTCGGCAACCTCTTCACCTTTGTCGCTCACTCCATCAGCAGAGTTGTTCCACTGTTATCTGAGGATAGTGACCAGGGGAAACAATTCCATTCTCCCGTTTTAATTGTGCTTTCTTTGATGCAATCTTCATTTTTGGTGGTGAAAGTCCAGCCTGATTGCAGAGCGAGTAGCATAGTGAAAGCGGGACTTTTAGGTAACCAATCTATGTTGTGGATGGTGTAATTCCTCTGCAGCCATTACACTGTGCGATCAATATTAACTTCAGAAAGTGAAACTTCTTGACTTCATCTCCACACCTGCTCCCGCCGTTCTGTTTCTGAACTGTTTCCCCGTCAGATTTCTGTCAGTCCGCGAGAGCTGACGACATCCTGAATGTGTTGGTGATTTATTGACAGCAAAAACTAGCTGGAGGCGAGGTGTTACTGAGTCCTCTGGCGGCGCTGACAGTGCCTCCATCGAATGTGGCGGTATGAAAAATGAATTTTTTGTTGTAGCATACCTCCTCTCTCTCTCATGCTCTCTCTTGGCTTTTTGTAAATGTTGTATGTGCTCCCACATCGGTCCGTAGTCCTAGTAGAATTGAGTGATCGGTGGACAGAGTGCTTTCCCTCCCCCAGCCGAGGAGGTATCTGGATGCATGTGGGCTGAATTATAGATGCATGAAAAATCTAATGGAAAGTGAAGGATGCAGCTGAGACACATAACACAACACAACACAACACACATGCATACATGGCTGCGTAGTTTCCTGCTCGGATGCAAACACAACAGCTGAGATCCGAATGTGTGTGTGTGTGTGTGTGTGTGCGCACGATTATCCATGGGGGCATTTTATAGAGCTGATCAATATGCAGTTGATCGATCCTCTGACAGATAAATCACTTTAATTACCTGCAGCCGGAGCTCTGCTTATTGATCACACACACACACACACACACTCTTGGGATTGTGCACAAGCTTGTGACATCCGATCACGGGCTTTGGCGCGTACGCTGCTATTAATAAGCTTTCTCATTAAGTCAATTTTGCATGCATTCTGATTGGATCTCGGCGCACTGATTGGGTGGGCGGAGCTGCTCATGTGTAGATTTATGCATGGCTTGCTTTAGATGGCAGGAAGAGGCCGCCTGCAGACGTGGTGCAGCATTCTGATTGCAGTGTGTTCTGCCTACGTCGTTATCCGGTCAACCCAGATGCAAACACAGACACCACACCTTTACTCTGCTACAATGATCTCCTAGTAGCAAAAGATTGGACTTGTATATAGATCCTGGGCGCTTCTATTGGTCACGGCAACGTCATCTCTTATTGGCACACCTAGGTTAAAGCCTGTATATCCTGAAAAGTGGCTAACAGGATAGCTAGCAGCTAAACTCTGTGAAACACCTCAGTATTGGATTCCCGGTTGTGTCTGGGTTAGCGGCCATGCAGTGGCGTGCACAGATTTTTTGAAGGGCAGGGGCGAAAAGAAGGGCATTTTAGCGCACGTTTGGGCTCCCAAGAGGGCACTTTAGCACACGTTTTTGCCACCCAAGAGGGCAGATTATCATGTTTTAACCAGCCAAGAGGGAAATTTGGTGTGTTTTGCCAACCAAGAGGGCACTTTAGCGCACATTTTAGCTCCCAGGAGGGCACTTTAGCACGTGTTTTGGCACTCAAGAGGGCAGTTTATCATGTTTTAACCAGCCATGGTGGCAGTTTAGTGTGTTTTGCCAACCAAGAGGGCACTTTAACGCATGTTTTTCAACAATTGGGCCACGAGGGGGGGCAACCCCCTGCCCCCCCCTTGTGCACACCACTGTGGCCATGTTTCCTTGAAGCCTGGCACAATTAGCTGCTATTAGCGGTTACTTTTACGACAAGCAAAGCCATCTGTTCAACCGGAGACTCCATAAAGCACCTTGGGTTCAGGCACAGCAGCCGGGGGGACGTTAGAATATGATCCAGTTTCACAGAAATCAGGGATATGAAGTTATAGATCTGTTTTTGAACCCATTCTAATGAAGGTAATGTCTCAGAAAACACAACATAACACACATGACGTTGGTGGTTGAAGGTCACCGTAACCTCACAAAACACACTTTTTATTCACAATAATTCAATAATTCATGTGCTGATTGTGATACAGACGTCTAAAAAGCAGCTCAACTCCAGCGTGTCTTCATAATGTCCTCTAGAAACACATTTTTCTTGCCATAATCTACTTTTATTAGCAGCCTCCATTCAAAATCTTCACTGCATATATTGTCGAGTCTGTCGAGGTGTGAATGTAAACTGCGACTCGACCGATGTCGAGCTTTCAAACCGTCTCTTGTTAGTCCTTCAGCTCAACAGAGGTGCGTTATTGAATCACTGGAGAGCCTCTTGAATGTTGCAACGGTGCTTAACGAGTCAAAATGTCAACTTTGAGAGGAGGAAAGTATGTTGGAGCCACAGGTTACTGATATACAGTTATGCTGAGTTCATTTTGGACTTGTTTTTGTGCGATATATTCTTCTGGGCTGACGTGGACTTTGGATCGGTTCATGGGGTGTTCAGGGAGTTTCCTCCATGTATCTATCTCAACGTTTATATTCTTTTGACACTCTCCAAAGAGGTCAGACTGCAAAATGGGGTCCAGATGGCTGCGATTCCTGTTTTCTTATGTTATTTGTCCTGTTACATTTGGATTCTACTCTTTTTCTTACATTTTTTCTATGTTATTCTTTCCTTTTTTTGTCCATATCATATAGGCAGAGTTTGAGCCCTTCTTTCTCGAGTGGAATATTTATTCATCTATTCGTTTAACTCACAAATGTATTAGAAGAAAGACGATGTGACAACTGGTGGATTTGTTTGGTGGCGATTTGTAAACGTGTGCTGTTCCCTCTTGTATTGGATGTAATATATAGTTTGCTAAATGTTTTATGCTGTTTGTCTTTGTGTTGTGGCCCATTCAACACTAAGACTCCAATTCAGCACGTTATGAAGGTTTAGTGCTGTTTTTTTAACCTATAATATTAAATACAAAAGCTTAATTAGCATGAGGATCTCATTATCAGTGTTGAAACCGAAGTTGAGCAATGGATCGGCTACCATGGAACATTTAAGTTGTGGTCTCTATAGATGAACACAACCACTGTACCAGCTGTAGGCATTTCACCATCATCACTCTTTTTATTGAGGAAGCGCACTGCGAAAGTACCCGACTCACCAACCAACTCGGTGCCGGAATAGACATAAAACCTTTTCACTTACTTTCCGCTGAGTTCTTCAAGAGGAGCTGAGCAAGCAATGTGGCACAAAGCACAGAAGGACTACAGCGATGAATCACAAGAGAGGCAATAAAACTACAGCATCCATTAAGGCACGGGGCCGAGCGGCTAAATGGCAGCATTCAGCAGTTTGGACCGACGGATTGATGGTCTCTCTTTACATCGAAGCCCTTTTTACTGTTGCAGCGCGGCAAACAAAAGCTCGGACAGGTTCAGACAGACGAGCTCTGCAGCAACAGTTCGGGAGCAGAGGACGACCGCAGCAGCTCATCATTTTTGTTTTTACAACCGTCTGTATTTTCATCAAGTCGCCATCAGTCCTTCATTTGCTCGAATGCAGACTTATATCTATCCCCTCGCTGTCATGCAGACCCTGCCCCACTCTCTCCTCCTCCTTGCTGCAGGGTATTATGTGTTTTTGGGTGTGTCTTGTCTGCAGTGGAGGCAATTTCCCGTGAAGTGTACAGATGCAGAGGGAGACTGGGGAGCAGTGCGGTGCAGTCGCTGCGAGGCGAGGATCCAAGTTTTTATGGAGATTTAAACGAGGGATGCTCTCAGCAACAGGCGGCGTACCGAGATCTAATCACAAGTCTGTTTATTTAGTAATGGTGAGCCAGAAGGACAATTCTCCAAATCTGTGTCCCATCACTTCCAATATGATTACTATGATGTCTTCTTCCTTAGATTGTTGTGCTGCCTGTAGATTAAACAAACTGTTTCCCTTTACCACCAAAATAGCTAACTGTCTGTCGAGGATACCATCTCGCAATACGGCCGCCGGTTCCACCAGTTTTGAGCGCAGTCATCATAATTGGAGATGTGTCATCAATCAATAATCAAAAATATCAAGTGCTGACTTGATTTCATTCACATCTAATTATCATGTCTTTCAAGTTTGGAGCAAACTTTTGAAATGTCACAAAACCAAAAAAAAAAAATTTGGCGCTTTCAGAGCGAATAAGTTAAGCTATGCAAAGCATCGTCTCGTCAGAAGATGGCGGTGTTGGCAGCGTTACGCATGGTAGAAGAACTGGAGGAAAAAGACGAAATGAAGGAGAAGAAATTATGAAATGGCGATGAAGAGAAAATTACAAAATAAGGAAGAGGAAATGACAAAATGAAGAGGAAGAGGTAGTGACAAAATGAAGAAGAGGAAGAGGAAATGACAAAGAGAAGGAAGTGAAGAAGAAGAAGAGGAAATGACACAGAGAAGGAAGAGAAGAAGAGGAAATGACAAAGAAAAGGAAAGGAAGAAGAAGACGCAATGACAAAGAAGGAAGAGAAGAAGAAGATGAAATGACAAAGAGAAGGAAAGGAAGAAGAAGAGGAAATGACAAAGAAGGAAGAGAAGAAGAGGAAATGACACAGAGAAGGAAGAGAAGAAGAGGAAATGACAAAGAAAAGGAAAGGAAGAAGAAGACGCAATGACAAAGAAGGAAGAGAAGAAGAAAAGGAAATGAAAAAGAGAAGGAAAAAAAGAAGAGGAAATGACAGAAGGAAGAGAAGAAGAGGAAATGACAGAAGGAAAACAAGAAGAGGAAATGAGAGAAGGAAGAAGAGAAGAAGAGGAAATGACAAAGAGAAGGAAAAGAAGAGGAGGAAATTAGGAAATGAAGAAGAAGGAGAATGAGGAGAAGAAGAAGAGGAAATGACGAAATGAATAAGGAGAAGAAGAAGAGAAGGAGAAGAGGAAATGACGGAGAAGAAGAGGAAATGATGAAGAGGAGAAGGAGAAGAAGGAAAAGGAGGAGATGATGAAGAGACGAAATCAAAGAATTTGCTTTTGGTAGAAAGATGACGCTGTGGTTTGGGGTGAACTGTACCTTTAAGGCGATGCAGCGAGCAGACCTTCGCCTCACAGCAGGAGCGAGTACTTAATGAGAGAGGCGACTGTTCAACCGGTCATCTGGTAACTGGACTGATAACGAGCTGCATTAAGATCTGACAGATTCAGCTCAGCAGGTGGTTGATTAATCACATCGTCACCGCGGTAATTATTAAGAGCAGCATCAGCTCTGGTGTGTACAGTACTGTGTGTGTGTGTGTGTGTGTGTGTGTCTTAGGTCAGACTATCACTGACAGCAGAGGGAGGAGGAGGAGGAGGAGGAGGAGTGACAGAGCGACAAAAGAGAGGAGCGCTTGATTAGAAAAAGAAGAAAAGTCCATCATCAGCAGGAAAACTCCCAGACTGCCGATTAATCTGTTGCTGCAGTGTGTGTGTGTGTGTGTGTGTGTGTTTGTGTGTGTGAGTGAGCCCGGCCCAGCAGCGCTGTCTGATCGGCGTAGTTCTCCGTCCAAATGTAATCCATTTCCTGATGGCTAATGTCCTGCTGTAAATGGAGGCAGACAGCCGGCCATTAGAAGAAAAGACACCAACACTCACTCTCACTAAACGTTTCCTCGCCCGAAGTGAAAAACATTACAGGCTGCCGTTAAAAGTTGGAGGGACTCGCTTTTTAGTAAGTAGTCGATCCAGAGAGGACGATTTAATGTTTTGTTTTTGTGCAGCGTACTGGGGGCTCGCCACAACTTCTGTCTTCTATCTTCCAACCAAATCAGAACAAATGTCGGCAATGTACGTTTCTGCAAACCGTGGATCCGTTTTTCATCATTTCACTGCAGTCTGGTTGGGTTCAAGCACCAAAACCAACTTGGTTACAGAGAAGATCATGTTGTTGCTCAACTGGTCTTGTTGCCACAAACACAACTTGAGAACGTCCAGACACAGGCAACCAAAACACCGGAGTAAATGAGATGAGTTGAAGCTGCACATTTAGGTTATGTTTAGGCACAAAACCCACTTGGTTCTGGTCAGGGAAACATCAGGGCTTGACTCTTTTTGGTCACCACAAACTTCCCGTGAAAGAAATTTGATTATAGACGCAAACAAACACGGCTGGAAAATGTCCCGAGCCAACGTCTCCTTAATGAAACAGACCCTTGCTTCCCAGCTCTCCTTATGAATACATCCAACGGTGTCACCCTTACAAATGTTGAAACAGACTTGAACCTCCTTTGGCAGCCGTTTTATGAGGCGTTAAGACGTGACATGCATTGTAAAGATGTTGATGATGCACACAACTGGCTCATGTTTCACTTTCATTTATTCAGGGAACCGTCTGTAAAGAGCCACTGCAGAGGAAACATGGCCGCCTGTATCGTTCCCTCTTCTCTTCCTCTTCGCAGCATTTTCTCAGTGATTTGTAATCCTGAGTGAAAGCAGAGATATTTACAGAGATAACGCCGCTGCGCTGCGAGGGATGTCTCCGTCTTTCAGGCTGTTTTTTGTCAGAGCAGATTGATGAAATCATAAATTAGAGGCGCTGCCTCGCCTCGTCTGGCTTTATAGCTGCAGTGAAAACACAGAGCAGCCAGCGTCGAGGAAACTGCTGCGACTCTCCACCAACATTAAGTTCCACGAGACAAAACCGGAGTTACTTGGATTGAAACTAAACAGACGTTGCAACACTACAGAGCAAAAGAACATAGTCATGTTTTTCTTTGCTCCGCTTCGTGTCTGGATGTTATATAACCAGCGAGAAGGATTGTGGTTCTTTAGAGAAATGGTTTTAATGGTTTGAATCAATGAGTTCCCAAGACGCTGCATGTTCCTGGTGCCTTTTACACTCTTAATTAAATCTTTGTTCTTCGTGTGAATGAAAGGAAAGAGAGTGACGGATCGTTGGTCGTACGTCGCGTAGCTTCCCTCAATGTTTAGATTTTGGACTTCTGGCTTCAGATCGACTTGTTCCGATCATTCCTGGACGAGATCTCTCACATTTGCGCGGCTTATCAGTGGAGATAAACTGTTGCTAATCAGTTGTTGGTGGCCACTTTACCCTTTAGACAAAAACCCTCACAGAAGCTCGAGTGTTTTTAAAGTAAGCTCCTCTGAACTGGATGCGAAGGAAAAGCTTTTTGGTTTTAGTTCTGGTTCATGTTCGTCTTTCATCTCGCTCTTCCTGCAGGTTCGGAGTAAAGACCCTGGTGTATCCTGCACGGCTCTCAGCCTCTCGGGCTCGATTGACCATTAAAGTTTAATTATTAATAGACAGCGGAGGTCTGATCCTGCTGCTCTCAGCCCGGGGCTGCACACTCACACCTGAGTCTTAAGAAGAAACCATTACACCTCACCTCGTGAGGGAACTAGCGATGGCTCGGCTCTCGTTTTACGTCTGAAACAAGTCCAGAAAGACGGTGCGGTGAGCTGATCTTCGGGACTACGACGCCTGCTCAGTCCACGCTGTCATTCATGTGTGTTTGACCTCTGACCTCGTGTCACATGGTCTCGAACAACAGTCTCTCTCTCTCCCTCACATGGACGCGAACAATAGGACTTGTTTCTCAGATTCCTGCAGTCTAATCGCGTTATGCAATCTCCCGCTGACCACAGTCGGTCGGACGCCCCCCAACACACTCTCTCTCTCTCTCTCTCTCTCTCTCTCTCTCTCTCGCTCGCTCGCCCTCTTTCTCACACTCTCTCTCTAAAACTGACCACTTACGAGGGAAACGTGAGGGAAATATAAAGTGTGTGTGTGTGTGTGTGTGTGTGTGTGCTCAGCAGTGCCAATGGGAGAAAAGACCTTTTGTTTTTAAAAGACCTTTTTTCTTTTAAAGGAGCAGCGCAGGCCGGCATGAACCTGGAATACAGCCGGTTTGATTTTTAGACGTTTTGCGGCGTTCAAACCATCTCTGTGTTTTGATTGGTGGCTTGTTTTAACACACTAATCTCTCTTTCCTTGGTTGAGTTCTTACATGTACTCTTAACTGAAGCGAAAGTTGGACTTAAAGCCATCAAAGTCGTCCCAGTTATGATCTGTAGCCAATTAGTTGCAGGTTGTGTTTTCACCGTGTCTATTTCTTGGTTTGTTGGTTTGTGACCAGGATTACTCAAAAAGTACTGCATGGATTTTGATTAAACTTGGATGGAGGATAAGTCTCAGCCCACAATGGACCCCATTGACTTTTTATGCAGATCCAGAAAAAGTGAAGGGTCCCTTTAACATTGAGAGATCAGGCTTTAAGTTAGCTGATATCTATGAGTGAGTAGAACCGGATGCAGATGCAAATAAATCTACATCCAGTGGATTTAAATATGTTCTATTTGATTGTGGATAAGCCTCTATTGAATTAAAGGGGACCATTGGGCCTTTGTGGAGGTGTGCGCTCTACAGAGTGCCAGTCTAGATTCTAATATGTTTGATTTCGAGCGATTATTTGATGACAGATGTGTTTTGTTCTTACACCATTCCCCTCAAAAGAAAGGGGTGCATTTTCCGAGACATTTTTCTGGTTGTTTAATATCCTTTTCATCACATAAAGTAAACTAAGCTGGTGTTATTTAAGTTTGTACTGCTTGTTTTCCAACATTATTCCCTCGTGCGACCGCAAACAAACAGCTCGGTTGCACATATGAGGGCTCATCTCCCCTTCAGAGGAAAACACTTCATGCTATTCATTGCTACTCTCTGTCCGTGCAGAATTAAAAGGATATAACACAGTTTTGCCAACAATTTTCTTTGTTTTTTATTCCAGTTTTGCTCAATTTGTCAATAGATTGACATACACTCTTCTCATATTAACAAATACTCAAACTATTATTGAGTATAAGTGGTTTAACTTCTGAAAATGAATTGTTTGTTGCAGTTCTATCCGAGAAAAGGAATTTATACATATATTTTTTCATCCCTCCTTGATCAATGACTTATTATCCGTCTCCTCACTAATTGATTCGACCACTAAACGTCCCGACACTAATTCCCGCTCGACTGTGGACTGTCAGCAGGCTCTCAGCCCAGCAGTCGACTGCGACTCTGTAAATGAGTGTTAACAGCATGTGAACTCGTCCCTGCAGACGACTGGATTTACGATCCGTCCATTTCGGCGCCGGCGTGCTCGCGTACAGACACTCAGCATTCATCATCCTCCGTGCACTCACTCACTGCATCTCACCTACCAGTTATCAAATCACTATAGATTATAAAAACACTTGAATGATATCTGTGGATGGATTTGGGTCGTGCTGGAAGCAACTTGAGTAAAGCCAAGAAACAGAGACGGGACAATAAACGAGAACAAAGCTGGCTCGGTTTCATAAACATGCAAAATTGATGATTTCAGCAGCAGAATGTAGAGCGTTAATACATCAGAATATGGAGTTTTTATTGAGGTCAAAACAGAGAAATACTCCAAACTAGAGCTGCAAACATCATTCTCTTTAATTGACTCCTTGGCTGACAGAACATCTTTAACTATTTAAGTAGTTTCATTAATTATTCATCTGCATTTGTCGAGGAAATATAACAATGATACGGAGCATCCAGCTTCTGAAATGTGTGACTCTGTATGCCAACACAGGCGTTTCAGAAACCTGCGTGAAGTATAAAGTACCTGGTTAATGAGTAATTCCAACAGATTACCAGCTACAAGACTAATTAATGTCGTTATCTTCAAATGTTAGCGCAACAATGAAGCTAACGTTAGCCTAGCTTACTTCATTTTCTGTGGACGTTAAACGTTTCTGTGGGGGTTTTTGGAGGCACAAGAAGCACTTCATCATTTAAACTTCCAATAGCCAACATGTTTGATTTACTTTGATGATTCTGAAGTGAATACCGATGCAAAAAAATGACATCATCTGCATATAGGTTGATTCTCTGTAAGCCGTGCTTTCACAAGGCTAATCGGCGTCCCTCAAAATCTAGATTTGCCATTGTTTTCCCTGGTTGTTATCCTCAGGTAACTTCGGAACAACTGTAAGAAACAATACCTGCCTTCTTATTGTTACAACCGGTTGTATTACTCTGTCATTTCATTATGCGGATGTGGGATTCTTACGGTTGTTGTTTTGCTTTGGACGTTAGCGAGGACATTAGCGGTAGCCATGATGCTAACGCCGTCTTTGCGACAACAGCGTCAACAGTAACACTCCCTAATCCAGGAGACATGCAAGAAGAGGGGGAATGTAGGAAAGTTGTCTGTTAACTTTCGTCGTTATTTAGATATTTGTGCAAAATTGGGGCCAGGTGTTGTCCTCGCCATCTTTGCATCGTGGTCCGAACACAGGTGATGCTTCTTTTTCTTCCAGGCATCTGGCAACCACCAACCATTTAGAGGATCTTGGCTCCTTCTCTTTTGATTTTTTGATTTTTTCTTGTACAAATCTATTTTCCTCCCTCTCGTTCAGTCTCCCGTACACACATGCAGGGAGGGGAAGGAAATATCAAAGCGTAATTCATCTTGCGGGATAAAAAATGGTACATTTCTAATGACCCCATTAATCCGGGTTTACATTTCCACGCCCTGCAGGGGGAAGAATCTCATAAACACTCATCATAAAGCAAACTGTGATAAATCAGGGGGAACAGCAGCAGGAAATCTCGTCGGAGCGACAGTGTCTGGGATGTTTCTGCTTCAAAAACACGACACGGAGAAGCTTTAACGCTGCCGGTGGTTAACCTCCCTCCTCTCGTCCTCCTCCATCTCAAACCGAATCGCCCCGGGGGTTCTCGTGTGGCCTCTGGAGGCCTCGTACACTCGATTACATAAGCTCTCTCACAGCAGAATCCCTGCGTGCGGCTCTCGGTGTCGCCGGCTCCGATGGGACTGAAACCACTCACGCTGGTGATGTTGACAACATTATTCGGACCAGTTGAGCTACACGCCAGTCGTCTGCCAATCTGTCTTTTTGAGCTCGGATTGAGCCTTTTCCAATCTGTCACACAACCCCGGTGCTCTCGGCTTTAATGTTGAACTACTTTGTCTTTTTTATTCTCAAAGACTGGGAACATTTCGTGTGTTCTTTTGTATGAATGAATGAAAGAATGAATGAAGGAGATTAATGAAAGGAGCGGCGGAGATGGATGGAACCAGACGTTTTGAGCTGTCACGCTTAATTGAACGCTCTGATGCGTTATTATTTCTCTCGTTTCCACTGTCGCTCAATCCTCCGGAGTCAAAAAGCATTAATCGGCCTCAGCTCGGCGGCTTTAAGCAGACGCTGCCTCCTGGTAACCGCGCGGCCTTTCGAGCAGCCGAAGCCGAACACGGCTGCTGGGATTGCGTGACAAAATACAGGAATAGCTTTTTTTTTGCATCCAGCTCACAGCTGATTGTGGCGAGCAGGACTGAGCTGTTGGCTGGCAGCTCCGGAGAGAGGGACGGATCACCGCGGGTCACTGAGGGCCCCTGGTGGCTCAGAGAGTTAATCCTCTCCCTGCAAGTAGTGTGGTGATAAAGAACAGTAACGGTTAATCTGATGAAGTGATCGCGCTCAGCTCGCAGATTACCAGTTTGTTTGTATTCTCCGCGGACCTGAGGGGTAATTACGTCTAAAGGTAACGCAGGAATCAAGTCATGCAATGAGAAATCAAAGTAATGCAGAGAGCTGTTCCTGTCAGTTAGTCTGTGAGGACACCTGGTGGAGATTCACAGGAACTGCAAGATGAAATAAAATCATTCTGGGGCAACATGGCCACAAAGTTGAGATTAAAAACAGTGATTCGAACCTTTAGAAGTGGTCGTGTGAATCCTCTTCTGATTATAGAACATACAGTGAAACATCTGTTTGTATCTTGTCTTTAATTTCCCTGGTGAGGGATCAACAAGGTCTTAACTTAGATCTTTATCAGAAATTACAGTTCTACATATAGTTTATAGCTGCTTGATTCCATTTAATGTGCAATGCAGTGGAAGAAAACTTCACTTATATAACGTACTTTACAATCAGGGAGGCAGCATTTAGGGAAAATGTCATAACTGTGTGGAACCTCAACTTTAGATTGTTTCTCAGGTGTTTTTTTTAGAGAAATATGTGAAATATCTTTAAAAATATGTTGACAGAGTTTCTTTTGTTTGCTCGTTAGGTCGCGTCAGAATCAGAATAAGCTTTATTGGCCTTTATGAGCTTTATTTATATAAGTATGAGTTCACTTACAGGGAATATGAACACTCTTCTGCCATGTTAAGTAAATGTGAACTCTTGAAAAACATGTTTATGTGGAAGTCCCTCTTAACTTGATGTGTGATTGAATAAACACATGAAGTTTTATGCATAAATTACATTTTAATCAGACCAACTTATTAATTTAGTAACACTGACTCAACATGATAGAAATAAAGGTTTACACTTCACATTGATATTCATATTGAAAGGAGAAAATTGAACATTTACCTTTTAATTATACTCATAAAACACCCCAAAATTACCTTTTTATAGAAACGAAACGCTTGTCTGACATAATTTTCTACTCTTCTGTCTGTTGGCTCTGCAAATAAAACAGCCACACAAAAGGTTTCCCTCCAAAAACACAGTGTAAGTTTCTTTAAAAAATATATATATATATAATTATTCATTGAGAAGAGCTCATCAGAGATGAAGGACGAGCAACAGAACATGAAGCAGACGTCACCTTGAGGCGCATTTTAATCAAATAACAAACAGAAGTGTTTCTCTTCAGGGTGACCGTCCAAATAAACGTGTGCAATATGTCCCAAATAGAGGTATTTATACTGTTAATCCTGAATTAAATTGGATTTCCTTCAACATTTAATACAAAGTGAGTGATAAATTGAAAATGATTCATCTGTCGTTGTCAGCAATGGCTTCAAAATAGCACAAACATTAAGATTGTGTCATGAAATAGATAATAATCCAGAAAAAAATGTTGTTTTTCCTCATAATTCCCCATTTATTTGCTGTAGTTGTAGTTGATACCCTGTTTACACCTCTAGAGGGCGCTGCTGCTCTAAAACAGGAGCAGATCTGCAGCAGCGGGCCATGTGAGGTCAGGACGAGCAGATCAGGTCCTTCTTATCTGTGTTATTGAATTTAAATGTAGTTTATAAGACAAATCACTTTGAATAGACGTCTTTTTACTTTAAAAATATCAAATGTTTTCATGAAATTCCCCTTTGAGAGTTCAGTGATTTGATTGGAGACAGTTAAAGTATATCGTTCTCTTCTTTACCATCATTTTATACACAACCGTCCAAATCAAGCCGACCGATAAAGAGCGTGAAACATCCAAACAGGTCTGATGTTGTTTCACCGCTCTGTGCAGTTCTAGGTTCTGTACCAGATCAACTGGACTTGTTTCAGGTTCTTGAAGACGTCTTCAGGTCTGACGAACAGGAGGAGCCGTCTGTCTTCTCTGGTCAAGATGTTTACGTTGTTGACCTCAGTGGAAGACAGACGGTTTGAAAGACGAGTGAAGGAATCCATCTTTGTCAAACTGGAACGACCGTCTTTAAACGGAGGAGGTGGACTAAGACTTTACTTATCACCCTCCTACAATCCTGCACCATGTTCCCTCCCCAGAACTACACAATAAAACACAAACGAGGACTTTTATTTGTGTTTGTAGCTGCAGCTGAAGTGTTTCAGTGTGTCAGCGAGACTTTGAGGAATGCTGAACGTCCGTCGTTACAGTCTGGTCGAAAAGCTTAAACTGATTGTTGGATTTAGGATTGAAAGAAAAGCGGCCCGAAACCAACCAGGTGACGACCCCGACTTCTTATCTCCCCTCCCTCCCTCCCTCCCTCCCCCTCCACATACACCCTATTTCATTTTTCATCATTTTCACCCGCCCTCCCCTCGCGCTCCGTCCGAGATGAAGATTTGGCTCTCGCTCATCCACTCGGCCCCCGCGCGACCGCTGTAATTCAATTTTTCCAATCTTTCTAATCTAAAGATTTCGTTTTCATTTTTCTAATACTATCAAGGCAGCGTGGAGGGGAGGGAGGGGGGAGGGATGGAGGGATGGATGGAGGGGTGGAGGGGTGGGTGGGCACACAGCTTGGGCACCATTTGTGAATATTACAACCTCGTTTTATTCCTCGTCTTGATTAATAAGAGACTTCTTTGAACCCTCCCCTCCCTCCCTCCCCCTCTCCTCTCCTCTCTCTTCATCTCTCTCTGGTTTGTCGCTGCTCTCTCCCCCCCCCCTCCTTTTTCTTTTTTCATCCCTCCTTCTCCTCTATCCCCCTCGAGTCGGGTCCCGAGTCTTAAATCATTACGATTATTTGGCCGAGGGGGGGGGGGCGGCGGACCGTATGGGGAAATGATAAATCCGTGATGGATTACGACGTCCAGATTGTCGCTTTGAATTAAAGAAAATGATAAGGAAGATATGAAAAAGAAATATAAAAACAATCGTAAGTAGATTTAGTTCTCAAGGAGAAACTGTGTTATAATGACAGGAGGGGTTTTGGGGGGGGGGGGGGGGGTGACGGTCCAGGTTACGGCATTCAATCACTGAACATCGGCCCCTTGAAACCTCCCCCCCCTGGTAACAACGCAGCCGGGCTTAACCGGGACCTGCATCCACTCAATTTAGGGCTCTCATCTGGAAAGCACCGGGCAGCCATCTTTGTTTGTCAGTTTGTGTTATCGCTCTCCTCCTTCAAGCGTCTGAGGAGCAGAGAAGCTTTCTAATAGATGATCTGCGTGACGACAAACGGTTGCGTGTTCAATCTTCTGTCGGTTCTGTTCTAGTTTTGAGGGATCATTGCTTGTTTTCTTCGGTCCAGTTCACTGAGTATCTAGAAAAGAGGGCGAGAAAGACTTTTCAAAGTCCCACAAAGTTATTTTCTCTCCTCTGTTTTTTGACTTTGTTCTTTCTTTTCCGTCTGTGTAAACGTGTTTAGACAAAAAGTGAAAACAGAGTCAAAACATTTCTTTCAGTAGAATTTGTTTAGTTTCATATCGGAGAAAAAATAAGGTTTTTTCCACCCTAGAAACTTTTTTTCTGACTCATTTCCTCTCACGTGTACGAAGGAGCATTAGGGCCAGCCCCCCAAAAAAAGCAAGCCAAAAAAAATAAAAAATAAAAATAAAAATAAAAAATCCTGCACAAGTTAAAAACAGCGGGCAAAAAAAATAAAAAAATAAAAAATCGGGCACAAGAAAAAAAAAAAAAGCCAGCAAAAAAAAAAAAAAAAAAAAAAAAAACCTGCACAAGGGAAAAAGAGCAGGCAAATAAAAAAAAAAAAGAAGTCAGGCACAAGAAAAAAAAAATAAAAAGCCAGCAAAAAAACAAAAAAAAGTAAGGCATAAAAATAAATTAATTTAGAAAATATCAAAGTATTGTAGTCGATGGCTGCCTCTATAGACGCGTTGATTAAGTGGTACTTCAGAATCGGCTATAATAATAAGGAAATTCTCTCTCTTTTGGCTAGTAGGCTAGTAGATAAGTTGATGACTTGAACTCGACAAGGTTGGTAATTGGACTTGAAGCCGTCAGTCATTTTGTTGTGGTATGTGGGAAAGCCTCTGCAGTTTTTTTTTTTCCGCCTGGCTTTTTTTTTTTTTCTTGTGCCAATTTTTTTTTTTTTTTTTTTCGTACATGTGGAAGAACATTCAAGCAAAAAGTTACTTTTTTTCTCACGTGGTTTCACAAAAAGAGAAGGAACATCCTGGCAAAACTTTTTTCTTTTTTTTTCACCCTCCAGCAGATTGACAGGACAGAAAATAATTTATTGATTGCTCTATTCCAATGATAGAGCTGAGAGGCGCTAATCTTTAGCCGAGTGCATGAAACTACTGATGTAACTGAAAGAGTGACAATACAGAAAACATGAGAATGGGAGTCACGATTTATTCACTGAGGCTGTTTTCTTTGTTTTTACCCCTGAACTAAAATCTCTTTTGTGATCCGTGCCCACTGAAACTTACCTTGAGAGATGGAGACTTTACTTCATTTATGGTGTAAAAGGATGTTTTGCTCTCAGCTGGTAATAGTTTCATTTTCCAGTTGGCATCATCATGAGATCAGGATACTTTTAAAGTTAGTTTCATTGTGAAGTGAGATAATCAGAGTCGTTCCCATCGCACGCATACAGAGTTCAAATCGGACGAATATTGATGCACGTTATGTGTAAAAAAACAGTGTTTACTTGAAGTTACAAGTTTCAACACATAATATTGTTCCGTTGTCAGTTTCTACATGATGTTGCTTTAATGAAACGACTGCAGAGAGTTCAGCGGTGTATTCCTTTACGCTGAATCCAAATATTTAAATTATGGAAACAGATTTGCGTCTAATAACCAGTTTGTTGCTGCACATTATTCCAATTTCTCTTCTATTCCGAGACTTTTTGGATTTGGACTTTTGAACCCGACATTTAATATCACTCGTCTGCTGAAGTAATCTGCAGAAACATAATCTTCCTAATATTCTAAAAACATTTCATTATCATCATATGTTCTCCTCTGTTATCCTCATTCGGAGGCTTAGTTTCTGTCTTTTTTTTTTATCCGACGCTGCTCTCTCAATCTCATCTGGACTGCAGGAGAAGGCAGGGGGCAGTAAGAGAGCATCACATGGTGACACTGCTGCTGTATTATACAGAGCAACAGGCGCTGTAAGAGGCTTTGAATAGAAAAACCCTGGAGCGCATTGTTATGGATAAACAATGTCTAATTGATTACTGTGTGTGTGTGTGTGTGTGCGCATCCTTCTTTTTTAGCTATTTGTTTTGTCACATTTCATGTCAAACCTGCTGGATTTTTATGTTTTTTAAAATATTTTCTGGATATTATCACTTCTTTAAAACTGATTTCTGTACCTGAAAACTAATTACAGCTGGTTTTTATTCTCAAACGTGGGTTTTGAAACTTGATTTAATCCAGTAAAAGGCTTTTTCTTTTGTCTTTTGTTCATGTTTTCAGTTAACGATACACCTGAAGGCTCAATTGATCAAAATCAGCAGATACTGATAGATAAATGTAGCTCGGTTTTCATTTATGTAGATTTTCCCAGATTAAAATGACACATTTACAAGGAAACAACCCAAATATTCTCTTTCTCAAACATTTACCACCATAATCTGAGAGAATATTCACGTCTTTTCTTGTTAATTTTAAACCATAATCTCAGAGACTTTCTTTATTCTCTGGTTATAAAGTCAAAACATTTGCAAGTGTTTTCTCGTAGATTTGTGCATATTTACCACCTTAATCTGAGCAAAAACACAAGTTTTTCTCTCATAAATGTACAACTTTAATTGCGGAGAACATCTGAGTTTGTTTCTCAAACACTTGACTAAAATATCTAATAATTCTAAATTTCTGACTGTATAATTAATTGACTTTTCAACTTTTTTATCTTTAAATTTATGGGTATTTTCTTGTATATTTTCCACTTTGATCTGAGAGAATATCTGAGCTTTGGTCTCATTAATTTGGGACTTAATGATCTCAGACTTTTCAAGTTTCTCTCCTTGTAAACTTACCACTTACCACTTAAATTTACCACTTAAACTTACCACTTACCAATGAGTACTGCAGCGATTACATGCTGCAGTACTCGTCAGCTCGCCTCACTGCTGACATCACTGCCTTCTCCGTCGAAGCCTTCAGCGTTCACAGAGACGAGGAGGACGAGTAGGAGGAGGGGAATTCCTCGGTGCCTCATAATGTTCGCAGTAACTGTAAAAAGAATTGGTGCTGGAGGATGTTTGCGTGTTATAAACACACATAAGATTCTTGGCGTGTCTCGAGCTGATTTACCGCGGCACATGCCGATCGCAGAGCTTAACCTTGTTTTAACCCCAATAAAACTCTCCGGCGTTTCTCCTTCAGCCCTCCATTGTTTCACCTCGGACCTGCTTAGCCGCCAACTGACAGCTGTCCACAAGTGTCTTTGTGTTTCTGTGTGTGTGTGTGTGTGTGTGTTCGGCCCGGTCCACCAGCTGACCCGCCGCTGAACCTTTGACCGCCGCGTGTTCAAAGCAGCCGCCGCAGCTTTATTTGTAGTGTGTTTGTGCGCTGGACGCCTGAGATTCTTCCCCCCTGCCGCTTCTCTTTCATGCCGGTTATCGTTCATCATCTCTTCACTACTTTCACCCTCCGTGTTCTCCGTGAAGGGACTGAATTCTTCTTTCGTAAACATTAAGATAGTTTAATTGAAAGGCTCTTTGCGGCTGCGTCGGAGCGCACAGACGCACTCAGACCCGCTGACCTCTGACCTTTTTTAAGGAGGACGGATGTCAAGAAAGACGAGGAACAGACCTCAAGACCTCTTGTCCCTCCGTCCTTCCTCACCCTCGTGTCTCAAACCTATCAGAGTCGTAAATATACCACATTCCTCTCTTTCTTCTCCTTCTAGACGCCAGCGATACATGAGCGTATTTGATGTTAACCTGTGTGATTTACTTACGATTTATCATTTTAGATGTGCTTCACCGTCGTGGACATGTTTGTTTGTTATGTAACTTCAGATTTCTGTCCTTTAAGTACTCTTTCTGTAGGAAACAGGAAGGAAGGAAGGAAGGAAATAAGTCATTAGTAATCAGTATCAGTAAAAGAGCGTCAAAGATCCTCTTTCTTACAACATTTGACGACGCGTGCCGTCCTCGCCGTCTCGTCTCCTCTCGGCTTTTCCTCAATCAATGCATCCTAATAATATCTCATACGTGTTGAGGATGCTTCACTACTTACTTCCACCCGGTCGTAAGCGGTTCCTCTCCGCCCGTGCCCAGTGTGTCGTCTGGTTATTTATAGCGTGTGTGTGTGTTTCTGAAGAGGGCTCGTCGAGGAGCCCTATCCATTTCTTGATAAATGAAATTCCTTGGCCCTCCGTGGGGCCTCGACAAAAGGACAACGCAGACGCTAAGCTCAAGAGACTCTGAGCGTTTACACGTGTGCAGCTGCTCTGCGCGTCGCGTACATATTTTATCCAAAACAAGCCTGAAGATTTGCTTTGTGCTGAAGGTCGCCTTCACTCGCAAGTAGAGGAGAGTCGACTCCTGAACCGACGACACGAGCTGAAGGGTTTGATGCCAGTGACAGCACAAATGTTCTGATGATCACATTCAGTCAAGTCAACGCTGGAGAATTTGCTGTGCAAAATAATCATGTTTAAATCGATATTCCGGTGTAAGTTTAATCCATGGTCTAACACACCGTGAAACTGTGTTAGACTCCCTCTCAGAGATCAAGGTAGCAGACCGCTAATTTACGGAGTTTTATCAACCTCAGAAACGACCGCACGACAACAATACACTGCAGTAAATGGATCCAAATATAAACCGCCACCAAAAAGCCACAAATAATGCTCAGAACAGCACCAAACTTCAGCAACAGTACAAATAGAGTCTCAGCACATAGTCCGGGGCATCTAACCTCCGCTAGCTTAGCTGGATTTCTATTGGGAAGCTAAAAACAGACTTCAACTCTCCTCCATCAGCTTCCGGGTCGGTGAGTCCCGACGCGACGATTACCGAGTGCGGTTAGAAACTGCTCAATTCCGTTCTTTTCCCTGTCCGCTCTCGATAATAACTGTTATAAACTGGCAGGTAAGACACATATGAACTTTGATTGCTTTTCCATGGAGTCATAATCATACATTTTCATCCATGAGCCGCGGAACTCTACTGCACTCGGTAATCGACTCGTCGGGACTTCCCGTCAACAGGAAGCTGCTGCAGAAGAGTGGTAAATTTAGTCAGCTTTTCAGTCGTTCCTATTCCTTGCTGTGCCGAGATCGTATAGCTCTTGTGATTGGCTGTCTCGAGGGCGTGCAGGAAAAACAACACCAGGTCAGCTGATATCAAGGTGAAGGTGTCGGTGTCGGCCACAGGAAGCAGGTCAATATCGATCATCAGTATCGTCTTACAAACATCTATATCGCTCCAAAATGTGAAGATCCTTTTTTTGAAATATTTGTAATAAATTGGTGGCCTTTTCCCAACAATGCCTCGCCTTTGATTGGATTTGTTTCCCATTGTCGTATTGTTATATCCTCCATCAGATTAACCTCTTTGTCCCTGAAGAGAATAACTCAGCAGCCCTGAACAGGATTTGTTTGCTTGCTCAAGGACACTTCAGTTCGCTGGATATTCAGTCATCATCGTTTTTTTTTTTCTTATCCGAGGCCAGATTCTTGCTGTTCTTTTGGAGCGGATCAGCTCATAATGAAACCGCCTCTCGTTCAAAAGCACCGGATAAGTTTGCTCTGACTTGTGCAAACTTAATTTTGTATGATCAATTGTGGTTTTTTGTAGTTGAGCTATTGCAAAACCACAGAGTGTTTCAGATATTCAACCAAAAAAAATCCCTCTTTTTGTCTCCGAGTGCAACAAATGCATATTAAATCGACCCACCATCAAAGCGTATCGCTGGAATCTGACTCATTACCGTTGGACAAAACGCACAATAAAGAGAATATCTGTGGTTCTTACTTAGATTTCACGACCGGCGGCGGCGGCGGCGACGTACATAAAGGACGGCAAGGTGTGAAAGATGAGACGCGAGGAGAGGAGGAAACATGAAAACGTGGCGAGTCGAGCGATGTCAGGAGAGGTGGATTAAAATGGAACGGCCCCGGGCGTCACTCCTTTTCTGTCTGCTTAAAGGACAAAGTGAGAGTAAGCCCTCGTGTGTGTGTGTGTGTGTGTGTGTGTGTGTGTGTGTGCACAAATGAGGGTGTATTATCTGTCCTCGTGTGTGTCAGTTGACAGAACCCCTGGTATTCTTGAAAGGCTCTTATTGACGGACCTAATGCCCTTATTGGACACGAGACACGTGGCTGACACGCTCGCTCGCTGCATGTGTGTCCGAGCAAATGCCAAGTGTGTGTGTGTGTGTGTTTGTGTGTGAGTGTGTGTGTGTGAGCCCCCCGTATCTGCCCTGTGTGAGCCTGTATTGATTCCCTCCCCAGACGTCTCCTCTCGCCGCTGGTTGAGTTTTAACCATCGCAGGGCGTCCAGTCGCCGCCCGTCAGGACGTCTGATAACACGAACAAAACCACACAAGAAAAAAACAAAAAACGATTTGATGAATAAAAGTTTAAAAGCTTTGATGGACGCACGAGCTGTAAAACTTTTACAACGTCAAATAATCTACATAAGTGCCTTTTGATTGCATCTTTGTAGTGGCGTCCTGCTAAAATAAAAAAATCTTTAACCGGCGAGTCATTTATTCGTCTGCTTTGGTGTTTCGACAATATGACATTGTTTTAATGACTCCCCACACCCGCTGAGCAGAAGCTTATCAGGTAGCATTAATTGAAAAAGCATCGACTGCAACAAAAAAGGTGCCGGGTGTCCTCGAAACATCATTTTCAATCAATTAATTTCTGTCATTCTTTAAACACACAGAGGAAGCGAGCGACTGAAATCCTCTTCTGGCTGCGACTGTTTTTCATAAAATCAAATCAGCCGAGTTTCTTCTCTGGATAATCTTTCTTCTGTGCTACATAAACCTTAAATTGCTTCTATTAGCATTACACACACATGAATTGAGTTTAATTAATTCACCTGTAATGTCATTTTTAAGCCTTTATGAAGCTATTTTGTGGCTTTATTATGTCATTATTAGTGTTTACCTGAGGGAAGTTATGTGTGAATACTACCAACAACTATTATTTTAATAACACATAATGCTTTTTTTCTAATGTAATGAACAATATTGATATTTACATAAACACACGCAGCGCATCCTCTTGTGAATGACGCCACCACCGAGCCACCACTGAGGTACAGTCGAATACGGCACAAACTACAATTCAGATTTGGGGGAAGAAGCCAACACATAGATATTATATTATATTATTATTATATTCGATGCGCATCTCGATACATGAGCTACGATACAATTCAGGGACGATACATTTAAATACGGAAGGATTCGATACGATACGATAAATGCCATCTGATACAGTTCTTCACATTTGTTTAATGTAGACATTCATTTTCCATTATAAACTAAAATAAGCAACTCTATAAAAATGTCATTGTTTAACTTACCATGTCTCCAAAGCCATCACTCTCAACCACACTGTAAAGTCGTCAGTCCTTCACAATAAAACGGGCTACAGATGCCGAGTTGTGGCTGGAAGAAGTCTTTAATATCCAGGTCGTTGTCTTGCGTGTTCTTGCTTGTGCTAGCTGTAACGTTAGCCAACGTTAGCATCCACAGACTCCTCGTCGCCCGCGTAGTTTTCTCCGTGCCGTCTCACCAGGTGAGTTTTCAGATTTGTCATGCTACTGCTGCACTTTAAAGCTTTTCTAAAGACCTTACATACAAATGTTCCTCCTTCTAATAAAATCTCTTCCAAACTTTAGATTTCAGATTAGCTGGCGGATTGTAAACAGTGTCGGAGTTGTCGGACATGTTGTTGTTGTTGTTGTTGTGGTTTTTCCCTCAGATACACCAACGCTACTCTCACAAGAATCTCACGTTGACCTTTAACCTTTTTACGAGAGTTGAGAGACGCTGTGCAGAATCAGCAGCAAAGCTTCCGTCAACCGATACGTAACTTTAGAATCGAGCCATCGACCGGTTAATGCTAAATTTAAATCGATACAGCATGTAGTTGCATCTTAAACGTTTAAAACGGTTAGCGATTCGTGTCGGTGAATCTTTACACCCCTACTAATACACGAATCATCAGCAAATATACTCTTTATAAAGTGTTTTCAACAGAAAGAACTAACAGAGTCGTGACTATAGGCCGCTACTAGCACTGTAACCGCTAATACGTATCTATAAGGACTCGTAAAGGTCTTAATTCAAACGTTATCCAACAATCTTCCACTCACTTCTTCTGTGCCGGCATAAACAAACATCCGGCTTCATGTAAGTACATGAACCCGTCCCTGTAGGTGTTTTTTGATGAGGTGTTATCACTTACCTGAAGCACCTCAATGCGCCGCTGCTGCTGCTGCTGCGTTTACAGCCCCGCGTGATGTTGAGAAAACTCCATCACCTTCTTTTTTTAATCCACGTCGTTTTATTGTCTCGTCTCACTCCGGCTCCCTCCTTTATTCCCCTCCCCCCCTCCATTGTGCCATGAAAAAGTGCAGTCTTGGCGTTTCGGTCTCATATCAAATGCTTGTATGCGTAAAGGGAGACGGAGACAAAGATGCCAGCCAGTGTTACGCTCAGTGTGTGTGTGAGTGTGTGTGTGTGTGTGCCAGGAGAACATTGCATTGAAGCACCAGTGAACATCTGGCCTATGTGCCGATGATTGGTTGGGGAAGTTCCTCAGGATATAACACTTGAAAATGTCTTGGCATGTTCGCGACAACAGCAGTGCAGTTTTGCGCAACGAGCGAGCCTGTGTGTGTGTGTGTGTGTGTGTGTCTGTGCGTGTGGGATGGCAAGTGATTATATTTGTGATGCGTGTCGGTGAGGGATGATTGTATTAAATGTGTGAGAAAACTATTATGTGCGAGCGAGTTTTAAGATGATTGTAATCTTCTTTTTTGCGTGTGTGCGCGAGCGGTGATTGCGCGGCACTTGTGTGTAAAATTGTATTTGTCTCTGTGTATTTGTGTGTGTGTGTGTGTGTGTGTGTGTTGGGAGCTTTTACTTCCCACCATTAGCTCTAAACCCCTTTTTGAGCAGGCGGCTGATTCTTCCCTTGATTACTATTTAGACTTCCACTCGTTTACCGAGCGCCATTCCTCCTTTGTTTTATCTCTCCGTTTATACCTTCCGCTCGCTCGTTATTACTCTTTCTCTTGGATGATTTTATTTACTTCGCCCGTGGTTCCTAGCGGTGCTTCCTTAGGTTCAACGAGAGGCCAGTAGAAGTTTTCCGCAATCTCTCCTCCTTCACTTTTCCCCTTGCCTAACACGCTCTGATCGGCTGCACACGGATGCTCCCGAACGCCGCTGATCGCACATGATCGTCTGTGGTTTTTTTGTTTTCACGGCGGCCCTCGTCGAGCGGCGTCCGCCTGGCGGTGGCGGTGGCAGTGGTGGCGGCGGGCCGTGGAAGATGCGGCAGGGTTGTTAAAAGTGTTGTTAAGAGAGCGGCTGGCAGCTGTTCCTGACAGGTTGGGGATGGAAGGACAGATGGTGTTTGATTAGCGAACAGACCGCTGATGGAAGGAGGGATGGAGGGGAGGAACGAGGGAGGAGGAAATGGATACCAGTTAGGAGGGGAGGGGAGAAAAGAGGTGGAAGGAATCTTTCAGGATTGTTAAATCAGGGTAAAGTGACAAAGTGATGGGCCCTTTTTTCTAAGAAATGAAGGTGGCGACTGAGGGGAAAGGTGCAGGATCGATAAAGAGATAGAAAAAAGGAGCGAGACCCTGACGGAGGAGGGGAAAGGGATTCAGAGCATGCTGGGAGGAGGAAGTTAAAAACGCTGTCGGGGCAGCTGCTCCGAACAACAATTATCCTCGTTCACCTGGGTGCCATCTTAAAGAACTGATGCAAATAAACCTGCAGCGCTGGCTGATTAAAGTCTGTTCGACAAGTGAACAGTGATCGTTGCAGCCAGCGATGGTCCGATTCAATCAGCCGTTTATTTGAGTGATGTCTTAAAGTCGACGCGTTCAAACGGGTCGTAATCGGGGCTGGATTTAGCTCTGGGGTCAGTCCGAGGTCAGACGGCGCTCTGAGGTTTCTTCTGAAGCAGCTTGAAATATGAATGAAAGTGATTTATCACACAGCGCTGACTGAGCTAATGAATTCTGTCTGTGTGCAGCAGACAAAGGAATTCACTCCGCAGCATCTTTATCTTCACCGACAACAATGTTTAAAGTTAAAAAGATGCAAAAGACGACACGGCTGAAGTCCTCGAGCGGACATGTTGCTCTCCATCCTCATGGTTTCATTCTCAGAGTTCACTGGACAGTTCAATTATAGTTTAAAGTGGCCGATGTTCCCTCAATAATCAACCAATATTTGGGGCCTTAAAATGTCAGAAAATTGTTAAAAAACTGCGTCAAAATGTTTGTTTTCATTCAAACTCCAGTCCAAAACCCAAAGTGTCTAATTTACTCTCATTAAAGACAAATAAAGCAATAAATCCTCACTTTTAAGATGCTGGAATAGAGAATATTTGGTTTTAAAAAGTGACCAAATCGAAATAGTAGCTGATTAATTTGTATCGATCGATCAACTAGTTGCTCTAACAGAAGCTTTGTTTCCTTGTTGCAGTGCTTTAAACGCAACTTTAACTTTAATTGCAGCTTTACATTTGTACCTTTTACTTGAAATGAACACTGAAAAGAGGTCGAGCCCAAAGGCCAGCAAACCTTCTTCTATAAAAACGAGTCTAACAAAGCGGTTGTTGATCAGTTTTCACGTTCCAAACAACCAGCAAACATTCAACTGAGAAATTTCCACAGTTTCTGCAAGTGAATCATTTTTCTTACCGTGAAAACACGACGCCGGAATACTTCACACTTCTATCGGCGCTTTCATACCTACTGATCATTGTTTTCTTTGGTCAGGACAGAAACTCCTGCCTTTAAATTGAATTTATCCAAATATAACTTGATATACAACCTCATCCTAAACATTAGATGTACCAGGAACACACGGCCGTAAGCATCTGTGTTTTCGACCATGATTTCCTGAATGTCTGTCAGATTTCTGGGAAGTTTTGCGATTGTCTATTTGCTTGAGAGTGAATTCTAAACTTCTCCTCTTTTGTCGGTACTTAACAGGATATCAATGTGGATGGAGACGGTTTTCTTACTTGATTCCTTGCAGTCCCCGACTGTGAAATTGCGTTGTCCTTCACTGGAAAAAAAAAGTCTTCGAACGCAGCAAAACACAACTTAATACTTAATTTCCCGCTTTCGTGCCAGAGTTGAGACGTGAACCAATGAGCTAAACACTGAATTATATCCTGAAAACATAGCCGCTGCAATTACTTGAGAGAATTTGGGCAGAATTTCTGATTATTCTCCAAAAATATGGCAGCAGATATTGTAAAGTGAGTCCTCTCTGGCAGCAGTAAGCGCCGAGAAGACAGTTACAGCTATTAGAGTTATGTCGAGGAGACATTTTCCGCCATAATAAACTCTCTCCCTACTCCATTATAATAGCAGCCATTACCCAAGATGCATCCCTGTCATGCCATCTCTGCGGACAGTAAGTGTGTGTGTGAGTGTGTTTGTGCGAAATGACGGGCTGATTGAGAATGAAACAATCAGCAGGCCAACACAAACACAGCTGTTTTATTGTTGCGCTGCTCAGATGTGCTTTCACGGGCAGACGGTGTGTGTGTGTGTGTGTGTGTGTGGGTGTGTGTGAGAGTGTGTGTGTGTGTGTGTGTGTGTGTGTGATCATATAGAGCAAACAGTGACCCCACCTCCTGCTCTAATGAAAAGCTCTGGCAGTGTAAACCGATGCACAGGACACCCGTCATCTCCCTCCGTCTGTGTTCTTTTTGTCGTTCTTGAAGCTGAAATCCGCGACGCTTTCATTAATCTGGAGCGCCGACTGACAAAAACACAGAGTAGAAACGACTTAAACTAGAAGAAAGATGATGTGCAGAATGCTGATTTATGCTTTTCTTCAAAAAGACTGACCACTGAGGGTTTCTAATACTAATCTTACGCTCCCTTAAAGTGAAACTCTCACCAAAATGCAACCAAGGCTTTTTTTACGCTAGCATCATAATCGCTGTTTTTAAAACACTAAAGTCTCGACACAACACAGCGCAATCATCACAAGAAATTGTCCGGCGCTTTCCTGACAAATATCTGGTGGTGTCGCGCTTGCAAATGTTGAAACGCAGACTCGAACTGTAACTCCACCTCCCGATGGGGAAAGTTAGGTAACAATATTCAACGTGAACGTGAATAATGAAAACTCAGGCGATCAGCAGACTCCAGTGGGTTTTATTTTCAGTGTTTCCCACACGTAGACTTTCCTCTTCCGTGTACTGACCGGCTTTTCTCCACATGTTGCCGTTATCGGATCTGTATGTCAGTTGCCACCATGAGATGAGAGAAAGAATACGATCTATTCGACAGATTTTGACAGCTGGTTTCATGATTTGTGACGATTGGGCGACTTTTATAGTAATTAAAGTGAAACTCTTACCAAAATGCAACCAAGGCTTTTTTTGTGAATGTGTATGAGTCAAACCTTCGTGTAAAAGCATAATTATGACGAAAGAGGCACTTTTAAGATTTACCACAGTTTCGTTTTCAGGTCAAATTCATTTTCAATGGGAGTGCTTCAGGCAAATTAGCGATAGCATCAAAATCTCTATTTTTAAAACAGTAAGAAGTCTCGACACAACATGAAACTTTGCTCGTAGTATCACCAGGGTCTCTACACATGAACACGAGCATTGAGAACATTGTTTATGTACACAGTTTACTAAAAAGAACGTTTTTGAACAACTCATGTTAGCAGTAGCTTGTTCCGCTCGCCGCCGTCCTGCCAGCCGAGAAGTGTCGATCTCAGAATGTGACGTAACCTGGAGGACAGTTAAGGTGGAACTACTGTCTTCCGGGAACAACGCGACGCGTTATCTCACGTGACTTTTTCAGCTTTTGACTTTAGTATTGTTTCTTATATGAGGCTCCTTTTTCAACTTCAAGGTCAATATTGTTTTTCGCTAATGACAAAACAACAAATTATCCTGCATTTATATGAACTAAGCTTTAGGAGCGTTCCACCTTAACTGTCCTCCAGGTTACGTCACATTCTGAGATCGACACTTCTCGACTGGCAGGACGGCGGCGAGCGGAACAAGCTACTGCTAACGTGAGTTGTTCAAAAAGCTTCTTTTTAGTAAACTCTGTGTACACAAACAATGTTCTCAATGCTCGTGTTCATGTGTAGAGATTTAGATTGGATGCTATCGTAAAAGTGCCCGTAGCACTCCCATTGAAAATGAGTTTACGGTACATACAGTACATCTGAAAAGTGCCTCTTTCGTCTTAGTTATGCTTTTACACGAAGGTTTGACTCATATACATTCACAAAAAAAGCCTTGGTTGCACTTTGGCGAGAGTTTCACTTTAATTACTCTAAAAGTCGCCCAATCGTCACAGATCATGAAACCAGCTGTCAAAATCTGTTGAATAGATCGTATTCTTTCTCTCACCTCATGGTATCGACTGACGTACAGATCCGATAACGGCAACATGTGGAGAAAAGCCGGTCAGTAGACGGAAGAGGAAAGTCTACGTGTGGGAAACACTGAAAATAAAACCCACTGGAGTCTGCTGATCGCCTGACTTTTCATTATTCACGTTCACGTTGAATATTGTTCCCAACTTTCCCCATCGGGAGGTGGAGTTACAGTTCGAGTCTGCGTTTCGACATTTGTAAGCGTGACACCACCGGATATTTGTCAGGAGAGCTCTGGACAATTTCTTGTGATGTGATGCAGCGGACAAAACTGAATATTTTTTATGTGATGTCGGGCTTTCCCCTAACCAAACCCTGATGTTTTCCTGACCAGAACCAAGTGCAAAAAATGTTCTTACCTAGCATTTATTCTGGCGACTGCTGCACTTGGTGTTGGTAGCATGCTAACACGCTAAACTATCATGGAGAACAAGGCAAACTCTTAGATTAGCTTTTAGCATTTAGCCTCTCAGAGCTGTTAGCATGGCTGAACACTTAATGTTTTATTTTTTATGCTTTTGTGTTGCGATTAACTTCCTCATTGGTTTGTTTTACTTTGAATCGACTTCTTTACAGACAAACTGCAGACCTATAAACACTTTATCTGTGCTGTCGCCTTAACTGGAGTTCTGTCGGTAAATTCTACTACGTCTGTCAGAAGTCACATATTTTCTACGTATGTTCGAGAGAGACTGAGGGCAGAAACAGGACAGGCACTTCATCAGGCGCTGGCACTTTATCCCACGCTGGTGATGGCGGTTGGCACTGCGTGATGCCAGTTGGCGTTTGGCGCTGGCGTACAGAGGGCACGGCGAGAAATAATACCTACGAGGAAGGAAGCGACAAGGAGGAGAGCGATGAAGGGGGGGGAGGTGAGAGAGGACGAGCAGAGGAGGGAGAAGGATGGCAGGGCAACGAGGGCAGACAGGCCTTGTGCCTTTGTGTGTGTGTGTGTGTGTGTGTGTGTGTGTCTGTACCTATGTCTTTTTGTGTGTGTCCCTGCGTCTTTGTACTGGCTAATCTAGGTGTCAGCAGCTTTTTGAGGCTTTTGTGCTGACAATAATCACACGGCGCTCCTCTTTTCAATTCATCAGCAACAACAACAAGGGATCACATGTCCCCTATACAGAAACCCGGAGAGCGAGGGAGAGAGGAGGGCGAGGACGGTCGGAGTTAAAGTGGCCATCATGTTGCCTAGTTACCGCTGCGGGATGATGGCGATCTGGTGCGCGTGGGCGGGCGACGCCCTCTGAACCCTTCGCCGACGGGCAGCGAAAAGTACAATCACGCTTTTTTTTTTTTTTTTTTCAAAGAATAATTTATTTCATGTTGCAGTGTGATGGATAAACAATGAGTAAACCACTGGTCAAATCTGTAGCAAGCATTAATAATCATCATCATCGTCGTCGTCATCAGAATAACATTAATAGGAATAATTATTTCAATTATAAATAATAACAATATCAGAGTGATCAGAGTAATTATTACATCTATACAAGCTACAAATATCAGCATTTTTGTCATATGTCGTCTTTTTTTTCTTTTTTTTTTTCTGCTGTTAAAACCTTAAACACTTCACACATGACCCGGCCGGTGCAGCCGCCCCTCTCGGTCACCCAGAGCTAAAAAACTAAAGCTTTTCCCCAACGGAGGTGAGGTTACCTGTGGTCACGTCTGGTTTCAGGGGACATTTTCGACATCTCTGAATGTCTGAAGGCAAGAAGCTCGAGTTGGAGAATAGGCTGATTGTACCAAGAGCGCCACAGTGAAGGATGCTCGTGTTCACTTTGTGCGTTAAGCATCACTGTTGGATCACGAGTCTTGATTTGTACAGATAAAAATCTGTGTTGTCAAAAATATGGACTATAAAAAACAGTTTCAGTGCTTCTTTTTTGCTGTTTCTCGCTGTCTCTAATCTTTGACGGCGAATTATATTAAAATCTTTGGGCCTGATCTTGATATTCTGATATTTAATATTTACCACCATCGTTCTGCTGTTTTCTGCCACTTCTAGACGGGAAAAGTCATTAAAAAATGTTAATTTTAAGTGCTTAAAATGATATTTTTTTCAAGGTATTTCAACAAAACTGTAAAATGTCCAGTATCGTGTCAACGTACCACATAAACCATGTCGTCAAATTTGAAATAAATGATCTAAAATGTGACGTAGACACAACAAAAGGGAACCAGAACAGCTCGAGTTGCACCAGGATTAGAATTGTGGCCTTTGTGACAGTAAATCCACTTTAAAGCAACGGAGGAACATTTAGAAGTTATTATAAATAAACCAACAGTGGTTAAACACGTCATCAGGTTATCTTTACACATCAGATGTAAAGTTCTCTGGGTCGCCCTCACGTACGTAAAATAAGTGCTTGGAATGGTACTCTTGTGCTTTCGCCTTCGATGCTCTGGGTGCCTGAACGCACCACGAACCAGGAGGGGCGGCCGAGGGAGGTTTTTTGGGGGGGCGAGGGAGCCACACAGTCAAAGAAAACACCCAGTACGTCTCAGTACAGTAAGAAGAGGAGGGGGAGTAAAAAGAGGAGGGGAGAAAAGAAGGAAGAAGGGAAATGAACAACAGCTAAGTCTGTTTATGCCCGGTTCTGTCCGGGCTCGGGTTAGGATTTGGGAATGCTACTGTGCTTTCCTATTCAAGAGGTGTGTGTGTGTGTGTTATGTGTGTGTGTGTGTGTGTTTTGTGTGTCTATGTGAGTGACGTGAGGGTTCATACGTAGAAGAGAGGCTGTAAGCTTTTACAAAGGAGAAAAAAATACAGAAACATCACTTTTTTTTTCATCTTAAAAATGTCCATGTAACTTAAAAACATCCACAATAAAAAGATTTTTTTTTTTTATATATTATCTTCTTTACTTTTAGTTCATCCCCCCCGCGGTCTGAAGATTGATCCGGCATCTTCCTCGTCTTCCTCCGGAGAGAGAGAGGGGAGGGATGAAGAGCGAGCGTGGACGAGGCGGCGGAGGGCAGCAAGGAGGAGCTTCTTCTTCCGTAACGTTCAATTTCCACTTTCAATCTATAAAAGTCTCGACGTAATCTGTTAATTAGAGCGTCGGCGGACTCGCGAGCCCTCGTAGAAGTCGCTGAAGTTTTCTTTATAAAACGTTTTTTTGAAGGCGGTTACGTCTTTTTTTTTTTTGTTTAAAAGATGGACCAAAAAAACAACCACCAAAACAAAACAAAAAGAAAAAAACTTTCCGGAAGTCGAATCACTTCAAGTCTCAAACGTTTCGTCTTCTTACGGTCCGTCTTCCGCGCTGCGCCTCCTCCCTCGTCGTAGTCAGTCGTGGAGGAGTTCTTGTAGGCAGTTTGGGGATTTGAAGACCTCGGGGACCTCGCTGTCCAGTTTGCAGATCACCTTGTAGATGGCCTTCTTCCAGGACGGGTCCGCGTCCTTCCCGGCCACGATGGCGTTGAAGAACTCGCGCAGGGTCACCTGGGCCACCTCCAGAAATCGATCAGGAACCTGCCGGAGATAGAAAAAAAACAAAAAAAGGAAGCGGGAAAGAAAAGGGAAATCATGAGTGATATGCGTGCTTCGATTGTTTGAAACGAAGAGGAACTTTCCTTCAATCACCTTCCCGTTTCTAGTGCTCGAGATAAAGTCACGATCGAGTAGTTATGAGTATAAAAA
Organism: Sparus aurata; assembly: GCF_900880675.1. Lineage (NCBI taxonomy): Eukaryota > Metazoa > Chordata > Actinopteri > Spariformes > Sparidae > Sparus > Sparus aurata. The sequence goes on from NC_044210.1 coordinate 15,805,310, forward strand.
AGCTAAAAATACAGAAACGTTCTGCTTCTGTGTGAGCACATATGGACGGTCAAACGTACGTTATCGCTGTGCATCCCGTCCCTGCTTGTGTGCTTCGACTTGCCTTTCATAGTAAATTGTTTTATGTAGATGCAGCCGAGTCTAATATTAACAGGAGACACATTCTGAAACCGTGAAACTTTTGCGTTTCCCTCCTCAGAACGCTGATTTTTGTCGCGTACGTCACAATAACCTCTGCTCGATCGATCTGAGCACGTACGTGTTGATCATGCGTGTGCATGTCGCACGTGGAAGCGGCCCGATCACGTGTGACATTTAGACTTTTAATTTTAGAAAAAGTGACTGAAAGATGATGCAGAATTTCGGCGTGCGTGTGTTTCAGGTGTCGGCGTGTTGCTATTCCCGTCCCGAGTTCTTCCTCGGCGCTCGGACTTCCTTAAATCTACTTCCCCCTTTCTTAACAGCCCTCAGCTGTGTGTGTGTGTGTGTGTGTGTGTGAACTCTGACAGCAAACACACGCCATGACACGCTCAGTCCTTGACAATGGCAGGTGAACAGTTGTCTGTGATCTGTCAGCGTGTGTGTGTGTGTGTTGCAGCAATTGTCCTTTCCACATGCAGGCATAAATATACTGTCATCACAAGGCTTAGTGTGTGTGTGTGTGTGTGTGTGTGTGTGTGTGTGTGCAGTGTTTGACAGTGGAACAATGGCACACACACACACACACACACACATTTTTCATTCTTTCTTCTGCCCTTTCTCCCGGGGGCAAGATCGTTCAAAGACACTAAACAACCTCTCTGCTCTTTCTCTTTTTTTTCTTCTTCTTCTTTGTCTCTTTTTCTTGCATGCAGATGCACCGACACACACACACACTTTATAACACACACACACACGCTGACTCTTCCAGACGAGGTACATGCACCCATACACCCCTAACAAACACACACACCCACACACTCCGACGTAGAGGACGACAGAGTGCCGTCTGGGTGTAACCCCGTCACGCGTGGCAGGACATGCCAAGGTTAGCCGCCACCAGAACGGATGAATCACCACACACACACACACACACACACACACACACACACTAAATGATTCCCCGGACTCTCATATACTCCGTCTACCCTCACCTACCCTCTCTCTCTTTTTAGCTGGCCCCTGGAGACCACAGTTATTTCAATGAGGCCCTCTGTCACTGTCTTGCTATAGACACTACTGTACACACACACACACACACACACACACACACACACACTTCCTCGCAGACACCCTCAGGAAAGATTAAACTTTACAGGTGATATCTACGGCGGCTGCAGACAAGTTCTGCTCTTATTTTTGTCGCGTTAGCCGTCATTTCGATCCGGATCCCGTCACATCGACCGTGACCTCTCAACATCGCTAAAACGAAGTCATTAAAGAAGGAGAGGAAAGCGGGAGGAACAAACTTAGCGAGGAATTCTGTGTATTTATGACTCTTGATCGGTTTAAGGCGCGACGTAAACGTCCTCTCAGGTCTGCTCCTCGTCTGTCTCGACATCCGTCCTCCTTAAAGGTCAGAGGTCACCTGGTCTGCGTCTGTTTCTCTGTATACTCCGTCAGCTACACCACCCGCGTCCTTATTAATCACAGGGTTCGTACGGGTGCTTGAAATCCTGGAAAGTGCTTGAATTTCACAGTCGAGTTTTCAAGGTCTGAAAAGTGCTTGGATTTTGGTTTAAGTGCTTGAAAGTGCTTGACAAAATTGGGATCAGACTGGATAGTTTGCTTATTACAAGGAGAAATCAACCAGTGTGTGTGTGTCGTCACACATGCAGCATGGTAGCAATAGAGAGGGATGGCTGAGGAGAAGGTGAATTTGATGCAATTTTTTACTGATGACACGTTCAATATTAATAAACTTTGATGAATTAGCGAACAGCTTATAAAAGTTTATGTCAAAAAAGGAAATTACAGGGTGCCTTCAGGTGTCTCTTTGTCCCGGTGCCTGAAGAACGCCAGGTGGCTTTACTTTTTTTGGATAAAACTTTGTGTTTTCCTTTAATTTCTAAAGTTTTTGCTATTATGAAACATAACTGTAGATGTTTACAGCATAATACGATGTACATAATTGTGATAAAAAGTTAAAAAAAATAATCATGAGTATATATATTTATATATTCCTGTAGATATGTATTTACCCCGGCAATAAGGTGCTGGAAAATGTTGAAAATGACCCTTAAAAGTGCTTGAAAAGTGCTTGAATTTGACCTTGAAAAATGTGTACGAACCCTGTAATCATAGTGAACTCTCCTTTGAGTACGTTCACGGCTGAATATCTCGACGTCGACTTTTGCTACGTCTGCCTGGTCGTAACGAACGGCAGTCGTCCAGTTTAGATTTAAAAAAAAGGGGAAGACATGAAATAACTCAGAGTATTTCTGTTGCTATAAAAGGCCGAACCTTCTGGTTCCACCTCTGCGAGCAAACGCAGAATAAAAAGCCCCAAAGTCAAGCTGCCGCGTGTTAACAGTTGCTGTGAAACGGCCCGCCGGGACAAATAAAAGTTGAAACCCGAGCTTGATCTTGAAGATGAATGTGCCTTTGAGGCGTTCCTCTCCCTGCTGGATTACATCCCTTCATCCTGCAGTCGCTCACAGAGCCTCTGTAACGTCTTCCCACACCTTCTTCCTCACTCATGTGAATACTGTAGATTTCTGAAGCTCGAATTGATCTTCTTCTAGTCAGCGTCGCATCAGTGAGACGTGTGAAGCCTGATTGAACGTCGCTCGGCACATCTGCTCGCTCGGTCCGTCGTTTGATATCTCGATCGGAGACGGAGGCAGATTCAGCGACCTTGACCTCGGACGGGCCCTCGCTGGTCCGGCAAGATGATTGGCGCGTTTGAGGATGACGTGCGTCATCGGAGAGGGGGGGAGGAGGGGGGGAAGGACGCCGATTCACAAAACACGAGGCGGGGAGGATGTCGTGTGTGTGTGTGTCTCGTCGGGTATCAGCTCAGCCGGACAAACACACACTCGGGTCCAGATGCCCAGATTTGTCTGGCCGTCGTAAATCAGTCCAATAAAGAGATCTAAATTAGGCCATCATCAATACAGATGGGCCTGTTTCCCCCGCGTGTGTGTGTGTGTGTGTGTGTGTGTGATTTACTCCTGGCTTGGATCTTGATACGGCGTCTAGTTGCCAGGAGGGAGAGCGAGCGAGGGAGGAATGGTGGAGGGAGGGAGGGAGGGAGGAGGTGGGGAAGAGAAAGAGAAGATAAAGAGGAAGAAGAGACACTTGGTTCCCAGTAAACATAATTCGCATGATTGCTCCGGTTTGGTGGGTAAATATTGGATGAAGGGAGGCTCAATTACTCTCTCTTCACACACACACACACACACACACACAGAAGAGGAGGAGAAGAGCCCGTAAATCTCTAAATCGCCGCCCAACAAAGAGGCCTACTGGGACGCCTCCCTCCCTCCCTCATTCCTCCTCTTCCTCTCATCCTCTCGCTCGCTTCTTCTTCTTCTTCTTCCTCCTCATCTTGGAAACCCACTGAGTGTTTGTCTATCACAGGTGAGCTCATCACACTTAATTTAAGATATCTGGAGTAAAGAAAAAGTTTCAAAAGGAATTAAAATCTACAACATCTGTGTTACATTTCGCTGCACGCTCGTCGCGTTTTGCATTTTTGCAAATTGATCGATCTTTTCCCCTTTTTTTTTTTGTGGTTTCGTCGTCCGTCTCAGTCCGTCTCGCGGCCTCGTTTGCATCGTGCCGATGTTTTTGTTACGGCTGGAAAGTTGTGACCCATCCTGTCTTTCAGTATACGGAGGGAAAAAATGCAATGCGTGTGACAAACAGGAAGCAGGTTTAGTTTTCTCTGTAGTCGTCCACCTTGTTTCTAGTCGCAGCAGTAAGCACTTAGCAACAGTGACGTCCCGCTCTGCTAATTTAGTCATTTTTTACCGTGCTGCCGACCACGAGCACAAAAGGGCAGTGTTGCTCTGAGACTTATTTTTAGAATAAAGGAGAGCCGGTTTAGAAGTAGGTTACTTCTTTATGGATACGCTGCTCCATTTTAACACCTACGGAAGAGAAGAAACGTGTGGAGCAGCGACACAGACGCCACCAACACCTGGAGAACATCAGAGACTGCTCGCTTCCTCCAGGACGGTCCAGATAAGATGTTAGGGCTAATATACAGCAAGAAGGACCGGGTTAGACGCCGGGCCGGGGTTAGAGACCGGGCCGGGGTTAGAGGCCGGGCCGGGGTTAGAGGCCGGGCCGGGGTTAGAGGCCGGGCCTTTCTGAGGCGTTTGCATGTTCTCCTCGTCTCCCTTGTTTCCACTCTTCTCGTTTCCTCTCCTCTCCTCTCGTTTCCTTTCCTCTCCTTTCCTTGTCTCCTCTCCTCTTGTTTCCTCTCTTGTTTCCTCTCCTCTCCTTTCCTTGTCTCTACTCTTCTCCTCTTGTTTCCTCTCTTGTCTCCTCTCCTGTCCTCTTGTTTCCTTTCCTCCCCTATCGTTGTCTCTTCTCCTCTCCTTGTTTCCTCTCCCCTCCTCTTGTTTCCTCTCCTCTCCTTGTCTCCTCTCCTCTCCCCGTCCCTCCTCGTTTCCTCTCCCCCCCCCTCTTGTTTCCTCTCCTCTCCTTGTCTCCTCTCCTCTCCCCTCCTCTCCTCTCCTTGTCTCCTCTCCTTTCCTCCTCCTCCTTGTCTCCTCTCCCCTCCTCTTGTTTCCTCTCCTCTCCTTGTCTCCTATCCTCCCCTCTCCCCTCCTCTTCTTGTTTCCTCTCCCCTCCTCCCCTCTCCTTGTCTCCTCTCCTTTCCTCCCCTCTCCTTGTCTCCTTTCCTCTCCTCCCCTCCTCCTCTCCCCTCCTCTCCTTGTCTCCTCTCCTCTCCCCTCCTCCCCTCTCCTTGTCTCCTCTCCTTTCCCTCTCCTTTCCTCTCCTTGTCTCCTCTCCTTTCCTCTCCTTGTCTCCTCTCCCCTCCTCTTGTTTCCTCTCTTCCTGTCTCCTCCCCCCCTCTCCTTGTCTCCTCTCCTAAATGAACGACTGTTTCTCCTCATGCTGTCACCATGACACCGACGTAGACGTCTGGTGTTTGTGTGTCCTCAGCTGACTCTACTCATTCACCTCCCCATACGTCTTTCTACCTGCACCTGCACACACACACACACACACACACACACACACACACACACACACGCACACACACACACACACAGACACACACACACACAGACACACACACACACAGACACACACACACACAGACACACACACAGGGCTCTTAAGACATCGCTGTGCAAACACCATATGTCTGATTCTCAAGGTATACAAACAGAAGGAGACTCTATCTGTGTTTCCACCGCCTCTCTTTAGCGTAGCGGGGCTGTGACCATGTTTACTCAACTGTGTGTGTGTGTGTATGTGTGTGTGTGTTCATGTGACTGTGTGTGTGTGTTTGTGTGTGTGTGTGTGTGTGTGAGCTCACGTTTACACGCACCGCTTGATCATTGATCATTTTTCAGCTCGCTCGTCCTTTTCAGATCTTTTCTTTTTGTAGTATCGACGCAAGGTGTTACTGCTTTCAATTTTGGATGACCCTCACCCACACACACACACACACACACACACACACACACACACACACGCAAACACACACACACACACACACACTCGCCATTTTGTTGCCATTCACTCGCTCTGTGGCCTTGAGGTCCACTCTGCTGTTGGTCAGTGGAGTATTTTTCTATCATCGAGACAATACTGGAACTCTTTCATGTGCTGCTCCTTCTGTGGACCGAGCAAATGTGTGTGTGTGTGTGTGTGCGTGTGTGTGTGTGTGTGTGGGACTGAGTGGACATATCATTTTTGTGCCAACACACAAGCATCTGCTTCCTTTTTCCTCCTCCACTCGCTCACTCTCCCTCTCTTACCCTGCTATCAGGCCTGGCTTCAGTCACACACACAGAAACACACACACACACACACACACACACACACACACACACACACACACACACAGAAACACACACACACACACACACACAGAAACACACACACACACACACACAGAGTTGGGACTGTTCCTCTTCTTCGGCTCACGGCGGCTGAACACCTTATGTTTGTTTTTCCATCTTCGTCTGCGCTCCTGTTTTCTTTCCTCCCCGTCAGACTGAGCATGCTCAGTGAATCCACCGATAATTATCAATTATTAATTTGTGTCTTGAAATGTGGACTCATTAAGATCTAGGAGCGCCTTAACAAACTGTGAGCTGGACTGTTTAGAGGCGGAGGCGCTGTACGGACAGAATAAATGATTTGACGTGACGTCGAAACAAAAACCTTCAAGTCTCCGATGCTGTAAAATAAAGATAAAAAAATCCAGGTACACAGAAAAAACAGCAAAAGATGAACCTGGCGATGAAAGGCAGGCCTTCCACGGCCACGAACCTTGAATATTTAATCATGAGGCCAAAGAAAGGAGGAGAAAGAAAAATGCAAATGCAGATTGAGCATTTTTTTTTGTCACATTCAGAAACCTGAAAGGCCTCAAGGACTTGAAACCCGACTCAACGCTAATTTTAAAGGAGCACTGCGTTGTTTTGGGGAACATTTTAAAGGGCGACACAATCATACTGCTGTACTTTGTTTATATGTGGCGGACCCCGCCACCTTTCTAGCTCCAAACTGTGTTCTGGAACTGTATTTTCCTCTCTAACGTCACAGCTCATTAAAGCAACCAGGTCTGACTGACGGGCTGAGCGCCACAGACGTACGTACTTTTTGTTTTTGTTGTTGAACTGTCCCTTTAACTCCAGCTGTTCATCGTATCTCGTGTCAGCCGGGGGGGAATTCTTGTGTTCCTGCTGCATCGCACATAAATAGCTCAGACAGTTCACCTGCCTGCTGAGGTGCTGTCTGACACAGTCACCCACATTCGCGGCAGACGGATAGCAGCTCATTTTTCAGAAAAAAAAAGAAGCGCGACCGCCGCCGCCGCGTCTTCGGCGCTGAACGCGTGAAAACGTGAAAACGACGGTCAGAAAAGTGGAGGCTGGGGGTTCCTCCAGGACATGAGCAATATGTTTCCTTTCTCTGCTGCTCTTTTGTCAATCGGCCACTGATCTCACTGTCAGCGGTGACAATGGCGATAAAGTTTCTCTTTGTTCGGACGGCATGTGATGGAGAGGAAGGGTCTGCGTCCTGAGATTGCGTCTGTGTGCGCGCGAGGCGTCTCATGAGGGAGTGTGTATCTTCGCGATCGCCGCGGCCTCGGCCGTTCGAACACGTGCTGCGCTTCCTTGTGTGTGTGTGTGTGTGTGTGCAAGTGTGTGTCAGCCATAGAGGACAATAGCCCGGGTCATCTGACTGAGAGGCTGCAGACCACTAGTATCACATGACGGAGGCTGAAGGCCACGTCTTTGTTACCAGGCCTATTGTTAAAGGCTAAGGAGACAGCTGGGGCAGGGGAAGGGAATCACTGCGCACACACACACACATTCATATTCACACACACACATACAGGAAGGCCATACACTTGCACACACACACATGCCGCCCCCTCGTGACTCCAATCAGGCTCGGTGACAAAGATGATGCCTTCTTCTTTCTCGACTGGCATACTAAGACACACACACACACACACACACACACACAGCAGCAGCGAGCAGATAGCTATAATTATCGTGACAGAATCTGGCAGGTGGCATTGTCTGTACCATACCGCTCTCTGAAGGAGACGCCGAGGAAGACTTACTTACTTACTCAGAGCTCAGACTCGCCCAGCGACACTGAGTGACAGCGACAAAGAGTGTGTGTCCACATATCTCCAGTGTGTGTGTGTGTGTGTGTGTGTCCAACAATGCACACGCTCGTATGTATCTGTGTCCGACTCCTGGCAACTACGACTCAAATGCATTATCAGTTTAAGCCGATTGAAGCTGGAGCGTTCGCGGTGAGGAGAGACTTCCTCGAGTGTCTCTCAACCTCCAGACGAGACTTCTGGTTGCTTTTAAATACAACGTGTGAGGTTGTGACGCCTTTTATGTTCCAGCGAAGATCTTTTCTTACTCAAGTGTTCAAGTAGCCGACAGCTAAAAGCCTCTAGAAACCATCTTGCACCCGACCTGCTAAGAAATAAAGACGATCAATCTTAAACATCATTTGTACTAGATGAACTAAAAAGCAGTTTAAAAACTGATAAATTCATCCAGTCGCCCAAACCCTAATTTAAACTAGAATAAGAGCGTTTCAGTGTCTCGCGATGGTCTGAAACTCACTTCCAGAGGTTTTGCTACCCTTTTTTTAATATATCTTATAGAGATTTAATGCTAAATCCTTATACGCGCATTCAAATTAAGATTATAGAGCACGAAACTGAGACTGAATGGTGGGAAAGAGGCCAAAAACAAACACCTATTGTATCGTACAGGATCCAAAGCTTCCTTGATTGACTGACTTCCTGTGCAAAGTGTGGCTCTGCTGTGATCAGATAATGGAAAAACTAATAATAATAATAATAATAATAATAATGATAATAATAATAACAACAGTAATTAGGGGTCCCACAGACTTAGAAGAGTATAGAAACCTACAGAAATAAAAGTATAATTTGTGTCTCCAGGCTCAGAATGAAGAAAGAGATCAGAGCTGGAGAAAAGAAAAGCAGGACAGGTGTAGTCGTGTGTGTGTGTGTGTGTGTGTGTGTGTGTGTGTGCGTGCGTGCCTTCTGGGTAGGTTACCAACAGAAGACAAAGTGTGAGGACAAAGAAAGACGGAGGAGACGTGATGAAGTTGAGGCTCGCGGGCTGAGACGGATGAGTCCTTTAACGTTTCGAGCGCGCGCAACAAGAATTATGAAAAGCGTCCGCGGACAATACGAGCATGAAACCCCAAACTTCAGCGCCGAGGCGAGCGGAGGACAAAATCCCACTTTTCTGAGAATCGATTCCTGAGAGGCGGAAAAGAGATGAGTGAGCGGATGAATGACGGAGAGACAAAGAGTCTAAAACGGCGGAGACAGACACGAGCAGTCGAGCCTTTCATGAAGAGCACAGCTTATGAAACCAGATAGCCCTGAAATGTGAGTGTGTGACCACTCTGTGGCCTCCAGGTGTGTGTGTGTGTGTGTGTGTGTGTGTGTGTGTGTGTGCGTGTGTGTTTGTCAAAGTCAAAGGGCAGATTTTGGTAGCAGCCACACCCACCCTTCACAGGAGAGTATCTCTGCTCATTCAGACGGACACAAATGAGGATCTGTGTGTGTGTGCGTGTGTGTGTGTGTGTGACAACATGTATGTGTGTGTGTGTTTGTGTGTGTCTGTGTGTGTGAGGCGCAGCTGTGCCGTGGTTTGGTGCTGACAGAGCCAGCGAGGATCCTTGAACTGGAAAGATGAGAACGTCCTCTAGAAGGCTTCATAAAAACGTCTCATTGTCCCTCTTCAGCCGACACACACACACACACACACACACACACACACACACACACACACACACACACACAAATATGACAACTTCATCCCTTTATGAGCTGTCGGCCTCTATTCCTGGTGTGTTCAACCGGAGTACCGTGGGCCACATCTGGCCCAGCGGAACCCTCCATGTGAGTAAATGAGAATCAACATTTACTCAAACGTGCTTTAAAACCTCTGTTTTTTTCAGTCTTAATCAATAACTTTATGAATTATAATCATCGTTTTCCGGAGCAAAAGTGTGGACGAGTTGGATGTCTTTCACGAATCAACGATTTCTCATGTCACGCACGTACAAAAACACTTTACATCAGCTGTTTTTAGCTGCATTCCTCTCCACTGTGTTGGACTACGCCTTCATCGGCATCCAGACGCGTCTGTTTTCCGGCGTCCAAATCTTTTGCGTCTTCTCCTGCAGAGAAGTCAAAACACCGGCGGTGGTTTTTAAAAAAACGGCGGTCACGAGCTCGATCACGATAACAACGACACTGACGCGAGCGGTTCTTCGGTCTTGACCAGCAAAGTGTTTTCTTTGGCTGTCGAAACACAAAGAACTGGTTCCAAACACCTTTAAGCACCTCTACTAAAAGAACAAGCCCAGTCTGCTCTGATTGGTCAGCTCTTGCAGGCCTGAGCAAGCCCCGCCCACTGTATTTTTGGGGCGGGGACTGTAACATTGTGACATCACAACGGCACAGAGTGTCTGACGGCTTGTACATAATATCATTTTCTAATATAAACTCTGCTGTTTTTGTTGCTACGTTCATTATGAGAAGCTAAAATATTGTTTCAAACGGGTGAAAACAGTCAAAAAAAACTGCACCTACAGTTCCTGGTTTTTATAATCAGCTCCACACAGACTTCGCTCCACATTCACACTCGCCAAAGCGAAAGGTGCGCGTCAAATGTCGTACCAAAACTTTCAGCACTCAGAAGTGACGCGTGCCATGCCCGATGCTGCTGGCAGTCCGAAGCAACCGCTCGTCAATCTGTTCTCAACACGCACACACACAACAAAAAAAGAGAAGAAGAAGAAGAAACAGAGGAAGCTTTCTCTTCCTCTTGGCAGAAGGTGGAAGCGGACACCTTTCCCCGAGCGTCCTGGCAAAGAAAACCTCTTTTTGTTTCCCCTCCTTTTTGTTATTCATTTGAAGACGAGTCTGTTCTTTTTCCCCTTCCTCCAGCTTCAGTCCTTTTCTTTGCCTTCCTCATTAGCAAGTGGGCAGCGCGGCAATTAGGGCAAAATTGTTTCAGAGACGGAGGGAGGGGTGGAGGAGAGAGAGGAGACGGACGGAGATGGAGATGGAGATGGAGCGAGGGGAGAGGTAAACAAGAAAGAAGAGTTGAAAGAATGTGGCTGGAGAGGAGGAGGAGGAGGAGGAGGAGGAGGAGGAGGTAATTAATGAAGCCGCTATAATTACTGGGGCCTGTTTACGCCAACTTTTGGAAGACGGCGCACACACACACACACACACACTGCGACACACAAATTACACTCACCTTTTCGGCGGCGGTAATCTGCGACGACTATTTAAAATGCTGCGCGTGTTCGCTGACTAATGACACGAGCTTCTTTTCTTTTTTCTCTCTTTTTTCTTTTACAACCCATCAAAACCACAGAACACCGCGCCGACCAAGATTCACCAGGAAGGGGAAAAAAATAAAAAAACATAACAAATGCAAATGATTTAACCTTTGCGAGGCCTTCGTCGAGTGTTTAATTTGACAAAAAGCTGATTTTTTATGGTTAGAAATAAAAGCTGTCGGGGCGTAAAGAAGAAGAAGAAGAGGATGATGATGATGGTGGAGAAGAGAGGGGAGACGGGTGGGATGAAGGAGAGGAGAGGACGAATGAAAGGGGGGTGAGAGAAGATGATAAGGAGGTGACAGAGAGGAGAGAGAGAGAGCATCGGCAGAGGACAGAATCAGCAGGAAGGGAGGGAGGAGAGGGAGGAGAAGGGAGCAAGGAAGGAGAGGAGGAGGGGAGGTGTGATGGGGGACAAACCAAGGTGGAACTCTGATGATGCTAAATTTGGCAAAAGGAGACGACTTCAGTGTGTGTGTGTGTGTGTGTGTGTGTGTGTGTACGTCGGGAGACTTGCTGAATTGGCCGCGGTTCCAGTTTCACGCCTCTGAGTTTGACAGAGGAGGTGGGGGAGAGAACGGGGGAGGGAGAGAGAGAGAGAGAGAGAGAGAAAGGGTCCCTAGCCGGTAATGTTCCCTCAGGGCGGAGGGACGGAAAGGATGGAGGGATGGAAGGAGGCGGGCGGGCGGGGAAGAGGACAAAGTACGCTGGAAGAAAATGTATACCTACCTCTGCAAAGGACGCACCTGAACAGTCGGAACTATTCAGTTTTAGTTTCTTATCTTTCGTTCAGCTTTCATGTGCAAAGACAAGATGTTCGGCAAAAATCCGCCGATGGAACGAGTGAAAATCGGCAACAAAAAAACACGTTCAAGTGTAAAAGTGTGAAATTGAACTGCTTGTTTGTTACGAGTCTGATTTGGACCCGGTTCAAAATGTTCTGACCCATAAATACCAAAGAATCCCGACTCACAACTTCCAAACTGTTCAAATTTGATCGTAAACCATTAAAACAAACTTCCCTGAGCTGATTCGACGCCCAGAGTTCGGATTTCCAGCGAACGCACCACCGAAGATGCTCGTTAAACTACAAATATTCAAACTCAGTGATCACCGTCATGTTTTGCCTGTCTCAGTTTACTGGTATCAAGTGTCTTTTGATTTGATTTTCATATCGCATGAACTGACCTGCAGCTAATGAACGCAGCTGATCGAGGTAACGACGCGTTAAAGACGCGTACAGGACGCGTACTGACGTGTGACCTGAAGCTTCGAATACGCAAACTCCTCTACCACCCCCGGCGTGAAACTTCGCCCTCCGTCCCCCCCCTAAAAATAAACCCTTGGTGATGACGGGGCTGAAATAAACACACACACACACAGAGGTTATTTGCATGTGTGTGTTTGTTTCCTGTGCAGGTTCTTTACATACACACCTGTGAAAAGCTACCTGACTCTTGCTATGCAAAGCAGTTCCTTCAAAACAGAATACCTCAAAGTCTGCATGTGTGTGTGTGTGTGTGTGTGTGTGTTCCAACCAAGCTTAAACATTTCTCTCCCTAAGCAAAAAGGGAAAGTGTGTGTGTGTGTCAGCGGCGAGGTGTGTGTGCGCTAATGGACATCTAAATGCTGCTGATGTTACGTTGAATAGTTTAAGGGCCCTCAGGTCCCCTTAGACCAATATTGGGAGAGAAAAAAAGTGAGCGAGGGAATGTGACTTCTGCAAATCGCTCTGACAAGGACACCCGCGCCTCGAGCGGCGTCCTCTTTCGCCTCATCGAACACACACACACACACGCATATAAACACACACGCACACACACGCGTACTGCGACATCCACACCTCAGCAGAAAATCGTGAGGTGACTGTTGCGCTCCGAACAGCTGACTTGCTTAGAGGACGTCTGTGCGAGTTGTGCTGAATCCGGTTTTAAATCTGGTTTTAAAGAGACAGCCGAGGAGCTGTTGGTTAACGACGTGCGTCTTTAAGTCCACGTCTGTCATCACAATCTACACTTACACACACACTCGGGCTAAATATTAAACAATGTGTGTCATTCGAGGGCCAAAAAGAAACTTACATGTACTGTTTTATCTCAATTTTCATCCCTAAAAGACATCTTTCAGGTCACGATCTCTCTTGAATCAACCATCGTCTTACCTCGAAGTCGTTGGCCTTGTTGTAGTGCATGTTGAGCGCCCGGAAGAGCTCGGACTCGCGGCCCACCGCCAGCTCCTCCACGCCGGTCACGCCCTCGTTGATGGCCTGCCGGGCGAACTTCTCCATCTGGATGTAGTAGAACTCCCGGAAGTTGCTGAACCACTTGATCAGCTGGGAGGTGATGCAGCGGTTGAACTGGAGGGAAATCAAACCACACGTCATCAGATGAATGAGTTCAAAAGATGAAATAACGTAAGAAAAGGCCACCGTAGCCACTGTTAGCCTGTTAGCTCGGTTAGCCGTGCAGCTAGCCAGACCACCAGGGCAACAGTGCTGCTTCTTCACCTACTGCTGATCATTTTAACCCATTTTTGAATGTTTTTAACCAAAATTCTCACATGTTGCACCTGTCAGATCGTTATTTGAAGGATTGTGACAGATTCTAAACATATTTTTAAAGGTTTTAACAGATTTTAGGGAGCAGATTTTACTCTGGAACTCGTTTCCCGTCTGATGCTGCGGTGGATTTATTGCAGCACGGCGTCTTGTTTGCTTTTCATACCTATTTGCATTGCGATATGTCATCAGATTTGACTCCGTATGAGCGCTCGCCTCGGATCATGGAAAAACATCTGCATATGATTTGTTTCTGAGTGCATATTTCATGCAGTCGCAGCTTCTAAACGCACTCGTGGCATCGAAGAAGCTGTAAACGTCCGACTGAGGACAGAAAACGGACAGAAATGAGCTCTTTGTGGCAGCTTTTTTTTAAAACACTCAGAGAAGTCCTGCTCTTCCTGTTTCTCTCTCATGTTATTTGGTCGATGTCAAACGTGTTAATTTGAAATCAAGCCGCCTTTATTTCGGTTTGTTTACTTCAGTCTCGCTCGAGTGGAGAACAGTGGTGATGCACTGACATTTTCCTCGAACACACTCCAATTAACTTTGACTAAAATATCTGTAAAACATTTCTTTTTATCCGCCTCATTAGCCGCCGAAACTCCGTCTACACCTTGAGGGTCCTCGGAAAAAAAAGGGAAGAATAATCGGCCCCCTAGAAACCGTCCCGATCAAACAAGAATGACCCAAATATTATCTTATTGTTATGCCATCGCGGGCTTTTCGGACCGAGCCAAACCAACATTAAACAAGCGTCTTCAAACAGTGTTTCCCCGGCGGCACGCTGCAAAAAATGTCTACTACAGCAGGACGGTTAGAGATGGAATCGCTTGTGTTTAACTCAGAAAGTAACATTAAAAAATGGTAAATAATGGAATATTTAAACTCCTCTTTAACTTGATTCTTTCGAGAAATTATACATTTACCACACACGTTTGTATGTGTCACACATTTCTTATATTTAGTGAACTCGTAAGTGCTGTTTTTAATTTACAGAGGAGCAGTGAAGGAGGTGAAGACGTCCTTCTGTTGGCAAATCACACTGATAAAAATGTTTTTTTGTACTTCCTTCATTTAAGATGTCAGATATCTTGTCTTTAATCAACTCGTTAAAGCCAATTTAATGACTAACTATGCAGAACAAATACTTCCTCTGTGCATTTTTATCTCACACACACACATGAACACTAAAACATGGTGACAGCTTAATAAACACAGTGATGTGAAACACTGCAAGCGCAAAAATAACAGCAGAAGACGTCATTCTGTTGAGAAAATACCAATTTAACGCGCGTATCGCACTGATAAAAATGTTACAGCTGATTGTTTTATGTACCTTCTACATTTGAAAAGCCAAATTTCTTGCGTTTAATCAACCCGCGAGCCGCATCGATGAGTTAAAGACGACCGATATCGACTTGCTTGGGAGCGAAAACACGGCGACAGCTGAGTGGAAGTGTACGTGTGTTCGACGGAGGGGAAAAACGGCTTTGATACGGAGATTAAGCTCGGTATTGTTACAAGACATTGTCTGTCGAGGGGAAACGAGGGGACGAGCGGGAGAGACGGAGGGAGAGAAAGAAAAGAAAAGAAAAGAGAGAGAGGGAGAGTTGAATGGAGGGGAGGCAGCACGGAAAAAAAGGAATGCAGAGCGCGGACGATGACAAGAGAGGGAAAGAGATATTTTTTCAGGAGCTGTCAGAGAGGGTGACATAATGGAGCATAATTGGGAGTGTGTGTGTGTGTGTGTGTGTGTGCGGCAGAAGGAAAAAGGGAGTTGGTTTTTATAAAGCCGAGTGACGGAGGGGGGATGTTTTTGACCCACAAAGGAGTTACGTGATAACTCGACAATTAACGTGCGAATATACACGAACACGGCGGTGTCATCTGTCGGAGATACAACTCCCTCACCGCAACGTTCAAGTTTTAAGCATATAAAGATTATAAAACATATATTAAGGGGGAAGACTTCAAAAGATTCTTGATCAAGTAAGTTAGACCCGAGGCTGCCGTGTCGTGGACGTAGACGTAGGTTCGGATGATCCACAATCAACCATTTCAACATTTAACCTGCTAACCTTTTATAAGATAATAACAATAATAAGAAGAAGAACAAAACAAAAACATCCCGCCATCGAATTGAACAAAAACAATTCGATGGCGGGTATTTGGAGGGAAGTCTTCTGGTGGCGGGTCGTGGTTGACCACTTGGACAAAAAGCTACGAGCCCGATTGCGTTTTTTTTTTTGCCAACTGTAGACGACTTTCGTATCAGGACGAGGACGATGTGACGGAGGTGTGAGAGCTACACGAGGCAGCTGTTCGCTTCCAGTTTTCGCTTCCAGTTTTTTAGGCTGCCGTGTCGTGGACGTAGACGTAGGTTCGGATGATCCACAATCAACCAGTTCAACTTTTAACCTGCTAACCTTTATTAAGATGATGCCATGTGCTTGCTTTTTTAATTCCCCCTTAGTCTTTTTAAGCAGTTTTTACAGACTCTGGTCTTTTTGTCTTCTGGTAGACGACTTTCGTATCAGGACGAGGACGATGTGACGGAGGTGTGACAGCTGTTCGCTTCCAGTTTCGAACTGACAAAACAAGGAATCTTTCGCTAAGTGTACTCCATGTTTCCCTGACCAAAGTGGTTTTTGTGCCTAAACCTAACTCAGAACAAGTCAGATTAAGACTTTTTAAGACCCGGCAGAAACCCTGTAACTGGACCTCAAGAGCAGCACCGTCACAACATGATAAACCGAGTTACGGTGAGCCTGCCGACCTGATAATTTTCCTTTCAGCTGGGAAAGATATTCCAGGAATGACTTCACACGCAGACAGGACACAAACACGCATACACTCAGTCGTCACACCACCTGCCCTCCCACCACCACCACCACCACCCGCCCACGGTCCCGTCCAGCTCATCACAATCAGCACAAACCAAAAAAAACAAGAGACAAAAGACAGAATGGGGAGACGAGAGGAGGGGCGGCGGCGGCGGCGGAGGGGGGCAAAATGCTGAGCCCGAGGAATGCCATTTTCTGTTTACAACGAAAAGGGGGAAAGAGAGAGTGTCAGAGAAAGTGTCAGGGTGCCTCTCCCCTCCTCCCTCCCTCCCTCCTTCCCCTTGATGGCGGCTGTTGTCAGCCCCTCCAGGCCATGTTGGAAGGGCAAACACACACATCCTTTAAGAATCCACCCGCTTCAACCGGATTCGTCGCAGCTCGGCACATTTTTATTAGAGGACAGTGCGATCGAAAGTGCACGATCGACACAAAAAGGCACGAGAAGGTTTCCTGTGGATCCTGGAAGAAACGCTGCTGCAGGAACTTTTATTTTAAATGATGTTTTAAGGCAGTTTTGCTTTAATAGACAGTATACACACTGCAGGGAGGTGTTTGTGTGTGTGTGACGTCTGTGTCCAAAACCGCTAATGTATCGTCATTTAAAGTAGCTTTTGGTGTCTGGCTTCATTTTTTTAATGTAGCACTGCCAAATGTTTGGTTTTATACGGACATAGGACGTAATTTAAAACCTTCAATGCACATTTTAAAGCAGCGTGGGATCATGGGAGCTGATGTCTTCACTGTTGGTGGACGAGGAAATGTTCAAAAGTTACGTCGGGTCACTTCCTTCCTTTCCTCTCTGACGTATCACGAAACGTTCACACAGACGTTTACCGCAAGAATAAACCTAAAATAAAAGTACAAATTTCTTTTGGTTGTGCAACTACAAAAATTGCATATTATATCTTTAAGTTAGGCCCAAAAAATTGTATTTACCAAAGCACAGAACCAGCTACATGGTTGTGTTTTCAGTCTCATTTGTTAGCTTGCAGGATTTCTCTTAAATCGTACAAAATCTTAATGGAGTTTGGTGAAAACTGAGGTGTGTTTTATGAAGGCTGAGTTTGCTTTCACTATAGCAACACCAGACAAAGCTTTGTTTTAATATTGTCCCGTTAAAGACGGCCTAAATAATTAACTATGCATCCTGAACGTCTGCTGCGTCTCCGCCGTCCTCACTGTTTAGAAAAGGAATCAGACACTAAACTGTGGTAATTACTCAGGTTCAGATCTTTCTGTATCGATAGACGAGCTGTTGCCGTTTCATATCCCGACGTTGCCAAATTGGCTGTGTAGCTCTAATTGACAAGACGGGTGAGAGGCGGGTTGGACGCTAATTGATTCCTGCTGAGACGGCGGCAATCGAGACGTCGCCCCGGCCTCTCAAGGCGAGAGGCTTCAGGGGCTCTCGCTGATGAATGTGTCGCCGTTTTCGCTCGGTTGTGTGCGTGCGTGTCTGAATCTGGCGGGGAAGTTGTGGGAAGGAGCTCCCCGAGCCAGCGAGCGTCTAATTAATCCTAACTCCTCCAGTCTTAACGAGGTCTTAATTACTCTGGCTGACTCTCTCAAGACGAGACGGCAGGGACCTCGGCGTCTCGCGCTAACATATATGATTGTCTGGTCAGAAGGCAAGAGCTTTCACTGCGCAATTAAGATCCCGTGTGTTTGTGTTCGCGTGCGCTCGTCCGTGCATAAAACAGTCGTCAGCTTCAACCCACTTCCCACACGGAGCGAGGCGGCCATCGTGCGTAAGAGGCTCATCTTTAAGAACCAGTTTTCCCATAGACAAAGTCCATTCAAGTCCAATTAGGGGAAGCCATTCAGGGCCCTAATTCCCTTACAGTGAATCTGCCTGATCCTCCTAACACATGCTACTTATTGTTCCCGGGGAAGGAGGGAGGAGGGAGGACGAGTAAGGGTGGGAGAGAGGAAAAAGAGAAAGGGACACTGACCCGGATTCTGGAAATATGGTAATAATGAGGGTAATGAATGCAGTGGGGCAACGAGACGGGACACACACATGCACAGACAGACAGCAACAGGGTGCTAACACACACACACACACACACGAAAGCCTTGAAAAGAACAGCCTCGCTCATCACAAACAGGATTATCCACGATTCATTTTCAATAATATCTGCAAGAGTTTTCCTCCCACTGATAAATGTGACGGATTAAGCGGGATTACGACTCAATTAAAAACTCAAATCTGACTGTAAAGCATTATTTGCACAGAATGTAAATAATAAGAAACAAGTTTTCCTTGAAGGGCAAAACTGTAGATACACTCGTCTTATTGTCGGCTACGATGAGTCGCAGGTCGTGTCCGTTTCTCAGCGGTTTGTTGGTTTGTGGCTGCGGCTACATGAAAACTACAAAACGGATTTCCATGAAACTTGGATGGAGGATGGTCCTCCACCCAGAATAGACCCCTTTAACTTTTGGTGAATATCCGATAATGTTTACTCACTTTCTTTAACACTGCAATAAAGGCCGTTTTCAACATGTTCGTCAGTTTCTCAGGACTAATCTATAGATCTTGATGAAGATAATCAGTTGCATTTAGGTGGCTGGTATCTGAGTGAGTACAGTTTGATGCTGACGTCTTGTATGGAATATATGCATTTAGTAATTACGTCTATATTAAGTAGTTTTAATTGTTAGTGGCAGGGTCTGCCAATCTCACGCAGGCCTCAAATTGACTATATTAAGTACATTTTTGTTCAGTTTTAAGTTCCTGTTCCTTCAAAATCTCAGGGATTTATAACATAAATAAACATTTCTTCTGCAAATTTGAAGACAGAAGAAGAAAAACGTGTAAAACTGATTCTGGTTTTGATTGTTTTTCAAAATAAAAGCATCATTATTAGCTCTTATTCCTCATCCTCATTGATACATTCCCATAGAAACATGTTTTCATTCCGATAAATCCCACCGCTTGCTTGTTTGTTTGTTTGTGGTTCTGACTTCAGTTACAGATCCGGCTCGTAATTCCGTCCATCTGCTGAGGTGGTTCGAGCCAAAACACCGCAAACATCTCCTAATCTAAATCCATGTTTGTCGAGATGAAGAGATTAATTGAATATCCACAGATTGGGCGACTAGATTAGTTCTAATAGCTAATATAAATTTTCAAAAAAAAAGATAAACTCATCCTGTGAAGCCGGTGCATTAACTCATCAGTGCTTAATTATTCATTGTCCAAATTAAAGCCTCGTAAAATATTAAGCATCTTTACTCGGATAATTGAAAGTACGACAAGTAAGCTGATTACGGAAAATGATCAATGTCAGCACGTTACAGTTTTAAATTGTTTTCCCCAAAGTGAAGGTGATGCACAGTTAAACCTGAAGATAGCATTAGCATTAGCTCGTCACTGTGAATGTTTATATTCATATATTTGGAAATGTGTAACGTATGTTTACAGTTTCTGAAGTTTGAAGGGAGTGACAGTTGCAGCGAACGATTATTCATCCATTAACCGTTTAGTCTATAAAATGTCCAAAAAAATGTTTAAAAAAAGCATAAACGACGTCTGCAAATTGCTTCTTTTGTTCGATCAACAGCTCAAAACTCCAAAGATTCTTCAATTCTGGTCACGAGTGACAAAGAAAAGCAGCAAATCTTCATATTTAAGAAGCTGAAACCAGCTGAAAATGTGTCATTTTTGCTTGAAAAATAACCAAAACTATTAATCGATTATCAAAGTAGTTGGCACTTTGATGAACTAATCGATGACCTACACAACAGCGTCCTCAGCGTGAGTCGAAGTAGACAAACAAGAAGAAGGAGCCACAAAAACAGGCGACCTGTTCTCTCGTGGTCGGAGTTCAAGCTAAAAAGTTTTAACAACGTAAAATTATACGTTTCCTCGAAGCCACTTTGTCAGATTTCACAGTGCAGGAACAGGAAGTGAATGACTGCCTCCCAAATTTGGCATTTGTGTGACAGAAATGACGTTTGAGTTTGATCGATATAAAGTGAGCCGTGACCACGAAGGATCTCTGGAGACTCATGAAGTCTGCAGATCCGTCCGCTCACCATCAGCTCGTTGATACCAGGTGTAAACAGGCTCCACGACGCCCTGACGGACTCCCGGTTAATGACGGATCACACATACTGGGAGCAGGTAGGGCTTAGCAACCTTGTGTTTGCCTAGCAACCCGGTGTCCACAGCGACCTTGTTGCCATGGCAGCCGATGAGGATGTGGCACTGCCACGAGGAAGTGGTCACCGCAGATATGAGCCAGCTGGTGTGTGTGTGTGTGTGTGTGTGTGTGTGTGTGTGTGTGTGGCTGCTCATTTGAATACAGCGTCCTGAATCCGTGGAGGAGCCGTATGCTCCTCTTTTTTTTTTTTTGCAAAACACGTAGCAGCCTGTAAACACGGGACAATCAGCGCCTTTGTTTTAAAGCTGTTGTTCTGTTGTCATCCCTTTCATTTGTTGTTTGTCTCCCCCACCTCCTCCTCCTCCTCCCCCTTTCGCTCCCTCTGTCGCCGTCTCAACACACACACACACACAAACTAACTTTCCATCATCTCTCCTTTTTCCTTCCGGCTCATTCCCCTCGTCTTGGCTCTCACTTTAATGGTTTTTTATTCCCTTTCTTTTGCTTTCTCTCCACCTGTGCGTCCGTCAGATCACCCCTCACACTTGTGATCGCTTCTGTTTCGAAGGAAAAGTTCAACTTCTCATTTCATGTAAGCGAGAGTGAGAGTGAAAGTGTGTGTGTGTGTGTGTGTGTGTTTTGGGTGAGAGGGACATATAAAGGTTGAGGTCATTGTGTGTGTGTGTGTGTGAGAGGGAAAGTGGGCGTCGACACCCCCTCCTCCTCAAACCCCCGGCCGATTAAGGCCAGGAACTCTAATTATGCTACAAAGACGTGACAGACTGGAGCGCCCATCTGCGCCATAGGTTCACACACACACACACACACACACACACACAGCAACAGAGTAACGGAATAACGCACAAAAAGAATATCAGACGAGAAAGTGCACAAAAGTCACAAACAGATGAGTGCCAGAGAAGTCGGTGAGGAGGTGAACGATCACAAAAACATTCGTACCTGTTCACAACACACTGATGTGACTCCTGACATCTGATTCTAAACGTTTAACTTCTCAAGTCACACGTCAGGACATGAGTTGCTTCTCGCTAAATTGGCCTTTTTCTTTATGTAGTTTTGAATGTAACGGCGCAACGTGTGCAAAATCTGAAACTTCTGCTTCTTAATGTGTCTAAATATGATGAAATCATACAAAAACAATGACTTTTACACATTTTAAATACAAACAGAGAAGATTTTACACACATTTTATCTCCGACAGGCTCCAAGAGAAATAAAAACACCTTTCAGGCTGTAAACAGTCTTACCTTGACGTCGGAGAAGAACATTTTGAGCATGTTGGAGGACGGGTAGCGGGTGTAGAAGAACATCAGCTTGGCCTTCTTCAGGTGGTTTGGAGACAAGCCCTCCTGAATCTGAGCGACAGCATGTTAAGGAGGCAGCAATCACAATTATTACACGCTACGTAGAAACGTACGTAAGTGACGCTCGTGAGTTCGGCATCTGTTGGTAACTGGACTTCTCGTCGCTTCGGTTCCGCTTGTTAGCAGAATGCCAGCGGCGCCATAAAGGTTTGTGTCCCATCTTGTTGCTCGTAGCCTCAAAAACCAGATAAGAGGTAGACAAGCGACTAGCACGTAGCTACGTAGCCTCACGGAGATAACCCCAAAACACTCCAAGCTTCAATTTCAGGGCGACGGCGTGAAAGCTATCACCTTTTCTACGATCGCCGAGCCGACACATCGTCGGTCTTTTGCCTCTTTTTCGGCGCAGTCGTCGCAGCCTTTCCGAATATTTCAAGCAATTTGAGTCCGCCCTACTTGCTACCTGTGCTAAAGTGAACCCTGCCTCTGATCGGGGGGCCCTTGGGAGCCATGTTGGAAACTAAAAAAATGGCGTCTTGCCTTCATCAAACCCTTATTGACCGCACTTCCGTTGAACGCGACGACAGAAAATTCAGCTCTACAATAAACCAGTTCTCTCCTGCTGGCTTTGGATCAAACTCCACATTCACTCCTGCGTCTCTGCAAGCCCGGGTGTCGATCCCACCGCCTCAACGAGGAAAAATAATAATTGTGGAGGCCCCGGTTGCAGTGTGTGTGTGTGTGTGTGTCTGTGTGTGTGTGTGTGTGACAACAGCTGTGCCCCACCACGCTGCCATTTCCCCACCACATTAACAGCCCTATAATCTATCAGAGAAGATGAGGCAATCAATGGAACCCCCTGCAAGGTCAATTAGCACACAGACAAACACACACACACACACACACACACACACACACGGAGAAACCCCAGGGGCCCTATATGGCTGGAGAGAGGAGAGTGAGGAGCGAGAGGAGAGAGAGGCAACAAAAAAATGGAGGAGGATGTCCTGACAGAGAGAAATCAAACGTCAAACGCCGAGAGGTGAGGTCACGTCAACAACACCATCACCTGGTTAACATTCATACACACCTGTCACACACACACACACACACACACACACACACTGGGCCTCACGCACGCATGACTCAGAGTAAACAGCGGGATCATGTGTGTGTGTGTGTGTGTGTGTGTAATAGTAGCTAAAGTGAGTCGGTGAATAAACAACACGACTTCCTCTTCTTCCCCCCGTCGGTGTGCCGGTCGTCCTCGTCCACATCTGCGAGTGTGTCCGTGTTTTTGTGCGGGGCTCACTGTATCAGCTGTAACTCGACCTTGCTGCCAGGTGTGTGTGTGTGTGTGTGTGTGTGTGTTGGGAGGAGAGGAGGAAGGAGGGGGGTATAAATTCATAAATGAATGGAGGACATCTGCTCAGTTCTGTGCAGAGGATTAAAGATACACAGACCTGAGAGAGAGTGCGTGTTTGTGTGTGACTCTTTGTGTGTGTGTGTGTGTGTGTGTGTGTGTGTGTGTGTGTGTGTGTGTGTGTGTGTGTGTGTGTGTGTGTGTGTGTGTGTGTGGACTATCATGGATGTGAAGCACCTGAAGCTAACATCCAGGTTTTTCCTTGAAGCCTTGAAATCCACAAACGATCAGAGTTAGAAGGAGAAGTTCAAAAAGATGTCGCAAAAAATTACTTTTTTTCTGGTTCCATACAGCTCAGCCGTGTAATCTGAAATCTACGGAAGCCCCGAGATCCAAAATTGATCCAAAAAGATGCCAAAATCTCAACTGTAGCTCCCAAAGCTAAACGCGTTAGCACACGCGCACTACAGACGAGCTGTATGGATTTTTAATTGTTGGTTGAACTCCTCCTTTAAGTCGTCCAGACGGCTTTTAGAGAGTAAACGTAAATGTGTTTTAGCAGATTGACACAGTGAACGTACAGCGCGGTCACTCGGCAGTGAAGCTGTTTGTTAATTGTGCATTTCAACGGCCGACGATAAACAAAACGCGGTTCCAAATCATCCAAATCCATCAGAACCGGGAGCCTCCAAGCTTTTTCTATTCCTTCTTCTTTTTTATCGATGCCAGCATGATTTTTTCTGACAGTCGGCGATTGCAAAACAATAACGAGAACGACTGAAGCCTCCAGTTGTAATACTCGCGTCTAATAAAACATTCAATAAGGGAATCGATAAAGAATCAAACAGATAACGGCGTCGGTATCAACTCTCCGTCCCTCATTCTGACATAAATAATTTAGTAAATAAGATAAACAAACAATCTTTTCATGATCTTTCTGATTAAGAGTCGCCACTTAGTCTTTAAAATGTAAGAAAACAGAAAAATAAAACGCTGCTCACACTTTCAAAGGCTAATTAAATTATATAATTCTAATTAATTTTCCTTGGAACACCGGTATGAAAAGTCAAAGATGTTCCATTTTGCAAAGATAGAAAAGAGCTTCTTCTTTTTTTTTATTCATTTTTTTTTTTAGCCTGATGAATAAATTGTCAATTAATTTTCTCTCCGTCCAAAGTAATAATTCATCGACGACACAAAGAAAAGAAAAAGAAAAAAGATGCGTTTCTTAATAAAAGTTGAGAAAAAGATCAACTCGTTTTTTGAAAGATTGCCGTTATTAAAATGAAATCAACCGAAAACAATTTGATAAAAATAAAATAAATAAATAAAACCGTCGGAGGGTCGGTCGATATCTTTTTGAAATACTAATGTCCAATTTCAAAGAGTTGTGTTTCTTTTTTTTTTTTCTCTCTCTTCCAAATGAATGGAAAAGCATTTTGGAATGAAACGGCTCAGCGGGATCAAGAGACGTGTCAAATATTTCTTTCTTTTTTTTTTTTTTTTTTAATTAAAGCAACATCTAAATTGGCTTTGAAGACGACACTGTGATCACATCCCTCCTCCTCCTCCTCCTCCCATCATCATCATCATCATCACAGCTGCAAGGAGTTCCTATTTGTCGGGTTCAAAGTCTTATTTTTCTTTTCACTTTGTTCTTCCAGGCGAGTGTGTGTGACTCACGGCGCAGTTGCCGGGAGAGAAGCCCCCCCTCCTCTTCATATGAAAGGTTAGAAAAAAGATAAACAGCTACCTGCGAACACCTGTCCTCGTGCACGCGCCGATGAAAGAGTGTGTGTGTGTGTGTGTGTGTGTGTGTGTGTGTGGAGGCAAAACACACACAGCTGCCGGCGAGGCGACCGCGAGCGAAGGCCGACAAAATGAAAGCGAGGAAGGAGGACGGATCGAGAGGGACGGCCGCGGCTTACAAACCATAAAGACGGAGATAAACGTGTGAATTTTTTTAGATATTACGCTTCTTCTCATGCGAACACACACACACACACACACACACACACACACACTTCGACAGCTTCCATCAATAAAGCCAAAGCGTTCACCTGTTCCTCTTTGAAATATGATTAGCTTTGAGCTCCTATGTACAAGGTCTTACCCCCCCTCACACACACACACACACATTCATGCAGACACACTGAAATATGATTTGCTTTGAGCGTTTATGTACAAAGTCTTTTGTGATGAAAGAGAAGCTAACAGCACCAGAGTGTCTCAGACGGCGTGTGTGTGTGTGTGTGTGTGTGTGTCTGCAGCACCTTTTTAAAAACACCACAACCTGCTGCACCGACTTAAAAGAGCTTGAGAGAGCAGCGTGCGACCTGTTTAATCTTCCCCCCTCTTGCAAGAACCCATCGCGCCCCCCGTTTCATCTTCCTCCCCCGCTCGGTCCGCGGAAACAAGAGGGTCAGGAACCAATTAATGCAGATTAATTGATATTAAAGACTTTCTTTGGCGGCTGCCCGCTGCTGCCGCCTCTTAAGTGGGCTCGGCGTGTTTGACGGCGTCGGAAATGTGACTCTTGAGGAGCGAGACGTAAAAAATGTAATTTAATTAGTTACGTAAAGAAAAGAAGTAAAGTGAGTTGTCTTTATCGTTTAGCGTGCTCAACATACGACGCGACAAAATCTAATTATTAGGTCAAAACAGTCCCGACACGAGGGAGGAAATAAAAAAGATAAACTTGTTTTTTTTAAATTTAGGTGTATTTGATTACACTTCCTTTACATTACATTCATGTAGTTTTAGCTTTAGATGTGCACAACAGGACGAAAGATTTAAATACTTTCAAATGTTTCATGTTTTACCTTTGTTCACCTTCGAGCCTTTGTATCTTCTTTGGGGTCCGTCAATAACACGCTTAAAACATTTGAGTGGACGTGTTGTCTTCTCCGTGTTAATGCAGCTGGACACTGAATGTAGTTTGGAGGGTTAGGGTTAGGGGTTAGGGTTAGCCCCAACCCTCTTAATTCTAACTTTACTTTAACCAGGCGTGACGTCACACTAAGAGCTCGACACGGTGAGGATTACTCTCACACACTCACACACAGACGGGTACGAGACCTCAGCGTGAAGGATACGGTGCTGCCCGAGTACGGCGAGATGTCGGACATGTCTTGCAGGTCCCCACACTCGGACTTGATGAGGGACAGGGACAGACCCTCCGGCCCGTGTTGACTCGGCGAGCTCTGCCTGTGGTGGTGGTGGTGGTGGTGGTGGTGACTGAGATGGCCTCCTCCGAGGGACGCCATTTTGGTTCTGAGGCTGACAGTTTCCCGGGCCATGTCCATTGAGTCTGGGGAGGAGCGATGGTGGTCCTTGGGCCCTGGGGGGTAGCCGTCACCACCGCCGTGTGACCCCAGGGGGTTCTGAAAGGGGTAACCCATGAGGGGCAGAGGGAACGGGTGGCGAAACGACGGAGGGCTAAACCCGAGCGAGGCTGTGAGGGGAGAAGGGTGGAGGGAGGGATGGTGA
The DNA here is from genome assembly GCF_900880675.1 of Sparus aurata. Classification (NCBI taxonomy): domain Eukaryota; kingdom Metazoa; phylum Chordata; class Actinopteri; order Spariformes; family Sparidae; genus Sparus; species Sparus aurata. Next base: position 15,832,039 of record NC_044210.1, read on the forward strand.
GGAGGAGGAGGAAGGGAGGAAGAGAGGTTGGTGTTCTCTCCTCCACCTCCTCCACCGCTCTTGCGCACCACCAGCGGCAGCGCCTCCGTCTGGTCGTTGGGCGTCGGCACGCCGCTCAGTCTGCCGCTCAAGCCGCCGAACGAATCCAGCGGGCTCGGGACGATTACATCGCCGAAGCAGTGCAGCCTCTGGCTGGAGGAGTGGTAGTTTGGAGTGGGGCTGCCGTCGCCGTTCAGACTGAGGGCCAGGGCGCCACCGCCAAAGCGTGAGTCCGGGGTGAGGGAGGGGAGGGGGCCGAAAGGTGGAGGACAAGAGGAGGATGAGTTGGAGGAAGAGGAGGGTGCAGCTGGTGTGCTGCTGTGGCAGCCGTGATGGTGACTGACGGCCTGCTTGGGCGAGGAGAAGCCCTTGACGACGGTGTCGACAACCTGCGACACGGCACAGTTCAGCTCCTGCTTCAGCGTCTCCGCCAGCTGCCTTCCTCCTCCCGCCGCTCCTCCTCTCCTCTTCATCACCCGTTCTCCGTTCCTTTCCACCTCCTCCCTGCCGTCCACGTCCTCCTCGATGTCTCCGTCGATCAGGGCCTGCTCTCGGAGGAGGGCTCGGGCCCGGTCCAGGAACAGACCCGGGTCCAGCTCGGACAGGTCGTCGTGGCTGCTCCGGCCTCGGTCTCTGTGCCTCTCCTCCAGGCCGTCGGAGCGGATGCTGTCCTCGGACAAGTTGCCGTCCTCCTCTCGTTCTCTCCGCCGGTCGGCCTCTCCGCCCTCGCCGTTCTCTTCCTCCTCCTCCGTCTCCGAGTCGTAGATCTGGTAGAACTTCTCCTGGAGCTGACGCAGCTGTTTCTGAACAACAGAGGAGAAAGAGTGTTAAAGAAGGCGTCTTTTGAACCCTGAAAGTCACCATAAATAAACCGAAGGAGAAATTAAAATAGTGCAGCCTCAGATTAAAAGCTTGCTTATGCTTTCCCTGTGTGTGAATTCACGCCACTGAAACTCCAGCTCTGATTTCCTATCACAGCTTTTTCTTCTCTCCATTCACAGATGTAAGAATTATCATATCATGTACATATTCCTCGACTCTGTGCCACTTTGAAAGGTCGGCCTTCCTGCAGACCTTGAAATTCAAGATTCTGCTACCAACCTGCATGTCCTCCAGCTGCAGCTTGAGCTGCCGCCTCTCTTCCTGCCTCTGCTCCTGCCTCGAACACACCAGCTGGGTGAAGCTGTGCTGCTGCTGTGGCAGGCGCTGCTTTCTCTTATTCTCCCTGTACACCTCGCCAACGCTGACCGCGCCGCCCCGCGAACCCGGCGAGCTCAGGAGGGAAGACGGGCCGTCGCTCCGCCTGTGGTCGTGGCCGCTGATGTTGTGGCCGTTGCCGTCCCCTCGGTGGTCATTGCTGCTGCTGCTGTTGTTGCTGCTGTTCTCGTTCTCGCGGTTGCTCTCCTGGTTGTGGTCGCTGGGGTTGGGTCGGACCAGCGGCGAGTGGCTCATGCCGCGGATGATGTTCTCCACGCGGGCGCGCTTGGCGCGGAGGTGCTCGTCCGACAGCCTGTCCAAGTCGAAAGAGGAGAGGGAGAGGGGCTGAGGGGGGGCGTGGGAGTTATGGCTCGAAGGAGGCGGCGGCCGCCCGAAGGAGCCGGAGGAAGGTGGAGGGGGAAGAGGAGGCCCGGGAGAGAGGCAGTCGGAGGGGCTGTCCCGGTCGCGAGAGGAGTTGCTGCAGGCGTCCTCGGCCTGGATCTCTGAGCCACCACTGGACAGAGCTCCACTCCCCTGTGACAGGAGAGAGAAAGAAATGATTTAATCCATCAGAGGATTGAAGATCCTTCAGTGGTTTGTCTGTTTGGTTGCCTGGAAGACTCGCAGCTGCTAAACGGTGACTGAAACCAATGATTCGACAAAAAGAACTGAAACCATTTGATCTGTTCCATGACCTGGATGTGTGTGTTTTACCTGGAAGCCTGAGTCACTTCCTCCGTTCTTCCCCATGTTGTTCTTCAGAAGCTGAGAGATGATGGTGGCGCCGGGGAACGGCATGATGGCGTCTTCGTACGAGTTGGCCCTCTTCAGCAGCTTCCTCAAAACGTTTGACTTCTCCCCGTCCCCGTTGGCGCCGCCGTGGCCGTGGCCGTGGCCGACCAGCGAGCAGTCTCCGTCCTGTTCGATGCCGTGTGATTGGTTCATGCTGTCGAGCAGGGTCTCTCTGGCGCGGGTGAATATCGCGCTACCCACAGTCCTTTTCACCCCGATGTCGACACGTCGGCGCTTCGTCTGTCTGGTTAGGAGGGCGGTGCTGTCATGATCAGGCATCACGCAGGGGAGCTAAACGGACATGACCAGGGGTCCTCGCAGACACGCAGGGCGAGACGAGTTACCTGGACGAACACACGGAAAACACACATTTCTGTCATTTCAATCGGCATCATTTGGCAAAACTGTGCAGAGAGGGATCCCTTTTCATCGTCTTTGATGAAAGGATAATATTTTAAATTGTGAGTTACACCAGAAAAAAAACATTTAGCTAAAAGAAACACTTCTGAGGCTTTAAATAACAGGGTAACAATTATTTTACATGATTCAGAACGAACTCTCCGCAGTTAAACAGACGAGATATCACAGATATAAAAATCAACACATTTCACGAGCGAACGTGGCCAAACTCACACACACACACACAAAAAACCACTCGTATTGCGTTTCTTGACGGCGAGCCAGGGGAACCACTGCGAGAGAAAAACACAGTCTCTTTAAAATAGTTCAAGGATGTTTTCCCACAGCGAGGCAACACCTGCCTCTAATAACCAAAAATCATTTCCCATTTCCTCCTTCTCTCCTGAGGTCTAACCTTGATTTTTTTTTTTTTTTTTTTTTTGCATCTTGTGAGGAGCTGTGAAGCATCGACGAGCTCTCGTATTGTCAGAGGAAGAAGAAGAAAAAAAAGAGTGCTTTCCTTCACAGTAGAAAGAAAACGAACACTTGTCTTACATTTTTCCGAGCGGTGCATTTTGCCGTCATTGAAGAATTTAGGTTGGTAAATACTTCGAAATGCTTCCACTTGAAGTTCTTCACGTACGGCACACTCGACGCTAGGTTTTCTTTTTTCTCTCACGAGTGGATGTATCTTATCTTTCATACGGCGAGTGTTAGAGAGGGACACCTGTGGTGGTGGTGAGAGCGCCTCACGAAGGTTAAGTTTCTCTCCCCACGCGCTGGAAAAACACCTTAAACCATCCCGGGGGAGGGAAAACACTCAAGTGTTGCCTTGAAGTGGATTACGTTGCTAGAAATGAGAGCGATATTCTAATGAGGAACACAAATCTGAACCTTTTTTTTTTAGTATTTATGGGTCAAATTAAACGGAGGACGACAAAGAAATCTATAAAAAGCGTCTCCAGGAATAAGTCTGGTCTATTTCAGAGCAGGTGAACGTGTGCGTGATGTGCCACGTTACGTGTTTGCATCTGTTTTGCAAGAGATTTCAGGGTCGAGTCCAGGCAAATATTTCACAAATTAGACCTGCTGTCCTGCGACAGTTCTGTCCACGCTCCAGTTTTTAATCTAAAGGAAGAAATGACGTGCAATTTGAGGATTTGAGGACTGGATCGGGGACACGGTTAGGATGCTTTGGCGACCGCCGACCGAGCCGTTCCGTCCCTGCGGGGCCGTTTCAGCAGATGAAATACATTCCAGGCAGGGTCGGTGTGTGAATGTGACTCCGAGCTGCAGACGAGAGGCGTTCAGGGGGAGAAACGCTCAACACAGTTGCCCGGCAGTGACCCAGATACACACACACACACACACATACAGAACATGCATACACACATTGCAAGCTGTTTGCATTATTTGCTCCTCACACACACACACACACCGTGTTAGATTAGGAGGTCCAAAGAGCTCTGGAAGTTTTGAAATTTGGGTCTGAGGTCAAACCGAGGAGGGGACAAAAAAACAAAACTTCACGGCCTTTAAAAATCCAACCTGGACACGTTTGTGCTGCGATAAAGAACCTTTTCACGTTAGTGTTTCGAGGTGAGCAGCGAAAGGAGATGTGAGAGTGTGTGGCTTCGGTGACAAAACAGAAACTTCACGTTTTTAATCTAATTGGGAAAAACTCGAGAACTGAAATGGGAAGTAGCTGATGAATGACTGTAACCGGTGTGTGAGTGTCCAAATTTAAAGGTTTGATGGTTTAATTTAAGCAGAAAATTAAATGACAGAGGTGGGAATGATTTAAAGAGTGAGAGGTTTGGGTCGTTATACGCACACTGGCTTCCTGGGGAGCCGAACATCCTGGTTGTTATCGGTGGAATAAAGTGTGAAGTGGATCTTTTTACTCCTCGCTGCGCGCTCTGAGCGGAAAACACAAGCTTTTTCACTTTTTTTTTTTTTTTACGCACGAGTCGGCAAAATACGGAGAGATTTAACAACGATGAGTCCAAGATCCTGCAGACATGTTCCATCTTTTCATGATGCGTTTTCTTTTATTTTAAAAGCTTGTAAAGTTTTCTCAAAGTTCAGAGCGATGGGAGGAGACGAATCCACTTGTTTTTCGGAGGATGTTTGCTCGTGACAACGTCGATGAAATCGACTTTTATTTGGTTTTGGAATCGGGGAGATTCTCGTGAGTTGCTTTTAGTTCGAGGAATAAAGGGAATAAGATTGGAAATCCCAAAAAAGTGCGTAAAACGGTGCGTAAAATCCCAAACAAGACGGATTCCGCAGCGATAACCAACACAAATCGGTGGAGAGAGACGCGACCAGCGAACAAAACTGGTTTCTATTTCAAACACAGACTTCAGCCGGACAGATTCGAGGGACACCGACGCGCAGTAAAGTCGATACGAGCGGAGAAGAGTTTCGCGAAACGGTCCAAAAAATTCATCCAAAAACCAAACTGACAAGCGCCGAAGTTAAGTTCCGAACACGATGCGACACACACACTCCCTCTCTCTCTCCCTCTCTCTCTCTCACACACACACATCCAACATATTATATTCAACGTGTTTATAATAACGGTGGTAAATAATCTACTCACTTCTCCCGTCGAGCTCCTCCAAGTCGCTCCGTCGAAGAAGAAGAAGAAGAAGAAGACGAAGAGGGCGAACACGAGAGACAGATCCGCGCTCGCCTCGTTAAGATCAATGCCGTAATTTTTTTTTTTACTACGGACGAAGTGGAGACGTATGCGGGGCGTGCGTGCGCGCGGGGGGGGGCGTGCGTGTGTGTGCGCGAGGCAGCCAAAGAGAGAGAGAGCGAGAGACACACAGAGAAAGAAAGAGAGAGAGAGAGAGAGAGAGAGAAAGAGAGAGAGGGAGGCTGCTCTTGTGCGCCGCTCTCCTCCCGGGATGGGAAGTGTTTAGTATCGAGCGCACCCGCGTCCGTCCGCCACTCCGCAGCGTCCTCCGCTCCGAGCCGCCGGCAAGACTCTCAACTAAGAAACAAGAAGAGACGCGCATCATGAAGGATACGTGAAGACGTTGCGTCACCGGCCCCGGAGTGAGGTAACGGCTCCACCTGACCAATAAGGAAGAGGGACCGGTGGGGGGGTGGATTTTCTTTTATTTATTTATAAGGAGCCCCCCACGAAAAAGAGCGGAGAGGGAGGAGAGAGGAGCGGGAGGAGGAGGATGGAGAGTCAGGCTTTTTTTTTTTTATTGATTTTTTTTTTAAAAAGAAACATTTATCGCTTAAATTAAATCAGACTTCAAACGCTTCTGTTGTCCTTTTTTTATTATTAAGTGTCTTAACACGATTTATTACATAGTTTGATTTCTTTTTAATCACTTTAACAGATTAAATCAGCAAATTCAACACGCGTAATGTCTCCCTGACTTGTTCCATCCAATAAAAAACAACTTTAAAATGTCTTTTTTTATTCCGTGTTTTCTCCCAGCTTTATGATTATTAACTTCTTATTTAATAAAACAGTTCTTTACATTTATCTGATTCTTTTCATTCCTCCGCACTGAGAGTGAGAAACTCGTTTTATGCGTTTTTTTGCAGATACATTTGTGCGTAATTGCGCGCAGCTCCTCGTCAATCAAAGAAAGATAACCCCCCGAAAAATCGATAGAAATAATTGTTGGGACTGATTCTCATGGCGGGGGAACTCCTCTCTTCTACTCTTCTTCTGCGCAGATCAGGGGTCAGGTGAACCCCGGAGCTCGCGGACAATCCTGGAGACGCCGCGAGCTGCAAATAAAACACAATCAGCGTTTCCAAAAAGGCAACACGATGAGGCCTGCGCTGAAATTAAATTCATTCCTCAGTAAAATCCGCTTCTCCTCTCGCAGATTCTGCAAAAAAACACATTCAACGACAGTCAGGCCTAATTAAATAAAAGTGTAAAAGGTTGTGTTGACGCGTCAGGCTCCTCTGCAGGGACGCGTCGTGGGTTAAATCCTGCAGGCGCTCAACAGATGAGTAAAAATCAAAATAACACACAGTGAAAAAAACTAAAAATGTATGAAGAGAGAAGAGTTGGTGAGAAAAATCTAAACAGGAGCGTCAAATTCAGCCCGTGTGCGCAAAAAAGGCGTGAAACTGAAAGAGTTCCTGGATGATCCTCCAAAGGAATTTGATGAACTATGCGGGAAAGGCTGCAACTATATTTTTAAATTAGATTTTTAAAAACATTTTCAAGCAGATTTAGATTTTAAACTCGCCAGATTTAAGTGAAAATGTGGATTTCTGCGGTGCGTATTTGTGCAGAGGAATGCCAACAAATAAACGCGCACCTGTTTTTTCTCAAAGTTGTTCGGATCGGATGCGACAATTTTCTTTTGCGCGTCGTGTGTTTCTCCTCCAACATTCCTCATTATCAAACATGTCAACCCGCGTCAGAGCGGCGGAGAGCGATCTCTGCTCCTGATTACGCGCGCGGGGGGTGGGGGGGATGATCGGCCGAGTTATACAATAATTATCACGCGCTCTGCGGATGTTTCGTGCGCTTGAATTTATGGGAAAAAAATACAAATATTTAAAAAATGTCCGGTAGATATTCAACCTCTCCACCCCGAGGAGACAGATGTGCGCTCTCGTGCCACGCAGGTTCTCCTCGCATGCAGGCCGCAGTCCTTCTTTAATGATCCCATCGCCAATTATTTGGCACAGACACAACTTCACTTCACTCCACTCACAATGAACCACACACAAACTTTTATTTTTTTTTTAAATTTTATTTCCTCTCCGCTTAATTAGAAGCTGTGACCCCATTTGGACAAAAGCGCAGCCCAGGGTGATGCTGGAAAGCGACGTGAGCGCTTCGAGATAAACATTTATTTGGAGGAGGAGAGGAAAGAATGCAGTTGGAGGAGAGAGGGAGGGAGGGCGGAGGTGTGCGTGCATGTGGATTATCTCTGAAAAAGAGGAGGAGGAGGGAAGGAAACGATGGCGATTCACACAATAAAAAAGGCAAAACAAGAGAAGAGGGTGGCTTCTGCGTTTTAAACACTACAAAATAAAAGCAATGCATGATGGGGAATAATCCCAAAATATAGATTTTTGTCTCATAATTACGTGCTTTTATTTTGTTGAGTTTGTAAAGAACAAGAGGTGTTTCTGGAAATCTGCAGGAGTGGCTTTTCAAAATAATTGTATTAATGTTTAACGCGTTGACCTCGTGGTGTTTGCCTGCCTGCTGTGGCGATGACCCCCCCAAGTACACACACACACACACACACACACACACACACACACACACACACACACACACACATCAATATTGCCAACAGGGCACTCGATGTCTCCACCGTCTAAGAGGGGACCACCGTTTCTGGTAATTTTGAAGAAACAAACAAATAGAAGAGCTTCATTATTTTACCATGTTACACACACACACACACACACACACACACACACACACACACACTCGGTCGTGGTCAGTCACCCTGAACTCTCCCGACAGTTTGCACACAGTTACCTTTCACCCACCGGCTCATAATATGACGGGATTTTAACCCAGAGAGTGAAACTGAGCACAGATCAGCTCCTCATCCATCACCGCAGCACAGAGAGGAAAAAGAAGGAAGTCACACCTGACATCGAGAACATTACTCTCAAAAACTTCTTCCCTCTGACGTCTCTCAGGGAGTCGGGAGAGGGTTTTCCCTGCAGCACCACCCAAACCGAACGACTGTAAAAACCAACGCGGAGAGAATGAAAACTAACCAAAACGACAGATCTGATGGTTGTAGTTTGTCCCCTGTGGGCTTCCTTGGCACGGTTCTGTGTGAGGTTTGTTTATTATCTGCTCGAGCTTTTAGAAAAAAATGTTTTTAACACAGGTATGTTCCAAAATGATGTGAAATCACATGTTTGTCTGTTTTTTTTAATCAAAAACCACAAATTTTCTCAGGAGAGGAAATCCACCGCCAAATACAACAATCACATAAGTCCTCCACAAATCGAAGGAAAACACTCCGGCTGTCTTATTCTTTCTTTTACTATTTTATTCTCACATATTTGAAACACTCCAGAGTGAATCCATCTTCTTACGGGCAGCTTAAAGGTGCACCATGTGGTTTCTTTTTTATTTTGTTGTACGTGAGAGTCTGAGAAGATCCTGCAAGATTTCTTTGCCGCAACGAAACAGGAACCGGTTTTATCTTGCGAGTCTTCGACGGTTTTATTCCAGTTCCACTTTTCTGTTTCAACCATAGACTGAAGAAGACACGCACGTACTAACGACTGTTTTTAGCACAGAGGGTTAATTTCTGCAGCATCTGTGTCAGCTGGAGAAACCTGAAGTCTGATCAACCATGACACCGAACTTTACTTCTCTGATAGAGTTTAAAATCAAACCCAAGACACATTACAAGAAGAAACATGAAATACTGACATCCAAAACGTGTGTGGAGCCACAAATTTGTAATTAATTAGAATTAAAGGTGCAATATGTCAGAATTTTAGTTGATTTTCTTTTTAATTAGCTGCGTTTTTGTACTGTGTTGCAGGAGTGAGCATGCTAACCAGCTAACCCCTCAAAGCACCTTCACTAGTAATATAAACACCAACACTCCCCTGGTTTATCCGAAATCTTCCAACTCCCATTGTGAACTGCTAGCTGCACAGCTACTTGAGCAAACTAGCTAACAGTTAGCAGCAGTTAGCGGTGACTCCTAGTGATATGCTTTAAGAGGAGGAAGTCTGGGTTTGACATCAAAGCTAAGTTCTTGTAAATCTAATATACCATTTCAAATGAAACCAAAGACACATTACGTGAAGCAAAATAAAATATTGAGGTGTCACTCCTCAAATTTGGAGTTAAAGCTGCAGTATGTTGGAATTTTAGTTGTAAAAAGTTTAAAATTTGGATAAAATGATCAACAGAAGCTCCGACTTTACAACGTATTTGTATTGTGTTGTTGAAGTTAGCATGCTAACCAGTGCTAACACCAACACTCCACTGGTTTTCCAGAAAATCTTCGAACTCCCAGTCCGGACTGCTAACTGCACAGCTAACTGAGCAAACTAGCTAACAGCAACTACAGTTAGCAGCAGTTAGCGGCGACTCCTAGTGATAGACTATAAGAGGAGGACGTCTGGGATACCATCATGTCTGACATCAAACAGAAGTTCTCTTAAATCTAATATACCATTTAAAATCAAATCGAAGACACATTACATGAAGCAAAATAAAATATTAAGGTGTCAGTCCTCAAATTTTGATTTTTTTATGGTCTTAAAGCTGCAGTATGTTGGAATTTTAGGGTTAGTAAGTTAAAAATTAGGTAAAATTATCTACAGAAGCTGTGACGTTACGACATGTTCGTATTGTGTTGTTGAAGTTAGCATGCTAACCAGCGCTAACACCTTGTTCCCCGGAAAATCTTCGAACTCCCAGTCCAGATTGCTAACTGCACGGCTAACTTAGCTAACTGGCTAACGTATGAGTAGGAATTCAACAGGCAGCTGTTTTTGTAGTAGAGTTTTTTCAGAGCCAACAACTAGCGGCCATTAGCGACGCTACATCTAAAAAAAAAAAAAAAAGACTTTCTCTTCTCATGTTTCTAAAAAACAGCCCAGTCCCCTTTTTTTTCTTCCTCGTAATACCTCGACGGCATCACAAGTTCATTTTGCTAAAAGGCTGGCACACACGCGGCGAGATGTGTCTTTTTGCAAGAGCAAAGTAAAATCTCTGCGGATCATCATGATGCTGAAAGAACGAGACAAAAAGGGAATAATGAAAATAGAAAGGCAGAGAGAGGGAATAATGATAGGCCTGCTGCTGATGGAGGTCTGGAGGTAGAGACAGATGGATGCAGAGGTTTCTCTCTCTCTCTGTCTCGTCCTCCCTCCCTCCCCCCTCTCCACTCTTTCTCCCTCTCTCCGTCTCTTTTTCTCCCCCCTTTCTCCTCTTTCTCTTTTTCCTCCACTCTCTCTCCATCAAGATACCATTATTCAGGACATTAGCGAAGAAGAGCTAAAAGCTCTCACTGTCGAGGAGGGTCCCAGGGTCCTTTCTGAGAGCTGTGACGCAAGCACACACACATGCACACACACACACACACACGCGCACACACACACACACACACACACACACACACACGCACACACACACATTGGCGACTAGAAGTACCATATAGTATAGGTGAAGAGGTAAGAGGTGGTAAAAAGGTCTTATTGCAGACATTACCAGGTATCTAGGCTCCTCTCCTCTGTGGCCAAAAACATGACAGACATTAGCTGACACAAAGAAAAAACAATAAAGCGGCACACGCCCGGCAGCCACCGCGTCCTCGTCGGATTACTTATACTTTGTGAACTTTGGTGCGCATCATCTTCTCTCTTTGCTTCCTCCTGACGCTCTCACAGTGCCTTGAATAATGCGTAAAAATACCATGAAAATCGAGAACCGTAAACACTTCTACAGCAGCGTGACAGATTCTTGAGACGGCGGCCAAGCCAGAGACCGCTGTTCAAGACTGTGTTTAGACGTTTCTAAACGTGAAAACACTGGAAATTCGAACCAAGGTGTTGGGATGTTATTAAGCTGTGTTTGTGGGGAAATAAAGTTGTTTCAGGACAAATAAAAATGGTATTTGTAATGAGAAGTTTGGACAGTTTCCAGCTGAGCCAAATGTGATCTGTTCCTGACTGAAACCAGACCACGAGCAAGGCACTGACGAAACATAAACATGGAAACTGAACCTGAAGAAGACTTGAAGTTGCAACGTAAAGAAATAGAAAAGTTTCAACACATCTGACGTTTGCAGAAACGTACATTGCTCGACTTTGCGTTGAAGTTGTTTTAAAAAGTTTTATGTTTTGTCTCGACTTCCTTCCTCGCTCTCTGATTTACCATCTTGACGTTTCCCCTGGAAGTTAAAGCGACAGGCGACCAAATGTTTATTAAATTGAGTTCGAACAATGTTGGAAACACTCTGGACAATGTACCAACATGTGAAAATGTTAAATATTATGTAAAATATTCAAATATACCTCAATTCTGCCACTCAGTTGGACGTTTCTCACCTCAGATATGAGCAGAGGGCTGATTGTGACTTTATTCCAGGTCAGTTAGACGTTAACGAGGATGTTGCATTAGTGTTTGATATTGAATGATCTGATTTAGTTTAGTTTGACGTCTTCCAATCAATAAAAACGGTCACTTTCCACCATTGTTGTGAACCTGATACTGCTTGTACATTAACTCGCAGGCCTCTGAAAGTTCATCTCTGACATTATTTCCCAAACTTGGCTCTTTAACTTCTCCTAATTATTCCATTTCCTGAGCTCGGGGACTTGGAGGATTTTCATAATTCATCAGCCTCCTTTTCCCCCCTTTTCTTTTTTTTTTCTCCTCTTCTTCTCCCACCACAATTACTGTAGTACAAAACCATCAAAATTATTCATCTGTTCCCTTTTTTTCAATTTACCATTCTGTCTTTCAGTCGCTGTAATTCATGTGTGTTTTTCTTTCTTTTTATCAGTCCTATGGAGCTCTACACTGCTCATGTATTTATTCATGCTTTTCTGCCTCTGATGGGCGACATGGACGGAGCTGAATAGAGCCGGTGTGTGTGTGTTTGTGTGTGTGTGTGTGTGTGTGTGTGTGTGTGTGTAGACCTCCTCCATTGTGTTGATTCTAAGAGAAGGTCTTAATCTAGCCACTGCCATTACCGCTGTTGAGACCTCCAGCCTCCATCTCCCCTCTTGCCCTGATGTTGTGCCCAGCCACGGAGGCCCTTTAGTGGGCCGGCTGGCAAGCCAGATCAGGGTCTTGGGTCTGGGGCTTGGCCTGGATCCCTGGTCCTCATCCTCTAGCACCGACGACAATGAAGCCTCCGTCCTGGCCTCCGACTTGGCCCCCGAAGCCGCCTTCCTGGCTCGGGGCCTGGATGGATGGAGGGGCGGTGGGAGGGGGGAAGAAAGCCTGTAGCTGGGTGTGCAGTGGAGTGAGGAGAGGTGGAGAGGCTAACAATGCTATCAGAGAGCTGGCGTCCGTCTCTCAAACACACACACACAAACACGTACGACCGCGTTTGTCTTTTATTTATCAGCAGCGCTTCACACATAGACGGCAACAAAGGAAGAAAGGCGGCGAGCAGAAAGGACGGGGTCAGAATCAGAGAGGCGAGAAAAGTGGCGGACAGAAAAAGAGAAACGGAGCTGAAGGGCTGCTTAAAGAAAAAATCTGAAGAACCATAAAGAGACGCGACGGAGACGGAGAGTTGAGGAGAAAACAGAGGGAGCACAATGTGAATAAAAGAGGAGGGGGAGAGAAAAAAAAAAGCCGGCAGTGTTTTCCACCAGTTCTGTTGGCCGGAGCCTCTGTGACATTGTCAGGCCTTTCTGGATCCCCATGGAAACAAAAAAAAAAAAAATCAACATGTTTGCTCGAAATGCTTTCATTAACGCCTTGTAGCCGAGCCAAAATTGTTCGGAAAAAAAAACCCCGCGACGAGGGACGAGGAGATGCCGAATAAAAATCCCCAACACAAATAATGCAAACAAACAAAGGATAAAAAGAGCGAGAACAAACTTAAAAAGCAGTTCTCTTCCTCTTTTTTTCGTCATCTACTCATTGACCCGTGTCGTTTTTTTTGTACACAATGCAGACAGGCAGACTTTCAGGACGTTTTTTTTTTTTTTTTTCCGTCGCCATCACTTTGGGGATCAAACTGTGCTCGGTGTAATAAACGTGGCCCGTATTTGCAGGGGGTATTATAATGATAGCCTCTGGCACGTTAGAAATAAGCTCTGGACGGACGCAGCTTAAACAAACAGCAGCGGCTGAGTTTGCCGACTTGTTTCATAAAAAAAAATCACAAAAGATAAAAATGAATTAACCTTTGAGCACCCTTGTTTACGACCAACTTTTTGTATAATACCCCCCAAAAAATCTAAATGAGCTCGATGTGATTAACATTTTTGCAGCCATTATATGTAATAATAACGTAAATACAATACAGAGCTGACCCCCCCTCCTCGTGCTAGACCGCTGAAACAAGCCGAGTATAATCGAGAAAGGAGAAAGTAGGACATCTGTGTGTGTGTCCGCGGTCGCACACACACACACACACACAGCTCTGGCATAACGACAATCAATTAAAGCTTCCTCTTCTCCTCTCCTTTAATTGAAATTGAATTACAGAGTTTTACCTCCCGCCCCTTCAACTCCGCACGTAAGGAAACGCCCGGGGGCGCCGAGCCGAAGCCGAGCCGCGCTCCCATTTAACCGCCGAAGAAGTTTAAGGTAAAAGTAATAAGGCCGTTAGGGTTTAAAGCACGGAGACGCACACACGAGCTAAAGTAACGGCGTAATTAAATGGTGAAGCTCAGCCGAGCTGAAGTAAACATGTCTAGAAGGAACGTATTTAAGATCGTGACGCCAACGAACACACACAACATCGCGGCGGCGTTGAGAGAATACAGCGTTTTGTTCCATGACATGTTTCAACGCAGTGTGGTTCAGTCACGCTCTAAATTTTTGGTTATTATTGTAAAATTGCTCATGATTAGTCGTTATCTGAGTCGCTGCTTTGAGTAGCAGCAAACACTCAACACAGGATATTTATTGTAAACGAGCCTCGCTGTAAATTTGCTCCGTTAGGCGCCAAATTAATGGTGGTAAGTCTGAAGAAATGCCAGCTGACAGTTTTAAGACAAAGATGTACAAAAGATGATTCGCAGTCTTTTGTTTTGGGGTTAAAAATAAAGATTTACTCTGGAAATATTCTCAAAAAATCTCAACTGTATCAATAAAAACAAGTTTGATTTATTATTAGGGAGGTTTCTAAAGGGTTCAGTCACATCCTCATCCAAACACTTCCTGTAGCGTCCTGATTGGTTGGCTGATGGTCCAATGAAATGTCTCCTCAGGTCTGGTTCTCCTTAAAGGTCAGAGGTCACTGGGTCTCCAACACAAGTCCAAAGAACCTTTTATCAAACCATCAAAATGTTTAAGACAGAATTTAGTTTATGATATATTCCTGTGAGTTCAATTAAACAATGTACAATAATAACACTTTTGTAGTTTGCCTACATTTACCAGCAAAAAAAGCAAAAATACAAATATCCAAATCCCAAGGTCGGAAGACAAATACCTCCCCATCGTACGAATATCCCAGTAATCCCAGACTAATTGAATAATTGGATTGAATAATAACTCACAAAGGATGAAAATAAATTAACCTTGGAGCACATTTTATGATTTATTCATTCATCTATCAATGGCTGTGAGCAACTTTTAGTAAAACAGGAAATAAAACTCAATTGAAAGCTGATTTAAAGGTCCCGGGTGTGAAGTTTAGAGGCACCAAGCAGTGAGGTCAAAGACCAACTCAACACCCCTCGTCTGCTGTGGCCTTTAAATGGAATCACACAAAGAAACAACCTGTGAAAGGCCGTCATTAGAGCTTAAGTTTGTCTATTCTGGGCTACTGTAGAATTGGAATCCCTCTATACAGAAAGAACATTTCCAGGTAATTATACACCAATGAAAACATAATTTCTTCCAACATCGAACATATTGAACCTTTTAATTTATTAAAATATGCCAGGCGTTGGTTTGTGATTCTATATTCTGAGTTAATCGATATTAAGAGACAAACATCCCTGATTAAAGTACCGTACCGTTATCTTGATTTAATCAAAAATAAGTGAGAGAAGTTCTACCTGTCGGCGCATTAAAGTACAATGTGTGACGACCTGCTGATCCCACCTTTCATTACCGCTTCATCACTGACATCACACTCTGCATATTTAATGGAAAGTCAAGGCCACGCGGTGAATAGTTGTCTTTCTCACCGACACAATCTCTCTTCTTCTTCTCTTCTGCTTTTATTTCTTCTGATTTCATCGCAGCCACCGTCCAAAGCGTCGACTTGTTTCGACGTGATGGAGAACAATGGACGGATGGACGGCAGTGGATATGTCACGTTGGAGGGTGTAGTCAGGGAAATAGGTGTAGGCAAGAAGTTAGTTGTAGCGAGTCGGAAATAAACATTATGAAGAGGAATTAAAAGGGGTGGGAATGCAAACAAATGAAAGACAAAGACCCGTGCCAAGCTGTGATTCCCCGGTAAGAGTTATCTCTTCATCCCGGCCCTTCAGGAGAACAAAGCCACTCGTCCACCCTCCATTTTTCATCTCTCCTTTTTTTCCTCTACATGCAAGAGAGCTCCCTCCCTCCCTCTTTTCTCCCTCTTTCTCTCTGACGCAGTGGGATAACCCTCACCCTCACAACCTCGCACCTCCCCTACCGCTTCACACACACACACACACACACACACACACACACACACACACACACAGCCTTTTTGCCAGACGCTGATGGACGTACGGCAAAGACACACACATCGCTTCACTCGTCGCCCGCTCGCTTTTATCAGGATACTTTCGAGACATGTTTAGACGTAAGTTCGGCGAGCGCCGTCCCCCCCCGTCACTCACACCTTCCGCCTCGACCTCGGTCCACCTCCTCTCCCCATCGCGGGTCGGGAGGCGGTGTGCCGACTCCGCCACCTGCTGTCTGATAGCACATAAACAATCCAAACACTTATTTCCTCCTGAGCCGTACCCCGCAATCACAGCGCCAGTAAAACCTCACACTCCATTTACCTTCAGTGCAGGTGACTGCCTGGGCGCTGTGAGTTTTGTACGTGCGTAAGTGTGTGTGTGTGTGTGTGTGTGGAGAAGGAGTTACAGTAAAGGATAGAGGACTTTGGGACTTTGGGAGGAAATGACGAGATAAAAAAGGGCAGGAAAAGAAGTGAGAGGAGAGAAATACCTTAGAAAACAAGATGATTCACTCCTTTCTGATCATTTTCTGCCGTGTCACGTTCAAAGTCACGAACGTGCCGAAACAGGAAACAGTAATGTAGTGCAATTTCCTGTGATTGGAATCTCAAGGGACTTCCTGTTTCAAATAAAGGTTGAATAAAATACATTCAAATATAAATATACATCCAGATCTTCAACAAAATGCCATAGATGAGTTAGAGTGTCTACCTGGGTGCCATAAATTAACCCACAGGACTTAAAAGCATCAATATGATGATGAAGAACATGGAGGGACGACATGTGGCTGGATTAGGGGCGTAAATTAGCGTGTCCACCTTAAACCCAGTGCCCGGGAATTAATGCTGATGGTACGGTTTCCCAATGAAGACAAATCCATATTTTACAGGGTAAATTTATTGGTGTTATTTGATTGTTTCTCCAGTTTAAAAGAGGTTCATGTGAGAGACCAGAGGGATGAAATGACCAAAGTTATTTGGACTTGTGTCGTGGGTCGTCTCGTTCTGGAAATCTTTAAATGCCTTCAAGACAATACTGTTCTTCCAACTTGTTCACTGTCAATGTTTCTAATGCCCAACACAAGTGGCCAATTTCACGAATGCTCTTTCGGCTGAATGGAGTGCAAATCCCTGCACAGCCGTGTTCCAAAACATCTTGGAAACGCTTCCCAAAACACGGAAGGACGGCAGATTAATCCCGATCAGTGATATGGATGCATCGTCATGGTGGAGGCGTCCACAAACTTCCGTCAAAACACGGCAGAAGAAGAAAGTGACGGAGCAAGATCCGGATATGGGAGGTGGCGCTGTATTACGGCGTCATCGCGGAGATGGCTTGACCCGCCGCTCACCCCTCCATCTTGTTTGTGTACTGGTTTATTTGTTGGAAACAACAACAACAACAACAGCAGCAACCAGCCTCTGTAATTATTCCTTAGTGCTGCTTCACTCACTGTAATTATACACCCATACGGTGTGTGTGTGTGTGTGTGTGTGTGTGTGTGTGTGTGTGTGTTTCGTGCACATACACGACGGTAGATGTGGAATACGTGTGTTGATCTGTGTGTGTGTGTGTGTGTGTGTGTGTGTGTCAGATGGAGAGAGAGGGGGATGAAGGGACAACAAGCTGAGGTCTTTGTTGCTAAATGACAGTGATTCACCATCAGGCCACCCATTTAGTTTAAGTGTGCTGCTCATTTGCCTGTGTGTGTGTTGGTGTGTGTAGTTCAGAATAGAGGGAGTGAGTGTGTGTGAAATAAAGATGAGAGGATGTAACAGACATAGAGGAAGAGAGGGAGCAGGACAATGCGGTGGAAAGTGTGTGTGTGTGTGTGTGTCTGTGTGTGTCATCAAGAACTGGCAGTACACCAAACCCTGTGTGTTAATTTGTGTGTTTTAGCGTGTGTGTGTCTCTGCAACTGTGCATAAATATGTGTGGAAGCATCTGTATTTTTTTGTCTCGTGCATGAGTGTGTGTGTGTGTGTGTGTGTGTGTGCACAAGGGCCTTTTGTAAGTGATCGTTAGCTTGCGCCCTCTCCTTGTCGCTCCTCTCATGCAGAAATTTTTGAATTTTTGGTTCGTCTGATTTTCAATCTGGCATGTGCGCCCGCACTCGCTGGGAATGTTTAAACTCAACCTCGGGGCTCTTTCAGGAAAATGTTTTGGTGTTTTTTTTTCTGTAATTTTCGCTGGAATTGAAGGTTTACCTTGTCCTTTTTAAGGTTAACTACATGTCTCGGTGAAAACAACTTTTCTCACAGCTCATTTAACGTCACACTCAGTAGGGGATTCAGAATGATTATCATTTCAAGCATCTGATTGGAATGGCCAGCAATCTTATTTAGATTTTGGTTATTTTTGCGGTGAATGCTCAAACTATTTTGTTGTGTTTTGTTTATAGAATAGTTTCACATAAAGCCGGCTGATATTTACGATGATAAGTTCTTTCCTGTCAGGGACTTCCGCTGCTTCCTGTGGGGGGGGGGGTCAGATGTTTTCCAGGAAGTGGAGGGTAACATAATCTGGCAGGGACATGAAAACACAGAACCAAAACAAACCTGGTTTGAAGATATAATGTGGAAGATTTAAGCATTTAAGAGTCATGGGGATAATTCCATCTGTTTTTGTTGAATGAAAAGCAAGTGATTTTATTATTAAGATGACTTTTCCAGCGGTTTAAAACAGCTATATTTCACAGGAAGTTGGACCATCTCCATCTGTGATCGCTATTTTCAGCCAAACGATGATGTTTTACTAACCCTAACCAACTGAAGCAGAGCAAAGGCACAGTGGTGTGTTGTTGGCTTCTCTGTTGTTTTGCAGATACGTAGTTAGCTAGCATTTATTGTGACGATTGGTTTGCATCAGAAGTATCTTTCATGAGGTCATTTCAAAAACACAACTCTTGCCTGCTGTTAATGACGCGACTTATTAGGACGATATAAACTAACGTGGTACCGAAATACTGCACTTGCAAGCTTTTACAAAACAAAGGGGAATATAGAGTAAAAAATGCAAAAGTTAGTTGTCAAAAATAGCCTTTAGCGACCGTCAATACGCTTGGAAGCCAACCCAGGTGAAGTCTATGTGTGGGAAACACACGACATGTGCGTTTAAAGGAGAACATCGGCTGTTTTTAACTCATATCCCTGTTGATTTTCATCCTTAAGTTTCACTTTCGGTTATGTCTGCCCCCATCGGTTCGCTTTAGCTGCCGTTCTGATACTCGGTAAATATTGTGCCAAATGTTCTCGTTATTTTTCCTAATGACAGCACTTGGTAACCTCGATCAACAGAGATATGGGTTAAAAATGGCCGGTGTTCTCCTTTAAGCAACTCTTGCCTGCTGTTAATGACGCGGCTTATCAGGACGATATAAACCATCGTGGTACCGAAATAGTGCACTTGCAAGCTTTTACAAAACAAAGGGGAATATAGAGTAAAAAATGCGAAAGTCAGTCGATAAAAATAGCTTTTAGCGACCGTCACCTACCCAGGTGAAGTCTATGTGTGGGAAACACTTGATATGTGCATTTAAAGGAGAACGTCGGCTGTTTTTAACTCATATCCCTGTTGATTTTCATCCTTAAGTTTCACTTTCGGTTTAGCTGCCGTTCTGATACTCGGTAAATATTGTGCCAAATATTATCGTTATTTTTCCTAATGACAGCACTTGGTAACCTCGATCAACAGGGATGTGGGTTTAAAAATGGCCGGCATTCTCCTTTAAGCAACTCTTGCCTGCTGTTAATGACGCGGCTTATCAGGACGATATAAACCAATGTGGTACCGCAATAGTGCACTTGAAAGCTTTTACAAAACAAAGGGGAACTTGGAGTAAAAAATGCTAAAGTCAGTCGTCAAAAATAGCTTTTAGCGACCGTCACCTACCCAGGTGAAGTCTATGTGTGGGAAACACACGACGTGCGTTTACGCGAGCATGTGTTATGAGAATTATGAGCTCAGCGTCTCAATCGGTAAAAAAAGTTTTGCCAAATTCAAAAGGAGCATCATCCGAGCACTTTCTTCTCTTCTGCTGAGGCGTTTCCTTGCCCCCTCCAGCTGAGTCTTATCCATTATTAATGTCTGAACATGGTCCCTGAGGATCTGCCATCCATTATTCATGCCCGACAATTTCTCTCATTCTCTCCAAGGAGCTCTCCTTCTGTCTCATCCTCCTCCTCATTGTCCCTCCTTCGATCTGTCCATCCCCGACTTCCACTGAGATCAGCCGTCTGGAGCAAAACTAATAACAGGTGTGTCTTCCTCCCTCTTCATGTTGTTGCCTCCTCCTCCTCCTCGTCCTCCTGCTGCCCCATCTTCAATCTGTCTGTGATTTCTTCTGGGTCACCAGGGGTTTTTACAAGGTGTTTAGCGCGCCAAATGTGTGTGTGCGCATGAGTGTGCGGGCCACCTGGGAAAGGTGGCAACCTGCTAAACATGTGTGTCTTTGTATTAATGATGTATGAGGGCGTGTCTTTACTCCTTGAGACGATGAAGTCGCTCACAGAAACACACACCACCAACTCACACATCGTCTGTCGTGTGTGTTTACTCACACCTGCTAACGGTCGAGCTTCCAGTCCACATCTGTCTGAGACGTAAAACACCAACAACTGTATTTGATTAGACACATCGTACAAGTGTTGCATGTAGTTTTATTTACAGTTAGAGTTTTCATCTATTACCAGAACATCGATTTGAGGTCTTTGAGCCGGTTCCGACCTGGTTTTCACTCGTCAAAATCTACCTGATTTCCTCCTTTGCTGCTTCAATGTGTTCACGGGCTCAGAACTAGAAGAGAGCAGCACTCTGCACAAATATGAGCTTTAAATCCATCACTTGCTCACTGTGGCAGATGGTACGACGTCTTTATCCTCTGCTGAAGCTCAAGACAGAAGAGGAGGAGATCCGCTTTGTGACAGAAAGCTGGCGGCATTGTGAAAAATGTTCTCTTAATATTCACGTCAAAAAAGAAAAAAAAATACAAGCGATTGCAGGAGATTGAAATGGAGACAAGTCAAGCATAGTTGGAGCTTCAAAACATCCAGATATACATCGTGCATTGCTGTATAATCTTAAAACATCCTCATATTATTTTAAGGCGATATCAGCGAGCTCTAGTCTGTTGCGTAATGCGTCGACGTTTCACATTGACCCCTTTAGATCGATCTCATCAGCTCGCCACAGCTGTGGAGTCTTTTTTCAAAACGTGAATGCAGAACACATTTCCGATGCAAATGAAAGGCTGCACATCCAGCTGTTGGACCTGTTTTTTGTTTTTTTTATTCTAAAAGCTCGGTGAACCACATTGTAGGTGGGTCAGAACATTACAGCAGGTTCTTACTCGCACAGGACGCCGGTACATGGTGGGAAAAAAATTGAGAGATAAAAAATGTTACGATGTGAATAAAACACAGAACAGTAACAAATCTGAGAGTGAAATTAAAAGGAAAGTGAAGTGTTAAGGAGAGAGACAGAGTGTGTGTGTGTGTGTGTGTGTGTGTGTGTGTGTGTGTGTGTGGCAGGAACAGACGGTGCTGTGGCCTTTTGCTGGCACGTGAGTGTACTCAGGTGCAAGGAGTGTGTGTGTGTGTGTGTGTGTGACAGTCATTCTTTCCTCAGGTGCATCTAGGAGGGGAGTGCTGGGTGTTGTCTTTTGGCAGGAGGCGTGTGTGTGTGTGTGTGTGTGTGTGTGTGTGTGTGTGTGTGTGTGTGTGTGTGTGCTCCTGGATCATCTTCCAGAGAGGCTACAGTCTGTAATTACTGTTGTAGGAAGACTCTTGCCAGCCACAGAAGAATCAGACATTCATCTTATAACACAAACTCTCTCTCTCACTCACACACACACCCACACACACACACACCCACACACACACACACACACACACACACAATTATCTACCTGTGAAGTGTAAACCCTCCTTTCCAATTTTAGACTCTCCCCTGCCTATTAAACACAATTACAACAAAACCTACCTGCAGCATCGGTGTCTTCACATGCAAAGAAATAACCATTAAATAACCTCCGAGTTATAACGACTGAACTCTTACGTGATTAAAACAATCAGCAGATGAATTGATAATGACTCTAATATTAAGTTGTTTAATTTGTTTTTCCGACAAAGTTCAAAAGCGGAGTAATGGTTAGAATCGTGGCACTTTGCAGCTTTTACGAACTGAAGAATCAGAAGAATCAGTACCAAACAATTACAAAGTGCAAACTATTTTTAATTGCTTGACCTTTGGGATGAACCTGGATTATTGGATTTTTACCCGGATTATTTTGGCGACAAGGCTTTTTCTTGAGTAACGTTATTAACAACAAAAAGGCAATTGTGTCGACACATGTTCATAATCATGGAAAACCTTTTCATAGCACAACATCAATGCCAACCCGGCCTTATCCACTGTCCTACACTCAGTCTTCACACATCCGGAGAACCGAACGGCTACATCAAAACGCCGTCTGTTGTCTCCAGTTTTGCACTCAATACAATCTCACCCATGAAGCTGATTGGAAAGCTAAACATTGGACTTGAGCACCTCTATCTGCAGTTGGGTTCTAGACCCGGATTGGCGGTGACACCTCCTCTACTTTAGTGCTCAACACCACCAAACCTTCACCTTTACTAAAACAGTCTGAGGACATTTTACATTATGCAAGACTCCTAACAGTTATATAGGAAATGGAAATGGAAATTCACAAGTCAGCTCTACAGTAGCCGTTTTTAGACCGGGCACCAAGCCGCCAAATTATTTGCCCGTCCTTTTGGTGGTCTGTTGTGGACCGCCGATTTTCAGCCTTGGAGGGTACACTTATTTCCGCCTCGCCTGCTACCTAAAAACGAGGCGGCAATGTGCTGGCCTCTGCGTGAGGAGGGCGGAGGTATCGATGACCTGCACTGTTGTGCGACCCACAGCCGGGGAGTTTTAAAACCAGGAAACAGCTGATCACAGCAGTCAGTCCTTCATTTCATCCGCGGACGTCAAGATGAACAACTGGACAGCCGCTGAGATCCAGGAGATGCTAGCGTCTCCTCGGTCTCTGTAGCTGTTTGGTTGTGTTAGCTTGATGTTGTGTCGGCAAGCTAAGGACGGTCGCTACTGTCAAATTAAAAGCCCCCCGCTAAGAACCCAGTTCTAAACTCCAATGGGGTGCAATGTAAAGCTCTTATTTTGAAGACAAATTCTATGTCACCGTTCACAGCCCTTCTTCGAGCTTCACGTCACGTCACAAGTTTGCGCCTACCTCAGAGGCGGCTTTTGGAAAAGGAGGAATATTACATCTCGGTTTTAGAAAGACAGGCCGGCACAGGGGACGCCGTGACATTCCGACACACCTCCATTGCGACACCCCTCCATTCCGAAACCCCCCCACTCCGACACACCGCTGTTCCGAAATTAAACACCACTATCCGTGGTGCTGACATCCCCACTTCCAGCCGCCCACACATTTCTGAAGTGGGTTTCGGAATGGAGGGGTTTCCCCAATAGACTTTTCGGAATAGCAGGGTCTTTGAAAAAAGAGGGAAACCCCGCCATTACGATGAATAGAAGTCTGTGTTCGGAACAGCGGGGTTTCTGAAAGGCGGGGTGTAACCGCCGGCACATTGCCGTCCTTTCCTTGGAGCAAATGTGCCGCCTTTTCTATCTAAAAAGGGCTAGTGTTGCTCTGTGTGCTCACTCTGTCTCTCCTCATATATCCCTCTCATTTGTTTCGAGCCACCGCCGCACATGCTCTCGCTTCTTAACAGATTCTTGTAATAAAACGCGGTTCTTGAGTTTTTAATTAGTCCTCAATCTGCTTTTGTGTTCCCGTGAACTTCACAAATGCCACGTATTCAACAAATAACAATTAGGCTTAATTAAGATGATTAAAAACTCCCATCTAATCCGTCAACACGCCGTGTTCATATCTTACACTGTACGAGTGTGTGTGTGTTCTCTCCTTTTCACGCTTGACAAATCAAGAAGATCACCGTATAATGACTGCATAACGAGCGCGTCCTTAAGATACGCAGACACGCACCCCGCACACACTTCTGCACATTCACAAACAAACATGTCCTTAAGACAGACGAAGCTTATCAATAGCCGTTAATTAAATTCTTGTGCGTATTAATGAAAGACTTAGAATTGCTGTTTATGGTGCTCTCTGTATGTGTGTGTGTGTGTTCTCTGCTTGTTTGTTTGCTTTAATGAAAAGATTTCACCTTGCAACTGTATTGGTTGTGGGAAGTGTGTGTTTGCGTGTGTGTCGCCTGTATATACAGTATGTTGTGTGTTTACTACCTCAAAGTAAATGACAAGCGGATAAATCTGACAAGAGGTAGGAAAATTCAGAGTTTAAGGTGTATGAAAGAGGAAATACTGCACGACCAAAGAGTTTCAGTGTAATGAGGCAATTTTCTGACATTCCTGTCGCCATTGTTTTTACTATAGAGTTGGATGAAATTGTTAGTGTAGACAATGTAAAAACTAGGGGTGGAAATCAAGAACCGGTTTCCGACTCAGAACTGGTTCCACCTGACCAATTCCATCGGAATTGTACGCCTCGATTCTTCTTAACAATTCTCTCATTTCCCTGCCTGCGCGAGGTTTTGCGGTTTTACTGATATTTTGCGTTGCGGTACATTTGCGTCACACTCTCTGCGACGACTCAGACCATCAACCACCAGGCAGCATCATGGAGAGGAGGAAGCGATCCAAAGCCTGGCTGCATTTCACCAAACAAGGTGAGAATTCTGTCGGGTGTAATCAGCGCAATGCTGTAATGTCGTGTAAGGGTGCAAATACCAACATGCTAAAACATTTTTTAGACAAGGAGAAATTGTTTATTTTTACTGTAAATAAAACAGTAAACTTGAATGTTTCAGATGTTTGTTCTGTCATTCTATAGGGCTTTTGAAAAGATTGAACTGCTTTTGGAGAGGATAATTGAACAAGAGTAAATAATCATTTATAATAAGTGTTGATATCTGTTGTTGAGTAGAACACTTTTTTGGCTTTGATTCTGGAGCTATAAATAGGTGGCAACAACTATTTTTAATATCCATTCATATGCAGATTATTTTGTAAAATAACAAATTGTTTAGTCTGGTGAGATTTCTAACTTTGACAGAAAACCTTAAGTTAAGTTGATGTACTTCTGGAGAAGATGGAACTTTGCAGCATGTGTCATACATCGTCTGGTAGGAAAGTGGAAAAACGTATTGATGCTGTTAAAAATGAGCGATGAATCGATATTTATTGATATTTTTAACACTATTTTAGTCTAACACGACAAAAAGTTGTGGAAATGCTCATCACAATCTCCCAGAGCCCAAAGTGATGCCTTCAAAACGCCTCTTTTGACCAACCAACAGTCCAAAACCCAACTGTCTAAAATGATAAAGGAAGCAAGTTCTTACATTTACAAAGCTGAAACCAGCAAATGTTTGACAAAAATTGATTAACGATTAATTATTTTCAGAAGTCACTTTCTTTCAATTAAATAGATAAAATGACTAATCATTCCAGCTTTAGCTGAAGGACTTGAAGCACCCATGACACATTACTCAGTAACTTTAGACTATATTTTCTTTCTACACTATAACTTGTTAAGGTGTTGTTCAGTATGTTTGAGTTGAATATGTTCATGTTCACAGTCTTGTGCAGACATAATTTTGGGAAAGATTTTGGTGCAGAAGACTGTGTAGAACTCCTTTTTTGCCACTCAATGACCCACTCAGGAATTGATATGAGATAAGGAATTGGATTGATAGGCAGAAACGACAATGGCATTGATATTGGTAAAAACGTATCAATTCCCACCCCTGTTAAAAACTCTGTTAGAGGTCTGTTTTCTGAGTAATAAAGGTGTTGCTGTCTGACTAACATGTTGCATCACGACCCTCCGATGCTCTTTTTACAGTCAAAATACCTGAAATAATATTTACTTCTGAGGCATCATCTAAACAAACTTCTAAGCTATAAATTGTGTCCGTAAGATCAGACTGAAGATATATCCACCCAAGTGAAAGATAGGTGAGTACTTGCTATCTCTGTGGTTTCTGACCTTTATTAGATGTTTGTAACTTAATTAAGAGATACTGTGTTGATACGTCCTCGTTCATCTTACTGAAAACACTCTTCCTTTGTTTGTAACGCAGCACGAGTGAGAGGGATCTATAGAAACGAGTCGTGCAACGGAAGTTCAACTCAAAATGGTGCCCCGTGTGCGTTTAGGAATTTCCAATGGAAAAATCAATCACCTGTTGGTCATTAAGTCGTTCCAACACTTTGGTCCTGACTGAAATATTCAGCAGCTATTCGATGGGTTTCCACGATGTTCTGTATAAACATTAATGATCCCAATAGATAGATTTCCTTCAGCGCTGCCATCAGGGTCACAATTTTGATTTTTTCAAAAATGTCTCAACAAGTAACAGTAAAATTTAATACAGACAATCATGTTTCCCTCAAGAAATAATGTGATATTTTTGATAAAAAGTTGGGAAATCACTATGTCCACCATCAAGTCGAAACTGGAATTGTCCAACAGTATATGACCAGATCCCTACAAGATGAACAGTTTTCATTAGTTTTGTCTGATATATTGAAATATTGATAAATATCTATTTGAAAAAGTTACACCAATACTTATTGGGCTTTTAACTCACCACTTCCAACATAACATTTAAATCCTGTTTTGCTTAACAAACATGAAACAGCCTTGTTCTTGTTTAGCTTTTATTTTAAGTCCTCAAAAAATATTGTATCTAAGTTAAAAATCCAGTTTCTTTACAACACTCCCTCCAAAAAACACTTAATTGTGGTGTTTAGTGTTAAATAGGACGTGTTGTAATGTTAAAACACATAATAAAATGGTAACTAAAACATCAGCTGCTTAGTATTGTTATTATG
The DNA here is from genome assembly GCF_900880675.1 of Sparus aurata. Classification (NCBI taxonomy): domain Eukaryota; kingdom Metazoa; phylum Chordata; class Actinopteri; order Spariformes; family Sparidae; genus Sparus; species Sparus aurata. The sequence continues at coordinate 15,858,688 of NC_044210.1, forward strand.
TGCATGCTGCCATGTTAGTTAGTTGTAGCGGCACGCTTGTTTAATTCTGTGAGCATCAAACATGCAGTTCCAACAATCATTGTATTGAGATGGCAGCAAAAATCTCATGAATGACTCGATTCTACCAGAGCTAAGTAAGAAAGTATGTTGTTTTGGTAACTTTGGTGACCCAATCATTGAAATCAAACATATATAAATACGGTTATTACGTCTTCCTCTTTATTTGTGTAACACCAAGGCCAGTTTACTGTTAAGTCTTTGAAAAGAGTCGGTGATGAAAATTTATGGTTTTGAATACAGATCACGACCCTTCATTTCATGTACGTTCTCCATCCCTTGAAAATATGAAAATCAATTAAAAGTGGCCGTTGATATCTATTTTTGTTGTCCATTTTGTACAGAATACCACCACCAATACCCTTCAGACAGCTAAAGCCAAACGTAACCTGAGTAATGTTTCCAATTCTTTGATCGACTTAAAATCATAAGGTCTGTAAAATTATTATGCAAAGGTGAGAAATGATGGAAAGAGAAGCAGCAACGATTCAGATACAAATGTGGCGACTCTTTCTTGAAATCCCATCATCCCTCTCTCTCTCTCTCTCTCGCCTCTCATCCTGTCTCATCCCTCCGTATCTCCACTTTTACACCCAACACCATCTGTTCATCTTTAGCCGAGAAGGAGCTCGCCTTTCCTCTCTGGCTCTTTTCTGCCCTCTGTTTTAAAATCTCTGACATTGGCCCAGCGCCCCTTTGGCTCTAATTTATTAGAAAGTCAGAGCTTTTAGTTAAATCCTTAATGGCCTCAAAAGGGATTCTCCGTGACACGCTAACAGTCATGACTCTGAAGAACAGAGACACGATCGTCTTTGAGTTAAGATTTTGAAATTAAAGGTGTGAATTCTTGAACAAATGTATGACATAAAACTTGATAATCCTCATTAGATCCCTCGACTTCCATCTCTCTAATCGTATCCTAATTTCTCTGCTCGCTCCTTGCTCTTCCAGATTAACACCCTCCTTCTCCCCCCCTCTTACATCCCCTGCCTTCCCCTCCAATTCCCATCCACCCTGCTCCATCTCGGGGGCATATGTCAAGAGGAAGCAAGCATCTGCTCCTTGAGAGGGATTTTGTGACCGCCGCGCTGCCATTCTGTGCCAGAAGTCCGTCAGTCGCACGGCGGCAGTATGGCCATGTACTGCTTGGCGAGGAAGTGGGACATGGACCCTGGAGGAAGGCACTGCTTGATTTCACTTGGGTGTCTGTGTCTTGGTGCGAGTTTTCTCAGTACATTTCTGTGTAGCACAGAACGACATAAGAGGATGCCGGAGCTGCACCTGGTGGTGAAAGGAATCCGTATGAAGGACGGCAGAAGACAAGAAGTAAAAAATGAAACAAGGAATAAAGGCAGGGGGAACAAAAGGCGCAAGTGCAAGTGCAAGTGCAAGTGCAAGTGGCTGTGGCGAGGGTGAATTGTAAAACCAGCACATGAAGACGAACTCTTATACGAAGGCCACATAAAGCACTGTGTTGAAGAGCCAGGTGAGGCAGGTGTGAAAACTTGAAACATGTAAAGGTAGCAGGTAATACAAGTAGTTAAAGTTGTGATTGTTTTTTCAAAAGAAGTTCCTCTTCTTCCAACATCAGCACGTCATTACCACAACAGCAATAAATTAGATCTTACAAATCGAAGGGTTTCTTCACAGTCTCAGACATTTGCTTTGGTTTGCTCCAGATGTCGTTTGTTGGGGTGGGAGTTTGAGTTTGAGCTTCAAATCAGCAGACAAGGAGCGGGTCCTTCTCTTTAAACTCTTTTAACTGTTTACTATCGTCATCAAACATCACCTTGGACTGCATTTCTTTATTGCAAATGAATTGCGACCCATTTTCTCAGTACAGTTCTGAGGATGGGGCAGTTCACTCATCAATTTGGAACTATTAGAAAGTACAGCACAGAATCTAGAGCAGAGGCTTCGTCAGCACTTTGACTAAAATATCACATTACTTCCAGTCTAAAGAACTTCTACTCACGAACTCAAAGTTTTCTGAGATTCCACCTCTGTCTAAAGACCAACAAAGATTAGGCAAATGAGTCTCCTTGTGCATGAATAAACACGAAACTATACAATTTTGGCTATGCAACGTTGCCACTGCTCCGACTGCTTTCTTCCGTGACCCCATAATGATGTGTTGAAGCAAAATAAACAGGGAACTGGTTTGCTGTCACAGATTGTTAAAAATGGTGGCTCCAATAAAAAGCTGCCCCATTCCCAACCGTCCAAAGCCAGGTGTTTGTAGGGAAACCTCGAGACATTTACAGCTGGGTTTATGGCTGCCCAAAAACAGTATTTTTCATGGGAACTTAGGCCATCACCAGCCACGCCCGTGGTGACAGACTCATGGGTTAAGAAGGAGACCTCAGAACATTTCCAGTCACATTTGTGGAGACCAAAACCGAAGATTTTCCACAGAAAGTCCATATATCTCCAGCCTTGTTTGTGGCAATAGAACCGAATGTCTTGAGGGAGACCTCAGGACATTTCTAGCAATGTTTGTGGTGACCAAAACAGGGATTATAAGTCAAACCATGATGTTTTTCTAACCCTAACCAAGTGTTTTTTGTGCCTAAACCTAACTAGAGTTTAAGCACATCTTCTGGCAATGGGGAAATAGAAAATTTATGCTCAACAAACGTTAAGTTGCATCTTGAAGAAACTTACAGCATGAGCTCGCCTGTGGGTTTGCAGGAACATAACTAACATTATTCTGTTGATTTCATTGGGTGACGTCCCTGTGGTGGAAAAGCAACATTTGGGCGAGTTTGGGGAACTTAATTGGAAAATGTTAAGCAAACAAAATCCAGTCTTGAGCTCGTCAGATTGAGGTAGATTTCCCCTTTCTCAAATACCGTCTATTAAAACAGAGACTTTGTGCATGTGTACTGTATGTGTGTTGACCTTGACATGTGGTTCAGTGTCCTCACCAGCTAACTGTGAAACACACACACTGACTGAGGCCATGAACACCTGCAGGACTGCCAATACATGCACACCGACACCAAGAGAGAGGAGCATGCAGGCATCGATAAATATGCACATATATGTTCAGTATATACGTGCAAACGGCTTTGAAAGACAGTTAAAGGACAAACCGTCCGTTGCTGGTGGGATGTATGTAGATGTTGTGTCAATGCAAGGTGTGCAAGATCATATAACATAAATATAGATATTTCTTACAATCTTTAACTTCTTTTTCTGTCTGTATTCAAGCTTTAACCTGACCCAACCTCTGACCAACACATAGTCCTTACAGCCTCTACACAAGGATGTGCAAGCGAACACAGCTAGAGAGTAAGTGGAGCATTATTAAGTAGTGAGTCGGCCTGTTTAGGCTGACAGCTCTGGAATAAACAGATCACAGAACAGTGTTTCTGCTCACACACACACACACACACACACACTCTGGTCCCATCTGCTAATATACTACATGTGTCGGTGTGTTTGGCCTTGCATTTTGATCCCCGTTAGTGCAACTGTGTGACTGTATAATAAATGGATATATAGAATAAAGCATATTAAATGACTAATTTTGTTGTTCCTTTCTCTCAGCTGCTGCTCGGTTGGAGTCGAATATAAAAATCAACTGTGATGTTATCCGTTACAAATGTGTTGGCATGTCAAAGTGACACACACACACACACACACACACACACACACACACACACTGATGCATTCACATTCGGAGGCTAACACTAGGTTTTCCCACATGTGCCGACTCCAGATGGCCTCAAAGAGACAACGGGTAATGCCAACATCACACACACACACACACATAAGCGCTCGTACAAAGTAATGACCCACCCCCGAGACCCCTTTAACCAGGTTTCATGCAGGGATCAAAAGCAAAGTATGAAAAAAAAAAGGCGAAATCAAAAACGGATGTCGGTGAGGGCTCAACAGAGAGGGAGAGACAGGATCGCCTCCTCTACAATAAGAGAGGGAGTGGAACGATCTTTGTGACGGCATCAAAGCGACGCCAAGAGCGCCTTCATGTGTGGCTCACACACACACACACACACACACACTAGAAAGACAATGAAAAAAAATGAATATTGATTTTAATAAAGGTCTTCCAAATATTGGTCAAAGTATCCAACCCGAGGAGGAGATTCACTTTGCTTAAAATCAGTTTTTTGTACCGCTACTCGTTTTCAATTAAGCAATGTGATTCATTAATGTTGACGCAGATAAGTTTACTGTACGTTAGCTGTAAGCTAATTGGTTTGTGTTTGTGTGTAAAGTACGTTTCCACCTCTGGCTCCAGTCAGCGGTCAACATTACAGAACATAAACACCCGACAATGGATGTCACGCCCGTTGAACGCAGCTGCAGTCAGGTTGATAAACAGGACTGAAGATAAATCCAGCACAAGAGCAGCAATCGATGTGAATCTGGGTGTTTATTCCTCCAAAAGTTCTGGCTCTGCGCCTCTTTTTAGCTGCTGATCACATTTCAGCCATATAGCCTGGTATACATCGATACCAAAACCGTCTGGGAACTAAGAAGTTCTGATATTCGACGTAATGCAACATAACAACTAGCAACAACGCAGGACAAAACAAGAGTTCATTCATATGTTAAGTCTGTAACGGAGACGTGACAGCGGATAGAAATGGATTGCTGGCCAGTCTTTATTTTTTTTTTATGGTGCATGGTGTCGGACAAAACTGTACGTTGAAAGTGAACTCTAAATCTAGATGCTGTCATTAACCTATATTATAACATGTGGCAGTCAACATTTACTTCGATAATTGTAAGTTCAAACAAAGTGCATGTCAATTTCCAGTTTAAGAAGACAGAACTGAGACGAGACCATCGTATTTCCAGCACTGAACATTTAATCGTGCAGTAGTCATTATGAATTGTGTACAACAGGATGTTCCTCCTTCACTCCCATTCTTGACTTGAGAGAATGCATCTTCTTCAGTAGAGTTATAAACGTCTGTAGCCGAATGAAAAGCGAAAAATAAATCTAACCCTCGACTGAACTCGACTGGCTTTTACCATCTTCCTATAAAAAAAACCAAAAAAACACTTCAAGATATGTTGTCCCTCACTAGACCCCGTAGGAAAATGACTTCCCCTTTTTAGCAGGAGTGCTCTGACCTCTCCGAGCTGGTAAAGCAGAGCAAACATTAAACGACAGAGCTAATTGTTTCACCCCAGAGTCCATTCTGTCTCTCTCTCATTCCTCTTTACTTCAACCAGTCCCTTCCATCACTTCTTCTAATTTCTCTCAATTACCGTCTCCTCCTGCTCTCTCTCTCCCCCGGTGTGTGTGTGTTGTGTGTGGGTGACCTTCCTGAACTGTACGGCCATTTATGGAGATTAGATAAAGTTGCCTCTTGCGTGACTCATTGGCATGCATTAAGCGGGGAACAACAATAACATACACGCGCGTAGAAACGCAAACGTGCACACAGAGACCATCTTAAATCGGGGATATAGGGCCAAATTAAAGGTAAAAGCGCCCTTGGTTTTTCTTCCTTTGTGAGACATCGTCTGTTTTTCAAAAAAGCCATGTTCAGTGTCCTTTCCTGCCTCTCTAATGGATTTTTGATTTTTCCAGAGCATGCAACACAATTAGCTCGTCTTCCTTTTTTATTAATGACACATTTACTCTTTTCTTTCCCCCTCGCTGTTGTTTATTCTTGCGCTAAATTGGAGAGTGAAGAGGTCTTAAAAGGTGCACGCCGTGTGTGTGCGTGTGCGGCGGCGCCTCATTATTTTTGTCTTTTCAATTTTTTTTATTATGAAAACCTATAAATTTATTCTTGTTTATGTTCAATAAAATAAAAAAGACGGAAATCTAATAGAGAGGAAAAACAATGAAGGCAAAAACATCATAGTTTTAAAATACCATTTGCAGCCAAGACACTTTGGTTTAAGCATTTATTGTTTTTAATAACTGGGAGTCCGTGGTGCATAATCAGCTGCTCATTAGCGTTTCCTCCCCATTTTTCTTTTCACCATTATGACAAGCACTTACTGTATAAGCACTGCTTATGTGGTGTAAGCTGAGGCGTGCAGTCTTAGTGCAGCAGCAACCGTGAGACAAATCTGGGTGAAATTCAGATCAGATCTAAGTATTTTTCAGGGAAAAGAGTTTGATTTAAAATGGTAAACATACGATATGAGAGAAAGAGGGCTTGTGGGTATTTAGGGTTGTTGATATATCTGCATACTGCGAAAGAGGATTAGGGCCACATGTGAATTTTTTTTTTTAGTTCTGACTTTTAAATCAGAATTCTGAGATTAAAGTCAGAATTCCGAGATTAAAGTCAGAATAAAGTCAGAAGTCTGCACATGTAAATTTTTTTTGAGTTCTGACTTTTTTCTCAGAATTCTGACTTTTTTCTCAGAATTCTGACTTTAATCTCAGAATTCTGACTTTTTTCTCAGAATTCTGACTTTTTTCTCAGAATTCTGACTTTAATCTCAGAATTCTGACTTTAATCTCAGAATTCTGACTTTTTTCTCAGAATTCTGACTTTTTTCTCAGAATTCTGACTTTAATCTCAGAATTCTGACTTTAATCTCAGAATTCTGACTTTAATCTCAGAATTCTGACTTTAATCTCAGAATTCTGACTTTTTTCTCAGAATTCTGACTTTAATCTCAGAATTCTGACTTTTTTCTCAGAATTCTGACTTTAATCTCAGAATTCTGACTTTTTTCTCAGAATTCTGACTTTTTTCTCAGACTTCTGACTTTAATCTCAGAATTCTGACTTTAAAGTCAGAACTACAAAAAAAAAATTCACATGTGGCCCTAATCCTCTTCTGTAGCATACAGAGATAAAAATGCAGTAAAATAGTTGTTAAAGTGTCTTTACAGATGAGCTTCAATTTGCAACATGATGTCTCCTGTTTCATAAATAAAAACACACATCGTCGACGTAAAAATTAGAAACAGTTGAGTTACAAGATGCTTCACAATATGCGCTACCATACAATATAGAGCTGGGTTGTACGGTCTTTAATTAATGCAACATTATCGTGATATACATATATACCTCGATATTTTACTTTACTTTTACAAGATGTTAACACTATGAGATTACTGATAAATGATCATCAGTAATGTGGATATGATGAATAAGTGGGTAAATGTCTGGTAAGAACTTTAAAACCAGGAAACAACAACAATTATGCAATCAAAATCTAAGATGATATATTGTCTAATATCACGATAACAATATATATCGTATATCGCTGAGACCTGATGCGATGTAGCCTCAAAGCTAGTGAATCATAGATGAATAAAACAAAATGAAATGCAATAAAATGAATGAGCAATTAAAAAGAAGCATAAAACTAAATATAAAGGATTTCTTTATCTGTTTCATGCTTTTTAAATCGAGGCACAGCTGATCAGCTACTCAGAGGTCGTTTGTTTCACAGCGTTTGGCCTAAACAACCAATAAAAACAACCTTGACTGTTGCACCGTTAACAACGTTTGAAACAAAAAAACCCGTTCTTTAAAATGACTTCAGTTAACAGGAATCTCTCACATGTTAGGAGGGGTTTAATGAACTGAGTGAATTCATTAAAAGAGTTGTTGTGGATGAAACGAGGAGAGCACGATGAAGGGAGGGAGACGCAGCATGGCTGGAGGTTTGTTTAGGTGTGAACCTGGCTGCCAAATGGGGTGAATAATAGATGTGAGGGAACAGAGGATAAAAAGTGGAGAGGAGGAGGAAGGGAGGGATAGATGGATGGATGACAGGGATGGAAACGGTGCCCCTCCTGTTCTCTTTCACCACTCGGCTTTTCTATTTATCAAATTTTCCTTGTGATTAAGGATTTACACAGAAGGGCTTGATTAACTTGCAGTACATAGGCATTTTTAGGCTCCTGTTCATTTATCAGCTACCATTTGTCAAGATAATCAATGTCCTCCTCTGTTTTCAGCCCTGTTAAAGCACCTACAACTCATAAAAGGAGTTGCACCTTTTTATTGTAACCACATGGGAACTTTACTTACATCAATGTGACCACAAGATGAATTTTTAATATGTATGTTGTTGCCAAGCACCCTGCTTTATATTCATTGTCTGTATGACCACAGTTCTGGGCTCTGTGTGAGATTTGCACACTAACATACTTAAGTATCCAAAGATATATTCTGTATTAATCCACGACTTAATGTAATGTTTCCCAGTATTATTTAAAGGTAGAGTAAGACTTGGAAAAGACTGTTGGTGGTGGTTCACGTTTGATTTAAAGAATTAAAAGAAAGAAAGAATTAAAGCTGCTGTTAGTGATATTTTCAAGTGTTAAGTAGCTCTGTATTCCAACAGTAATCAATGTTATAGAGAACGCGGAGAGCAGGATCCTCCTGTTTTACCATCAATGTCCGTCGATTGACATAGAGAAGAGGGAGGGGATTGCTAACTGCAAAAGAGACGGGAAGTCGGCTAAAACAAGGGCATTATTTTGAGGCAAAGAAAAAGAGGTAAAGGCTAGATAAAAGAATTAAAGATTAAAGGTAAGAGGGTGCTACGCTGAGGAGGCGCCTGTGAGTGATACATGAGTTTGTACGTTAACTTAGCTATGTTACTTAAAGCAGCACTTAAGGTAATAATGTAAAATAAACAGGAAATGGTCTGTAAACCAACCAAACAATCCACCCAGCAGTAGCTAGCTACTTATGGATTATGGACCGCCTCAACTCGTTCAGGCACATCATCGATTCGCCATAAATTTTTGTAAAACTGCCCATAATCGCAATCTACATAGCTGCTTTCTCATCTGAAGTTGTCTCAGAAGTGAAGTTGGTGATGAAATGGAACAAAGAAATTGTAGACAAAGCTTCAGTGAACAGACGCAATGCATTCTGGGGCATCAGAGTACGTGAAATAAACACGTTTTTTATATTCTAACGTCCATGAATTTCCCGCCCACATATTCTATCACTTGGGATGCACTACATGATCAATTTGACGTCTTGTACCCCTGATTTGTTTCTTTTTAAGTCTGGAGAAGCCTCTGAATGAAGATTGACGCAAACATCCATATATTTTGAAGCGAACAGTGACGCAGACGCACAGAACCTCCGGACTGTGATCAAGAGAACAATGTTCCGCTCGGCCCAGTGATCGGTCTCCCTCTTTCACCTTTTCTCTCCCTGTCTTTTATCTTCCTCTTTCATCCCTTTGCTCAATCCCATCAGGCCCGGGACCCGAGCAGCTGAGCTCTGCCTCCACCGACTCCAGTTGGACACACACACACACTCTTTACACACAATAATTTGCATTCATGTTTTCCACACACACACACACACGCACTCTGAACACTTCATACATTGCCTCCGATTAATTTTCTTCCCTCATTTGTTTGAATCAAGACCCTTAAGAGTGCATACAAACGCTGACCTTGAGACACAGAAGATTAGACACTTGAACTCCGACTGAAGAGAGACGCATCCTTCCGAGTGGGGGAACCTTGTGGAGAAGCGACAACATACTTTTCTAAGAGATGGGAGGCAGGCACTTGAGGGAAAATTAAATCTCTCCAAGGATGCTGTCGGGGGCATTGAGAAAAGATTGTCGTTTTGTGTCGTTCAGCGGGCTCCGTTCACTTATCCTCAAATTTTTTTTTTGAACATGTTTTTGTTTATGGTACATTCATTAAAATTTTCTTCCAGAGGCGGAGAGAACTGAGCAGAAGATGTTTGCCTGGAGCTGCAGGTGAGAATTTTTAGGATGGATGGATGAGGAGATGAAGAGGCTCCTCATTCCAACTTGTTATTAAAAAAGATATTTAAATGTCTTTAGTCCAAAGTCGGCACAAAGTCCCTTCAGTGGTGCCAAGCTCTTCCTGCAAGTTTTTTTTTTTTTACCCAATTGTAACCGTCTAGGTCATCACCTTGTCTTTTATGTCACACTGAAATAATTTCTCATGATGTGAAATCTTTTTATCCAGCCATGAATTGTGAGCGGGCCTATTTTCCTCCTTAAATTGCAAAAAGAAACTGTATTCAGACTGAGTTTCAAACGTTTAATTTATATTGCTCATAAATACGAATTAATACAAGTTCACTTTGTAAGGATCGTTATCATCCGTCCATCTAACCTGTGCCGAACATTATCGATGAAAGAATTACACACTAGATGCTCACTGACACATCCTCGCTCTCTTTAGTTTAGGTTTCATGGTGTTGCGTGAATGTTAAACGTTAAATAGAGGTTTTTGTAAGAAACCACCGAAAGCCACCTGTTTCACAAAGGTGCTCCAATGAACTGAGGACAAAGCGGTGATTTTAAGTTCAAAGCCAGCAGTCAAAAGCAAAAAAGAAAAGAAAAGGTGTGGCGCATCAGAAATAAAGAGCTCCACAGGTTGACGATGTGCCGGCGTGTCAGCTATTGATACAGTGAGCCGAAATCACAGGTTAACAACTTTATTTCAGTCCACGACTCAGATCCAACAGCCTCCAGACAAACAAATCATACCACACACAAGGCTGAAGGGCTGAAATCTACTTTGATAGATACGTCGACAACCTATCCCACCAGAGAACTTATACAAATGCATGTTTTGGATCTTTCACGTTGCACATAGCACATTAAAACAGCATGTAAATGTTCCTGCAGGTGTCACTTGGGTCTAATGTCGCCGTTCTTCAATACATTGTGTGCTCACGATATGAAGGCTACAGCAGAACGTCTTGTATTAGTTAAAAGAACAGCAGCCACCTGAGCAAAAGTGCTCCGCTTGATTGTCATAATTACTGAAACCAGATTTAATGAGTCTATTCTTTAATTATTGTATTATTTATCTACCTTGACTGTCCCCTGCAGGTGCTCAGCCTGCCAGCTGCAGTCGATCAACAACGGACAGAAACAAAATAACTTTTGGCTTCGTACAGAAAGGGACAGCAGCCACCTGAGCGAGAGTTCATCCTTAATGTGTGGAGTCTTATACCACATCATCTGATTTCCTCCTTCGCTCCTGTCATAATAACTGACACCAGATTTAACGAGTCCTTTCTTTAATTGTTTTATTATTTATCTACCCATTGTTTCTGTCAACAATGGACAGAAACAAAATAACTTTTGGCTTCGTACAGAAAGGGACAGCAGCCACCTGAGCGAGAGTTCATCCTTAATGTGTGGAGTCTTATACCACATCATCTGATTTCCTCCTTCGCTCCTGTCATAATAACTGACACCAGATTTAACGAGTCCTTTCTTTAATTATTTTATTATTTGTCCCCTGCAGGTGCTCAGCCTGCCGCTGCAGTCGATCAACAAAAGGACAGCAGCTACCTGAGTGAAGGAAAGCATTTCTGTGGCATTGCCATCCTTCCCATCAGTTTTTATTTACTCCTCGTGATTTTACTCACTTTTTTCTTGGTTTAAATGATGAGTTTGATATTTCTCACATATTGTGTCGGTGTCAGTCTTTGCGTTTTATCCCGAGAACCTCCATCAGATGCAGATCTGCAATGTTCTGACAGTTTCCGTCCGTCAGCGAGGAGCTTTTCTAGCACAATCCTACCATCTCTCTTTGCAACATTTGTTAAATCGGTGAAAACCACAAAACATAAACTGTGCGATCGCACGAGTTTTGTTTACATTGAAGAAAGAAAAAGGCGCTCTGCCGCTGCCTTTCTTATTATGACTATGAATTTAAATGAAGTTCAAATTAAAGTCGTACCGTATCCACACAGAGATCTCTCCTGAAAAGATTTTCTTTTTTTTTTTATCACTGAGGATTTTAATTTTCTCTTGGCTTGGCGGCTGCTCTCTTTTAGCTTTTATTGTGAGTTCTTTTCCTATTACTCCTCTCAGCTGAATGAAGGGCACGATGGCACTGACCCGAGTGCTCCTCACTCACTTCATTACCACGGTCATCATGTTTGTTGCGTATTGTACGCTAATGTGCCGATGAGCTACCACCAAGAACTTTATTATCATTTTGGAAAAGGGCTTGATTTGGTGGGAGGGGGGGAATAACAAATGCATTTGCAACTTGCAGCAAAGTTAGAAGTTCACAGAATACTTAATGCCCCAAATTTTATGGTTTTACCAAAAGCAAGGAGCCGTTAGAGCCTTTGTGCTCGCGCTGCTCTACAATTTCAGGTCATAACCCCGTTGCGTCTTCATTTTTTGATTTCTGATAATGACTTTCAGTGTTCATTCGGCTTTTTTGTTCAGTGCTGAATTGTAAGTAGGGACTTGTTGAAAAAAAAAAAGTCAAGGTTTTTTTTCACTCCACCAGTTTTAAAATAGGGAATCAGACGGAGGCAAAGACAGTTTATCAGGACTGACACACACACACACACATGCACGCACGCTCACGTGCACGCTGGTGAACAGATGAAAGAACCAATCAGTCAAAAACTTTCTCCAAAACCACAGGTTGCGTCGCTCAGGGAACAGAGGGATGAAAGGCGAGGAGAAGTGCGAATGAAAGAGAAAGGTAGAGCGGCGGGGCGACTGACTGGCAGGGCAGATCGCATGCCAAGCCACTGTCACTGGCACTTAAAGGGCAGACACACACACACACACACACACACACACACACAGTACAGTCCAACATCGCCAAAATGTTCACCTGCTGCCGCCTGGTCGGAGCAGAAGTCGAATATTTTTTCAAATGCGTGCATATTTTGAGCAAAAATCGAAAGAGATTTTTTTTTGTTGAAACCACATTTACACACATTCAAACACACACATTTGCAGGCACACACACACGCACACATGCACAAAAACAGCGATTAGCTAATGATGCTTTTATCAAAAAAGTTTCCTCCCCATCTCACCGTTTTGTTTCTGTACCTGCCTGGTTACCGTGCCGCCGCCCAGGGCCTGTCACTCAGACAACTGTGCACAAAGACGAATAAAGCACACACACACAGACACACACACACACACACACACACACACACACTAATGCGCGGTGGGCGCCGGTGTACAAGTGACTGCTGGTGCCCACATCAGAATGCAGGTTGGAGGTTTGACATTCCTGGAGGCTGTGTCCGTCTAGCCAGTTAGGGGGAGGACAGCCAATAACACGCACACACACCCACACACACACGAACACACACACACACACACACACACACACACACAGCACTGCCCTGACTATCTGATGAGCCTAATGCTGATCCAAGTCAATAGTGAGAAAAAAAGGCGGCTTTTAAATGTTCCACCTCTTACCAGGCCGGTGTTTGTGTGTGTGTGTGTGTGTGTGTGTGTGTGTGTGTGTGTGTGTGTGTGAGGGGGAGTAGGTGTGGTCGTGTTGAATGTATGTGCCTTTCCTTGATGCTTGTCTCTGCGTGTGTGTGTGTGTGTGTGTCCTATAACAGTAATGAAGGCAGTCTGAGAGATTATCACAGTTGGGCGCTCGCAGACCTCAAGGTTAAAGGAGCACAAAGGCGCTGCAGAAACAGTGTGTGTGTGTGTGTGTGTGTGTGTGTGTGTGTGTGCGCCTTTGTATATGTGTACATGAGGGTGCGTGCGTGTCCGTGTGTGCATCTAAGGTTTTAGGACGAGATGGCAGAGCCACAAAAGGCGTGATGATTGATTGGCTTGATGCTGCGAGAGAGAAAAAAGGGAGAGCGAGCCAGCAGAGAATCAACAGACAGAGAGAGAGAGAGAGAGAGAGAGAGAGAGTATTCATGAAATGTAATTTACAAATCAATCAATTACAAAAATCTGGATGTTCAGGTGAAAAAAATCAGGCTGTAAAGGCGTAGCTCAATATCCTGACACTGATTTGTTTTGTTTATGAGAGTCGGATAAGAACTCTGGTATCAATCACAGGTCTGTGTGTCAAGAACAGAGCTGAGAGCTTTCCAGGAGAAATCTGTGATTTATTTAGCGCTAATTTTTTGGATGCGACCGGCTCGATTAACCTCCAGTTCTTCAGATGAATATCAATGTTGATCTGTTCCTCTCATTCATCTCGTTTTCCACTTTCCTCTACGTTTTTCTTTGTTTCTGCCCGGTTGGATGTCCCGAACGACGAGTTTCCTCAACGTTTAAACTGAAACTTCCGACCGGTCGAACTACGAAAACTGTTTGATCTGTGAAGTTAAACAACAGCCGTCTGAAACTGTTAATCACATTCTTCAACAAGCAAATAGTTTCTAAAATGCCACTATAATATGATACGACATATGACAACGACTATGATACGACAACAGCTCCCTAAATAAAAGTCAATATGTGATTTAAATGTCTGCATTATAAAATAACAATATGTCTAACTGACGAAGCAATACATGTTTAATGTTGTATATGTTGCTAAGAACATGAAAATCAGAATTCTAGACTCAACAAAACCTGAGTACAATCAATCAGTTGTGATCGATTGTACGACTGAAGCAGGAAAAACAGAATACGTTTAGACAATGTACGTTTTCTGATATGTTAAAACTCTCTGTGTTCAATTTTCAGTTTTCTGTTGTGACAACAGTGTGCTTTACTGTCCTGTTAGGTTAGGTTTGGGAAAAAGGATCATGTTTTGGTTTGAAATATCTGATTTGGAGGCCACAAACACGGCTGGGGTTGTCTCAAGGTCTCCCTATTAACCTCTAGTAGTGTATAATAATAACAGGTGCCGTCTGGCTTCATCTCCTCGACCAACGTGTGATCCTGTCTTTCAAAAAATTAGATTTTCTGAACCATCACGTGGAAGGAATTTTAAGTTCCTCAGCATCGGTTCAAGAGCACTTTTCAAAGTGAGACCACCAAACTTTTGAAACTTCTAGAAAATATTGTCTTTGCAAAGTCTTTTATGTCGTCTGACTTCCTATTAAACTGCTAACTTGACCATTTTTCAGGCCCCCAAAGTATGAAACTTAAACTTACTCAATTTGTATTATGGCTTCCCTGAAGCTAAAGGAAGAGGACACTTTTAATGGGTTTGGAGACGCCGGTCGCCTGTGCTCCAAGTGTTTCCTTTAGTGTTTACGACTGTTTAGTCAACCTTGCCAAATGGCCTCTGAAGTTTTTAATGTCGCTCATTCAATTAAAGTTCGAGGAAGAGCTGAACCTGAGGGGGCAATAAGTCACATATTGTTATTATCCTGCCCTGCTAATTACTGAAGCAATGAACTTTAATTAATATCTGAGCTTGGTGTCTGTGTGTGTGTGTGTGTGTGTGTGTCAAGGCATGCAAATGTGCACGTGAGAGGCCTCCCGACTCTTTATCTCAAGCAATCTCTCTTCAACACACGTACGTACACGCACGTCTACGCACACGAGGCGGAGGCTGACATTTCGCAGAGTGTCTCGGTTCACGTGAGGAACGCTGACACCGTGAACCTGGGAAGGCTAGCAGCGCCGTTAGCATTAGCATAATTATCGCCGGTTATCAGCGGCAGGGACGGCGAGGACGACACACACAGCTCAGATCGGTTCCTTCGTCTAATCTTTAGCTCTTTTTATAAATACATCCTTGCTGCTGTCTGTTGCACAGTCAAGAGTAATTCAACAAAACAGTTTTGAAATGTTGTATGAAACATGAAACGCACATTTACTCAACTACTGTACTCTAGCACAACTTTGAGGTACTTGTACTTTACTGGAGTATTTCTATTTTATGCTACTTCATATTTCCACTCCACTACTGTATATTTTGGAGGCGAGCATATTTTAACCCCTCTACATTTATTTGGTAAACTTTAGTTTACTTGTTACTTTGCAGACAGCACATTTTAAAATTAATTTATATTTTCAGCAACCGGATAAAAAATAAAACGTTGATTGCGATAATCAGAAAGAGTGAGAGAGTGTCAACAATGTCAACACCGGCAATAACTACGGTTGGCGGTATTTGTTGTTATTTACGGTGGCCCTGAAGTGCAAAACACAACGGCAAATCAGAAAACACGAACGCAAATCAAAAAACACGAATGCAAATCAGAAACCACGAACGTCCGTGTTTTTTGATTTGTGTTCGTGGTTCGTTTTGCACTTCAGGGCCACCGTAAATAACAACAAATACCGCCAATCAACACCAGTAACGACAATACGCTGATGACACCATCGTCTATAATGTCAATAACAACAAATGGCGATAACAGCGATAATGCTAACGTCGACAACGCCAACATTGATCGTGCCAATAACACCAGTGGTGATAATATCTCCAGTAACGGCAAAAACGCCAACAATGATGACACCAACGCCTATAACACCAATGCCGATCACACCGGTGCTGGAAATGTCGATGACGCCACTGCCGATAACGGCGGCACCAATACGGCCAACACTGATAATGCCAAGTCTATGTTGAGTATACAGTTTATATATAAATGTAAATATACGTTTAATTTACTTTAACTTGTACTTTTGATACTTTTACTCAAGTACGATTGATATGGGTAACAGGATATCTTTACCTCCAGAAACGTTGCTTGTGATGCACAAAAAAAAATTCAAAACCTTTCTCCCACTCAGATGTGTAGCACTAAAAACAGTAGTTCTGATTGCCAAATGGCACTAAAAAACACAAAATGCAACATGTGTCTGTGTTTGATGAAGTGGGATTCAATTCAAACGTTGCATAATTAAACAATGTGATTTAATCAACGCTGTGTGGCCGCATCACGCTTTCATCCCAGCCACATTTAAACTTTGTTTTTTTGCAGAGCTGGATGGAATTTGTGTTGCATAAATTTACAAAAAATGTATTTCTGACATAGTACTTTTCAAAGGCAGTTGTGCGGTTTTGTCACAGTGGTGGATTTCCTTCATGTTGCTCATAATAACTGTAAAAATCTCTGTGCCGAAGACACAGTTTGACCTTTTCTACAGAACATTTCCTGTTGAAATTCCTTCGAAAAACTGCATTTTGTGTCCCAACAAAGGGCCATTTAAGATGCTAAAATACCAATTACTGTGCTCCATAAAACATGCAAATTTAAAAAAGTAAAAGTACAACAAAGGAGCAGTTGGCCTAAAAGTGAGCTGAAGCCTGTGTGTGTGTGTTTGTGTGTGTCTGTGTGTCTTGTGTGAGTCACACTACCTACTGGGCTTTGCCTTGAGCTAGCGGTGCCCTTCACTTCCCTTTGCCCAGAGCTTCACTACGGCCACTGCTGCTGCGAGGCAGACAGAGAAGCTCTCACAACTAAAACAACCGTGCCGATGAGAACAGTGGCTTCTTGGACGTGTGGAGACACTTTGATTTTCACCTTGCCAGGCATCGGGTGAATGGTTTTAAAGAGTTTTTGGTGGGTTTTGGAAGACATCTTGGCCTTTTGTGTGTTGTATTCAGATTGTTCTTTGGTCTGGGAATGGAAACTGGTGTATGTTTGACTAGTTATTCAAGTTACAGTGCAAAGATGAAGTTTAATTGTGATCTTTGAGACTTACATTACTGTTGTTGAAGGGTGTTCGACCTGCAAGGGGCAAGAAAAATGACTTGCTTATCTGATGCTGCAAGTGCTATAAAACAATGAAACAAAATGTTCGTTTTTCAGAGCTGATGATGGAAGAAGTAACGAGTGAGCCTTCTTGCATACCGATCAGGCAGTCGGGAGAATATGGTGGCATGTCAAGACGTCTAGCGAAGTTTTCTGAATGGAGTCTAATTGGTTTTGCATTTGAGGATTTGGATGAAAAGTTTGAGAGCAAGGATGATACAATATGACAATTAACTTCAAGTTTAACTTGTAAGAAAACAGATTTTTGAGTCTCTGAAGTAGTAGTATTTGATAAATTGGGAGTGTGGCTTAAAAATCAACTTCCTCACAAAATGGACCTTTTGATAAATCTTATCTTGACAAACAAGTGACCCAAAGATGGCCACAGGTACACTGAACCCTGTATTATTGGGATTTCAACACTTAAGTTACCTTTTATTTTCCTTGTAGATTCCTGCATATTTTGCAAATTATTTCTAAAGGGAAGCTGGTATGAAAGTTAACGTGTTCCTAATCTATATATGTTCAGTTTGGGAGCTGGTTGCATTGAACAGGCTGCTTCTAATGTGTCCCAACACTGATGCAACTACAGGAAAGATTAAAGTTGTGATACTAATTCTGATTCCATCAAGTTATCAGTAGTTTTTAAACACAATTAACAGATTTTGGAGCTTCCCTCCCCTCTCTGGCTCTTCTCTCTCTTCCTCATCCCCCCTTTACTTTCATCCTTTCCTGCCGTGAGCTTCCCTATGATTTTTTTTCCTTCCCCACATCCTCTCTCTCTCTCTCTCTCTCACCCCACTCCATCTTTTTTGTCTCTCCCTATGATCGTTTCATGTGCGCTGATCTCACCTTGTGTGTTTGAAGCCCAAAGAGCAGCGGCAGGCGATTCTGGATCACACTACTAAAGACCCCGACACATCTGAGAGAGGGGGGAGAAAGAGAGAGAGAGAGGAAGATAGATAGATAGATAGATAGATAGATAGATGGATAGATGGACAGAGAGATAGATAGATAGATAGATAGATAGATAGATAGATAGATAGAGCAGAAGGCAGACAAAGAAAAGAAAAGAGAGAGACAGGTACGTAAAATGTGCCTTTCATCTCTGTCTTTAATGCCACTCATCTGCAGATGTCACCAGTTGTTCTTGCCAGCCAAGCGCACACACACACACACACACACACACCACACACACACACACACACACACGCACACAGTGCTCTCTCAATCACCTTGCCACAGGCTGTGTCCTCTTGCTTCAAGCCGGCACTGTCTGTGAGTGTATTGAGTTGGTTCAATCAATGGTAAATTGTGTATGTGTGTGTGTGTGTGTGTGTGTGTTGAGCACAAAAAAACGTATGTGCATTCCTGTACGCTCACCCCCGGCGAGCTATACGGGCAATCTGCGCACATTAAAGTAGACGGATTCAGTCAGGAACAAACGCGACACTCACAAAAGAGAGTCGACAGAAAGAGCAGCTTCGAACAAACAACTGGGAAGACTCACCTGGGATGCACCTAGATGAGGGCGCGTGTGTGTGTGTGTGTGTGCACATGTGTGTGTGTGAGCGTCGACCGCATTTCAATGAAGAAATCTTAGATCCAAAATGTGTGTGTGCGTGTGTGGTAACAAGTCAAGGTTTGAAAAACATGCACACCCACCCAGAGACACAGACAATCATTTTGCCATATCCTTGCGGATGCAGCTGCGGTTGGATCCTACACCTGCCCCCGACCTTTGACCCAGGAAGTAAAAGTTGTTTGACCCCTCGTCTGACCCTGAAGAGGAAGCGCTGCAGAGAGAGAGTGACGGTTTCTTACTTGACAAACTGAGCATGCCTGCAAAGTAGATCGACTGTGGTGTTGATTGTGTTTAGAGACCATCTTTATTCTGCAGGAGTAGATTGGCTGCCTCATTTTCAAGACTTAAGGTTTGTTCGGTGTTTCAGAGACGTTTACTTAAGTCAGCATACTAACCAGCTACCTCCTGTCTCGTTACACTACCTCGTACCTTAAGAGGCGACAGTCCTAATTGACTAATTCCTGGTGCAATTAAATGTGCAAGTCGAGAAGTTGCTACCTCTCACAAGCTCTTTTTGAGTTGTAGAAAGCAGAATAAACTCAAGAAATGTCAAGAAAGTGGACATTTTTACATCTAAGATACAACTTCACACAGTCTGAAGGTTTCTTTCTTTTAAGACGAGTTTATTTGCCTCATCATGAAATGCATTGAAATAAATCCTCAATTCGTAGAGTAAGAGGTGAAACTATTCCGGCTCTACATGCTGTCCACCTGCCATGTCTTCTCGTCCACAGAGTCATAGTCCTGATTACAGACATCTCAAACAACCTTCTTTATATATCCTCTGTCGTCAAACTGGCCTTGGTTGATCCCTGCCTGGTCCTGGTTTGGTGCCACATTGAGATAAGCCCTGTTTCTTGCGCTGACTCCCCTCACCTGTGAACCGAGGCTCCATGCTAGCTCCATGATTAACTGAGCTAACTAGCCAACAGCAGCTAACTACAGCCATAGAGAAGAGTTATAATTGGCAGCAGTTAGCAATTACTCTGTTGATGCACTGCCCCCTACATTTTTGGAGCTACCTTCCATTTCTGGCCTCGTCTTCCTCATCCAAAGTCAGTTGTCTTTGCAAATCCTGCCCCAGTTTCATGTCTGTATCCTGAACTTCATATGAACTGTCCAAATAACAGAACAATACGACTATAAAAACACTGCGGCGTATTACTCATGGGGTTTTTCATGAGGTAAGCCGGTTTTAAGACAGCCCTTGTGTTTCCTGTGCTGAAATAACGAGCTTGACTTATAGCCCGTAAGAGTACGTGACTTTGTGGATTGTAAATTTGTGTGCATTCATGTGGACGTGCTCGCACACAGTAGGTGTGGTGTCCATTCTTATACTTTGTTGGACATCAGGAAGAGTAAATCTGTCAGCACCCATTATACACATCTAGTGGGAGGAAGTCAACAGGCCGGTGTGTCCGTAGCAGCTCTAAACTGGCTTTTTAACAATGTCGATGTGGAAACAGCCTTTTTATTGAAGACCACAACATAGTACAGTTGAGAATAGGACAATTGCATTATTTTAAAACTAGAGTACGACCAAATATTTGGCATTAAAGCAACACAGCAAGAGCGCCTCACGAGTTCAGAGACACTTATTTTGGACAATGGGCCAAAGGATAATCAGAGTTCAGCTCTTTTTGAACACCCACTGGCAGCTCACCAGGAGTTTCCTCTGTCATCAAGCGCTGACGATCTTCCTCCAATCAAAAATGGAAAATTGGCACCAAACCACCAGCAGCACTGAGATCTTTTCCACAACTGAGTGGTACCAGAGTAAAAGTTTAAGAAGACGAGTGGTGCGCTGAGTTCTGGTTGGAACATTAGCTGCACAATTTACTTTGTTGGAAATTAATTAGCTCCTCCAAATTTAGACAAAATTGTATATATTGGCCTGTCATTGTTATTGATATGGTTGGATGTGAGCATAAAGGAGTCCTTCCTCCTTATTTTGAAATCAGAATTTTCTTGTCAGTTGTTTAGAGGTCCCAATCTCATTCCCAATCAGTCCAATACTGACTCTATTGGGTCAGGTAGGCCGCCATCCCATAGTGTCAATCACTGTTTGATGAGTTTGTAAAAAAACCCAAAGTTTCAGTGTTTGACGAGGGAATAATAAAAAAAAAAAAAAATCAGCTTTCTTACCAATTGGTAAGCAGCCCAGTTGCAAGACTAAAATTATGGCATTGTGTGTTTCTGCAAACCAAAAACACATTCATGCTACATGCACATGAGAGATTTGGATTTTTTTTTCGGGTTTGTGGCGACAGAACCAGGAGCTTTAAGCCTAAACATCAACTTTTTCTGACCCAGATGAAGTGTGCCTATACCTGACCTGCACAACACTGAGATTAAACATCTGAGGTTTGCAGAAATGTTCAATGGCAAGACTTATTCTGGTATTCTGAAGTATTGCCATGATGTGAGAGGTGTACATCTGAGTGTTGCTCTGAGAAAATGATGTTGCTCTGCAGGATTAGTCTCAAAAAGGGAGCTTGTTAAAGTAAAATAATAGAGGCCCTGGAATAGATCGCTGGTGGACTCCACACAATGCCGATTGGCATTAATCCTTGATTAAATCGCCATAGCCACTGCCCTCTATACAGTATCTGAACCAATTTAAGAAGATCCTGCCCAGTTTTTCCAGTTCTATTTAACAGAAAATCTGTGGTCATTAGTGCTGAAGGTCGCACTAAGATGAAGCAGCTTTTCTTGCCTTTATCGGAGCACCTGCGTCTCGCCCCCAGGTGTTTACAAAATCTAAGACTGATTTTAACAAATGATGAACGATTCAAAGAAAAACGTACTTAATGTTGCAGTGGTTGTGGTCGCCGCAAAGATTTGTGTTCCCAGTTCGTTTTGTGGGTCTCCTCTTTGTCTCCTCCTATCTGTGTTGCTCACCTCGCTGTGTGCAGAGCTTGATATTGTAAAAAAAAGCTTCACAGGCATTAGAGGGGAGAATCATTTGAGCTGCCGCTGAAAGACAGTAGATTTGTGTAAATGACCCTTAAACTGTCTGTCTGCACAACTGCCTTGTCTAGTCGCCCCAGATACGTCAGAGTATCTTTTCTGGGTCTGTCAAAATACTGTATCACAGCACACATACCTTTATCCCATTTCCTGTGGAAACCCCTCAATGCAGTGTCTCTTTTTAACACCGCAGGTCCAAAAGGTGAGCGTAGCGTCATCTCACATTGTTTTTCTGCGGTGGTACAAAGAGCAGCGCTGCACAAACCCTGCCCACGCCCAGGAAACGAGGACAGCTTCCTTTCCATATGGAAAACCAGCTGATTACACCTTCTATTGCTCTGAGATTGAAAAAAAATACATCACTGTCACCTTTTTAAACGTGGAGTGATTTATTATTCATGTGTGACACACGTCGACAATATTTTACTCGTGTTTATCTATTGAGGGAACATCTGTTTTTGTGTCTTCTTTGGCAGAAGTTGTTGGTTTGGGTCTTTAAAGTCTTGAAAGTCTAGTTATCCCTTGTATTTTCCTGCTTCTGTACGTGTGTTTTCGCCTTCGATTGGCGTTTAGAGGATAAAATTCACACACTGAGCTGTGTTTGATGTTCGATTGATCTGCCTGATTACCCTCCATGCATCTAAGAAATGACCAGGTGAACCCATCGTAATGTGTGTGTGTATGTGCAGCGGTAACTGTTGGAGCAGACCAGCTTGTGGTTCGGTCCATAAAGGACTTTCTGAAGGACATTTCTTTTTATTGTCTGTCATCGTACTTATGTCATTTCAAAGATTTGGATGAAGGCTGAAGTGTTTACGGCATGTTTTTATGTCAAAGTAAGAGCTTCATGAAAACCACAACTTCTGCTTCTCCAGAAATGTTAAGAAATTCCCTCTTAACTCATGTTTATTATTCTAAAAGTGAATTATTACCTCTCTTCAACTGTTTCGGGCCTGGAATTTGTTCTGTAACTCTTCTCTGAACCATCTAATTTAATTTTTTTAGATAATTAACTTTTCACATCTCTCTCCATCCTGTCCCTCTTTGACTACCCTTCACCTCTATTCGCTGCTCTTATTTTGCTGTTAAACATTAGAAAAGCTAGCAGCTGGTCCTTTCTCCTTCTTTAACCTCTGGCGCCCCTTGCAAGCACATGTGTTTGTGTGTGTCAGTTGTGTGTTTTCTATCCGCCCAAGGCGCTGAGGCAAATGGCAAAAAGTCCAGCGGCCTAGGCTACATGCCAACAAGCACGATAAGATGGACAAGTGCTCAGCTGAGTCTTCGAACCAATCCGATTTATATTAGGATATCTTAATTACTTCGATGAGCCTGAGACGTATAAAAACCCGGACGCATCTGTCGGTTTACCGGAGGTCTTCGCGCTCCACGTCTTTGGCACCTGCCCACAGGAATGAAGCGGCGTCTGCAGCCGATGGAGCAGAAAAACACTGAGCTTTTCTTCTGCTTGTCTGATCAGCGGGGTGGCATCGAGGCACCTGGAAGGACTCCAAAGGAAACACACACACAAACACACACACACGCTCAATGTCCACGAGGATGAGTGGCTAATGTGTAACGAAGAAGAAAAGACACATGTGCACCGAGCTGCTGTGTTCTTGGAGAGGGGAGCGATGAAGACGTACGGTGTGCATCAGCTGCTGGAGTCCAACGGTCGTAATCCGCCCTCCTGTGTTGGCAATCATGAGGAAGAGGATAAATTATAGAGAGTGTGCTGAGAATCATGCATAGGATGATGATTATTTTACTCAAGGACGTCAGAGAACAAGAGGTTTGTGTTCTATATCGAGTTTTGCGTAAATCTTTTGTGGTTTTATGAGGGTTTGTAGATCTGGGAAAAGTCATGTCATCAGTTCAATGCCCTCCATATTGATTTTAGATCCTAAAGCCCAGTCCGGATTTAGAAAGTTTCCAAACATTGCAGAGAAAAGTTGCAGCAGATTGTGATGTGATTGGCTCTCAAGGCAGGCAGGAAGATGGCGTTGCCTTCTTCTCAGTTTGTCAGGTCAGTAAAACGTAATGCAGGTAACTTATCTGCTTTTCCTTTTCCTTCTGTTTTTGTGATTTCATCCTTTCTAGAAATGCAGCTCAACTCAACTCAACTCAACTTTATTTATAAAGCGCTTTAAGCAGCCATAGCTGGGACAAAGTGCTGTACATGAAAAGAAGCAAATAACTTACTTTCACCGTAATCCTTCATTTCTTAAGGTTCTACTAATTATGTCCAGCTATGAAACAGCCTAAACAACTGGCGGTAAAGACAGAAGACCAAAAAGTCATTGCAGTTGAGACAAAACACCGTCTTGACTTCATATCATCTCGTCTGGTCATGAAACCAGTCTGAAAACGGCTTTAGCCTCATAATGGAAGAGAAAACACAGAAATCTTGTTATAAATTACTTCCTCTTTTGTCTTTAGTCCATTCATGAGGAGCTGAATCTGTCAGATTTTGACTATTTATTGTTTTAAATGTGTTGCTACATGGCCATCCAAAAGTTTACTGCAGCAGTTGTTCTTTACGTCCACTATAAGAAAGAAGCACAAAGTGAAATTGTCATTCTATATTTAGTTAATGCTTCATGCAAACTAAGAGCTACTGGATAACGGAGGTTGTAGTCGACATAGAAAACGTTTTTGACTTTACTCAATCTATAATCGAGAGATTTGGTGCAGATGCTTATAGGGAACCAATCCAAATGAGGACAGCGTCTTTATTCTACAGCCGTTACATGTATGCCATAACGATTTGTTAAAGGAAAAAAAAGTTGCCTGCTTAAGTAATAAAAGAAACAATCCATTGTATGGCCGCTCTTATAAGCTCGAGTGCTGATAATGGTCTAGAATATGTGCATTTTTCTAAGCATATGCAGATTAATTTAATTCCTGGAGAGCAGCCTGTCTGCACTCTGGGTTATGAAGAGCGTCCGACTTGAACTGTGAGGAATTAGGAGAGCGGACAAAAGACAAACACCGAAGCAAATCCTGCAAAAACATAATGTGAGATTACACATGCACCACTTTGGGAGCTCGGGGGGGGAAAAAAATAAAGATTATGAAGAACAGATTTAGAAGATTTAAGGGCAAAGATGTGAGGAGGCAGAGAGGGAGAAAGGGACGCGATGGAAAGAGAAAGAGGGGATAATAAAGAAAGACATCTGTAGCAGTTGTAAGGACATGGATTTACTGTCTTAATACAGTTACATCTCTCCCAAGAGGACCAAAGGATTAGATATGGTCATTTCATCAGACGGAGGGGTGGGAGGGAGGCGGATTAAGAAAAGACTGAAAGAGGAGAGGAAAAAATAGATGATAAGAAACGGAGATGGACGAGGGGATTGAGGGATAGACCGGAGGAGGAGACGGGAAATCATTTTGCTTTTTACGGAATTGAACTAAATCTTTACAATCGAGGAGCTGATTTAATAGAAAGTGAATTTTTTCAATCCCACCCCCCTTCCCCCCAGAAAACAAATCGCCCTCGTTTTTTTTTTTTTTTTGGGAACCACTGCTCCCTCGCAACCCTGCGAGGAACCCAAATGGCACCGGGAAATTGTGGGAAGGGATACATGAAAAAGCGACGAGGCTTCCTTCCAGCCGGGGTCACTGCCACACCAGCTGTCTCCACACAGGGGACCAGGACACACAACCACACACACACACACACACACACACACACACAGCCTGTTAGATACACACAAACACACACTCACAGATTCACCATTTACCGACTTATATGTGATTATTGGTTTTTAAAGCGTTGAAAGATGAAAAAATTGATAAGAAAAAGCAGTTTTGTTCCATTTCACTGAGCGTTGAGTGAGTTGGCGCGGCCTTCCCTCCCGACCTCATCCTTACTTGAGACAGAGAATGAGAGATGTCACGCAGGAAGAGGAGGAGGAAGAGGAAGAGGAGAGCGATGATATATCTGGAGAGCAACAAGGAAAGGAAAAAAATAACGAAACGACCGCGAGAGAGTTGAGAAGGAGGAGAGAGGCCAAGGCTCAGCACCCTCAGACATATGGCTGTCTCCTTCTTGATTACACTTCAGCTGGCTGGAAGATTACCAGCTCTGTGTGTGTGTGTGTGTGTGTGTGTGTGTGTGTGTGTGTGTGTGAGCTCCTGCATATGCTCGTGTGTGTCCAAGAGCTCACACTGAAGCCTGCTAAAGATTACTCGATACCACTTAACTTCTCTGTGTGTTTGAGACTCTTATTTAAGATTACAAGGCTCTCTGCTGGTGTGTGTGTGTGTGTGTTTGTGTGTGTGTGTGCACGCTTTAAGAAGTCAGTGAGTTTGTACCAGATTACCAGACGACACTATATTTTTGCTTTACATGATTAAGTGTGTGTGTTTATCTGTGCACTTCTTCAGCTGGTCTTCGGTGGATTACTGGCATATTGACCGCAGTGTGTGTGTGTGTGTGTGTGTGTGTGTGTGTGTGTGTGTGTGTGTGTGGGTGGGTGGGTGGGTGAGTGTCTTAACACCAAGATTACTCCAAGTGGAGTAGATTGAGCCCTTGGGTCACAGAGAAGATGACGGCGAGATCAGATAGCTTCTGGTTTTTGTTTAATCTCACACACTTCCACTGCCAGTGTGTGTGTGTGTTTGTGTGTGTGTGTGTGTGCGTGTGTGTGTGTGTGTTTGAAGTCGTGCACTAGAAGATAATGTGTGTTCCTCATATTGTATTCTAATGCTAATGTTTCATGATGTACTGTGTACAGAAGAGTGGCAGCAAATAAAAGAAAATGATACAGAGATCTGGCATTAAAGTAGGAATTCTCAGAACAAATTCCCGGAAAAAAGTCAAAAATTATCAGAAAAGTTAAAATTCTTAGATAAAAGTCCGAAATTTGAGGAAAAAGTCACAATTCTGAATTTAATCAGTCAGAATTCTGTGTTAAAAGCCTGAATACTAAGATAACAGCCTTAATTCTGATATTAAAGTCAAAATACTGAGAATAGAAGTCTACATTTTAAGAAGAATTTTGTGAAAAAATTTCATTTTTTAGAGAAAAAAGTAAGGATATGGAGAAAAAAATCAGAATACCAAGAAAACAGCCTGAATTCTGATGTCAATGTCAGAATTCTGAGAACAGAAGTCTACATTTTGAGAAGAAATTCGAACTTTTGTGAAAAAAGTAATTTGTTTTTTGAAAAAACTTATGATTTTGAGAAAAAAGTCTGAATACTAAGAAAACAGCCTAAATTCTGACATTAAATTAAAAAAACTGAGAATAGAAGTCTATATTTTGATGAGAAATTCAGAATTTTGGGAAATAAAGTCTTTTTTTTTGGTAAAAAAGCATTTTTTTGTGAAAAAAAGACATTCATTTGTTAAGGATTTTGAAAAAGGCTGTCAGAATTCTGCAAAAAAGTCTAAATACTAAGAAAATAGCCTTAATTCTGACATTAAAGTAAAAATACTGAGAATAAAAGTCAGAATTTTGAGAAGAAATTCAGAATTTTGCAATTTTTTGGTGAAAAAAGTGATTTTTTGTAAAAAAAAAAAAAAAAAAAAAAAACAAGCAAACATTTTTTGTAAAAATAAAATAAAAATCATTTTTTGTGAAGGAAACATCAGGATTCTGAGAAAAAAAGTCTTAATACCAAGAAAATAGCCTAAATTCTGACATTACAGTCAAAATACTGAGAATAAAAGTATATATTTTGTGAAGACATTCAGAATTTTGTGGGAAAAAAAGTCACTTTTCTATGAAAATACTGACATAAAGTCAGAATACAAAACAATTCTGAGATTAAAAAGTCCAAATTCAAAGAAAAAGTCAGACCACCTTCTCTTTTTCCATATCTGTGTGGTTGTGTGTGTGTGTGTGGTCTCATCTGGCCGGGTTCTTCTTGGAAGGAAACTGGTCCATATGCTACAAGAAGGCTGCCTGTGACCTCACACCGGGACCCTGCTGTAGTCTGCCACTATCTGCAAGGAGGGCGAGAGACATCGAGGAGGAAGAGGGAGAGAGAGAAATGAAATGGGATGGTGGGCAGAAAGATGGAGGAGCAGGGAGGAGGCGGGGGAGAGATGCCAAGACAGAGGGAGAGAACAGCGGAGGTAGAAGACTGTGGTTTTTTACAAGTCACGTGATGAAAGTGGGCCCGTGTTTACCAAAGGGACCAGAACCAGAAGATCTGATGTCGAGGCAAAGCGCTCGCTGTCGTGTCATTCAAGCGGCGCCGATTTTATGCAACGAGGGAGAAGCTGTCTTAAAGAATTAATCACTAAGACCACTGAAATAAAACATCAAATATGTATGAAATTGACAGCAAACGTACACTTGAACGCTGTCCATGGTGCTGATCTCTGCGTAAATATATAAATATATATTTAGATTTATTCCCCAAGGAGTGTGTTATTGCATCTATTCCGAGGTTTTAGTTTCATCTCCGAGACATTTGTAATATAGCCTGTAATACGCTTTGCGTGTGGAGGGTCGAGCCTTGAGACAAACAAAAAAATAAGAAATAAATAAATCACAGAGCAGGAGACGTTAAATCCAGATGGACACTAATGGGTCAAGGTTTGTTTTTAGTGTTTCAAGCGTGCATAAACATCATTCAGAGCCCATTATGGCTGACGTCTAAGGAAATGCCGTCTCGCTGAAGACACACATTGCCCGAGGGCGACGAAAGAAGAATAATAAGCAAAAAAAAAATCTATGTGTGTGTTTTTCCTCCCTACATCATCCCCTGCAATCAAAAGGCATTACAATTACCCACACATGTATAAATATTCTCCACATCTATCAATATGTATGTGTGCGTATCCATATACAGTCGCTCCCTATAGCCAGTAGCAGTGTTGTGACTGAGGAGAGCAGCGCTGTCCAAAGACGTCTTCTCTATAAATAGTGGATGTATTGAGTAATAAATAAATAAATATACATACAACCCTGGGAAAAAAGGTTTCGTCCTGTGTGTTTTGACGTAATACAAGTAAATATTAAGCTGATTCTTTCAAAATAAAATGTGTTTCGTCTCAAAAGAAGAATTCTGAGCTCATAATGAAGACAAATCTCTGTCTTCTACAGCCACTACTATGAAATAAACTATAAGTATGATTATACAAGTCTGATATTTGCTTTTGGAGACATGTCGTGTCTATCTTTGAAGGCTGAGGTCGATGATATTGTGTAGTTTTCTTCCTCCCCACCTTGTCTTTGTTGCCAAGCGCATTTATTTGCACTGAAATGTAAATATTCAAAAATAATTTGGGTTTAAAATGAGCTCATTAATCTACTTGAACAGCTGGTTAGTGTACTTTTTAGCAGCCACCACGCATAAAAGGAGTAAATCACTGTTGTTGTTGGGGACTACTTTCAGCAGCGGATGGATACACGATAGATTCTGGCAGCAGGAAGTTGTTCAACAGCACGGCTCACTGATTCTTTGCAGAAAAACTTGACTTTCTGTTGACAAATGTAGAAAAATACAGATTTTTTTCCTGGATTTATTTGTAATGAATGTGATTTGAGCAGAGATCAATCGCCCAGCGTCTCTTAATCACGACTCTTTAATCAATAGCGGCAACATCCCGACACGGGCAGCAGCTTCTCCACCTCCTGCGGTTGAAGCAAAGGGCCAGCTGACCGCAGCTGTGACACAAAAAAAAAATACCTATAATCCCTGGACGGAGTCGGAAACATTTAACCCCCCCTCCACCCGACACCACCGCTGTGTCGGAGGTCACTCTCTCCAACCGTTAAAACCCCCACAGCCTCCACCAACCAGCCTCCACCCACCCACCAACCAACCCGGGCCACTGATCTGGCTAAGGACCTGAAATCGCTTCCACAAATGGGAGCCATGACATCGACTGGGTAGACAGATACGGAGCATAAAGTACATCCTGTGGCTTTTAAAGGACTTTGGCCTGGATGTGTGTGTGTGTGTGTGTGTGTGTGTGGTTGTCAGGGCCACAGAGAGAATAAAGCTCAAGCATGAGTGCCGTGTGTGTGTGTTGCCATGAAATCTTTAGTAAAATATTTGCACAGCGGCCACTGTGGATGAGCGAGATAACCTCAGAGCTTGAATTCGATCCCCCTCCCCGACGGCGGCTCGCTTCTCTCTCTCTCTCTCTCCCTCGTCCTGCCTCCACCTCTGAACCCATCCCCTCTTTCCGCTCTCTAATATATTCATTTTTTATAAACTCCTACTGTGTGCTTTTCTCAGCTCACCACCCATGATGACCAATCATCTATTATTAGCCTGCATTGAGCCGATATCGCCGTGTGAGTGTGTGAGATGTTAAAAAACTCTTGTTCGACTTACAGAGCAGCGTGTCTTCTAGCGCTCGTCGATAAAACAGAGGGGAGATGAAGGGAAGGAAAGAATAGAGACAGTGAAGGACGGACAGAGAGAAAGAAGGGATTTCTGAGCGGAAAGGTAAAGAGCAAGGTGTCGCCCAGAGGAGTGGATGGAGGGATTGCGGCGGCGGCAGGGATGAGGACTCTTGGCAGAGCGCGGTGGTAATCCGGCGCCTGTGTGAGCGATTAGCATATATGCTAAACACTTCAATTCTATCAGCTAACACTGAGAGGCTGAGATAACTAGCGCGGTACGTGCTCCTCCCTCAACCTCTGCCTCCGCCGCCGACTGTCTTCTGTCGTTCGCCCTTCTTGTGATTATTTACCGTAAAGCTTCCCTGTGGCCTGTTTTTCCCTCTTTCACACTGTCGCTGCAAAGAAAACGCACCAGACCATCAACAGCGTTCGTTATTTAAAGGTGCAATATGTACAAATTATAACTGAATAGACTGGGAAGTCCAGGGATATGATGAAGTTAGCACACCAGTCGGTTAGCAAAGCAAAGTGCTAGCGGCGTAAACACCAACCCTCCTCGCTGCACCAAGCTCCGAGTTCAGGACCGCCAAACGCACTGCCAGCCATTTATTCTTGCGATGAGGTTGAGGGGGGATCATGTGTCATCAATGAAAGTCATATATTGTAATGTATGTTTTTAGCTAAGTTATATTTAAAGGTGCAGTATGCAGTTTCAGGGGGAAGAAATATTCAAGAGAAAGATCTTTAATGACAGTTTTTGGGACGAAACACACAAACCTTCTTTGTTCTCATGACGGACACAGTTTTACTTTGTTTACATGTGGCGGACCCTGCCACTTTTCTAGCTTTAAACATTGTTCTGTGGCCTTATTTTCCTCTGAGAGCAGCTTGTTTATTCGCCTGTGGATAAAACACACATTTCTATGCTATTTTCTGGTTTTATCACCTCATTAATATCTTAAATAAACTGTAATAAATAAAACTGTAAATTCATATTCACCCTGATAACAGCCGTGTAATAAACCCCTCCAAGGCTGCGATGCACGACAAAAGGGACGGTTTGCGCTTCATGAAAACAGCCGACATCTTTTTCTCTTGTCTCTTTTTTTATTTGCAATCGCCAGTAATGTGTCTGAACACACACTCACACACACACTCGAGGAAGGTGTGAGAGTTGTCTATGAAACACTAGCTGTGTTTGTGCAGAGTGCTAGTGAAACACATTGGGGCTCTTCAGAATCCATTCAAATGCAAAACACTCGCACACACACACACTTTGCTGCACACAAACACGCACACACACACACACACACACACACACACACAGTACTCGTCCCTGCCCACACACTCAACTCATTAGCACACACTTACGACTCGCACGGCGTTTCACAGCGTGGAGAGTGAAGGGGAGGTTACACTGTACGCCGACAATTAGGGATTTAAAATGGATACTGTACTGTGATGATTTGTGTTGAGCAAACATCACCGCCGACAGTTCTAACATTCATCTGACGTCTTCAAATTCAACCGTGAGACTGATTGTTGTCGTACTTTTAATGATCATTGATTCCTTTTTGTGTGTAATGACAAAGAGCGAGTGGAAACATCACAAGACGCTCTGAAAGTCAAAGATATCCCTGTAACATGTGTTTGCATGACGGCTTTATGTTGATCTTCCCCCAGGAGATTTTATAACGTGACTGAGACACATGAAGACGGCACAGACAAACAAACATTTCAGTTGGATTTGTTCAAGAAAAATGCACATTCTAAGAACGTATCCTTAACGTGCCGAACTCATAAATGGCAGTGGCACAAGGTTACGAAAGAAAATGTACTCGTGTTGTGTACGTAAATGTATCTTTAGTGTGCTTTTGAGGCTAAAGAAGTACATTTTCTAAATTTCTTCCACTGTCCAACACAATACGAACCATCTGAGTTAAGTTTACATTAAGATAAGGTAGAAATGTATTTATATTGAAGGAAATTAATCACTACAAAACCTTACAGTACAATCAAAGAACCACCAGTGGGTTCCCCAGGTCAGGCTTACACACTGGGCCCAGTTACAATATAAAGAGCATTAAATATTAGTGTAATAAACAAAATATAAAGTAAGAACGTGTGAGGCCACGTTGTTAAAAAACAAAACTAACTGTACAACTCAAAAAAAATTTTTTTTAAAGTGCATAAGCAGAAATATGAGAACACAACGATGGTGAAGGAATATTATGTATATATATTACAAAAATAGGTTATAAACAGCTTAACATTAATCAACTACAACACTAAAATGCTTCAACCAAACAGTCAGACATAACGGCAGCACGGCAAATAGGTTACGAACACGTTGCTCGGTGTTTCCCACACATAGACTTTGCGTATATATGGCTACCGTAGAGGACGACATCGTCCATGGTCCTAACTCGTCTAACAAAGTAAGAATTCTTGTTGAACAGCTGATAAATGGAGGTTTTGGCCGTCTTAAAAGAACTCCTTTCTTTCCGTCAGTCATCTTTTTCTTTCCTTCCTGTCTCGGCTAGCATCTGTTTGTCTTCGGCGTGGAGTCGCGGGGCCTCCCAGCGCTCCTGGCCTTCCAGACTCCCATCTTTTATTCAGCTGCTGCCCAGCCGAGGGCTCCTCCAGACGGGCCGTGCCTTCAGGCGAGCCCCGGGCCTCGGCGCCCAACAAGGCCTCTCGAGTGGTGGGGCTGTGCACTCCACCTCTCGCCCTCGCACATAATCACACGGAGGTGCATTCAAACCGGCCCTCATACGCATGCGGCGCACACACCTTTGCAGGGTATCCGGAGGGCCGTTCATATTGGTCACGTCACCCTTTGTTTTTATTCATACGAGTGGTTATTCATTTATCGTTGCTCTTTTATTCATTTGCTCACAGGAGAGTGGGAGGAGAGGGTTTTTTTTTCGTGACAACGCTGAAGACGTGGAATAACAGACGCACGGCTGAAGTGGGTTTTTATCTGCGAACATCTCGATTTTGTCATGAGTATATGGAGGTTGTCAGGGGGTTAGGCGAGGTTGTGTGCTGATGAAGACAGGTGAAACGTCTGGTGTCTGATGGAAAACATCCTGGAATTTGTTTGTGTCTAGCGAGCGAGGCTGCTTAGCCCTGGAGCGGCTCCAGACAGGAAGACTTCAGCGGGGCGGTGTTGAGAAATACTTCCAGGTCGACGTCGGGTCGACAGGAAGCGTTAAGCTGACAGCTGCGTCCATCTGTCTTGCTGACACGAACACACACACGTATAAAGAGAAACACATGAACGCATGGGCGCTCGGGGACGGCGAGGAGCCTCCTGGTCGATCACATACGTCCTGTTTTGACGGCGTGGCACAGAAACAGAAAAGGAAAGAAAGAAGGGAGGGCGAGCCAGAAAATGGGAGACAAACTAAGGAGGGGCACTTTTCTACCTTCTACTCCGGAAAGATTTCAGTATATGATGTGTGATGAGAATGTGTGTTCACAGCCTCACCTGAGTGTGTTTGTGTGTCTGCCCGCGTCGTCTTGAGGATAGTCGCGGCTACGCGACAGCCATTGTGTTCAAGCGAGCATATGGTTTCTGACACGTCTCTTTCTAGTGCCATACTGTCTGTCTATACGGCATAATGGCAGCCAAGACAGAAGTCCTTTTTACTGCGACTGAAGGCCCGTTTGAAGGAGAAACATGGAAGAGCATGAGTGGAAGTTTATTCCCCGGCTTATCGTTTTGGACTCCACGGACGAAGATGGTTTTTTAAAAAGTGGATTCGCTTTAAAGGAAAAGAGAAAAGTTTGTATCTCCAACTTACTTTTTCTTGATTTCTATTTATACTTGCTGGAACAATGTGATCCTCGGTGGGGACGGGAGATCGGGGGAATAATGCCTTCCAAGCGACTTGGAAAGTCAAATAAAAAAAAAAAAAAAAAGGAGGAGAGTTTCCTTTCTTATTGTTTCTACTGGAGAGGGGGGTTGGATGGAAAATCCTGGAAATGGTATTGTTGTGGAAGCGCTCGGTAATGATCCAGCGGGGACTGGAGATCCTGTGCATTTTTCAGAAATCACCCTCTCCACTAGTTTTCTGTTGCTCTTTGTAGTTTAAAAATAGGGCCGGTATCCTTAAAATAACACTAATGACTCCTTGTAGAGCCTTAAGGAATTCAAACGTGTGTTTTTGTGGCTTGGAATGAATCAGAGGAGAAAATAAAATACAATAAAGGAAGTCTAGTACAACTGATATAAGTAAAATATTAAATAAAAACATTTTGTTACAGTGCAGTAAAGGTGGCAGGACGCAGGAAATTCGACTTACATTTTACACAACTGAACTCCGTTATGTCAGAGTTTGTTTTTGCACTAAGCCCATAAAAAAAAGCCGGTCTGGTCCTTTTCTCTGATGCGTTTAAAGCCCTACATTTGATTTTACTCATGTGACGTTAAGCACCTTCCCTTTAAACACTGTCAAACAGCTGATAACTTTGTAATGCTGACACACACACAAAAAAAATGACACGGCAGCTGCTAAGATGGGCGATAGGAAGCACATGAAAGAGGGGATAAGAGGGAAAGACGGCGTAGCGCAGAGAACGAGAGGAACAAACGAGTCGGGTAATCCTCCTGAAAGACGAGAAGAGGCGCTTCTTAAAAGGTGACGCTCGTCCTCGCGGAGCAAACACAAGCAGCAGAAATTAAACACTCCTGGGCGGCCGCTGAGGATGCAACAGTGACCGACTGACTGAGAGAGTTTGTGAAGATAATAAACCCGAGGGAGGAAGAAGAAACAGGAAGAGCGCGAGAGACGAGACGAGAGGCAGGAAGGCAGAGCGAGCTCTCAGGATGGAGTGTGTGTCTTGGAGATGCTCGCTTGGGCTGGAGGATTGTTTGGAGATGGTCACGAGGGAGGACTCGTGGAAAAGAAATGAAGAGGGGATGAGCACACTCGCCTCGAGATGTTGGCGGGGTTGACTCACAAAGCATGCTCTGTCGGGAGCATCAGCAATATTTACTCTAGTTCAGACACGGGTCGTCTAATCATTGACTTCCCAGGGAATATCTCAACGTCTACTAGTTGGATGGGCGATACAGAAGTTCGTGGTTCCCCGAGGATGCATCCGGGTGACTTTCTTTCAATTTTGGTTTCGGGTAAATTGTCTTGGCAACTTTTGTCTGAACTGCCATGCAACTTTGAACACATGTTCACGGTCTCCCCAGGATGTATTTTAATACTTTTATGATCACTTATATCTGCAACAAGCGCATCTATCATATCAAATGGTTTATGATAAAACACCTGAAAAAGTAATGGTGTTCCCATCAGCCTCCGCTGTACTTCCTGTTTAGCTGCAGTAGGGACATGTTAGCATCATATGGTTATTATCAGTCATTGTCAGCATTTAACCATGCTAATAGTAGCATTTAGCTTGAAGTGAAGTGGCTGACATGCTTATTGACTCCTGATCCATACCGCATCTCGTGGACACTAATTGATAAACCGATACGCCAAACGGATGCAAGCTATACAAGTCAGGCCTCGTCCATACCCGAAAGTTACGTTTGTTATGTGATGTTGGTAAGTTACGTATCCAAAGAAGCTAAATACATTGAGTTTTGGTTTCACACGGGACAAAATGGCGACCTCCATGACGAAAGTTCTGCGTTTGACCCGTCCATCCAACACGGACTTTCTAGCTCGTCACACCACGTCACCTGACTTCCTCCTTTGCTCCGGTCATAATCACGACAGCCACTAGGGGTCGCCAGTAATATAAACATCTGTCATTTTACAGATTTCCTTTGCTATTTTGTGTTTTGTTTTATTTTAAACAAGCGGTTGCCGTGTTCCCAACAGATGTACCTGCCCCCTTTTTGTCAATATATGAAAATGTGATCGTTGTTGTACGTAGAAGATTTTCCACGTATTTTTGTTTTTGTCAAAAGCTACTGAGGTTGTCACATTTCTTATGAGACCAGAATCGAGGTACTGTAAATGCATACGAACTGGACAATAGATGGTTTTATTTTCTATTCAGGCTCAGTTTTCTGTTTTGTTTGTAAAGATCGAGCTGCACGACAAAGAAACATGCTCGGCCTCCCCCCGCCCACCTGCCTCGGTGAAAGATGCTCCTCCGGTAGGAAGCTTTGCCACCTCTTGACTTCATTTTTTAGCCCTTTGTCAACGAACAGGATCCTGCAGCGTAAAGGAGAAAGAGGAACAGCGAGAGAAAGACAGCGAGGAAGGAGGGAGAGGAGACGGATGAGAGGGGTTTTTGTCCTCCCCTGCTGTGAGCCAGAGAGCGATCTATCATCAAAAATAAAGACGTGTCGAGTTCAACACTTTCTTGACCCTTTAACACGCAAACATACATATTTTCTCTCTTTCACACGAAGCACAAATATCAGCAGTGTGTCCGTCCCTTCAATGAAAAGCCGACGGTTTCTCCTCCACCCGCCGTCTCCTTCTGATCTCTGTCCCTTTCCATCAATTACTCCATCTCGCACTCTCAACACCACCCCCATCCATCACTCCTTCCTCTCCTCTCCATCCACCCATCCTTTCTTTTGTCTCCACCTATCCCTCCATCCATCAGCTGGTACAGTAGAAGGGTTTTGACAAGGGCATGGCCATAGGTTAGCACATACATCATCACTGTCAGCAGCAGCAGCAGCCTTGAATGGCTCAGATCTGATTTTAGTCCCAAGTTTGTCAGGAGTTAGTTCAGAACTACTGATTGTTGTTGTATTGTTAGTTAATTTTTTATATATATTTTTTTAAGTTCAGTGCAGAAATTGTCAGAATATATTTTTTTCAAACCCCCCAAAGCTCAAGGTTATGTCTCCAAATAGATTTTCTTCAGCTAAGAGTCAAAAAGCTGAACATATTTTGTGTTGGGTCACGGCAGCAAGAAACAACCCGACTCAAAAATGACTTCATGATCAAATTAGTTGTACATTGTCTGTGTCTTTGCTGGTTGTACCAGATATCATCACAACAAGTCACTCAGGTTGTAAAAACAAAGACGTTTCTTAGCCACGCACCCTCTGATGGATGCCATTTTTTTGCACTAGCTAACGTTGCTAACGCTTAGTAGCAATTGTTGGCATTGCTAATGCTAAAAAACTTTAACATCGCTTACTCTAGCTGAAATTAACATTACTAACGCTAGCTAACGTTTATGCTCATATGCTAGCTAGCTAATGTTTGCGGCAGCACATTGTAGAATTCAGCAATTTTTACACTTTTTTTTGCACAAACTGGCAACTACCGAATCTATTGACGGCTAATTAAACGCAGATACCACAAGATACCAATGGCGTTATATCATTATGGCTCACAGACCTCGTTAGAAGCTGAAGCCACCTGTCCGAATTTTGACACAGACGTAAACAAAACAAACATTTTGGTCCTGACATTTTAAAAACGACTGATTCACAATCACGACAATGTTTTTACGCATCTGTCTATCAACTCTGCAGATGTATTACCTCTAAAAAGATTTTAGAACATTAGACATTTCTTCTTTCTTCTCTCTCCAGAGCCACGTTCACACCAGCCTCCAGATGATTGATGCATCATGTAGCCAACAAGATTTCAAATCCAACTCTATATAGTTTATATCGTTTTTTAAAGCCCTAAGCTTGGATATTATGCAAGTTCATGTGGTTTTATGCTCTTTGAATGGGCTGTTTTTTCACCTGAACACTTGTTTTTGATTATTTTATATGCTAAACTTTTAGTGAATGAGGAAATAAGGGACTATAATGACAAGCAGGTGTAATTTGAGGTCACAAAATGACCGTGTGCCTGAATTTCCTTTAAAAAAGTGTGTCCATTTTCAATGATATTGTTATTAAATTTGAACTTGGACCATGTGAGACTTTCTGATGTGGACCTGTTGTGTTTTCCCAGATAATAGGAGCAGTTGCAGGTCATCTTAAAACTTATTTTTGCATTGATACCTTCACTTATTCAGGTTAAATCAATCACCAATAACACAATCTGATATTTCTTCTTCACCGGTGCGCCGCGACATATTTCACTGCCTCCAAACTCAATGAAACTCATTCAAAGTGCAAAGAGACACGCCGAGAAGGAACTCGAGTAATTACCGCCCTCTTCTTCCATCTCAAGAGCTCTCTCTTCCTCGCTCTTCCTCTCCCTCCTTCACGCCCCGTCCTCACCTCTGCTCTCCTCGCCGCCGCTCCTTTCCTTCCCATCAACCGTCTCACCCGTCACCTCCTTAATCTCTCTCCCCTCATTTCCTCCGTCACCTCGGTGGCCTCGGCAGTTTTCCGAGGATGCTCTTCTGACACACACACACACACACACACACGTGCACCTGCAGCATTCATATGCAAACACGCATTATTCACGGGGACACGCGTGCATACGTGCAAAACGCGCAGCGACGACAACAACAGAAGCGTTAATGTATGGATTTTTGTTTGCGAGGAAACGCACATTGGAAATGCACAAACACGCGCTCGCAAACAGGGTAATGGAGGATGATTAGGGGGCGAGAGGAGGGAGGCGGCGAAGACATGACCTCATGACTCAAGTAACCACTCAGAGCGCGATGCTCGTATGAACCGCTCCAACCTTTCCACAAGAGCTTGATTGCCTCCTGGAGGAGCTGCGTGCGTGCACGTGGGCGTGTGCACGCCGGGCAAAGGTGACTAAGAAAAGGAGAAGGACAGAGAGAGACGAGAGGCGGAGAGAGAAGTTGTCTTCCACCCCGTCCGCCCCCTTCACCTCCTCTCGGCAGAGTACAGTACTTAGCAGAAAATCCTTGATGGAAGCGATCGGCCAATTCAGCCTTTTACCTGAAGAGACCACTTGAGGAAAAATGCAGAAATTTAGTAGAAAGTAAGTTCAGTGTGTGTGTGTGTGTGTGTGTGTGTGTGTGTGTGTGTGTGTGTGCCGGTTTGAAGTCACGGAGGTACAAGGTAGTGTGTGAGCTCGGCTGTGTGTTTCAGGACCATCGGTGGGCAAAGTTCAAACATAGAAAAAAGTCAAATACAATTCTGTTGTTACACTTATAGTTATAATACAGCCGGAGGGAAGAAATACCTTCATTTTTCTGCTCGAAATCCAATTCCCACAGGAGAGACTGTTTCTGTTTGGCGGTATAGATTTGAACAAAGCGAAGGCTTCTCCTTTCACGTGGACGGTCGAACATTAACACTGGAACAAGACAGATTAAGAACAGAGCGGTTCAACCCGCTCCCACGAAATCATGTTAAAGGAAGAAGAGGGAGGGAAGCTATTGTCCGCGTCAAGGTAGCCATCGCTTCCTATTCATGTCGGCAGGCTGAAAATCTGTTCGCTAAGACTTCCACGCTTGAACTGTTTTACTTTTTCTTCAGAAGTTTCCAGCAGGTTTTTCACTTTCTGATCTTTTCAGCAGTCCAAAGATTGTTTTCTCAAACACAAAGGAACAACGGAACAGAAGAACCCGTTAGGTACCGCCGCTGCTTCATCCTTCAGGTCTGTTGAACGTCACACATCACATCAAGTGTAATATAACTCTCCACTCAAGGTTCACTCACCAGCTTTCGCCCACATCCAACAGGTTTCTTCAGCAGGTGGAACCCGTATGTGCGCAGAATGAACCTCTGCTACATTTCTGTCGGAGTATTTGAGTTACAATATCGTGGATCCTCGTAGAAGCCTTATTGATTTTTCTGTAACTGAGAAATGTTTACCCGCAAACACACATCGGCCTCTTTAGCCCCTGACTCTCAAATATTGAATTTTCTGGGGCTCTCCGTTACGTCAGCCTCGCTCTGCACGGGGAACGATTCGCTAAGCTGTAAAAAAGAGTGTGTGAATGTACAAAGTTATCCTCGTGCATCAAAAATACACCGATTTGTCACCAAAATCTGCCATCTCTCCTCTCTAGTTATCACAAAGCATTGTCCAAAACCTAAAAGTCTGTCATCATCCCTAATGTTGATTTAAAGTCAGGTGAAGTTTAGTCGTCCACCACACATTTCTGGAGCTTCGCAGCGAAACAGCCTTGCAGCGTTCTCCTTAACAGCTGATGTCGATGTGGACTCTTTTAAAATGACTTAAATCAACTAATAAAAAACTTAGAATGGCTCCACACGGCTTGTCTAGTGTGATCGAAGTCTCCAGAAGCCCTGAGATCCTAAATTGATTTGAAAAGATGTTAGTTGCAACCTTTTCAAATCTGCAGCTGCCAAGCTAAAAGCATTAGCATGCCTCAGGTCTGAATCAAGGGGTGTAAAATCACATCTTTTTTCAAATCAGTTTGTGGTCTTCAGAGACTTGGATGACGCCTGATGAGCACTACGGAGCCATGTATTGGATATGTTCGGTTATTTTTGGGTTATGTCAAGTTTTGAAACAAGTCTCCATCTCCTGAGGAAAAAGCTGCAAACCTAGTATGGAGAAATGTCTTGTGGACTTTCCTTTGACATGGGGGTCAAGTAGAAAATGACAGAATTTCTATGTTTGGGTGAACTTTTCCTTTAAGCTTGTCTATACTCATCAAAGATCCTTCGTGAGGACAGAACCTCAGTTGGTATCGCTACAGTGCAATAGCAGGAGTGTTTTTGTCGAATCGTTTCTGTCTTGGTTGCCGAATACACCCGATGAATACAGACCAAGACTGGGATTGTAGATCAGGCTAAAAGAAATGATAGATTT
Organism: Sparus aurata; assembly: GCF_900880675.1. Classification (NCBI taxonomy): domain Eukaryota; kingdom Metazoa; phylum Chordata; class Actinopteri; order Spariformes; family Sparidae; genus Sparus; species Sparus aurata. The sequence continues at coordinate 15,899,662 of NC_044210.1, forward strand.
CGTGTCTTTTGTAACTTTCTCAACCTTGTTCGTTAAAAAATGACACATTGGCCTGTAGACGCCGCCGTTCGTAACTAAAGGCAACGGCGACTGAGCTCCCAGAGTGATGCTTCAATCAATGTCAACGATAAAAGAAAGTAAAAGTAAAGAAGCTAATAAAAAATCCAGAATAATGACCATCAGAGGGGGGAAGATGCCGTAAACACAAAACATGATGATGAGCAAGAATCGAGGAAAGGCAAGGTGAGGAGACGGGAGGCGAGGGAGGAGGAGGATGGTTAAGAGATAGAGGAGAGATGAGAGGAGCGATAAGCACGATGGACGCCTGAAGGACGCGTGTACTTCGATAACAGATACCATCGGAGAAGATGCTATCGCCTCGCCTATCGCTCTGCAACACACACTGTTAATAGACAGCAAATAGAGTGTGTGTGTGTGTGTGTGTGTACAGTGTGTGTGTTTGCATGCTTCCTTTAGCATGTGCAGCTCATCTTTTTGTTGACTCCCCCACCTCGCGCCACTTTCCACTCTTTCATTCACCCCCACATCTGTCTTTTTCCCCCCCGTCGAACCCGCTTTCAAGCCATTATGTGGCTATTATATCACAAATGACTCATTCCGGAGAACAAGAGATGCGAGCGAGCGAGAGAGGGAGAGAGGGAGAGAATTATCTAATTGAATGAAATCATTTCTCCAAGTTGGCAAACTGGTTCAAGTGCTATTAAGTTGTTCACGGGGCTTGCATTAGCTCCCCCGTCCCTCTCTCTCTCACCGGAAAATGTTGGTGGTTTGCGGGTAACAAAAGAAAATTGTCACTGGCGAGATGCGTTTGGGGGCTCGTCGGACGCGCACACACACACACACACACACACACACACACACACACACTCGGGCACATCCATCAGCCAATCATGTGGACAGATGGGTCATCAGCTCTCTAATTGTGTGATTGGCTAAAATCAGCAGCAGAGGATGCACCGGACGGTTGGATGACACATTAGGTTTTCTTTCCATGTAAACGGGGAATTTGTGTGTGTTGTGTGTCTGTGTGTGTTGTGTGTGTTTGCATATATGATCATGAGTGGTTGGGTGGCAAGCTGAGATATTCTGCAAAACATAAAGTGATAGAATACATGTCAACAAAAAAAAGAAGCGCTCTTTCTTCCGTCCAACCGAAGACCAACATAAAGGAGTAGGTGTGTGTGTGTGTGTGTGTGTGTGTGTGTGTGTGTTCATGTTTTTGTCCTTGCGGAGATCTGGCCAAAACACATTAGAGCACATCTGTCCACTCCATAGCCGCTCCTCATCCTCCTCATCCCCATTCTGAAGAGCTCTCCAGCTCCCAATTCATCCGTCATCCAAAAAAAATGTCTTCATGGACTTCTCTGTAAATTAAGAACACTTTGCTTAGTCCAGTTAGGTTAAGGCACAAAAAAACACACAGTTAGGGGTAAGGAAAAGATTAGTTTTGGCTGAAAAATGTCCAGATGCCTCGATAATGAGTCCCACCCTTGTCGCCAAAAAGACGCTTGCAAAAGGTCCCGATGCCTTGTTAACGAGTCCCACCCTTGTCGCCAAAAAGACGCCTGCAAAATGTCCTGACAATCGCAAAAAAAATCTTTTTTGTTGTTGACACAGTCAGCAAATGACGGTCTTGTCACAATATCACATCGGACAGCAAAGCTAGGATGCAGGGAACAGCAGACGCAGGATCATAGGAGGAGTTACAGGTGAGAAAGAATGGTGGGAAAACAGACAAAGACAGGAAGTGGAAAGTAAAACATAATACAGGAGGATATAATCTACTAAATAAAACAGGAAACAAACAACCAACACTGTGACAAATATGTATGAAAGTAACAAGTAGTAATACTTATTACTTATTTAACTTATTTCTCTCAGTATCGATCAATACAGAGTACAGATTAAATTTTTCGTGAATTAGCATGAGGCTAGTGTTAGCTGTGGTGCTATAAACTAAACTGCCAGCAGCTACCAGTGACTCAAACTTGCAGTGTTTTCTCTTGACAAGTCTTGTCAAGAATAAATTTCCAAAGAAGGGTCTTAGGTTTTGATGTATCTCGTGTCTATAGACGGCCTTCTTCCTAAAGAATTCCAGGTTTTTCCAGGTGTTTCATCCTTAGTCAAGTTAGTCAGTGAAGTCTGTAAATCAACCAATCATAGCCTTGAAATGTGCTCGAACATTGTTAGTTAGTCGTGCACATTTTTGTTAGATTTTAGCGCTCGTCAGAGAAATCTGAGCGTTTGTCGACAAAAATCTACATTGAGAGATACCGAGGAAGGTTCTTTTGAAAATAAAAAAAAAATGGTGTGTGGTCTCTTGCTTTGCTCTCTCTCACACACACACACACATACACCTATAATGCTGATCCAAAAACACACACACAGACACACACAAAAGCTTTCCTTGAGTTTATTGATTTGGTCTTTTACTCAAGATTCTCGTCTCAAATAAGTGCCATTTACTGGAGGGATCATTGTGTTATTGAGATATCACACACACACACACACACTTGCTCTTGAACATAAAGTTGTGTGTGTTGTATGCGTGCTACCATGTGTGTGTGTGCAGAAGTGTGCATCTCTGCACGTCTAATCGTCGCCATACTTTCTGTTTTTTTCCCCACTAATTCCTCCCTCGGCCCACTCTTCCCCTGCGCTCCCTCATTGTGTCTTTATTTCAAATGTTTAATTTATACGCTGTTACGTCTAATTCAATGTGTTTCTGTCTATCTTTCCCATCTTCCTCTCCGTCTCTTCCTCGCTCGCCGCGCGCTGCCTCATAATTAAAGCGCACTGATATATAATTACTGCGCATATTTACCTCAAGTCCCATCTCGGTGAATGGGGAGGCCTCTCCCCCTCTTTTGTGGCTCTGCATTATCAAATGTTATTATTTGCATCCCGTTCAGCTTCTCAGCCATCCACTCATTAAGTCCGCGGCTTTGAGAAAATTAACGACCTCATATGCAAATTGAAAGAAAAGGGGAGGAAAAAAAAAGAGGACGGTGAAGCGCGAGGCCGAGTGTCAGAGTGTGGGATTGCGTGGCGACCGGAGCGGTGTGAGTCCCGAGGAGAGGATGTCGTAACGTCTTCATCTCCTCCGTCCTTGCCGCCATAAACACACCGCTAATACGCTTTCTGCTTCTGCAGCGCTCAAAGAAAACTTCAAGCTCATTTCAAAAAAATCCATCAATATGAAGCCCGTGAATGTCCCTCAAAGAATGGCAGTGGTGGATAAATAGGAAGGTGCTGACCTTGGTTTGGTCCTGAGCAGACGTAGCTGTGCCTTTATGCTGATTGTTGCAGCCTAATCAACAGTCGCCAAAGGAAGGAAGAAAAACTAATTAACTTTTTCTCCCCCCCCCCTCCCCACCTTCACCGCTGATTTCATTAAAGGAAGATGTCTAACTTTAAATAGTTGGCTCCAGATTTTTTATTTCATGAGGCTTCTTTAGAAATTCCTTAATTGTGCTCGGATCACTCGAAAGAAAAACCCGCGTTGGACGGAGGTCAGCGCTTATTAAAGTCTCTGACGCCGCAAGAAATATTACCCGTCTCTCGCGCGTCCTTTAATAAAAGGGAGTGAGTTATTTGAGACGTTTTGTTTTTGTTTTCATTTATTCACATTTGTTTTCGCTTTTTAACTTGAGTGCCGTCCTTCCCTCTCGAGAGGGAAAAAAAAAACACCTCAAGTCCTCATAATTCTAAGTTAATTGTTTATCCCTCTTGACATTTTTAACAACCTTCCTCTCGCAACAAAGAAGAAGACTTTGTGTTTATAGATTGAAAGTTTTACCATCGCGGCTGCCAACATTTGGAGCTCTTGTAACAGAAAAATCACTTCTAAGTTGTTACTAGAACTTCTTTTTTCTTCTTTTGATAACGTTTCTTTTGACATATTTGATTCAGCCAAATCTTAATTTACGCCTGAGGTTCATGGAGCTGAAATTAAAAATGTTCAACCTTTTGTTTGATGGTGCTGCAGATGTTAGCAAAAGAATCTCAAACATTCATTTCTAATCGTAATATACTTGGAGGTTGTGTTTACTGTGTCCACGAGATCTTGTGCAATTTAAGACCTCAAAGGTGGAAACAATCTGGGAGTTTACTTTTGTTGACATCCCGTCTTTCTTTTCCCAAGTCACAGAGAGAACGCAAGGGCCAGGGGGGATGTTGGTCCGGTCCACCTGATTCATTGATCCTTCATCGGACTGAGGTTTGACAGTAAGAACGTAAAACCTCTGAAACCAAACGTACCGAGAAGGTTGAGTTCTCTCAAGAGCTTTCAAAGACGGTTCAGGATTGAGGAATTTCTGTTTCTGGGTCACACCAACGTCCATCGCCTTTCAAGAGGCTACTTTTGTGATTTTCTTTCTTTCAAAGTCACCAGAATGTAGGAAACAAAGTCCCTGAAACTCATATTTGACTCCCTGTCTTTAAGTTCTTGCGGATGGCAAAGTATGCCGCTAGCGACGTAGCCTAGCGACAACTCCAGTCCCACCCCAACTCCAATGTTTACCCCCTTCGATCGCCCTGTTGCCCCTCAGAATAGAGTAACAAAGAGTCGTAGTTGAAGTCTCCCCTTTCACAACAAGCCAAACCCTCAGATGTCATCAGTTGCCGGCGATAGCAAATAGCCAACACCCATCGGGAGAGCCAATTAGCTTAGCTTGCTAATGCTAGCACTGATTCCCACTAAACGTGACTCTTGTTTCTTGCGTTGTCAGTGCTGGATTTGAACCTTATAACAACTTGGACTCATACGTCAAAACAAACCGGCACAAACATCTAATGAATCAATTATAAGGTTTCTTTAACGTCACTCTTCGTCCTCTAACCAGATCGAAAAGGTTTGTTCAAATGCTAAATCGCTGACTTTCTGCACGGAGCATCGCTGTTGTACATGATGATTCATCTTCTCCCTCTGATAGATCCCCGCGTGTTGCGTCCTCTGGCCTTGTTCTGTTCACCTGACTTGCTGGGAAGTTTTTTTTATGATCATTCTCAGGGCATTGTCTGTTTTATTATTTTATTTTCAAAGTATCTGGCTGGTTCAGTGTAAGTGTTTGGCCAAAAACCCGTGTTCAGCAGCTCTTGGAGAGGAGTTCATTGTGTACATACTCTCCCCGCTGCTGTTTTTAAGCTGTTATTATGAATGTGGGCCAACATCTCACTTTTAACTTACCCTCCAAACACTTGACACCGTATCCAGAAAATGACAATACCTCTTGAAGTTGGTCAGAAATGTTGAAAAGCACCACAGACAGAGCAGTTGCAGTGCTGTACTTGACTCTGTATTGTGGCAGGAAATAAAATAGCTTAGTTTAACTGTCACACACTCAGACAAAGAGTTTGGATATTTAGTCGCTGCTTAAGGGCGTCTGCAAAATTTACGTTTTTAACCTCAAAATATTGGTATTTATCTGATTGCATTGTATTTGCTTTACATGGATCTGCTCAAGGGATTCTGGCTGCAGATCTCTTCATCAGTCTCGGAGCCATCTGCACTGGATGACGCCCAAATCACACTTTCTGAAAGACAAACCTGTGCATATGTGTGTGTGTGTGTGTGTGTACAATAGTGGTTCAAAGCCACATTTAGCATCAGATATATCAGCAAAAACTGTACAAATAATGGTGAAAAACACGAATGATGACCCCAAATAAGATGTTAAAAACATCCCAACTGTCCCTGAATGTCACATGTAGTATATTCCTGCAAAAACACGGATAATCAAAGCTTTATTCTTCTTTATGTTGCAACTTTATGCTTGTTTAGGTTGTATTTTTTTTTGGGCTTACGCTCTGGTTAGGTTTAGGCACAAAACCCACTGGGTCGTGGTTGGGAAAATATCACATTTTGGTTTTTGTTGCCATAAGCACAGCTGAAGATTGGCTAGACTTCCCGTGAAAAACATCCAATGATGGTTGCCAAAAAACAGGGCTGGGTATGTCCCGACTTCCTGGAAAAATATCCCATCTTGGTCACCCCACATCGGCTAGAAACCCTCCCGAGTTCTCCTTACGTATGTCCAGCAGTATGACGCGTAATAATGCGGAAACACGGACTTGAACGTCAGCCGCCAGTTTGGCAGCCTCGTCGTTAGATGACAAAAAGTATGCAAATAGGAGAAAAGAAGCGTGCATCAAAGTTAGGCCGCTAAGTTTACGGAAAAGCTGTTGGCCTTTATTCAATAATATTTTAAAAAGCGTTGGCGCTCTCTCGACCTTACCGCGCTCGGCTTTCCTTCCAGTCTATTAACGTCACCCTAAACCCTGCCGATGAACATTAATCATCATGTGAAGGAGACCTGGCTTTTTTGGTTCTGAATGACTCACTAAATGTAAGTGCGGAAGATGTTTTAGCAGCGTCGGAACACGCAGGTGCAGAATATGCATGACAACTAAGTTTGAAGGGGAAATTTAAGGGGAACATCGAGGTTGAAGAGGCTGAAGTGTTGTCGGTGCTGCTGTCTCGGGGCCAACGAACAACGTCGTGACTTGCGGCTCTCGACCCTGCACCGGGGCGCCGGTCGCAAACGCGAGCGCAGACACCTCTTGACCCTGCCGCGAAATGAAGCAAAGCCAATGGCTTTGTTGGCCAGTCGGGCGGCTTTCGCTAGAGATGATAGAAAGGTTTGTTGTGTGAAGACATTGGGGGGGGAAAGGGAAAAAGAAAAGCAGAAGAGCAGAAGAAAGCGAGGAGCACCGTTGAGTAGTGAGCGGCGAAAATTGCAATATAACGGAAGACAGAAGGAGAATGAAAAAGCTCCACAAATGAATACGCACTCCAAGTAAGCAGGAGTACGGTGAGTGTTCGGTTTGTCCAGGAAAGGCACAGACAGACAGGCAGACAGCCTACATCTCCATACTGATTATGCAGCGTCTATTGTCCGACGGCTTGGTAATTATTGCAATGCACAGTGCTCTGCTCTTCAGAAACCATTATGAATCTCGGATAAGAAGTCTGACCTCTTTCTGTCTGGCAGACTTGTTGGTTCTTACAATGGGAGGAGGGGGGAGGGAGGGAGGAGAGGCGACGCCGGCGAGAGAGAGGGGGCGATCTTATGTGGCTTCGAAGACTCGGAGGAGGGAAGGTCGAAGAAAAAAGGAGAGAGATGATGTACAATTAAAAAAAACTAAGAGAAACGAGGAGGGAATTTGGAATAAAGACATTTCTAATAGAGCAGAATCCAACCTTTCTTTCATTGCCAGGTGTACTTCTGCTTAAAGGGCCACACAGTCCACTTATTATCATTTTTACAGTGACCTGGTTTTTTCAAAAAATGCCCCAGATTGAAGCATTAAAGGATAAGATGAGAAGCTTTGAAAATTTCAGAAAACGTAATTAGTAAATGGTTGAGCAGAGGTGTCATGTGAAAATCCTCCAAATTTCACATGTGAATTCAACATTTTTCACACGTTTTTCTGTTTATTTTCTGTGAAATTTACATTCTCACATATTCAGATTTGAACTTAAATGTTAATATGTTAATAAATTACGTCACAGGGGAAGCGGACGCTTTCAAAAGCTTTTTTCACAAACGAATAAGAAAAACAACATATGCGTGAAAACAAAACGTGCCTTAAAAATCACATAAAATTTGATTTCCTTCTGCAGAATATTTTACGTCTTAACTGGACGTTTTCACAAGTGATTCGCTTTGTCACATATGGCTGAAAATTTAAATTTTGTGTGTTGTAGATGCATTTGCAGATCCTGTTTCCGCAGGATCGGGATCGCGGCCGATACGGGCAATTTTGAACGTGGACCCAATTTGTGGCGAAATTGAACTCTTGCAAACGTGTGGATAAAATGTCTGCAGTGTGGAAATAACTTAAATTACAAAGCGAAAGCAGTCCAATGGCGACATGTGACATCTGCAGTACGACCGTTTTGCGGAGCTGCATTTAATACTACACGTTTGGTATGATAAAATATTACAGGATCAGGGTTTTCTTCGTCTTCTGGAGTTTTTGTCCTACGATCTCGGCATTACATCACATTGACTCCACTCTCGATATATGAAATATGAAAGCACTCGGATCGGGATCGGGGTAAATAAAACCTGATCGGGACGTCCCTAAGAAAATTATAATCCATTTTATTATTTATACATACTTTTTATTCTTTAAAATACCTGCATGACCCCATGAATAATTTGAGGATTATGTAACATTTCTCTCTCCAGTGCCCTTTTTATGATTTGTTTGTAGCCGTGTGAATTGCTTCATATGCCGAGTTAAAGACTGTAATTAAACATATTTAAGTCTGACGAGGAATCTTTGTGATGCCTGAATGAATCTGCGTCGCTGGAACGTGTAAGTGTAAATGTGGAGTGCGATTCAAACGACGCCGGCGCCGTTGATCCCTTTCATACACACAAATATTTCTTCATCGGAGCACCACTCAGCCGCCTCTACAACCTGAAAAAATCCAAATGGCTTCACTTTGCGATTAATTGGATTATTCCACTAATGCATCCATTTGATGTATCAGTTTTACCCCCTCGTATGATAATACCACTTTTAAAGGGGCAGGTTGGGGGCGCCGCTCCTAAAGGGGGGTTGGTGTCTGTTTGCTGTTCGTTCATAATTACCTTTTGTCTCTGCATGAGGCTCCATCTTAATTGGGACTTTGCTCAATTAAATGCAGCCGACTATTGAAAGTAATACACTTTTCTGTACGTGTAAGACTTCTCTGCCGCTGCCACTGCGACGAAAACATGACGTCACAGCCACGTTGATGATTGAAAATCTGTTTTACAGCATCAAAATAAAATGTTTCCCTCCTTTTCTGTCGTTTTTACACCCCATTGATTAATCAGCCCCCAAAAATGTGAAAAAAACTTGTATTTTTATGCAGATAAGTGCACATCTGAGTCTGTATTTGACTTATTTCGTACTGAGCGAGCTATTTCTGGGGCCTTCCTGCTGATAAACGAACAGATATCTGCTTATACTCGCCTTCCAGATGCTTTATATCAGCTGATGTGCTGAATTGCGGTACAATGTTTACATATATTGCCTCTTTAAATATGAAATAACTGGGTAATCCCTCCCACACTGAATACACACACACACCATAAAGCAGTCCATTTAGACCATTGTCGCTTCTACATATTGTTCTCTCCCCAAGGCTAATGCAGTGTGTGTGAGGCAGCGAGGGGAGGGGGATAATAGTATTGTTGGGTAATGGATGTGAAGGGCCTGAAATTGGATGTTATTAGGACTACAAAGCTTTACTACACACTTTACATGGACACAGTGGAGTGGAGCGACAGGGCAGCCGGAGCTCTGCGAGGGTGGAGGTGCACAAGATTTTAAATTCAGGACTGAGATTTCTATTTGTTTGTGGGGGTTTTTTTGCACTTGCAGGAAAATCCAGCCATCGAAATTAAATGTGTGAACGCCGCCAATGACGACTGACACCACCCTTGTTTCTTTGGACAAGCTAGGTAGCTTAGCTTAGCATACATACTGGAAATAGGGGGGAAACTGCTAGCTTGGCTCTGTCCAAAGCTAGTAAAATTGTTTTTTTTTTGTACAAAAATTGGACTATTTGGATTATTTCTTGGCATGGCATTAGAAGGGTAGAGAGAGCCAGGCTAGCTCTTTCCCTTCACTTCCAGCCTTTATGCTAAGCTAAGCTAACCAGGTGCCGGCTGTAGCCTCATACCAGATTTCCAACTGCTATTTTTGTTTTATTTTTATGTCTATCCTATTCCCATTTTTAATTAAGCTTACTTTTCCTTCTTGCTACTTTGCCTTTGCTGCATATAGGATTATCTTATTTCTTATGCGATGTTGATGCTGAAGGAATATATCGGCCTGGCTCTACTGAAAACGCCGCAGTTTGCATGCAGACGTGGCGTTAGCATTTTATGAGCGGTGCGAAAGAATGCACAGCTGCTCCAGTGTGTCAGCCTTATCATTATTATTATCCGTCAAAGAGGAAGCAAATGTGTGGCCATGTAAAGGAATGCAGGCCTTTATACCATAAATGTGCTGCCTTGAGAGACAGGAATCCTTTTTGTCAAGAATCCAATCTCTCGCAATGCACCGATTTGAACATGTGAAATGAGTCGAAGTGAGTCATTTGTAACCCTCATTTTGTGAATCCTTGTTTAAAAAAAATAAAGGAAAGTAGGGAAGAAGCTTGGAGAGATGAAATGCGAGGCAGGGATGATGTGGAAGGAGGAAGGTCGGAGTGATGAGAGGGGAGGACTGTGGGGAGGGAGGTAATCAAAGTGCAGGAGAAAGAGGAGAAGATCCGAACAAAAGAGGGGGACGGGAGGAGGAGGAGAAACTGGGAGCCGACGAGAAAAATAAGTGAACACACAGCCGAGGAGGTGACGGAGGGAGGAGGAGAATGGAAACTGACAAAGTTTTGTGAAAAAAAAGACTTGAATAAACTGCAAGGCACACACTAGTTATAATTCCTCTTCAGATCAGGGCACGGCCACTCCTTTAGAATACATGAATAGTAATTGATTGGAGCAAGAACAGTACATAATGCCCAGTGTGGCTCCTTCACCACCCACTAATCCGCCGAGAAGGGTATGAGTGCCCTATACGTAGGTGTGTGTTTTTTGTGTCTTAAGTATCAGTCTCCAGTCTGTTAGCGCGCTGAATAGAAGTTGTTTGACAGGCAGATATTAGGCCGTCACGGCCAACATGAATAAAAGAGACTCGGGTAGCAAGAAACATAAAACAGTCATTAATGTACGCACCTCGCTCTCCTCTGGAGGAGACAAAGACACACACTCACACACACACACAGACACACAAACGTGTTCGTACCGGCACGCTTATAGCCGACGGCATAGACTGACAGACAGACACACACCGAGGCCAGAGGTGACCAGGGCATCTTTTCCATCAACTGCAAAAGGATAATAGCAAGGGCTGAAAAGATTGTAAATTATGGACTGAAATTAATCTATAAGACTTACACACACACACACACACACAGTCAATCAGCGCACACACAGAAACATCCGTCCTTTTCAACAAACGAAAGAAAGAAAATAGAGCTGAACTTGAATGAGCGTACGGGAAGAGATTGAGCGCGCGGCCACAATGCTAACGGGGATCGGAGTACATATGCAGATTGCGTGTTGATAAGCAACTTAATTGATGGTTCCGTGTTTCCCCCGGCTGATTGCAGGCGACGTGGGTAAACCTCCGCCTTGTTCCGTGTTGCTGTTTTTCATCTGGCTGCGAAGTTTTTCCGGCAGTCAAGTTCAATCGTTTGTGATTGTTTTTCTTGTCTTTGTATCGGTGTGATGAGGAGCATCGATAGAGGCACTAACGTCTCCATAAGTTCTAGGAGTGATATACGTAAAATAGAATATCCTGTACATACATGAAGCTTTTTCATATTTCTATCTATAAGGAGACTTCTTATTTCACAGCAGACACCATTATACCTCTACTATTTGATGGGGACCCATTGGTTTCCCTCAGCTATAGGGGCGCTTACAGGTAAACTTCTGTCTTATTATTGTATTTAAAAGTGTAGACGAGAGAAATAAATAAAACATTTTCTGGAATTTCAGACTGTATCCTGTCAAAAGAGCCTAAAACCACGACTGTACTCGAACTGGTTCATCCACTTTGAGTTCACTTCAGTCTAGACCACACTGCTTCGATGACCACTCACAGTCTCACTGGGCTGGACTCCCCGTTGCTGAAGTTATTGTCTATCTGGTAGCTCAAAACCAACTCTAATAACTAGACAGAAGTACGTACCCTTTATGTTCACAGTGGATATCAAGGAAGTGCTTGTTCTGCTCGCAACCTCAGGTGGAGGTAACGTCTACAACTTTGTCTTCCACTCTCTTTTGGGAACAACGTAGAATTTCTTCCATTTTTAATCAATAAATGCAAACAAATTGTGCCTCATACTGGTTACACTATCAAGCTATTTGTTTGCATTTATTGATTAAAAATGGTAGAAATAATTATTTTACGATAAGAATTCAAAACCTGCAGTTACAGATTCATCCATCCGCCACTCTTGGCAGCAGAAACAAGCCGTGAACGCAACGTTTGGCATTTTATCAACTAAGAAAGTTGATGTGTTGGCAGACAGTTGCCTATCAACATATCTAGCGCACACACAGAGCGACATTATTATGTTTCCGTCCGATATTCACTCTCCTTTGAGCTCTGTTCTGCTATCCATCAACACCTGAGTCTGTTCGTGTACCGTTCTTTTAAGGGGTCTGAACCCTTTCCGATCAAATTGCAAACCATAAAACGTTGAATTAAAGTTGAGGTCGCAGCGATATCTCATTGTATACCACGCCTCTGCAGAGCCCGCTCTCATCGTTGTTACTCTTTAATATGTCTTGAGGCAGTCACCTGTCACCGCACACCGATGGCAGCCGTCCGCTAAATGATGCATGCTGGGAACAGCGACCGGCGACGTGCAGGGGAGCAACAGTTTTGTTTGTTATTCCTCCGCAGGAATCGATTGCCGAGAGAGATTCTGAATAAAACAGCAGGCGCATTTCTCATGTAAGGAATGTGTATGTGCACGCGCACGATAATCATGTTTTATTACTGTGATATTTTGCTGACCTTCTCCTCATATGTAATACGCAACGAGTGGGTTAGAGGAGCGGGACGGAAAGGAGGCGGAGGAGGAAGAATAAAGTAGGAAAGGTACTAAAGGTGGAAAAGAGAATGAGATTTGGACTGAATGGAGCGTAAGAGAGGGACGACGAAGAGATTCTGTCTGAAAAACTCCCATGACATCGCAAAGATGACAGAAAAAAATAGAAACCAGTGCACAAAATGTTTGGATTCTCAATGGTGGCAACTTGTGATTAGGACTGTTTATATATGTGTGTGTTCAGGAGGTATTCGGTGTATTACCATGATACGAAGGCTATACCTGAGGAGTGAAAGCTGTGTGTTTTGGGAGAGAGTGTGTGTGTAGGTGTTTACTGTCCATTGCCATATTGGGGACAATCCAACTGGCAGAGTTGAGATGGCACCCTCAGTAATACTACACACACACACACACAGGGGCACATACATCGGGAGTGTAAATCAGAAGAAATCGCGTTGTGAAGTGCCACATGCAGTACATACAACTGGCAGCACGGCGGGATTTCAAGAGGTTTTAAAGGAAATAAAAAAAATCAATCTTCAGATGTTTGATGCAAGAAATCATCGAGCTGTGATGCTAAGTGTATCCTACGAGTTGAAACCGTCTCCCTTCAACTTCTGCTCTTTCACTTAGTGGTTTCATGAAACTTTAGCTGTCATACGGTTGCATTGGGTTTGCAAAACAAAAGTCCAAGTTCTGAGAGTCTCACAGCGTAGTAGTCTGGTGGTTCAGCAGCGGACACTTCGGTATCTTTTGCCAGACGGCAGCAGGGTGAACAGATTGTGGCTGGTTTGGGTGTTTGTCTTTTGGTATCCTTTGGGCTCCATGAAGTCCTCTCAGTTCATTAACGTCACTGATGCTCGGTAGATTGGTACCAATAAAGTTTAATCACCAAACCGTGGCAGTTTCTGATGTGTCCAGTTAGGAAAGCTGCCAAGAACTTTGGTTTCTTGAGTTTCTGTGCTTTAAAAACCCCAAGGTCCCCCAATTGGGGTACTTGTAAAATATGCAGAACAACCATAGAGCCACTACTGCACTAATTATGAAAGAATATAGTCATATTTTATATCAAATTAAACAGCAGAAGCTGGGCTACAACGTGTAAAAAACATGTTTATATGACCCAAACACGGCCCAAACACTACTCAAATAAACAACTAAACATCAAACTTCGAAGTATTAAAAAAAAAACCTTCTGGTTGCAGAGATATACTCATTTTATTATGGATGTGCAATTTTCGAGCAGAGGCCTAGAAAATTGGCTTGGGGCTTAAAGGGTTAATTAACTTCAACCACGGTGGTGAATTGCCAAGTGTGGTACTCAAAAGCCAACAGTGTGACCTTCTTACCATTTAGCTTCATGGGTGAGATTGTATCAGATGTTGAGCTGAAGTCAGCAAACAGTATTTCGATGTAGCTGTTATTATTCTCCAGGTGCGTTAAGACCGAGTGGAGGGCAGTGGATATGCCGTCCGCCGTGGATCTCTGATAATAACATTTAGATTGCAGGAATGTTTTGTGGTTAAATTTATGTTCTTATCTGATAGAAAGACATCCTTATGTTACTGAGCAGCTATGCTAACCTCTTGAGGAGCCGCCATTGTTGTTTCTGGCCTTTTCTAGTGATAAGAATTGTCGCTACAACCAGCAAATCATTACTGAAACCATGTATGAAAGCCATGTATTTCCAAATTGTTGTCCCTGCTGAGATTTTATTTGAATTTGTTTTGTTTTTTTGCACCTGCTGTGCTTCCTAGATGTCAAAGTATAGCATTAGATAAAGATCCAAAACAATCTCAAAAGCGATAATTGCTCATGAAAAAATGAATATATTTGGCTTGCATGGCTGTTCTACAGTCACATTATGAATAATATTGTTGCGTCTGTATTCAGGGCGTTCAACCTGGACCCACATTTGGGACGCCTGTTTTGTTACAAATGTAATCGAACCCCATCTGACTCTGAACCGCTCCGTTCCCCGTAAATCCCCAGGCAGAGGTTGACTCTTACTCCCGCTAAAATGTTCACAATGTGCTTTCTTGAGAATTAAAACTAATATCGAGAGCTCTGGTAGTCAATTTGTGCAAATCAAACCTGTTTTTTGGCCGATAATCTGTGCGCCTGCTGCCGTACAGCGCAGGTGCTCGGAAACAGTTTGGCAGCACATAAACATGCAGCGCATCATCCAACCGAGACGCACCCACACTGTAAAAACGTATTTCCCTGAATCAAAACGGGAGGCTGTTTAACAGACGGGCAATTATGGCAGGAAGCCTTTTATTTCATCTGCACATCAGAACTGAAACTCTACAGACTTGCGGACGGGATTAATGCAAACCTTGTGGGAGTCGGTCCACTTACAGATGCACGGTTGTTTACCGATTAATTCAACGGTAATTAAATGTTAGAAATAACACTCATCCATTGTTTTGTGGAATATGTTTATCAGAGGTTTACTATTAGGTTCTAGAATAAACATGGTGATGGAAAATAACTTTGAATTCAATTAATTTACTTATTTAATCCTTATTTACTTGGGAAAAGTGGATATTATGGACAGAGGAGAGCCAATTTGATTTATTTATAACTGGTAATACATTCGCTTACACCCAAAACTCATTGAGAAAAGATGAGTGGTGGGATCCCATCACCTTTTATTAAAATGTTTTGTTTTATCTTTGCAGGCTTGATAACAAAACTAACATAAGGCAGATCGTTTACCCATCCAACAACCTGACTTCCTCCCTACAAGCATTTTTTCGCTCTTTAACATCACCAGATTTTCTCAGTTGTTCCCGTAAAGCAAATTTTACTTATGACGAGGGTGGAACTGACACAGTTTTAGCCAAGAACGGCCATACGTACACATAACATTTTACCGCCTCTAAATCAAGTCTAGTGTTTTGTAATCTTGAGAAAACAAGCCTCGGTATCTTGAGATGACAAGATGATCAACCTGCTATCGTGAGAAAACAAAAGGTTGTGTCCTGTTATAACTTATTTTTAGCAGCGATAAGAAGTGGCAGGTCAGCATGTGTGGATGTTATCTTGATAAAACTAAATAATTAAATTGTTATTTCAACAGAACAGGACTAATAAAGTGTTGCAAGTTTGGCCTTTCTTGGCCTCCGTAGTGCTGCAACAATGAAACGGACACAGTTCAACTAGATATTAAACTGTATTGTCTGCGTATATGTAAAGTCCTGCTTTGCGTAAGTAAGTAAGTACGTCTTTTACAGCATATATAAACTGTTGATTCAAGTCTTGATACGATTATCTGTTAAATCTTCCAATGCCAGCTTGGATAATGGTGTTTCTTTTCCACGACAAAGTAGCAAACCAGAATTTAAAGTGAATTAAAAAAGCTTGAATAGCCGTCACGGGGAAATGAATTGTGGTTGTAGCCTTCATAAAAAGATACTCTGATACAATGTAGGAACCAACAATTGCCCCCTTTTACACATGCAGCTCTCATATTAAGCCCTTTTAGTGTGCGTGCCCTCCAAAATACTGCCCTCTTCACCACACACACACACACACACACACACACACACACACACTGTATATCAGTCCATCGGTGAATAAGGGCATATCTGAAGTGGACGGCCGGGGTACTTAAGGCTATCTGCAGCTAATTCAAGATATGTGAAATTGAAGGGAGATATGACATGAGTGGAGAGAGGGAGGGGGGAGGAGAGAGAATGAGAGAGGTAAAGGGAAACAAACACGAGGGAACGAGAGAGAGTAAGAGATGGAAAACAAAAAAAAACAGAGAGAGAGAAAAAAAGAGACATCTTGGGGAAAAAAAAAAGCTTTCAGATAAATGTAGAAATGATAAATAGAACCACACAAGGACAGGAAATGTATGTATGGTGTGTGTGATTCAGGTGGTTATGAATGTGTGTGTGTGTGTGTGTGAGTGACTTTGAGGTGCAGTCCTTGGCACACAGATGCCCCTCCATTATCTGCCTGTCTTCGTCCGCTCAACCTACTCTGCCTCGGGCAACTCTCTACTTTAAAGAGCTGTCCAAACCGATGCACACACACACACACATGCACACACACACACACACACACATGCGCGTAACGTGCACGGACTCCCTCGCTCCACGTTCCAGTGGGGCAGGGTGGTTTGGCATGGAAGTGTTTGGCTAACAGCTTGCAAGAGTAAGGTGACATTTCTCTGTAAGCAGAGCAGTGTGTGTGTGAATTCTGTGTGCATAAAAACTAGCGAGTGTTTTTGAGTCCAGTTTTTTTTTTTTTTTTTGATTTTTGCATTTTGGAGGTCTGAGTTTGGACGCGAGGGTCATGAAAAAAAAATCATCTTTTCAATATATTGCTTCTCTGGAGTCAACTGTTTATGGCAACATTTGATTTGCTTATTGTCCATTGTGTCTGTTAAAATTGTCACTATAATATCACACTTGTAACGACTTTTACTTTTTTGAAATTCGACTCGAAGGCATAACATTTAATTAGGACGCTTGCCGAGTATTTTGTGTGGGAGAAACACTGCGAGCTTGCAACCTTTTGGAGGAAAGACTTCAATGCAGATCCAGACTTTCTGGAGGAATAAACACCTGCAGTCTGCTCTGATCTGAAGCCCACGAGAGGACAGCTCAGAGATTTACCTTCATCTTCACTCCTGTTTATCAACCTGACTGCAGCAGTGATCTGTCAGCGTTTTGTGATGCCGACTGAAGCTGGACGGGAAATGTACTTTACTTAATTACTAACGTTGCAGAGAGGAGGCGACCAAATGAAACACACCTTTTCCTCCAGTAAACTGTTGGGTTTCTCTGGGTTTAACATTACTGGAAACATACAAAACAAAAGGTCATTTTGAGTCATTTTATTGTGGAAATCTTACAAACAAATATTGCTTTTTCCTAGCTTTTACTTTGAAGAGTTTACCGTGAGGACCCTTCACCTCCAGGTGAGGCTCTGCTCTCTGGGGGTTCAGACTACTAAAAGAGAGTTGGGCAGCTCTGATTGTTACGAGCGCATGAATCTCTTTTTTTACCTCGTGCACAAATCTAATTCTGCTCTAAAGTCTGTGCCGGCGTCGTTAATATTCCTCCATATGTGTAACATCTGTACATCGTTTTTTGTAAAACGATCACCAACAGTGGATCTGTCCTTTTTTAACTTCCAACAAATAGTACTTGTTAAATCGCTGCCTATGAGTGAAAGTCTTCATGACTTCGATGAGAGACACTTTCCTTATTTATGATGTGACCTTGCAGGTGTTTTATAATCCTATGTGAGTTTGTCAGCTTTGTTCGGTTCCTACTCAGCAGCGTGAACATATTCTGTAGTTAGAGTGCGTTAAGGTTTGAGTTCAGTGCGAGGAAATACAAACGCAGCTGGGAACGAGTTGCTTTTGGTTTTTTTATCCGACCTCACGAGGGGTTGTCATTCAGGACAGACGTGACCCACGAGCCAAGCAACACTTTTTCAAACAGCCGACTTTAAACTCTTTGACCACACACCTGCGTTAAGTGTCCGGTTTACAATCAGCTTTCTAACCTGAGATTTAAAAATGCCTCTGAGAATTCTAGCAAAGGAGGTGCCGCATTGTTATGTCGGATAAAAGACGAGATCATAATGCCGTGACAAGTCCTTGAATCGCAAAGTTATTCCATCCAAAGTTGAAGTTAAACTCACACTGTTGACCTCCAGAAGTAGTTTTTCTTCTTCTTCTTCTAGAAGTTTTTTTTTCCACCTTTGTAAATTTGAGTTTCTTTGTAAGATCCCACAATGAAAGTGCAATTCAAGGGGCGATGTGTAAGATATGGCCAGAATATTAGTTTTAAAAACATTATCAACTGTTTTGACATTATGTCAAGGACGTCTACGTGCTGTGCTGCATAAATGCCTACAGAAGTTAGCATGCTAACAGGCTAACCCCAATCCATCGTGTCTCGTGACAACACTTTGTAACGCAAGAGGTGAAAGTTTGAGCTGGTAGATGTATGCAAGCGGCACGGTTGCTACTTAGTCTAAAAAGTAAAGAAATTAAATATTTTTATACCTGTTTTCCTCACTAAACAAACAAAAATACACCCTTTGAATCCAGTTTCTCTCTTTCCTGCTTGATCACTCTCTAAATAAATTAACCAAATAAAACTTACCAACACACTCTCGGTTTGTCTTCCGACAATCACCTCTGTGTTGGTTGAAATAAACCCTCAATTCACAGAGTAAATGCCTTTTCACACCAAGCACAGCAGAAAAATCGAATGCGTATTGGCGCACTGGTGGTAAACTGCTCTCGTTTACTTAATGTGAAATTATTCCGTCTCTACGCATCGTTTTCTGACTGCTAATGCCCAACTCTTTCTTGGTTCTTTGCTGCTCCGTATGTTTTCTGCCTCCGGTTGCGATGTCTTCTTGTCCTGTAAATCGCCTCCTTACTTTATCCCCTGTCTGTGTTCACTTCGTCGTGGTGAGCCCTGCAGTGTCATCCAAGGTTGCGTTGCGGGCCGACTCCGGTCATCTTGCAGCTCCACAGCTAACTGAAGCGCTCGCTAACAGCAGGTGCCTGGTTTCCTGCGTGCATGTTAATGTAATAATGTTCTGAAACATCTAAAACACCTCAGTGAAAACAACATACAGGGACATTTGAAGTTAACGAGTTAAGTTATAGTGAATTGCGGAGAGGAACATGGTTTAGATATTGTAGATCAGAGGATTTCAATCTAATGAATTAAAAGAGCTGTGTGTGCGTATGTGTGTGTGTGTATCGACCAATCACAAGTACACCTTGAAGACACGGCAGATAAGGCAGCAGATAGTCTCACCTTGAGACACACACTGTATCTAAACATAATAACGGCACGCAGACACATTCACACCTCCTGCTACATTCCTCTTTGACCTGAAGCTTTTTTTCACGAGCGTTTCTTCTTCTTCTTTTCACTTTTTTTTTTTCCTCTTTTCGTTTTGTGGTAGTAACCTCAGCGTGACAAAAAGGCTGTTACTTTGCGGCTGGTGCGCTGAATAGATTAATTAGAAAAACACAAAGAGAGCTCAACCTCTGGCTCCTCTCCAGTTTCTCGTCGATGAAAGAAGAGCGGGTGAGCGTTTCGTCGGCTGCAGGTACCGGAGGCACTTACCTCGCTGAGCCTGGTGCTGAGACAAAGCACGGAAAAGACTTAGACGCTGGCACAACGGGATTAATGACAGTACGACACAGTTTAACTGTGCAGGCATTTAAATGTTGCGCTAAGAATCATAATAGTGAGCTTGTGAATGGATTAACATGAGTATTAAAGGTATAATTCTGTGAGAACACCTTGTTGTTTTTAGTTTCTTTTTCCTCGCAGCAGAGAGAGTTCAGGGCGAGAGGCCTTCAAACGTCTTGAGTTGCTGCAGCAGCGTTTGTCTGGCAGGTTAGAGAAAAAAAAGCTGAAAGTAGTTCAACTTTTGAGGAGATGAAGAAAAAGAAAAACAAATCTGACCCTCTGATTTTTCTTTACCTGTTCGGGAGTGCAGCTAAAACACTTTAAGCCTGCGTTCAGCTCATTATTTGTTTTTATTTGATGCAATAATCATCATGTCTCTGTGTCCTCATCTTCTCAAAGCCGTGTGTGTGTGTGTGTGTGTGTGTGTGTGTGTGCAGTGCTTATGTGAGCTATTAGCCGCTAAGTGTTGTTCAGCGTCTGGCAGCGCGCCCGGTCTGCTCCCTCTGGAGAAGGGAGGCGCGTCTTAAGACCGAGAGGAGGAGCGGCGCTCTGTCAATGTTTGGTTTCTGCCGAGTGTGTGTGTGCAGTCGGGAGGTTTGAGGAGCAGAGACGGCAGCTTCGTCTCGTCTGGCGCGCATCCTTTTTTTTCTTGACTCCCCACAGATTAGTATAATTGCTGCTAATCGGACGATGTTTCCATTCATCGCGGCGTGCGGGCTTTAAAGGAGAAGTTCTTGTTATAAATTGTGAAAAGAAACCATAAAGTTATCGGACGCCAGGAGATCTATGAGTTGAGCTTGCACGTCCACTTCAGACAGACGGCGAGCTAACGATTTTAGCTTAGCAGCTTCATTGATTATTGTGGCTTAAAATTATGTAAAATGTTGATATTGTGATATATGGGTCATTTCATTTCCCAGGTGGTAGCACACATTCACTGTTGTAGCAGCTGGTTAGCTCGTCACAGCTTCTTCTTCTTCTTTTTCTTCTACATTTTACTTTTTTAGCTCTTCACAAAAGAAAACAACAGAAGGAAAACACATAAATGGACATATCAGCTGACGTATCACACCTCAGTGCCATGGCGGGTAGCAGCAAGCGTTCTGTTGCATATCGACACATATCGGCCAAGATTTTACAATATTATATGTGTATTATTAACATGATGTCATATGTCATTGATGTATCGTGACAGCTCTGTTTCACAGACAATGTATTTGCCTCGGTTTCCCGTTAAAGGTTCAGCGTTGATCTCATACCTGCAAACATTTATTACATTTATACTCCCTGCTTGTAACCTTTTTCTCCCGCTGCGCTCCTGATTGGTAATCTCTCCCGTCGGTTATTTCAAAAGTGACACAAATCGACTCCTCCGCCGCTGAGAGGAATTTCTCTCTACTTCCTCACTTCCTGTCTCGGCTGCATCGGTTCATCCTTCGTCCTCTTCCTCTTCTTCTTCTCTCTGACGATGTTGGAAGTCGGTGTGATCTCCGCGCCGCTACCAGGCTGCTGTTATCTCAGAGTGCTCATCTTCAGGGCACTTTGCATCTAATGGTCAAGAACAGGTAAACACATCTCCAGGTACGTCCGTCCACACAGCACAGCAACCTTCAGCCAACAATGACCGACGTAATGAAGAGTACACTCTATAGGTGCGCGTGTCTTTCTCCCTCCCGTCTCCTATATATATAAATATATATAAAAAAAGAGAAAACATCTCGCAACACACACACGAATGCTCGCTCACTGATGTGTGTGCAGTACAGTGTGCACACGGATCCACACCGGCGGTACAGGAGAGGAGAGGAGTGACCTTGGTCCAGCCTGGGGGGCTTCGGCAGATGGAGAGAGGGGCAGAGGGCTCTGGCACGATAGTCTGCATCACACACACACACACACACACACACACACACACGTACGGACGAACGCTCAAGCTGGTGGGGTGACATTGTGTGCGTCTGCTCCGACACAATAGGAAAAATCCGGACAGGAACGTCGCGATTTTGGGGGAAGTTACACCTACGTTAATAAGTGATATTATTATTATTGGAAGTACAGAAGTTTGAACACACACACACACACGGGTGTTTTGCACATCTCGCCTCTTTTGTCGCGCTCACCTGCGAGAGAATCTGTCGCCCCCCCTTCCTCGTTTATCTCCTCCAACAGATGCACATCAGAGAGGAAATAAAAGCGGCCGTTTGAAATCGTTCTGGTGACAGAAGAATTCATAAAAGGCCATTTGGTCTCGCGCTAATTTGCCGTGTTTATGTGGGACAATTTCTTAGGAGCCCGCCGCGAACGAGGAGGGGGGGGGGGGAAATGTGCGGCTGCATATGTCCCTCCAGATTGAGGCACCCCCCTCCCCTCCAAAAAAAAAAAGAAAAACAGCAGCTAACGAGACGAGGAGGGGAGGCAGCGCGGGGGAGGAGCGAGGGGGGGAGGGAACATTTGCGAGGCTACGACTCTTTGGAAGGGAAGTGCTGCCTGCCCACCTGTCTGCGAGGCCGCCAGCTGCACCGCACACACGAGGACGTCGACGCATAAACAGGCCGAGGAGAGCGCAGGAAGGCAGATGTAACACGCAGCAGCCGCTGATCGCAGGTTCGGAAGTTTCTGTGATGAGTTTGATACACAACATACGACACGTACCGCGATATAGAAGCTTTAACGCCAATTTAAAGAATATATAGTTCTCATTTCTGTGTTTTTTGGAGATGTGCTTTTGTGGCTCTCGTCCTGTTTTCCTCTGCTCCGTTTCATTCTCGCGTCGGCTGTAAGAGAGGTTCGTGGTGTCCGTGCGGCAGAAGCAATAACTCGGATCTGTGTCACTTTTTGATGTTGAAGAGTCAAAGAAATTACGATATCGATGTCAGGGGTCGATCACCGTGTTGCCAGTTTCTGGGAGGACGGGCGGGGTGGCGTTCTGGGAACCCAGCTTCTAAAAGTTTTTGTTTTCGGTCCCTAAACGTCGTTGTCGTGGCGAGATGCTACAAAACGTTTGGTCATTAGCCTCCACATCCTCAAATTAACGCTCCAAGTGCCTCATTTTTGGCTGTTTGAACCCAATTTTCTTGTGAAAACCCAGTTGGCTGTGTAAATCCAAGAGGCAGGGATTGAGGTTTTACTTGAAGATGGGTTATCACGTCACGGATGTTGATTATTCTGGCTTTTCTGGTTATCGCCCGTTGTTTATTTTGAACCTGTGGCCACTTCTTCTCAGTTCTTCCATCTTCAACCCTTCCCACGATTCCTCCTCTTCCTCTGGACCTCCACTGTAATGACTCTCAAGCCCGCTGGAAGCACTCAGATTCAAAACCACGTCCTTTCATATCCATAAACATATGTACATATTAGCGTCGTCCTTGCCCTTTTGTGCCTCTGAGTGGCTTTTTTCTGTTTTCTTAAGTAGCGCGTTCAATTCTGCGCGCAATGCTAAAAGGCCTAAACTGGCCTGACGAGAGACCTCGGGATGCTACGCCAACCTTCATTATCATACGAAGATATACGCACGTGCTTCTTTTGTTGTAATAAAGGGGTCTAATTAGTGCCGCAGCCTTCAAAATAAAAGCGGGAGGAAGGAGAAAGGAAGTCCTGCATGAAGACGAGACTTGAAAAGAGCGGGGTTGTACATATGGGTCATTATGGAGCCACTTATCTCATTACGACACAATGGAAGACCTACATAAACACATACACACACATTAATACACCCCCCAACATACACACACACACACACACACGCACACAAATACATGAACACACACACACTGGCACGCTGAGTTCAGCCGGCTCTGGATCTGTGCAGAGATGTCTTCCAGATGAATAGGTGGTAATGAGCGTGTAGTGGAACTGATTCTCTCCCCATCATCCCCCCCTCCTTTCCTCCTCCTCCTCCTCCACCTCCTCCTCCTCCTCCTCCTCCTCCCTCCTTTTCTCAGGGGCTCAGGTGTGCAACACATGGCATCCCTCCCTCGCTTTTCCGCCTTGTTTTCTCGCTGACTCCGGCTCTCTCCCGAAAAAAAAGCCTGTGTCCTTCTTTCTCCCGTCTGCAACTTTTTTTCACGAGAAAACTTTTTTCCCACGAGCAGACTTGGCAGTTTGCATCGCGGCGAGCACGCACCTGCACGCCAGCGACCCGCCGCCGGGCCACGCGGCCCGCTCGTGGTCGCATGAAAGGGAGCGCCGACCCCGGTGAAAGAGACAAAATCGGCCTCGCGGTCCTGTTTCCTTTTATGTGCCTCGGCATTCACACAAGACCCCGGGAATAATGACGAGACATAAATAATGACATCCTCGACAATGACAGCAGCTAAAGGAGCATTCAGAGATCGACTGGAGAGAACAGGTCAGCAGACTGGGGCGCCATTACGTGCCTTTTTTCTTTTTCTTTGCCGGTGAAAGGTGTGTCAATAAGAAAAAGAAGTTGAACAATGTGTGCTTTTTTTTGCACCGCCACGCAATTTCCCCCTCCAATTTTACATTTCTTTTCCGTTTGGATCCATACGCCGCCTCCTTTTCTTTTTTATTTGGCGTCACGCGCACACATGCCGGCTCGTCCGGGGCAGGTCCTCGGGGACGGAGCCACTTGAAGGAGCGACTGCCTAATGAGGGAGAAAATCTGTTTTACCGTGGGACAGGAGGCGCAGGAGCAATCAAAACAGACTGTATTTACATTACACATGCACTAATTAAAGATGTAATTGACATCAACAAGGAAACCTCAGCGCGCCCCATTTAATCATTAGACGTTTATTTTCTACTCTGCTGCCTCGTCAATGCCGCTCAGATGGGAAAGAAATCCCCTCGGTCGGAGCTGGAAGAGGAATGGCGGTGAAAATCATCTGTTAGTGAGGAGATTCAGTTATTAATAATTTGTTAAAATCATGAACGCGAGTATTCTTCTAAGTCAGGACAAACTGAGGCACTAAGGAGATGTCCGACATGAACAAAATCCATCGAAACGCTCTCTGTCAAATCCGTGGAATAACAAGTTTTCCAGATTCCCAAGTAAAAGAAAGAGAAGTGTGTCGTCGCCTCCAGTGATGTCACTAAGTGGCCGTGCTGCATTATGGGTAACGAAGGCACCAGGTGTTGGAAAGCAGTCCACTCGTCTATCGGCAGTCAAACTCGATGCAGCAGAACCAGAAATATCAGCCGTTTTATTCCATGTACTCTTCACGCTTTCTCAAGAAAACCCGGCGCCTACGTTACCCACAATGCAACTCAACCACTGGGTGACATGACCAAAGATATGTTATAGAATTAAAGGTGTATCGTCTTCTGATATCAGGAGCATATATCCATTTAAAAGATGTCTACTAAACCGATTACGGCTGCAAATGCTTATTATCTTCATTATTGATTAATCTGCAGATGACTCGATTTGTGTATCAATTCATCCTTTTTATTGATTAGTCTGTGAAACAAACAGTCCAAAAACCAAAAGACTCTTCACTCACTGTCACAAATGATGGAAAAAAACATCAAAAAGTTACATTTAACCAGCAAATGTTTGACAGTTCTCGCTTGAAGAAATGACTGAAACAGTGAATTGGTAATTATTGTAGCTACAAAACCAATTCAAGCATCTCAAACCACATTGCAGCGAGCGAAAACCCGCCTTTGATCTAAAGTAAGAACCGATGTTCTGTCTTGTAGAGGTGTGTGACTGCAGCACAACTCAAACCGCACGACAAAATACGAGTTTAAGTTTGTTTGTCAGGTGAATAAAAACCTTTTTTAAACTGCGACATTGACGTTTACACACGCATGGACACAAAAACCTTGTACAGGTGAATCTGCTTTTTCCCTCCAATTATAACGTCTGCAGCGCCGTCTGTAGTCACGAGAGCACACACACACACACACACTCACACACACACACACACACTCACTCGCAGGTGTAGCTATCCAGGGATTACGCGGCGAGTGTGTTCTCCGATAAAGAATCTGTGTTTGAGTTTGGGATCTGTGTCGGATTCGCTGTGTGATCAGCACAACTGGCCTCTGGGAGAAAAAAAAAAAAGAAAACCAGCAGGGAGGGAGGGAGGGAGGAGACGGAGCATGATGGACGATCCGCAGACGTTAATTTATATATTTTTATTTGTTATTCAAAGTGATGGAAATAAAGAGAAAGCAACTTGTTTTCAGGATCGAATCGAAACGTAAAAAGTAGGACGGAGGGGAAAAAAAGAGTGATTTGGTAATAACAGGATAACAGGAGTGTGTGTGTGTGTGTGTGTGTGTGTGTGTGTGTGTGTGTGGTGTTGAGGGGGGGCTGATGATAAAGGAGGAGGAGGAGGAGGAGGAGGAGGTGGTGGCTGTGTTTGGGTTTGGGATCAGAGTGGAGACCGATGTGTGAACAGCACTCTATAAAGCACACAGATTATCAGGTCAACACACACACAGACATACTTACTGAACTGAACAAAAGAGGAGCCACTGAAGTCGGCACACACACACACACACACACACCTACACACACACCTACACACACACACACAGGAAGAGATGCCATCTGATTAGCGCTCTCAGGCAGGACAAATTAAATACACTCCAGGAGCGCCTCGGGAGAGAAGTGAGTAACAAACAACATTTAGAGTCACCAAATTAAAAACAAAAAAAATCTAAATATTCCTCCAATTCAGGAGGGAAAAAACACATCAATATTTCTTCACTTTCCACCTCGAAACCCTAAAAAGCAAAAAGAGTCTCAAAGTCTGAAGTTGTCGAGGATGTTTGAAGACGAGAAATCCACATGATTAAGGCGATTTTGATTCAAATTCATCCACGTTTTGCTCTGTAAAAAACAAAAAAACAGACTGATGCTGGATGAAGATGCAGGAGGAGGAGGAGTGACTGAGCATGTCCCCACCTACTGGTCAAACACGGCGACTGCAGCCTGCACAGATCGATTCAACAGGCGCTGATGTGAAGGAAAAGAGGACAAATACCAACGCAGACGGCTCGAGTGATGAAGATCCTGGAGTGAAACGCTGCAGACGAGCAGCGAATCATGCCAGAAACACCTTAATTTAAATTAATCTGTCATCTGTGTACAAATGAGTGAACACTGGTGTAAGACGCTGCGGTGAAAATGCTTAAATTCAGCTTCTAGATTTAAATACAGATCAATCATAATGATGCAGTCTATGAATTGATCACTGCTAATATGTGTTTTAATAACTGAAGCATCAAATATTGAAGGCAACATGTTTATTTTCTTGTTTTCAGAATGGATTTGTCTGAAATCTTAATGAAGAAATTGTGTGTTTTGAGTGCAGAGGAACGCATTCAAAACCCCATTTGAAAAACAGGCAATTTAGTGAACGCACAGCTGGAGGTGATTCCCAGAGGCACATTTAAACACATTTACTGTTATTTAAGTAGATTGTTTAAATCAGAATAAAGTTTACTTAATACTAGAGATGACTTTTTACTTATCGAGTCAAGTAAAACAGTCGTCTGTCTGTTTTCCCCGTTTGTTATTTCATTAAGAGTTGCAGCGATTCCCTAGTCGCATATTAATCATCAGCTACCAAAGTAAACTCACCTCAGTATGTATGTTTTGTTTTAAAACTGCAAATATACATTAAGTTAAATTTAATCTTTATTACAGACTCCTGACATATCATAGAATACATCAGTGTATTTAACTCTGTAGCTCTTTTAACAGGAACACTACTACTAGGACTTCAAAATAAAAGATCTGCATCCATGATAAGGTTCACTTCAGTTCTGCCAATCATGCGAGCAGTAAAACAGGCTGTGATCATCAATATATATAATGCTGGTTTGTCCACAAACAATGAATTATATTCAAAACAACTGATGTTTGTGTGTGTGTGTGTGTGTGTGTGTGTTAATTAAAACGTCGAGGGGAAGTTGAGAAAATAAAAATTTGGCGACTAGAGAAAAACAAAAAGCTGTGTCGGGGTGCTTCCCACGACAAAAAGAGGAAAAAAAAATAAAAATGTCGCTGCTGGTTTTTAGATTTCAAAATAAAAACTCATTACCTGCACGTGTGTGTGTGTGTGTGTGTGTGTGTCATGGAGACAGATGGATGTGCTGCTGGCACCGAATCAGAGAGAACATCAACAAAGAGATCTGAACACATGCACACTCCCACACACTGACACACACACACACACACACACACTCACACACACTCACACACACACACACCGACACACACACACACACACACACACACACAGAGCTCCATTGTGCTTACCTGTGCTGCTGCCCAGTTAGGTATTTATATGCTAAACCCTTTTAGAGCCGAGGTGTGTGTGTTTACACGTGTGTGTTTTGTGTGATTGTGTGTGTGTGTGGCTACCTGAGGCACTCTCGTTTTTTTCGTCATCCGCCATCATGTCAAACCTGCCGCTCTGTGATGACAGGTAGCTGCAGAGAGACTCCCCTCTGCGAAACACTGTGTGTGTGTGTGTGTGTGTGTGTGTGTGCATTCAAAATAAAAAAAATCACCCAACAATCGCAAACAGGTTTTTCCTGTTGCCGCGGCGGAGGACAGAAGCAACAGCTGCAATTAGCCCTTTGTGGCTAAAACCAGCCTGATTAGACGTCTCGTTAGGCGTCGTTAAGGCTTTTACTAACGGGCCGCATAGATAATGAGCCTGCCCACCAAACAACCAAGATACTAATCATAGGATAAAACGCCTACGCACTTAATTGGAGGCACAGAGGAGGAGAGAGGAGACACTTTCACCGAGAGAGAGAGAGAGAGAGGACGAGTGGAGCCGACACACTTTTACTTCAGCGTATCGTACGAATGAATCGTCGTGAATGTTTCCAACGATGTTTTAAATGTTCCTCAAGAGGCAGGAAGTTTCATTTTGTCACCTGTGGCCACACGTTCCTGGACGGAGGAGGGAAGAACGTGACGTAACGTAAATAAAACTTTACATCATTTCAGCCTGAGTCGTGTGATTGAGAAAGAGCTGCGTTTGACAGTTAAAAACAACAACTCCCATGATGCCACGCTCCTGCTGTCTTCCTCAGCACTGTCTCCACTCTTTTAATTATTCCCAAATCCTCAAATCAGCAGCGACGACAGCCCGCAGGACTGTTTGTTGTCTCCCCTCGACTAATACACTGTAATCTCCAGTTAACACGGAGGTCGCCGACGCGGGGTCAAACTCCCCCCCTACCGCCGAGCGCCGACGCCCAGGGGCCACTCTGGGATTTTCTCACAGCTAATCACATCGCCGGGGTCAAGATTCAGCGTTTCGCAATCCTCGCTGCACTCCGCTCGCCAGAAAACAGCAGGTTTTCAAACGTACATTAACGCGGTCGTTCAGAGAGACGAGCTGATCTCGGGGCAGCGGCAGCATATGGACTAATGCAAATCGGGCGTAATAGTTGCAGTGAGTGTTAATGCGACACGTGCTCTCACCTCCGTCACCCTCACCTCCTGCTATTATTACACACACACTTACACTGGAGTGATGCGTGAGCACAGTCACACACACACACACACACACACTCGTCCCCCCGCACACAAAAGGCATTAGCATATTTTTTCTGATTAAAAACAATGTGGACCTGTAAGCACAGGACAGACATATGCAAATGACTGCACGGCAATTTACCCAAACAAAGCTGCCACGACTGTCATGTGAAGTAAAAGGAAACGAGGAGGCGACGCGGCTAACGGACGCGTTAAGCAAAGGTTCACCACGCGCGTGTGTGTGTGTGTGTGTGTGTGTGTCGGACCTGAACCTCAACATGCCCACTCATACAGTAAATATGTTTTTCTGTATGTGAACATGTTTGTTTCAGTGGATGTGTAGGTGGGAGAACATGATTTTATCTGAGCTCATATTGATTACAGCTGCATGTAGACAAATCATCCTTTCAAATTAAACTATCTACAGGACTTCCAGAATAAAATGACTGTTTAGTTTGACAGTCGGCTCCAGCTTTGTCATTGGTATCAGGTAGTATCTGTGTTTCGTCATTGATCATAAGTCTTGGTTTGTGGAACAACATGTGACAATGGCAATGACTTCTACAGCATGCTGTACTGCCCTAATGTTAGCATGCTAGCACTAGCAATGTTTACGTTAGCTATGCAACCAGTTATGGCTAGCTATGTTAATGTTAGCTGGCTTTGGTTAGCAAAGTCAGTGTTAGCCAGCTAGGGTTAGCAATTTTAACGTTAGCTGGCTAGGGTTAGCAGCATTAACATTAGAGGGCTGGGGTTTCCAACGTTAACGCTAGCGGGCCAGGGTTAGCATCGTTAACATTAGCTGGCTAGGGTTAGCATCGTTAACATTAGCTGGCGAAGGTTACCAAAGTTAACGTAAGCGAATTAGTGTTACCAATGCTAACGGTAGCGGGCTAGGGTTACCAATGCTAACGGTAGCTGGCTAGGGTTAGCATGTTGATGTTAGATAGCTAGGCTTTGCTACGTTAGCTTGTGCACAAACTGGCAACCACTTGAGGGGGCGGATGAGTCAAAAAACAGCGGCATTGTGATGTGAATGCAACTGGAAGGAGGAGATGGAATATCACATCAAATGTCTGAATGTTTTAAATTAAACTTAAACCACCGACTATTCTGTTAATTGAATAATTGCTTTTAAAGCAAAAATGTTCTTGGGTTTTGGACTGCTTGTTGGTTTAGAGAAGCAGTTTGAGGGGCGTTTTTTAAATTTGTTTGACATTTTATTGACAATTAATCGCGAAAATAATCAACAAAAAATGATCATTAATTAAAACTGCAAGCAGTGATGACCTGGCCATCGCAAAATCAGCAAAAATGACCCAAAAATTAAAAGAAATGGCCGATTTCCTGTTGGGTTTATGTCATGACAAGAGGCTGTTTTGTAGGTTTCTAAGTGTGATAGTGCAATTTTGCGTTTTTGGGAGCACTAGCGAGACATTTTGGCAAAGTTTGAAAAAAAAAGCAATTTCCTGAAAGTGTACACTCATATATGTAGAAATATATATTGGAAACAAATCATTTTGTTGTCAGAATCAAAAATGAATCAATAGGGATGGGTGACATGAGAAATACGGGTTCATGAAAAGTCCACGTTTATACCGGCACCTGGAAACAATACAGCGCTGCCAGAGAATACCACGCAGATATAATATACGTATCGTCAGTTAAGAGGACGTGGCGGCGTGATGGAGGCGAGAGGAGGTGGAGAGATGGACGTAGAAGGACTGATGGAGCGACTACAGTTAACTTGGCAGGAAAGGTGAGAACGCCGGGAAAAGGCTAAACATGAAAAACAGGGAGCTAGAAGGTCAGCCAGCAGCTCAAATGGAAGACATTTACAGCTCTAACAAGACCGTATGCACACACACACACACACACACACACACACACCGGACACACACATACACCGGACACACACACACACACACACACATACAAATATAAATACATCTGAGCCAATGTCTTTGCCGGAATAATTGCACGAGCGAGCACATCTGGTGCACTTTGAGATTGAGTTCTGGCTCGATGCAGCGATGGTAATGACATTGTGTGCGTGTGTGTGTGTGTGTGTGTGCGTGTGTGTGTGTCCACTCCAAATGCCACTGCGGTGCTTCACAGGGTTCAGCTCCTCTCATTGTCACTCACAGGAGAAAAAGACCTCATGATGATAAAAAAAAAATGAATAAATAAAAACAGCTCTTCATCTGATCTGGGAACAGTCGCGTTTGTGACATCGATTCGCTGCGTTGTGATTATTTTAAAGACCGTCCTAAAAAACCTTGAAGCAGCGCGGATCCGTCACTGTTCTGTGCAGGATTCAGGATTTTCTGTTTTTAGCATTATAACCAAACCAACAACCTGCAGAGTGCAGAGAGATTCTCTTAAAGGTTCCTGCAGCGCCCCTCTTCAATCTCTCCTTGACTCTTCAACCCTTATTACTGCATTTATTTTTTTTACTGAATTTTATAAACCTGCCTACTCGTTTCTGTTTAAATCCACCTGAATCTGACTTTAGGTTGGCGAAAACAGATGTGTAATAATCAAAATTACAGTCAAAGCTGTGAACCTTGTGCCACTTTTGTGATTTGATGCCTTTAGAAAACAAATCCTGATAATAGTTTTTACTATTTTAACCATTAAAGGGGCACTTTGTGCTTTGGAGAAGGAATTCAGAAACTCAGAAAGATATCACAAACGATATTGATGAGATAATAACAGTACAGACTCAGAAATATTCAGTCTTCCTCAGCAGGGGGGAGATGAAAATAATCCATACAATGAGCGACTTGGAAGGTCGAAGGTTGTGGTTGGAAGGATTTTGTTTTGTTAAAGGTCCAGTGTGTAGGATTCAGTGGTAAACGCTCTCTCTGCAGCCAGTGTTTGTTTGTTTGTCCTCTCTGGGCTACCGTAGAAACATGGCGGTTGTGTGGAAGTTGAACTTTTCCCTCTTTCTCATTCTCAGGTTCAGTTTAAGGTGATTATACGCGACACGTTATTCAACTGCTACCAAAAGCTCCTCCTTAATTCTGCGTACGGGACCTTTAACCTGCTGTTCTCAAGTTCACGAATTAACAGTTAAAACATCAAACTAAAATAAACGTTCTTCTTCCTCTCATGAAGTTTAAAAGGAAACTTGTTAGTGATTTTGTTTGGCATCTCCAGAGGCTGTTGCGCGTCTTAAACTCGACCCGGGACGAAGATCCGGATCGCGCCTCAGTCGATTAGCGTCGACGCTAAACGCTGCTGGTGTGATTGTCGGCGCGCTGGCTGCGAAAGGCGCCTGGCTCGTCTGGAAAAAAAGGCCTGCGAGGCGTCTTAAAGCGCAGTCATTAGGCGCCCGCTCCTGTAGGTGTTCTTGCAAGAAATCTTGTCAGGCAGATACCTGCTGTCTAATTAGGCAGGCGGCGCACACACTTGCTCAAGGGGAAGAAGCGAGTCATCGGATGTGCAGCGTAGTGAGCGGGTCCACTGCTCGCTGTGTGTGAAGGAGTGTGTGTGTGTGTGTGTGTGTGTGTGTGTGTGTGCTAATAATGACCTGAGGCTCAACCTGCTGTTGAGAACAGTAACTTGTGACTCAATGCCTTTGTTCACCCCGTAACATCTGGCTCTGACCGAAGGCTGTGAGCTGCCCGTGTGTGTGTGTTTGAAATGCATTCAAGCCGAATGGGCCATTGCTCAAAGAGTGTGTGTGTGTGTGTGTGTGTGTGTGTGTGCGTGTGTGTGTGTGTGTGTGGGGCCACTGAGGCGAGCGCAGCAAGGACTAAGGCGCGAGGAGCTGAACATCGTCGTGCAAACCTCTGAGGGGAAAGAGGCCTGGAAGCCCCTTCTGTCAGCTGGGCTCTACAGCGCTTCCCCTCGACTGCCTTCACACACACACACACACACAGAAACACACACACACACAGAGGCACACACACACACACACACACACACACAAGGTCCCTCCGGAGCACCAGATTAAGGTCTGAGTGAGTGTGAGCAAAACAATACCCCAGTGTGTGTTTGTGGAGCCGTGGCTAATTGTGTTCATTTGCTGCTCAAGTTGAGACGGCTAGGACACTAGAGGGGTGTGTGTGTGTGTGTGTGTGTGTGTGTGTGTGTGTGTGTGTGTGTGCGTGTGTGTGAGAGAGAGAGAGAGAAAACAAGGATGAGAACAAGAAAGAGTGATGAGCAGATGAGCGACTGCACAAGTGTGTGTGTGTTTGCAAGGGGACGGGAAGTGCAATGTGAGGCCATGCAGGTAATCCTCATTACGATGTGGAAGTGTTCATTTGTTAGGCTGCGAGTGTGTGTGTGTGTGTGTGTGTGTGTGTGTGTTGATATGCATGAGGCGAGGTGAGTATTTAAGAGAGCACTAATTTCTCTCCCCCTCGTACATCTGCACACATTACACACTAACATGCACTCGCTTAGGTTCTTGGAAACACACACACACACACGTTTATAAAAACACATGCTCGCCGGCGTTTTCTCGCACGGCTTCACGCCTCGTGCTTGCGTACCACTTAGAGACATTAAACCCCTGTTTGCCGTAATCTTTGAGCAACACACACTCGTGCCGACCGTCAGACGAGTTACTTCCTGCTGGACGACTGTTGACAAATTAAAAGCGATGATTTTCTTTTAACTGGTTGTTAAACTCCCGTAGAGACGAGAAGGGAACATCAGCACCATGGACAGATCCAAAGCACAGTTGCCAAGTCTGCATATTATAAGCGACTTTGGGCTTGTTTTTCTGTAAAGTCGCTTATTAATATTTGTAGTCGCGGGTTGCGGGTTTTTGAGCTTGTTGTTAAAGTGTTCCTCTTCCTATTGTATTGCATGTCATATAGTTTTGAAGTCCTGGGACTAAAGCAAAAAAGGATCATAACATATAAAAACAATAATAAATAAAACGATATTTCTGGATTCGCTTGTTTTGGGCTTGTTTTCACAGGCCCACTTGCTTGTTTCTCTCGAGATATCTGGCAACACTGATCCAAACTCTTGGTGTCACATCAACCCAATCGCCAGATTAAATGTGGGTTATCGACGTTTCTGCAAACCAGACATATGTTGAAACTTTTACGTTCTTTAGGCGTATTTTTCAATTTCAAGTTGCGACATTGCTGTGCTCGTGGTTCGGTTTAGGTTTAGGCGCAGGAAACACTTGGTTAGGGTTCGGGAAAGTGTTCAGCTTAGTGAAAGGAACGTAAACTTAACGTGGAACGAACTGGAAAAGCACAGGTAAACAAATCAACAGGGACACGGAGTAGTTAATTAATGAAAAAGACAAAGACAGGAAGTGTAAAGCAAAACATGACACATGAGGGTAAAACCTCCAAAATAAAACAGGAAATGAGTGAAATAAAAACTCCAAACCATCATGTTCTGCAGCCTCTTTAAACATATACACTGATGTCAGTCTTACAAATGTTGAAACGCAGTCCTGAACTGCGGTCGCTGGCTTTATTCTGGTGGCTGAACAAAGCTAACTTATTTAAATTTGCACTTGTGGATTCATGTTGGAAAAAAAGTCACTTGAGCTCTGGATATTTTACCCTCGTGTGTCATGTTTTGCTTTACACTTCCTGTCTTTGTCTTTTTCATTGGTTAACTGTTCCGTGTCCCTCCGTTTTAGTTACCAGGTCGTCATCATCTGTAGCAGTCTTCACTTTTCCTGCTTTTCCATTTTTTTCTACGCTAACTTTGTTTCTTTCACTACACTGAACACTTTTTCGAACACCGCTAAATGCCCGAAATGTAAATGTAAGCTCTACGAAGCATTTTAGCCAGTGGCGTGCACAGACTTTATGAAGGGCAGGGGCGAAAAGAAGGGCACTTAAGCGCACGTTTTGGCTCCCAAGAGGGCACTTAAGCGCGTATTTTGGTTCCCAGGAGGGCACTTTAGCGTGTTTTGGCTCCTAAGAGGGCACTTTAGCGCGCGTTTTGGCTCCTAAGAGGGCACTTTAGCGCGTGTTTTGGCTCCTAAGAGGGCACTTTAGCGCGTGTTTTGGCGCCCAAGAGGGCACTTTAGCGCGTGTTTTGGCTCCCAGGAGTGCACTTTAGCGTGTTTTGGCTCCTAAGAGGGCACTTTAGCACGCGTTTTGGCTCCCAAGAGGGCACTTTAGCTCGCGTTTTGGCTCCCAAGAGGGCACTTAAGCGCGCGTTTTGGCTCCTAAGAGGGCACTTTAGCACGCGTTTTGGCTCCCAAGAGGGCACTTTAGCCCGCGTTTTGGCTCCCAAGAGGGCACTTAAGCGCGCGTTTTGGCTCCCAGGAGGGCACTTAAGCTCGCGTTTTGGCTCCCAAGAGGGCACTTTAGCTCGCGTTTTGGCTCCCAAGAGGGCACTTAAGCTCGCGTTTTGGCTCCCAAGAGGGCACTTTAGCTCGCGTTTTGGCTCCCAAGAGGGCACTTTAGCTCGCGTTTTGGCTCCCAAGAGGACACTTTAGCGCACGTTTTCCAACAATTGGGCCACAAGGAGGAGCGACTGCCCCCCCCTTGTGCACATCACTGATTTTAGCGTCTTGCGTGACATTGTCTTGGTTTTGCACCGACAACATCTTGACTCCAGGGGTCAAGAAAACCTTTTTGAGACCAAGAGAAACCTAAAAAATAATGATGATGAATAATGAAATTGTGTGTAGAGGAAGATGTGTCATCGACGTTCGTTAACCTACTTGTGTCCCAAATGGGAGTCTTCAAAAATAAGATTTATGACCCTTCTTAACACCTTAAACGTCCCTCGACTCAAACTTTTCTTGCTCTTTGTTCTAGCGCAGTATACAGGTGAAACTGAGGAGGTAAACACAGCATCAAACTACGAACCGTTCGGCCAATGACCATCATGTCTGGACGTGAGCGTGACATTTCTCCAGAGGAACAGCGTCTGCACATAATTTAACATTTTGCGGCCCGAGCTCTTAAAATACCTCGTTGATATTCTGGGTTCAGTTTTGAACAAAGACACTTTTGTTCGTGCGGGTCAAGTTTTAAAAATTCTGGCCTGACTCGGCGGCATTGACCCAAAAAAAAACACACAACGGTTTCACCTTTTTTGTCCACGAGCGACCGTTAAGTAGCTGTTTGTCTTTAAAAACAGAACAATGGCGGGCCGATTGTTGGTGCAGTGGTCCCAGTGAGACAACAAATGAAACAGAGGCGAATCAATGGCAAATAATGTCATCTTAGAAGGTCATACCTGGACCTTTCGGCTTTGTCAATACGAGCACGCACACACGCACGTGCGCGCGGACTGTAATTACAAAAAAAACATAGTCAAATGCGCGCGAGCCCCTCTGACATCTTTATAACATTTCTAATGATAAAACGACACACACAAATCATAAACTTGCACACACTTGCACTTTGTCTCTCTGTGCCTCCCCTCACATGTGAGCTCTGCAGGCTACTAAGCGGTATGAAACCTCCCTGCCTGGCCACGCTGGGCTTTTCCCCGACGCTAAGTGTCCCTCTCTCCTCCCTGCCCGGGGCGAGCGAAGGAGAAAATAAACAACTAAAGAGACAAACAGCGAGAGCCACTTAGAGCCACTTAAAGCCAAGGCTCCTTCCCACAGCGAAGCACTTCCCTAGGGCTACCGATGTCTGCCCGCCACGCTGGGAGACGGAGGGGTGGAGAGGCGGCGAGAGAGAAAGGCAGAGAGGGAGAGAGACGGAAGGAAGGAGAAGAGGAAGGAAGGAAGCGAGAAGAAAACAAGAAGTTTGAGTGCGACGCTGGGGAGGAAATAGACGACGGGGATAGGAGAGAATCCGTCACTTTTTGTTCTCCGAACAATGAGTGTGAACACGGAGCCTCCCGAGGAGAGTCAGCCCTTATGAGCAGTGGCAGTTACCTGCAGAGAGGAGACATCGATCTGAACGCCGCCTCGCTGATGAGTTAAGACACACAGTCTCTCCCCGCTGTGGGCAGATGGCACACATGATGCGCCAGAACTTCCAGTCGCACAGTCGATCTTGGAGAATCTGAGTTTAAAAAAACAACGACACACGAGTAGATTCTCCAGCTTTTGGCTTTTTTAGATAAATAATATCCGCGGATGAAACAGGACAGTCTGGTTCATAGACACATTTCGTTACGTGCTACAAATAGGCGTCGTTGGTCATATTGTCATCGCACATGGTCAAAATGGAGGTCAGGAGGCGATGCACGATCTCGCCAGGCTTTAAATTGTGCCCTCGTGCAACCCAATCACCAGAGAAAATGTTGGCCAAGTAGGAACGTTTCACTTTCCTTACGCTGCAACTTTACGTTTGCATAGGTTAAATCTTCCGTTGAGGCTCAGGAAACACTTGGTTGGGGTGAAAATACCTGATTTCGGACGCCACGATCCTGGACAGAGATGGTCACTGGAAGGCGGACGTCTGGCGAGGGAAGCGACTGCTCGTTTGACGACAGCGATGGCAGCTCCTGAGGAGATTTACCTCGCTGTTATAAGAAACCTGGAGGATTTCTTCATTCAAAGAAGAGCAAAGATCGACACCGAAGGAGAAAGACGTTTTCCATCTTGGAGCTCGAGTTCGTCATCTGTTGAGCGTGGACCCACTCGTGAAAGCTTTGCTCTGCAAGAGCTACTTTAAGTTTTTTTGACATGTCACTTTGGTTTTGAGGGTCCCTTTTAAAAGCACCTGACAGGTTTTTATGTGAAATCAAAAGTGCTTTTATTGAACTGAACTCACCTCCAGAGTTAGACATGTGCTTAAAACGAAGAATAAACTTCCTCGCCAGTCATTTAAGACATTTCCGTTCCCCCTCCGTCTCTAAACCCTACTTCTTCTCTTCTTGTTTTAAGCCTTTTCACTCCTCCCTGCACTCAGCCCTGGTCCCTCCACTCGTCCTCCCTCCATCCCTCCCTCCCTCTCCCCCCTTTCTGGTCCCCCTGACTGCGAACCCAAAGGTCACCTCTCCCCTGAGAGCCCTGTTTACCTGAACCGCTCCCCTCCTTTTGACATTCACCTACTTGGAGATGGAAGGAGAAAAAGAGGAAGAACAGATTTAGCTCCCCTTGGCTGGCGGGCCGGCTGCTCTTCAGAACCAGAAGACGAAATGTCACTTTTTCCTGCAGAAAGCTTTAATAATCAACAGAGTGTGACACGAGGGGGATCTTAAAAACCTGTCGAGCGCCGCCACATCTTTTATTCTTCTGGCTCAGAAGTGCAGAAATCCATCTCTTTACATCCTCCAACGTGTTTAATCTTGAGCTGAAGTCAAGTCAATATTATTTATACAGCACCAGAATCACAATCGCGCCGCCTGAATGGGCTTTACAGTCTGCACGCTGAACGACCTCCTCCATCCTTGAACCCTCGATTCAAGTACGGGAGAAAAAGCTCAAACGCAGCGAGTTCAAGTAAATTTTCTGACAGCAATGAAACATACATTTTCGAGTCCCTGTCAAGTGTCGCATTGATGGAAACTAGCTTTTATTTTTGCCTTCCGATATCCAGTGAGCACTCTGCGGATGTATGCAATCGAGTTACGCGTCGAGCCACCAGCTGTGACAAATACGACTAAAAAAGGACATTTTGAAACACAAAAACATTCCATTTTCTTTCCTTTTTCTGTCTTTTAGCGTCTTACGTTCTTGTGCATGTGAAAGGTTTCGAACATTAGAAAAAACACCGCCCCCGAAACGCCTCGTCAGTAGTCCCGCCTTTAATCCCGTGACATCACACTACATCACCATGTCACGCATTTTCAGGATTTATTCGCCCGTGTATTCGCGAAAGACGTGACGCTAACTGGGAGGTGAAAACACGCCAGTGCTGTCTGGAGACGTAGTGAGCGGCGGCTGGCTCAGGCGTGTGTGAGCTGACCAATCAGAGCGGACTAGGTGTCTGGGCTTTAAAGAGACAGGAGCTTAAACAGACTAATTTGTTATTTTCTGAGCATTAAAGCGAGTAAACCTTTTCTTGTAGCAGTCCAAAATAAAAGCACAAGCCATAAAATGAGCAGAAGACGTCTTCTTTAAAATCGTTGCTGGATTTGGTGGAAACACGGCTGACGTGCCACGTTTCCTTTCAGCTACATTCCGCTCAAACTGCTGACGACACAAAGGCAACAAAAGCATCTTCAACGGCACGACCTACACACATGTAGCTCCTTGAAAGCTCTCGGTGCTGAGGACTTGTAGGTTTTTTTTAAAGGCATGCCTCGAAGAAAAGAAAAAACAAGTGGCCACTTCAAAGCGGTCTGAAAGGATGCAGCAGAGAGTACAGTACGTACTGTACCTCCACCTGCGTTCCTCGATATTTAATTGACGGAATGACACTTTAAAGATCCAGCATGTCGAGCTTCTCTCTTTAAGAGGTGCTCGTTAGAAGAGGATGGTTTGTAAAAGTGTTTCTTTTCTTTGAATATACGCAGCTGAACGCCGAAGTTCACGCGAACAGATTTATCTATATGAAGCACCGTGACACTCTTTTCTAACCTCGCCGTGTGTGTGTGTGTGTGTGTGTGTTCCCCCCGCCGCCTCTTACGCGGCCGAACAGTGTGTGTTTATGTTGAGCGTTATGCATGCTGATGGCGACCCGGACCCCCACAGGGGCCTCCCACCCCTCCGGCCCTCCCCCCTCCCAGGGCGAGGGCAGCAGGACGGGGTCACACAGACAAATCTACCCCCCTGCTCCATGGAGGCCTGCCCAGGGCCATTAGTATCCATTACCAGGAGGCATGGACAACCACAGCCTGTGGCGCTTAATCCACATGCACACACACACACACACACACACACACGCATGAGCAGACTGGCAGGAAAGACAGAAGTCCACATAATGTATACAAGTGAGATTAAAGGGGCAGTACGTAGTTTTGGGAGAAGAGAAGATCTTTTTCAACAAACAAACTCTCAAATAAAGGACAAAACGGAAGATATAAGAAATGTGGGTCACTCAAATGTTCATAAATACACAAACACACACACACACACGTGCACAGGTATGTTAATAAAGTCCACATGCAGACGAGCACATGACAGTGAATCAGGCCTCCAGCAGCTCGCGACAGAGGTCCTTACTTCAAACAGACATTCTCCGAGGGGATGACCTTCTGGGAGTCTGTGGGGTGTGTGTGTGTGTGTGTGTGTGTGTGTGTGTGTGTGTGTGTTTCAGCCTCCTTCTGACAAGTCCGAGTCGCACACACGCACACACACGCACAGACGGTGCACACACACACACACCTTTTTCTACCAAAAACAGGTGCGGGCTAAATGGTTATGAATGGGCGCGCCGGACGATCCAAGTTTTTTATGGCGGGTAATGTCGTTTTGATAGAAACATCAGGAGCAGCAGGCCGACCCATCTGTCCCAGAGAGAGAGAGATAAAGACAAAGAGGAAAATGTGAACGAGGGATGAGGAGGTCGAGCGAGAAAGAGAGAGAGAGAGAGACGGATCAAATACAGGAAAAGAAGGAAGGAATAGAAAGAAAGAGCCCGAAGGAAGAAGATTGAGTCATCACGGCATCCTTGGTTGTTCTTGGCTCTTTCAACTAGTGTGTGTGTGTGTGTGTGTGTGTGTGT
Source organism: Sparus aurata (assembly GCF_900880675.1). NCBI lineage: Eukaryota > Metazoa > Chordata > Actinopteri > Spariformes > Sparidae > Sparus > Sparus aurata. The sequence goes on from NC_044210.1 coordinate 15,940,480, forward strand.
GAGAGAGAGAGAGAGTGTGTGTGTGTGTGTGAGAGAGAGAGAGAGAGTGTGTGTGTGTGTGTGTGAGAGAGAGAGTGTGTGTGTGTGTGTGTGTCTGGCATGTCAGCTGTGGCTGGCTAACAAGCTGCACCCTCAACAGCCAATTATCTAGAGCATGGCAACTGGCCCATACCTGCAAGGTGTGTGTGTTGAGTGTGTGTGTGTGTGTGTGTGATTCAGAGCGTGGCAGCTGTGTCATACCTGCGAGCGTCTTCGGGACGCTCTCCTCGTCTGCAGCGGAGCAGAAGAGGGGGATTGTGGGAGAAATGAAGGACAACGCTGATATCTTCCGCGGCGCGAGGAAGGACGGGCGGCGTGGACGCTTGTTCCGTTCCTCTCGCCTCCTTGGAGGGCAGAGAGAGGAGACAGGGCGCCAGAGGCCATTCACACACACACACACACACGTATACACTCGGACAATATGTCTGCACGCTCGCATGAATGAATGCAAATGTTCGGCGAACACACACACACACACACACACACACACACACACAAACACACGAGTATATCAAGGACGTTTCTCACACACACCGTCGACCGAACACAGTCGTCATGACACTTTATCAGACAAGACAAGGTAAACAAAACGCCTGTTAATAATTCACGATTCAGAAAATGTGAGTAACTTTTAATGAGTAAGTCCTCTAATTGCAGACGTGACTCTTTCAAAATAAAAGTTAAGATATGGCTTCATTTATGCAACTAAACTTGATTAAAGCTACAATCCTTAAAAACATGCACGTACCGTAGAAGCCAGACTAAAGCCAATAGATGATCAATACATGTCTCGTTCAAACTACACTTCATGATCAACATTTTTCACAATTTCCTGACAAATCGATTAATTGAGACACATTGGTTGCAAATGAAAGTAATTAAGTTCGTCACATTTTTAAGATGTTAAATTGAAAATGTTGAGCCGCAGCAGAAATCTTCCGCTCGGATGTGTCGGGTTGGTGATTTTCAAAATAAAAGCCACCCAGGTAAAGACAGGTAGCGCCTCTCGCCGTCCGTCTGCGTTGGATCCGTCTCTTCCTCCGTCCCTCCTTCCCGTCTGTCTCTGTTCCTCTTCCTCGTTTCTCTCGCCGTGACCAGAAGAAGTTCTTCTGCACTGGTGCCCCTCCATCCATCCTTCCAAGCAGAAAACACACACACACGCACACACACACCTCCGACGCGCACACACACACACACACACACACCTTCCTCCCACCCCCACCACATGCATACGCGCTCACCACCGGCCACACCAGCGGAGGCCTTAGGGCTCAGCCATCTGCTGCCCACCCAGCCCATCTCCCCCCCTCTGCCGTACCCACCTTCCCAACATATGCAGCCCTTGCCCTGGGTAAGGTGGCGGGGGCACTGGCCTCGGCCCCGGCCAAGAGATCGGGGTGAAGGAGCACATATGCAGCCCAGACGGCGAGCAGCGCGAGAGACGGGCGGAGGGGGAAGAGAAGACACAGAGACGAATCAAGGATTTAGATGGCTCTCTCTCCTTGAATCCCTCCATCCATTTCTCGCTCTGTCTCACCCATATGGCCGGTTTCTTGCATGTTCACACCAGCTCAGTGACCACCAAGGTCACCACCCGCGAAGGGCTAGCGAGGCCTCAAGCGAGGCAGCGGAGAGAGCGGAGGGAGGGGGGTGATGGCGGTGGTGGCGTGGTTGGCGTTGTCACCGAGACACCTCCCTTTTGAGCGTCCCTTTTTTTTTCTATCCTTCACTTCCTCTCTCTATCTCTTCCCTCTGTTAAACCTCGCCTCGGGGCATTCTCCGCCACAGAAGGCAGGAGGTTGGAGGGGGGGAGCGTGGCACTTTCATCCTCCCATCATCCTTTACATCCATCTACCCCGACCCTCTGTCTCCTCCCGGATAAGATGTGTGCGCCCAACAAGCGGTGTGACAGCAGGGGTGGACGTTTTGTTTCAACGCTAACATTAATTACATTGACTATTCCAAAAAGTCGTCCATATTTCATGAGCGTTCCTTTGCATGCACGGGCGAACGCGCTCCCACTCTCCTATTCTCTTTAGTCTTCCTGCGCCTCTTTACGCGTTCCAGGAAAAAAAGCCCGGTGTCAGTATCAGGTTGGGTTGGAAAAGCCAACGGGGAATACGGCCAAAAATACCTCAAAGTTCACGAAATGCAGTTGTGGTTACGATCGCAGAAGTTCCCGCAGTCGTCCAACTAGTTTCAAGTTCTGCACGACTGAGTTAAACATTATCAACGCGACTAAAAGGCAGAGAAACTCGATTTGAAGTGCATATTAATATGAAAAACTGACCTATTTTTTGGGGGATGAGTGTAGTAGAAACAATGTTTGTAATTGGATTTCCCAAATGTCCCCAATATGTCAGTCTGTGGACAACAAAAGGCGCTAAAGCACACAGTTGGCCGCAAAGGAAACAATAACAGTTCTTTCATTATGCCGTCGCCAGAAAAACAAATAATCCAAATGTGCTGACAATTCCCATAATCCCCATGAATCAAAACCGATAATGCTGATAACACAATACCTTCTTTCAACTCCTCATATCTGACAAATTAAGCAACCGTAAGCTTCGATCGTATTCAGGTGTAACCTTTAACTCTAACGTATTGAAAAGATGCAGACGTGGATAGTTAATTAGAATAAACTCTTGACAATGAAGCTTTTATTGTAATTGTTTGTCGTGAGATTCAAGAAGAATATTTTATAACTCTCAGGGATGCACAAGTCTGATACTCGGATCGATATTTGGAGACATCCAAGCCGGGGATTGTCCCGACGAACAAAGAGAGTCGGACCCGAGCCAGACCGGGGAAAAGGCAGAAGTCCAAGTACAGAAGATCGTGCAGGCGAGCAGATGAAGCGGCTGGACCGAGGAACAGATAAGACGGCCTTTGAGGAAACAGATGGAAACGGGCCGGTGTGTTCTGTGTTCTGCAGGTGAGGTGTTCTACATTAAAGGTGTGCGGTCTGAGTAGAGGACGGTTTTAAAGCTGTAGCTGCAGGTCGACATGTCCTGCGACGATGTTGCTGAGTTCACAACTACTGTTTCTCTTTACAGTGGAAATAATAAGTCATTACATTGGCTCTATCTATTTAGCAAGATGCTAACACCAGAAACGTACGACACAGCTGTGGTTGAGGGCTCTTTGTCTCAGATGATGGCGCTACATGAAAAGTTTGGGGAATTCGCCAAAGTTTTTACATTTCATCCTTGAGGTAACAAAAACAAAACTGCACCAAATTTCATGGCAATCCATCAAATAGTAGTTGAGAAGATGCTGCAAATGTCAGAAGGCATCGTCGTCCTCTGGGGACCATGAACGAACCATCCAAAACGGTCGACCGAAGGACTCTCCCATCATGCTTTTGGGCTGTTAGCCCCCCCCCGTCATAGCTAGCTACTGCTAGTTAGCCGCTGCATCTCCTTCTTGTTCTTCTTGGCTGGCAACAAACATTAAGATGCATCTTTCTCGTCAATACAAATATGGAAAGAAGTTATTGTCAATGTTGGTGGATAGCGACACACCTGATACGTGTAGCTGTGTTTCTTTTCTTTTTAAGTTATAGATCAACCGCTACTGTTTCTTGTACGTCTGAGGCGAATCCACTTTTGTCTCCATCTGTTTCTGTTTTTTTAATCTGACAGATGATTAAACTGTTACTCACGAGTGTGTGTAAAAAAAAAAACAAATAGGTGAGTGGGAGATAATCAGTGTGTGTATGTGAGAAGCGAACGTGTGTGTGTGTGTGTGTGTGCGTGCTGTGTCTGATGGATCAGTGATTAAATAAATAATGGTAACCTTTCGTGTAACCTTTCCCCCCTCCTCCCCAGCCCCCGTCTGACCTTACAAGACCCACGCACATTAAAGACTCCTCTCTTTTCCTTCATCTCTCCCCCTCTTCCTCGCTCTCTCCCCTCCTCTTTCTTCATCTCTTTTACATAACTCAACTGTTCTTTCTCTCATCCCCGTTTTGCGAATGCTTTCTTTGTTTTCACAGCCTGCAACTCACGTTTCCACCTTCGACTTCACGACTTCCCGCAGCAACGTCTGCATCTCTTGCGAGATTTCAGAGCCTCGAACGAGATTTGTGTTTCTGGTTACAAGAAGTAGAAGAAGTAATACCAACATTTTGGTTCGTATGAATCATTTAAGCACCAAAGTAAATAAAGAAAACGTAAAGGTTTAAAAATACCTTTAACTTTTGACGCGCTGTTCAAGGAAAAATGCATCTCGTCCCCATTTTTGTGGAGACACTTTGCTATTTTCGCGAATTTAGCTACGTAGCTAGCAATGTAAAAAGATGTGCTTGTCCTTAATTCTGCCTGTGAAGCTTCTGATTGGTTGACTGAAGCAGCCATCGGCCAATAACAAAAGAAGAAGTTCTACATTGTGTTCGAGAAGTAAAACAAGGGTCAATATTTGTTTTAGCTTTAAAGAACTCAATTTCCCATGAACCTTTTGGCCATGGCTCCAAAAGGGAAGTTCAATGATGTGTTGGTTGGTATCTAAAGTTTCGCTGTGATTTTTTAAAGCGTTCTCTTCAGACTAACTCACTTCCTGCAGGTCTCTGTTTTTTTTACCCTGCTCTCCATTCACCGGTCCAACCCCTGATCCCCCGCGAGCGCAAAAAAAAAGGTTAGACTGTTACCTTCTTTTAGCGTTAATCTGTGTGTGTGTGATCTTTAAGATCTGCAGGTTCAAACGACTACTCTCACCACGCCTTGCCACTGAACTCACCAAGAGGTCGCCGAGACACCGCCATGTTGTGTGGATGTGTGTGTAGAAGTGTGTGTGTTGTGTGTGTGTGTGACTCCCTGATCTCCCGCTCTAATACCCTGAGGACCTTTGGTTCCTTAACTATAGGAGGTCCTAAGCAACCAACCCACACAGCAGCACAGCACACACACATCTTCAGAGGATATCAAAGATTAGACTTCAATCACGCCTCACCTCTTGAAGTCTTGAAGAACGAGCACCTCATGCGAAAGGTCAGCGAGCGCCTGGAGAGCCGCGGCAAAATCAATATGCAGTGATGACGGCGATGATGAGGATGAGTTAAAGAAGGATGAGGAGGACGATTAAAAAACAACATGGAGAGGGTGTCGATGGCGATAGAAGCAGAGGGAGAGCGCAGACGACAAGATTCAATCAATTGGTTGAATCGAGGGAAAACTGACCAACTTACTCACACCTTGTCACCACTTCAGCTCCTTTCACTGCCAGTTTTTTCACACTGAACTTGAATTTTGTGTCACTCCAAGTGGCACAAAATTCAAGTTCAATGTGAAAAAACTGGCATAAAGATTCAAATAAGATGGAATTGATAGTTTTCTTTGAAGGTTTTCAGCGTCTGTGCTTGCAATTCTGTAAAAACATGTAACTTATTTTGTTCCGTAGCTTTAAATTACACTTTATTTAGATTGTATATACAATTTTAGGCATTGATTAATGGATTATATATTTAAAAGAGCATCAACAATTGTTTCGTTTGAGGTCAGTTATTGATGAAACAGTCGTTGTTAAAGCCCCTTTTTGCAAATTTGGGGGATTAAGTCATTAGCTAACTCTGGAGCCTAACTTCCCCTCAGCTCTACAGAGCTTTACAGCATCTTTTAGCTCATTGTTTTGGTTTTTATGCCCACTTTACACCACTTGTCCAGCACCAAACGGCAGACAAGCACAGTCGGCGATGAGTAGCTGAACACAGTTGAGCACCGAGCAGCCAGGAAGTATTTGGTGGTGGAGACCAAAAACAGAGCTAAAAGAAAAATGTATTTTCCAACTTAAACTCAGCAGATGGACAAATACAAGACTGAATATCAATGCCAGCATTGCCAACTGTTTGTTAACATAACAACCTTGTTCAGTAATGTGTTTGGAGCTTGTTTCCACCGACCACAGGTGGCAAGAAATCTTGTTATTTCAGGTTTAATTGGCTGGCGATTAACAACTACACACATTCTGCTGCCTGTGCCGAACTTGGGTCAAGTTTAAGTCCCCAAAGCTTTAGGCTTGGGTTGAATCTCTCTATTTATTTCTCTAACTGCGCCATTGATCCATGTACAGTTTGTCATTTGACACTACTAGATATGTGATGTTCCTAAGAACCAGCTCATTCTTTTAGCCTGACAAAATAAAGCGTTGTTTGTGTGCAATGCTAGTACTAACTTTTGTATTTGAAGTCAGTTTAGTTCTATTTTTCTTGCAGCAGAACCGGTTTAACTGAGATTAACCGGTGTTGCACGTCACTCCCAGGCCCGTACATTAAGACGATTTTGTGCTAGTGGGCTTTAAAAGTCTTACATGTTGCCTCTGTCACAATCCTCCCAGCGACAATAACTTTCTACAACTGGCAGATGCGAGAATAATTGAGCGATTTCTCTTCCCGCCGGTTTGAACTTCAGTGCCGCGCTGTCGCGCTGAACTTTGCTTGGCCCGGGAGTGCTGAGTAACTGATTGAGATAGGAGCAGGGAGGCTTATCTCTGAGCGCTTGGTGTTTGGATACGTATGATGTCAGACCAGTTCTCATAATGCTTTCTAGGCTGCGTGCACAGATAAGCTCTGGGATCTGGAGAAGGTAGAGACATATGCAGGTAGCAAACAAGACACAATTGAAATTGGAGCAAGAGAAAGGGGCCTCGCTTCTGTTTGTTTGTTCAAGTGTGTGTCTGTGTCTGATGTTCTTCTACACACCGGGCCTACTTTAGCTCGCCGTACTCCCTGAGCAGTGACCGGAGCAGCGAGCCTCCCGTCCAAGCACTTGGAAAACTGGAGCGAGGCGAGGAGGGAGGAGGAGGAGGAGGAAAGAGAGGGGATGGATGGGAAAGAAAGGGTCTGCGATGCGATGGGGGAGAAAAAGGATGGAGCGCAAAGAAAGGGGAGGACGGGAGAAGAGTGCCGAGGCAGAGACAGACAGACAGACAGAGCAGCAGCATATGGAACGGCAACAAAACGGAACGAGAACTGACGAATGAGTGGAACCAAACGAAAGGAGGAGAAGTGTTGGATTGAGGGATGAGAGGGAAGGCGAGGCCACCTCTTCTTCTCCCTCTCCTCCTCTCTCTCTCTCTCGTCCCTCCTCTTCCCCCCCGTGAGAATGCAGTGTGTGCTGTGTTTGTGTGTGTGTGTGTGTTTACTTCCTCGTCAGATCTGCCGGCTTTCATTCGCACACAAAGACGAGGACGTAGACGTACCTGGCACAGGGGGGACGTGAAGGAGCTGGCAGAGGTGTGTGTGTGTGTGTGTGTGTGTGTGTGTGTGTGTGTGTGAGAGAGAGAGAGAGGTAGATAAAGAGACACTGGCTCACCTGCCTGGCAGACGAGGATGCCGGTGAGAGGATGGCCTGTCTGTCTGAGATGTCCCACTTAACAAACACTTAACACCAGCTCGCCGTCTCCTGTCGCTCACATTCACACGCACTCTGCATCCGTTTGACGCCGCCCGAGGTCGGATGTTCGATGTTTTCATCGTGGAGTGAAGTGAACTCGTTAAAAAACTTGTAGTCACGGCCGTCGTTTCTGTCAGTAGTAACAGCGGGATAAACAAAACCGGGATGTCCCAAACAAACTTCCTCTCTTTCCGATACCTCAACTCTCTTGTCTTTCGCTGTCTTGTTTTTCTGCACCAGGAATGACCTTATTTGGATCAGGACTTGTCATACACAAGGTAGCCACGCCCCATTTAGGGGGCGTGGCTACCTTGTGTATGACAAGTCCTGATCCATGTCCAGATCCTTCTTATCCCCAATTTTACCTAGATGGGACCATAATTTACAAAAATGAACATCATGCTGTGTTAACGGAGACTCCAAACGAGCGATTGAGACCATAACCTCTGTAGGAAACTGTTTATTGAGGTTATAAAACAAGAGAGAAGTAGGGTCATTTTTTCACAAGTTTACATCAACATTGGACTACACCAGTGGACAAGCTGGCCACGGGAAAGAATGCAGATTTAAGGCACTTCTGTTTTGACTTCGCATTTCAGACCCCAAAGTGTACCAAAGGTTAGCCGAAACTAATTTTGAAAAGAAAAGAAAGAAGCGTCACAAAATTTGTGCACAATATGAAAAACCTGGCAAAGTGCTATGATGCATTTTGGACGAATTAACCCTTAAATGGATGATCGGCTGGTTGCATTAACTAATGCATGTTTTCGACAGTAAGTGATTCCATCTGCGACATATTTAAACAAGTTAATTTGCAAGAAAAATGCAAGAAAAAGACTAAATATCGCGCGGAGCGAGTGATTGCAGCACTCAGAGGAACGCTTCTTTTCTCTCGCTCAATACGAGTTAAAGAATATAAAAACATGAAATTAAAAGGATAATGAATCCCTTTCACTGTGTGAGATTTATTGTTCCGAATACAACAGATAATTCCTCTCTCCTTTTTATTGAACTGAAAAAAAAAAATTGGCTTAAAAGTCAAATTAGCGGCCAACAGCTGCAGCAGAATGAGTCTTTTTTTTCTTTTTTTTTTGACGCCGGAGTGAAAATGTGTCCATGCTAAAGAAATTGGAGGGGTCTGCAATGCGACACAAACAAACAATAAACAAGGAAGCAAACAAATTGACGCACACACCAACACCAACACACACACACACACACACACACACGTGCGCGCGAGGCAATCCGCTATGCTGCAATTAGCTTGTTTTAAAGGAAACAAATAACAGTAATTTCAACAGAACAGCATCCATAACAATTCACCCCTGGAGGGATCAGCTATTTAAACACACACACACACACAAACACACACACACACACAAAGACGGATACACACATAGTCGGATAATGTGCAAGCAGTCATATTCAAACACACACACACACACACACCTCCATTAAGTGTACTTGAGAGCGGCAGAGAGGGTCAGCTCAGTGTCTGAGTTATTACGCTACTTTGTTCTGCCTCAGTGGGAAGGCTGCGCCCCGCACACACACACACAAAGAATTATCATCACCTATCAACACTCAAGGTGCAAATATAAAAGGGTTGGTTTGATAATGGATTGAAAGAGATGAATAAAAGAATGGGTGAAATAAAAAAAGTAAAAAAAAAAAGATGGACGGATGAATGGAGGGAGAAAACGGCGGCGTCCGCGCGGTGGCTGTTTTTCTTCTCTTTGCAGAAGTTTTTTTGCAGCTGGTTGGGAGAGGCGGCCCTCTGTTTGTCTCCCTCTCTTTTTCACATCCACCTCTCCGTCCATCCATCCATCCTCCGTCTGGGCTGTGCAACAATGGCGTGAAACATCTGCGGCTACCAGGTAATTACGGCCGAGCCAAAACAGCGGGGCAGCGCAGCGCCGACGAGCTCCGGCACCCCGCAATTAGCCCCTGCATCTCCATCTCCCCCTCGCTCCCCCAGATGACCAGCGTATTATCTGTGTGGAGAGCGCCGGGAGACAGACGAGAGTGCAGAGGGATGAAAAGACAGCTGAGTGATCTCACAGGGACACCAGCGGCGGCAGATGAGGACACCAAAACTGTTCTCATTGTGGCCTTCTTTGGGCGTTTTCTGGCATAAATTTATCGAATTAATCTTCATCTTGCTGTACTTCAACTCTCCAACAATTTCTTTTTAAGGTCTGAATATCCTGTGGCGCACAGGAAGTGATGTCATGGCAGAAGCGGCAGAGAGGGGAACGCCAGCGATGTGCAGGTCTTCAGCAGGAATTGCCGAAGACCTGAAAAAGGAATTGCGAAATCTGTTATTCCGGCAGGACTGAGTGGAGGGCAGTGGACACGGCGTCCATGCTCGTCCATGCTCGTGTCTCAAATTCGCTAATCACACCGTAAATAAGTGTGTGGAAGACTGCCGGCAGCTCGAGGCTACATTAGCTTAGCATATTACACGGCTCTTCTTAATGCTGTAGAATGCTCCATTCACTTGAATGGGCCTTCCCAACGTTCGGCAGTCAATTATTTTCGTATAATTGACCGCTGCTAAGCATATTTGACTGCTGTCAAGGAAAGTGGCCTTTTTGCCTCAGATTGACGTATTTCGTATCACTCCGCGCTCTAAAATCTTTGCTCCGCAAGTAGTCCGGTCACTTATCACCGCAGCGTCTTCGGTCGCTAAGCGACGTCAGCTGATCTGTAGTCTACTTCATATCGGAAAAAACCTACTCCTAGGCCACTAGTATGGATGAGTTTCACATTAACTTTAATATTCTTGGAAAATACGGTGATTTCAACTCTTGGCAAAAGGCTGAATTGTCGTCACCGGTCAAGAAAAGAAAAAGAGAGGAAAGCAGCGAAGAAAGAGAAGCGAAACGGTGTCGGTTTGGCGAACTATATTTCTCTGCTAAAAAACACTGTGAACGGTAACAAATAAATTGTAAAAAGACACACTGTGTCAAGTTTTCTTTCGTGTTGGCAAGTAACCGTGTAATAAGCGGGATAATGTATAGAACGGGCGGTCACTATCGGGAAAATAAGTTCCTTCAGGACGAATCGGACCCCTCCGGTTCGTCCTAACGGTTCGGGACTTATTTTCCCAACAGTGACCGCCGTTCTATACATTATCCCTTACATAACACACCTGAATCACCAAAATGCTGAGCTGAAGTTTAACATCGTTACGCAGCTGTTGTTGTTTTAGAAGACTGAGTGGAGGGCAGTTGACACGGCGACCTCTGTGGATCCCCAATCAGTCAGCGCTTGCGTTGCATTGTGGGTAATGTAGGCATTGGGTTGCAACAAGGGAAAAAAAAACAAAACATACTCCGTTCCATCTTTACACCAAATACAAGCAACTCGGTGACACTTTCAAGTCAGTCGGACAAATCGGATGCGAACGTCGGACCTTGTTTAACTTCCTCTTGTTTAATTCCCACGTCTGATTTCCGCACCAGCATAAAAAGCCAAATTAAACACAGTTATAAAGTGACGGCGAGGCGTGCGGGGACTGGAGCCAGACGGCCGTATCGAAAGCACAAACAGTTTAGCAATTCAAATTCAAATTCCCAGTTTATTTGCTGTTTTCCAAAACTTTTCCGTGGGGGGCAGCTTCCCTCGCCTTCTCACATTTGCCTTCCGCTGTGTCTTCATTACGCGCGTTTGATTGGCCGGCGCATGGAGTGTTTGTGCGCGCGCGCGTTTACATGTGTCGGCGTGTGCGTGCGTGTTAGCTCTCTCCGCCGCTTTCGTGCGATTGTTTGCTTATGCATGTGCACCCCGAGAGCGTATGTGTGTTTCTGACTGCGGGTGCATTTTATGATGTGTACTCTCTTTCTCTTCCGAGTCCAGGAGTCCCCGTCAGGACCCCTAGGCGTCCCTGTGCCCGCCTGCCAAAAACGTCTGCATCTCCTGGACCCCCTCGAGGCAGGGGACAGCCAAATGTCACTTGGACCCTCTACAGAGTGGTGAGAGGAGGACAGGAAGAGGCGAGTGGGAGAGAGGGGGGGAAGGAGGAGAGAGGGGGGAGTTTGTGCGAGAGGGAGGACGGAAGTTAAAGAGGAGGTTCGAAGATGTGTGGAGTGGAGAGCTGGGTTAGATAACAACAGAGTTTTTAGCTGCAAATATGGAAGGAAACTTGCTTATTTTACATCCCAAACTGCTGTTGGATCTTAGTTTTAGCACATTAAATCATGCTGGATGCAAACAAACAAAAGCACCACCACTTTTATCCTCCGTACAGATGGAGAAGAGAGGTTGTAGACTGTTTTTTTCCAGATCATATTATGCTGCATTTTTGGTGCCTGTACAAATTCATATCTATTACGTTGCTGCTGACCAGTTTCCGTGAGGTTTCCAGACTTTTTCAAGCCGTTGCAAATACAGTGTGACAGTGTTGAGACTAACATCTGGAGTGAGATGTGACATCCAGCATCCAGGAACAAATTCAGTTGAATCCGTCTTGTTTAACGCTCAAAATCAAGGTCGATTTGTAGAAAGATAACTCTCCATTTTTAGGTTGTTGGGAGTGTTTACTGTGTATCTGTCGATGTCGCAGAAGAACACCACAGGTTGATCGTTTTTAGGGGTTTCAAACAACCAGTGTTCACGTCGGTGGCAGCCTCTAAATGGAGACGAGGGCAAAGGAGGAAGTCAGGTGACGTATGAGAAACACGGGGCACTTACGTACGTACGTAATTTTAACGCAACCAATGATCTGAACCTAACCGAGTCGTTCTGGTGCCTAAATGTAAGAAAATTGAGGCTTTTTCACAACGTTAATTTACATCACACATGGAACATAAACTCACTAGCGTCCCTTCTTGAAGTCTGAGGACGTTTCCTGGGTTCACATCCCGTTTGTGACCAACAGCGGAGAGTGATTTGTTTCTAATTGACGTAACGTGACTTGAGTTACATCTCTTGCGTACTGGCCCTTTAAAATACGTAAACAGCACCAGGTTTGAAATGGCAAAAATACGGCGTTGACGTCTGTCCTCGTTTGTTTGTATGTAAGATAATAAAGTGTTAAACGCAGTGGAGCAATATTAGATGACGGTACTCGGGCTCTTTAACATTGATTTAAAGGTCTCCTTGAATAAATAATTAAGCGACGATAAAGGTTTCTTTATTTTCCTCGACCTCCCCTCCTCCATTCATCTCTGCCGGGCTCGTCCTCCTCGTCCTTGCACCGAGGGGACGAATGGATGTCAAGGAAAAGACGAAGATTAAATCACGCCGAGAACTGAGGAAAGATATAAATCTCCTCGCTTCACGTGTTGTGTGTGTGTGTGTGTGTGTGTGTGAGGGATAAAAACATGTCTTCTTCTGGGTCACAGCTGCTGACATGACAACACACACACTTGTAACCCCTCTGCTTAACCCTAATTCCCAGCAGAGCCTCGCACACCCACCCAGAGTCCCCTGAGTGTCCCTTTTCCAACACGGGGGGGTTAAACATACAGTATAACAATAAAGCAGCATTTGAGCTTTTTATAATAATATCATTCATTTATGTTTTTTTACACTTTCAGTCGCGGATTCTTCTGTTAAAATGCAGAAAAACGGCGTCAGGAAAAAAAAAAAAAGGCAGCTAACTTAGAATTAGCGGCGAGGCGGAGTGTGTAATTAAACAAGCTGTCATTCATTTTCCGATCCGATGCATAATTCAGGCAGAGAAAGAGAGAAAGAGAGAGAGAGAGAAAGAATGAACCGGCTGTAACGAGCAGCTAGCTCTCCGAGCGGCACCTACACAGCAATTACCTGTGAGAGATAGCTCTGAGCGAGCGCCGAGCCGCTAAGTTAATGGCCGCGCGGACGCGACAGACTAAATGTGTTCATCTGGAGCATTTTATCCTGGTTCACCTCACTCAGCCACTGTCACACACACTCAAACACACATGAGCTCAGCAGAGGAAGAGGAGGAAGAGGAGGAGGAGGGAACGATCCGCAGGACCTTTTTCAGGAATTCAAGCATTTGAGCGTGAATATTCTCACTTCATGTCTGAGGTTGAATATCTGGCGTCCATTCTGAATATTTGAGAATGTTTCAATAATCATTCTGCTCAGTATCACTCCCCTCGCTCTCCAGAACAGAGTCGAGAAACATTATTTATAAATGTGAATTTAAAAAAAACACATTTTTCTTTCATTTTTAAATGTAATATTTCTTATTTCCTGAAGTTATTTGCTGTTCTCGTCAAGACAGCAGAGTCACACCTCCTCATGTTGTCGCCTCGCATTCTTATATGTAATTTTAAAGACGAGCCTGGTGTCAGTTTTTTCCAGATATCTATATTTTTCTCAGGTTGTGTTCAGGTTTAACTTAAATATGAAAACAAAAGCACCTGCAAATAGTCGTCTCAAATAGCTCAATCAAACATTTTGAAAAAGGAAATGACTGTTTGCTTGACGCAAAGTGCAAGTGTTCTTGCAAAATGGAAAAAAAACAAAAGAGGTCAAGCAGAGGTGATAAAGAAGCGTGTTTGTCTTATATATTACAGCAACAGCCAATCAGAGGCCCTCACATGGACCAGATCATAACATGTCAGGTGAAAACAAAAAGAAAATAATGAAATAAAATAGATTTGTATATTTGGAAAGGTTGGATTGACGTTAAAAGTCATTCTTAAAGGTTCCATATACGAGATTTTGATCAATATAGCAACACGGCTAACAGCTAATCGCTACATTAAGGTGTAGTGGAGTAATGGAGTCCCGTCTACGTGTGTTCTGATCCAAACGTGCTTCATCGGGGACTGCGTGGGTGATGTTTAGTCAGACGGAGCTCACGAGTACGTGTTTACACACGCGAACAACCCCGAACCCGTCTTCAGATTCTGATTCAGATTCTGATTCAGATTCTGTTGGATCCTGATTGGCTCCAATTCAGCTGTTTCTCTTCCAGGGACTCCCCCGGAAAACAGAAACACTGAACTATCCCGTGATAAATAATCAGAAAGTGGTCAAGGACAACAGACAAACAAAAAAAAAAAGGGGGGAGTAAAGTGGACAGATCCAGAGATGCACTGTGGGTAGCTTAGAAAGACGCTCTGTGCATTGGACTCCGTGTGAGAAATGGTATGCGGCCTCGGAATCAGGCCGCACATGAGAGACGTGGCTTCTCAGGTTATTTAAATGTGACAGATCTTTTTTCCATCACAGTTGAAGCATTTATCTGATGCTTTCTGATGTGTTTTTTTATTTTCCCCTCCCGAGTGCCATATAAAGGCTGCCATGTAATTACACATTTTTTATTTTTGGTGTTTGTAAAAATTGAATATCGCCGGCTTATTTGTGCAGCTATTCAAGACATCACCTGCAGACCCCCAAAACACTCTCTCCCTCTCTCTCTCTCACTGCAAAAAATATTTGGTGTTGTGGAATTCAATTAACGGGTGTTTTGAATAGTTTATGTTTGTGAAAGCGTTCGCAGTTAATTAAAGTGTACAGAGTGCCTCCTTTCAGCATGTTTATCAGCTATTAATACTTCATTAATTAAGAGGAGAGAGGGAGGGGATCATTATTGGATGTTCACTTATCTCCCCCTTGTGGTTCTTTCTTGCAACTACACCTCAGTCACTGCTTACTTCTTTAAATTGGGATGACAAATACATACAAATAGGGAGAGTTTACTGTATAGGGGGTGAACTTTAAGTTCTCTGATTCAATACAACTGAATAAATGACCAGAAATAAAGAGAAATCTTGATAATGATCTAGTTAATTTTAGAAATAAAATAAAATATTGTGCTAATAAAGCTCCACAGTATGAAAGTGTCTAGTGAAAGTGTGAGAAAATTGGATTTTGAGTGTATTTCACAGTAATCAAGTAGATTTAAGACATTTTTTACCTGTAATATGTCTTAAAGATTAAAAAGAAAAGATGGCAAATTCATTTGTAAGTGCTTTGTAATTAACTAACTGATATTTGCCAGCAAATTCGTGATGATTATTAATAAGATATTCAACATTTTCCTGCATGAAGATTCACGAAAAGTGTCACTAACAGGAGACAAGATGATGGGCCGCGTCCCAATTCGCACATGAGGAACCTTAAAAGAACACTACACATAGTAGGATAGAAACTTTTATGAAGTTACGATAGACTTTTCTACACGGTGAGTACTTTTTTCATAAGCAAAGTAAATAATATAGTTATTTAATCGTCGTGTTAAGTCTGATGATACTTGGTGTTTTAATCCATGATGTCGCAGTCGAACCGGTAAAGGTTTGGAATTGACCCTTGATTGGCTCCGTTGCGTCCCACCAAAACAGGAAGTTTTGAGAGTTTACAGTTTAGCCACCTAGCCTGCGGGGTACATACGCATTTTATAACGTTTCAACAAATGTTTGACTCTTGTGGACTATCTGTCAGCGCCACATACGACGGACTATTTCCTCAGCAGTAGTTGTGAGCGGATGTTTCCATCGGCTCCTTGTTGGTGGTGATTAACTTCAACGGTCGCTCCTGTCAGGTCGAGTCGGGAGGATTAGCAGACAAGCTAGCTGGTAAGCTAACGTTAGCTCCGTCACGATTTACATTAATACCTGTCAGCGTGGTTAGCTGCGGGGTTTGGCGTCACGCTTCGGTGCTGTCAGCTTGTCGTGTTTCATCCGCTGTTTAGCTCACTAAACGGCACCGTAACATGAAGTTATGGAGGAGCGGAAGCTAAAGCGAAAGAGTCCCAGGACCACCACCAACCCGGCGCCACAGCCTGCGAGCTCTGGCCGGAAAATAAGCACTTCCTCCGGGGGACGACACGTCGGCTACAGCCACCAAATGGGGACTCACTCCAGCCAAAAGAGCAAGAGTCGGAGGTAGTGACTGCAAAATACGACTTTTAACCTCCCTCTGATGCAAATAACTTACATTATTCCAGGTTGCTAGTGTTATATAATTACCAGGAAGTGTAATCCCTCCTGTTTGTGACTGTGTTGTTTGTGTTTGTGTCCAGGGCGGTCAGAGATAAACCCAGGCACCATCTGGGTTCGGCTGCTAAACCCACTCAGAGCCAGGGCCAGGGCCAGGCAGCCCCCATCATCCAGCACTCCTTCCTGACTGATGTGTCAGACGTGCAGGAGATGGAGAACGGCCTGCTCAGTCTCCTCAACGACTTCCACTCAGGGAAACTACAAGCGTTTGGTAATTTGGACCCCTGGCTGTAAACACAACATGTCAAAACAACCCTGTTTAACTTCAGGAAGCAGGAGAAAATAGTGTGTCTGTCCTGCTTTCTGTTGTCAGGCAACGAGTGCTCCATAGATCAGATGGAGCATGTGAGGGAGATGCAGGAGAAGCTGGCCCGCCTGCAGTTTGACCTCTACGGGGAGGTGGATGAAATGCCGGAAGACCAGAAGAAGGTGGCCTGCGACACCAACATGGACAAGCTGCTTCTTAATGTAAGACCCCCAAGTACATTTTCCAGTACAGTTTCTGCAGAACCAGTACCAGTCCTGCCCCTGACATGTTGCTGCTTGAACACAGTGAGGTCATTGTGTTGTTGCATGTATCCAGATAAAGCTGTGCAAGGATTTGGATCTGCTTATTTCTCAGACTGCCAAGTCTTTAAGAGTTTAGTTAGCCGCTTGTCGCGCGGGATCAAGAACGTCCTTCGCGGTGTTGTACAACGAGATTAAATCAAATGTTGTTTTTTCTCCACAGCTTGAGGAGCTGAGTTCTTCCATGTATCCTTTTTGAAAGTTAACATTCAAAGTCCACTTTAATTAGTTAATAAAGCTGCAATAGTTTAGAATAGGACACCTGTAAGGGGGCAGCTAACAGCTAACTGCTGCTAACTGTATCTGCCATTAGCAAGTAAGCCTAGTTAGCCATGCAGCTAGCGGTTTAATTAGCTACCTAGACTTGGAGCTTGGACCCCTGGGGGAGTGTTGGTGCTGTTTACCATCAGACTACCAGCTGGTTAGCATGCTAACTTCAAAACCACAAGACATACAGTCAAAACTGCTATTTCTGCTGATATTTGTAGTTAATTTTCTAACATTTAAAACTATAATGATTATTGCACTTTATAAGGTGCTATGTGCTATTAAACTCTTATGCTATTTGTATGATTGTAACAACTTCCGAGTGCTCCGAGCTCCCAGTTTGGACCACCAGCTGCGCTGCTAACTGAGCTAATTAGCTACAGCTGCAGCTCCAGTTAGCAGCAGTTAGCCGTAAATGTAGCGATATGCCACCCTGTTTGTTTTAGTAAAAATATGACATCTTAAAGTGAAACTTCTCTGTACGTCCTGTTCTTTTTTTAAAATCATGAGGTTTTGGCCGGTGTTTGTCCTTAACCCTTCTTCTCCAGTCAGAAGCTAAATCTAGCCGACAGCCAGGAGGTCCCGAGGACTGCCAGCGTGTGATGCTCTCCGACCCGGCTGTTTGGTCCACGCCACCTGGAGGAGCTGCGGCGGAAAAGGTGGAGCCGAAGCGAGCTTGAGGCACTTTCTCTTTAGTATTACAGCAGAAAGCTGCTCACCAGCGTTCCCAGTTTCTACGGGCAGATGGATGTATCGCAGGACGGCCCGACAGGGATGCACCAACAGTCTTATTTTTTACTAATACGGATTTGAAAATAGTTATAATCTTATCCTAATAAACGAAAAGAGGACGTTCTATTACATTACGTAATATATCGGCGTTGGTGCATTCCTGTCGTGGCCATTCTTAAAGTCGAGTTGTAGTCAGTTCACTAGTTTCCAAACAGTCTAGACTTGCAATACAGTGCTAACCAAAGTGATATTGTTATAAAAGCTCTCACCGTGTTCCTCTCCAGTGTTTGTTTATGGGCTTTGTTAAAGGTGAACTGATTTAAACTCATTGTAATGCACTTTTGTCTAATGTGAGTTCTGTAACATCACAAACTTAAGACCCAGAGCGAGACGTGTCAAAATACAGAGACAGAAACTAAGTATATAACTGTGTTTCCGCGCAGAGACGAGGATTAGGTGTTAAAAAATAAGATTGATGCCAGAATTAAACATTTGTTGTACAGTGGCCCTAATCCTGATCCGTCTGGAATAAATAAAACCTAGAAGATATCTCCAGTAGTCACTAAATCTACCAGAAAACATAACATTTAAACAGCCGTTCGCTGTACGTTACGAGTGAATTACTAAGCGGCCGTTTGTGATGTTTCCATACGACTTCCTGCTACATGTGAGTGGCCTGATCACACCTCCGACACCGACGCTCAGTGTTGAACATATTTGCACATAATCCACGCAACACGCTGCACATTTATCACCGGTGTGTTGGTTTTGACACTGGAGGAGAATAATCCAAATGTTGACATCACAACCATGCCTTAATTATTTCTTTTTGTGTGTCGCCTTATTTGGTTTTAACGTTTTAATCGACCTACATAGAACATGATGATTTCTAGGTTTGAATGTTTTGAGATAATCATTTGATGCTGCTTCGATTGTACGTTTATTTCATCACTTCTTATTTTAACCAGTGTTGTTGTTGTTGTTGTCGGGGGGGTGAGATGTATTTTGGGATGATTTTAAAGTGTTTTAACTGTTTGGTGATTTTATTTTTATGGACTTAATAAATGTGTTGTCTGAAAGTCTTGACTACAGTTTTTAAAACCATTGAAAAGGGAAAGATGGTTATAAAAGACTCACTTTGGAGGGGAGAGAGTGACTAATGAGGGTTAAAGGTGCTCGTTTATATAGCAGTATATCACATATATCACCATTTCGGAGTTTGTATTGGTCATATTGTGAATATTAAGTCTTAAATATATGATATTACATTAAGAAACACGTCGTCCTTCAGTTCAAAATCAATATGTTTGCAGAAAAACTGGTCTAAAATGAACTTGTCGGACTAAAAGTACAATATTCTGCTTCTGAAAAGGTACAAATATTTCAAATTTGTACTTAAAGGTGCACAAATTCAGTAACGCATGATATTAATTAGGTAAAAATACAAACGCAGGCATATTTGGTAGTTCTATAAGTGAATAAACAAGCTGCTTTTTGCTGCTGTTTGAAGCTAGAGAGGTGGCAGGGTCCGCCACATATAAACACAGTCAAACTAGATAAAAGTGTGTTTAAGGTTTTGGTTTCCAGTCATGGAAACAAAGAGAGTTTGTTTGGTTTTTTTACTGTTTAGGCATGAACATAAAACAATGGAGATCTTAAAACAAACTCCCAAAAACTACGTAATGCTCCTTTAACTACAGAACTTACTGTTGATCCGCAGGTGAGCTACATGTTTGCGTGGTGTTATATGTTCAGAGGTGTCTCAGGTTGTCGTCACGCTCAGTGGACATGTGGTTCGGCACCCTGCCCTCGGACTGGACCCGGTTCTGTCACTTATTGATGAGCCCCGCTGTGCAGGAATGTGCGGGTCCTGGTGTTGACGCGTCTCTAAGGTGACGGGAACAATGGCGGGCAGCTGCCGGCCTGTCAGAGGCAACACACAGATTTAAACTGCTAGAAAACCGGTTTTTAGTTCTGGACTTTCAACATGGAACCGAGCCTGAGACCAGCCCCGCACTCGGTGAAGAGGTGGCAGCTCGGCGGGACCGACTACGACCCGCAGCCGTCACAGACCCTCTTCAGCAGCTGGACCCCCCTGAACCACAAGACCGGGAACCTGCAGGTCAGACCCCGACACGGACTCTCCTGGACGAGCGTGAATCAAACTTTTACTGACATTTAAATAAAGTTCTGCGTTTTCTAGCTGCCACCAGATGGCGGGAAAGACCCAATAATTAATACGTCATAGATGAGACTTTATTATAAAACTTGTTTATTTATTACAATAATAAATAAAACGACACACATTCCCTGAAGCTAACATGAAATAGCACTTTGCTAATTGGCCAATTAAGCTGATGTGGAGCAGGTGTGCAGACATATGTGTCGGTTCCACTGCGCATGCGTCAAGAGACAGTGGCTTTTCTGTTGTTTACACACGTTTTCACCTAAAACGAAGGGATTTGATCCCATTATCATTAATATGTAATCGGAACAGCTGATGTTCTCCTCCTGCACACGGTTGCCAGGTTGGTTTGATGTTTCCAAGCCCGGTAGTTGCTTGAAATCATGAGTTTCATACCCAGTGAGGGCTCTTCTGTTGTTTTACACACCAGTCTTGCTTAAAACGAAGGGATTTGAACCCATAACCATTAATATATCATCACAACAGAGGGCTTTCTCCTCCTGCACACGGTTGCCAGGTTGGTGTGATGTTTTCAAGCCTCAAAAATCCACCCAAATAGATTAAAAAACAAGAACCCCTGACCCTTCCAGTGGTCTTCGTCGGTGTGCTGATGAGACTTTGTGTTTACCGTGTGCTGCAGTTGTTCGAGGAGCGGATGAAGCTGGTGCTGCACTGGTTCGACCTGTGGACCGACCGGCAGAGGAAACACCTGCTGCACGCTCTGCTGGCACGCTGCAGCGGCTCACAGCTCAGGTGAGACCTTTAAAAACACTTTTCTTTAGTCTAATTATGTCGCGATGATCGAGTGTTGACCCTCTGACGATCCGAGCAGGCACTGCAGGGATCTGCTGGTCGAGACGGTTCCTGTGACTCGAGTGGACTTCACGGCCGTGCTGCCGCGCTTCCTGTCCCTGTATGTGATGTCATTCCTGACCCCTCGTGACCTCTGCGCCGCCGCCCAGGTCAGCTGGCACTGGAGGATCCTCGCCGAGCAGGTGAGAAGCCCGACAGAGAGGAATCTAATATTTTACTCTCAGGCCATTCGTCAACTTTTCCTCTCTGGTTCTGCTCAGGACTGCCTCTGGGCCGGACGCTGCATCAGGAGAGGCTGGTTCCTTCCCTACGCTCCGGGGGAGAAAGAGTTCGGAGCGTGGAAGAACCACTACGTCGCCTGCTTCTCCACGCTGGACTGGCTCGCTCCGCGGGAGGCGGCCGAGCAGTACGGGACCCTCAACCTGCCGAGCCCGGAGGAGGAGGAGGAGGAGGAGGAGGGGAGGAAGGAGAGGAGGATCCGGCAGATGATCCGAGACAAAGTGCAGGAGGAGAAGAGTGAGTGGAAACGAGAGAGATGACGAGCGACAGCAGCTCTTCGGTGTTTATACTGTGTCTGATGTCTGCAGGGCTGGCGATGAGAACCAGGAGAGCCTGGGGCGGCTACACTAAGCCAGGAGGAGACAGAGGAGGGAGGCCCGGTTCTGGACTCACACTCCGGTCCTGGCCTTCTGTCTCCTGGACTGACGGCTCTCTCAGCCTGGACAGAGGACGGCCCCTCGCTGCAGCTCCGAGCCCGGAGAGAGTCCAGACCTCCAGCAGCAGGTCGGCGTCTGTATATCACTGATATCATTGCCCAAAGTTCCTGCTGTGATGTGAACCCAGAACCTCCGTCCTCTCTTTCAGTGACGGGCCGACCCGAGCCAGTGGAGCTCTGTCCTCCTTCACCTACAGACCAGCACCGCCACGCTCCGCCCCTCAGGTCCACCTGCCCCCTCCGGCCCTCTTACTGCTGGTCTCCGACAGGATCCCCGCCTACGAGGTAAAGGAAAACTAAAGCGTCTGTCAGGCGCGGCAGGAACTCGAACGTCTAATATTTCTCCCCGTGTGCTCCGCGTAGCTGCTGCTGAGCGGCGTGAAGGCCGGAGTGGTTCTGGTTCTGTACGACCACAGAGGGACTCTCCCGGCTCTGTTAGCCCAGGCGGAGAGGGCCGTTTCCGGGCAGAGAGCGCGGAGGCTGGGCCTGCTCGCTCCGGGAGGAACGGAGGAAATCCATCTGCTTCGCGGTGAGGATTAATAATCCTGGACACGCTGCCAGCGCCAGGTCCAGTCCAAGTGGAGTCGGTTCTGTCTCTCAGGACGCTCTGAAGCACATCTGCTCAACCCGTTTCACAGCTTTTTGTATCATGACAGCACCTTTTCTAGAGTCCACGTCCCTGAGCTGAGAGCCGGTCCAAGACCTGCTGTCATGAATCAAACATTCATTTTACATTATGAAGGACTCAGCACGCTCCAGATCAGCGAGTCAGGGCTCTGTTATGGATTTAATCATCTTTGTTTCACCTTTAACAGGTAGCAGCTTGTCAGAACAGACTCTCCGGACCCCCGACTGTAGAGACTTCTGGGAGAAGCTGTGCGGCCGGGTGGCACCGACCCACGAGGGAGGAGGCGTCGACATCTTCTCCCCGCTGGCTGCATCCGGTCAGTAGACGCAGATGTTTTCAGACACACGAACTCTGGAATTCCCGTCAGTGTATTTCTGATCCCGTCCGTCTCGTTCCTCAAGCGTCAGGAGCGGCTCTGATCCAAACCCTCTCTGCTCTGACCGGGCTGGAGGTTCGGGCGCCGATGGGTCTTGCCACCGGAAGTTTCCAGAACAGTGAGTCAGCGTCGCACAAGACTGACTCAGCTGAGAAAGTTCAACCATAAATGTTTCCCCAGCTTGGGAATATCCTGCTGCACCACTAAAACCACCAACACCTCTGCAGAATATAGTCTTGGCTCTCTTGAAATACTTTATCTTGAGCTGCAACGATTGAATCTGTTCATAAATATGTCTTTGTCTCCGTCTCAGTCCTGAGTGAGTGGTCCGACGGCAGCGTGGGCGCCGGACTCTCGGATCAGCAGCCGGCGTCCCCGGCGCTGCAGTACGTGTGCGAGGGCGTCCTGCGGGCCTGGTGCTCACAGGCCCAGTGGATGGAGGAGGTTCTGGAGAAGCTGAGGGCCCGCCTGGCGCCGCAGCTGCAGCGGGTCGGCCTCCAGGCCAGAGGCCGAGCTCTGGGTGGGTGACGCGTCCTCACCAGCTGCAGGTTTAAACAAACACCTGCATACTTTCTGTCCTATAAACGGTGAGAGGAATCCGCTGGTGTGTTTTACAGGACGTTTACTGTGCGAGGAAATCTGCCTGGAGGAGCTGTGTGTGTCCGGAGATGTGAGCGAGGCTCTGACGGAGGGACTCGCCGCTCTCAGCCGACAGCAGGAGGTGAGAT
This sequence comes from Sparus aurata, assembly GCF_900880675.1. Classification (NCBI taxonomy): domain Eukaryota; kingdom Metazoa; phylum Chordata; class Actinopteri; order Spariformes; family Sparidae; genus Sparus; species Sparus aurata. The sequence continues at coordinate 15,963,860 of NC_044210.1, forward strand.
TCACTGTCAACGTCAAACACAAGAACATCAGGAAACTGAGAGGATCCAAACTTAAATGTGCTCTTTCATCCTCAGACCAGACCTCTGGAGTTTCTCGCCAGCTTCCTGACGAGATGGCGCGAGCAGGAGGAGAGAGAGGAGAGCGGCGATGATTTCTCTTCATCGCCGCGTAGATCAGACGGACGGATACCTGAGCTGCCGCAGGTGTGTGTGCTGTGTCCGTGTCGGCGACGGTGGATGGAGAACACCTCGTCTGTTAAACTCACGTCTGATTCCTGTTGTTAGACGGTGTTCGACTGGAGAGGCGCCGTCGCCAGAGAGCTGCACCACAGCGAGGGCGTTTATCTGAGCAGACTGGGCGCCGTGATGAAGGTACGGCTAACACTTTCAGCGACACTTTCACACATTTAGGAGTTTAAATCTCCACCTGTCGTCCTGAAGGTGTACCACGAACCTCTCACAGCCGCCCTGAACTCCAACAGAGCCATCCTGAGCTTCGCCGACATCCACACCGTCCTCCGCCCGGTCGCACAGATACTGGAGCTCAACAGGTCCACAAACACTCACACACATTCAGACGATGCTGTCTCTGTCGCGTGGGGTGACAGATTGCCGTGTGTTTTGTTTGCCGCAGGGTGTTTCAGGCTGATTTACGAGCCCGGCTGCAGCAGTGGGGTGCGGAGCAGTGTGTCGGAGACGTGTTCCTGAAACTGTGCTCCAAACTCCGAGTCTACACCAACTACCTCAACAGCTACGCCACCGCCGTCCGCGCCATCGACAAGGTGATAAACTCCCAGCAGCGAGACTCAGCGGCTCGTCTTCTCTCTGGGGAAGTCCGACATGTAATCAAATGATGTTGTGTGTGTCAGTGCAGGGAGACAAAACCTCGGTTTCGGGCTTTCCTGAACAGATCAGACAGAACTCTAGCGACACACATGCTGAGGTAACAGCACACACACACACACACACTTAATGAATCATTAATCTCTAATTAATCAGGCTGTAGATGATGTTTGGATGTGTGTGTCGGTGAAGCCTGCAGGAGCTGCTGCTGTGTCCGGTGTGGAGGATGCAGGAGTACGTGACTCTGCTTCAGGCGCTGACGGTGCACACACACCCCGGCCACCCGGACCACACACACCTGTCCTCCGCCCTCGGCACCCTGCTGCGGTTCAGAGGGTTCATACAGAAGGTGCTCAGAGCGTCGAGGCGGCGCCGTATGTTCACTTTGACGTTGGAATCTGTCGTGATGTTTTTCTTGTCTTTCAGTCGAAGGGGAACGCAGAGAGAGAGCGACAGATGGAGGAGACGCAGCAGATGATCCGAGGCTGCCCGGTACAAACACTCCTCCCTCTCTCTTTAGTTTCTCACACTCTCTGAAGGTATTTTGATGTGATTACAGCGTGTGTGTGTGTGTGTGTGTGTGTGTGTGTGTGTGTGTGTGTGTGTCTCCGTAGAGCCTCAGTGAAGGAAACAGGCAGCTGATCTTAACTCAGGATGCTGCGTTGCTCCGGAGCCCTGACGAACAGATCCCAGACTCTCTCAGGTGACTGACGTTCCTCCTCTCAGCAGATGTTTAATAAACGCTTCTGTAATAATCGAGGGATTCTTCGGCTCATCAGGACCTTCGAGCAGGTGTCTGATGTGGGCCTGTTCCTGTTCAACGACGCTTTGGTGCTGACGAGGCGAAACGTGCACCACGCGCCTTTCACGCCGGCCCACCGGAGCACGCACACCTTCCTGGCCTCGGTGGCTCTTTGCAGCCTGGCCGTCAGAGAGATCACACACTCGCGCTGTGAGTTTCATCGCCGCGAAATCTCCAGCGTGCGATCAATAAAGTCTGCCGGGGAATGTTGATGTTAATGTTTCTCTCTGTAGATGTGAGTCACGCCTTCGTCCTGGACGGTCCCTGCCGGTCCTGGGTTTGTGCCACGGAGAGCGGCGAGGAGAGGGAGCACTTCCTGTTGGTGCTGCGCTCAGCGATCGACGCCGCGCTGACAGAACATCAGTGACGAGAAGAAGGTTCGGACACAGCTGACCTGGGACCAGTAGCTAGACAAACCGAGCATCATCTGTCGTGCTACCTTCATATTATTGGATGTTTTTGTTTGTTTTTCTCGTTGCACCACTTTAATTTTATGAATCGTTGAGTCACAAACTGTGTGAAGGTGTTTATAAGGAGTCACTCTGGATTACAATCAGATCGGAGACGTTTCTCTTGTTCCAGGTATAAAAAAGTCTTTATTGATAACCAAAAATAACACAAATGATCATCACTATCAAGGAGCTGCATTACAACACATCACTTATACACTTATGTACATTATTGCCACTTAATTTAAAAAACGTCCAGCTGTTCCATCGCTGGACATGAAGTCGCTCACGACACATATAACTTAATGTTCTAGTGTTACTCTTGGTTGTTGTCTCCACACGACGACGTATGAAATGGAGCTAGTTTCTAACACGGTGCTGACACATTAAACATATCGACACACACATCTGTTGCATTTTGTCTTTTTAGAGCACCACAGATGAGAGTTAGGTAACAGCGGTGCAGTTAATTTCTTAAAATGTCAAAAAAAAAGAATAAAGTGTGAAGAATTTCACTGTTGTTTTTCTCTCACGGATGATTTTAACTTCATATTTAGACCTTCTGTTTTAACACGTGTCACAGTCTGCGGTTCATCAGATGTGGGTTGTTGTTGTTGTTGTGCGCGGCCTGATCTTTCCCGGGCGTCTTGCTCTGCAGCCCCGCGTTCGCCGCCGCCGCCGCCGACGTGCCCTTCGGTTTGGGGATTCTGGTCGGTCCCGGTCGTCGGAATCCTTCGAGAGGTATCTGAAGGAAAACAGAGACAAGTGTCAGATCATGAGGATGATTCTGACTGAGGTGTGTACGGGAGCTTTGTGAAGTTCGGCTGCAGTACCGACAACGACCACTAGATGATATCAAATCATGTTTTATGAACAGCAGATGAGCTCAGTACCAAACTTTTACTGCACAGCTGCAGCACTTTGTCCCTGAAAGAACTCTTCTAGATAAAAACAAAGGAACAGTTCTTTAATTTAATTCTAGTGAAACACACAACATCCTCTCCACCATGTTGGATGCTCTCACATGTCCGATGTCATGTAATATACAAAGTTAAGTTGCAACAATTAGTCCGTTAATGAAGAAAAGCTGTGTTCTGATGTTTTCTTGACAAACTTCAGCCTTCAGTGTGTCGCAGCTCTCCAACTGTTCTTATTCAAATATTAGTAATTGCAGTCTGAGAGCTGGAAAAACTTTCCTTTATTGTTGCCCCTGATGTTTGTCCCAGTTTTCATCCCATTATTAATAACAGTGTGAGTTTGTTGCTTAGAGACAGTCTGCAAACAACACACACACACGCACACGCTCACAAAAAAAAAAAGGGGAAGTTTCATGGGAATCAGCCCATTTCTCCGAATCCTAAGCGACTCACTGCTCCGCTTACTGTGCAATCACTTCTCAATCAGCGTGTTTACATGTGCTGCGACGTGCCAGCAGGCCGAGGTGCATCACTCCAGGCGCAGGAGAAACCGTATCTGATAAGATCCTTCTACAACCGGTCGTCTAATGCAGCCTTTTTTCTGTCAAATTTGTTATTTTTCTGTCTGCGTTTTCAAAATAAGCTCTGCAAATTATTCATGTCAGACGTCTGAGTCTCTCTCTTCCCTTTTTTCTAGCCCACAGCTCGTCTTCTGTGGCAATCAGACAGTAATTATTATCTCCAAAGTTATCCAGGAGCGTTCATTTTCAATCATATCCTTTTTTTATCAGCACCTGCGTTTGCAGGAGGTAATTTACATTTAGCCGAACGAGCCTCAAACACACCAAAAAAAAAAAGCAATTAGCCGACGAACGGGCGCCTCTGTCAGATTTTGGAGGTTAATAAGAGTCAGAAACTGAAGCTCGCCTCTCTGACAAAACGTGTCAGCAGCTGAGTGAAACTGAAACTTTCCAGCGTTTCCATGAGTTTCATCACTCCCACTCACTTCATCCCCGAGCAGCACACTGAACGACTTACGAGACGCTCTTGTGTGGCTTGAGGTTTTGAGAATTAACAAAAAAAAAACCCTGCAGTGAACTACATCCCTACATATTCATCCTGGGGGTATGAGTTTCAGAATAAGTAGAGCCTCGACGGAGGTAATGGGCCAGAAAATCTGCACGGGCTCCACGTCATGGGAGCGCTTGTTGATTCTACATGGAAAAGAGGCCTTAATGTGCGGCTTTGTTCTCTCGTATATCAGCGGTGCAGCAGGAGTTCAGCTAAGTACTTCCTCTGCCCGGGCGCTCCCGCAATACCGGCTGTCTCCACGGCAACCAAACACTCGGTTTGTTTTGGTGTGTGAGTGAGGCGACTCTCACAGCGTCTGCAGCCTTTTGTTCAGAGACCAGCTCTTTATCGTCCTGCCCCCGGTTTGTTTTTTATTGAGCCTGGAGGTCAAGGTGAGAGAATTCCTCCACCGAGGGGGAGGAAATCCGCCCTTCTCGCCCGCAGAGCGATGCACGGCTCGCCGTCCTGGCAGATTACATCACACCAGCCCCCCCAGAAACAATGCTGCTGTTAATCAGGAGCATCCATCTTGGTTTAGGGTGATTACAGCCCTCAATGAAACACCCTCGTCTCCCAGCGTGTCGCAGATCCGTCCTCCTCGGCTTAAACCCGCTTTTATGAATCAACTAAAGTCTAATGTGAGTCAGGGGGTAATTGAGGTCGCAGACAGCGACGGCAGCTGCTGGATGCTTTCTCGAGTAGTCGTCTTAATGAATAGCATCTTGTTCAGCCGCTGCATCATTTTCATCGCGCCCAGACTGCTCCGGATCCGGTTCCCCCAGCTGCGCTCCTTCACACTCATTCAATTTAATGCTCGATTTAATCATCTCCTCGCTGTCACACCAGTGTGTGTGTGTGTGTGTGTGTGTGTGTGTGTTTTTGGTTGGTGTTCGACACTTTTCTGCAACAGTTGTCTTGCTCCATCTAAATGAGACCGAGGACCATCGAAGGATCGATCGACTCTCTCACAAATGTACCTCTTCGAGACTGTTGTTGCGTCTAATTATTATTTTTTTGTTGCCGAGCATTTAGAGAGTCTGCTAAATGTTCACATTTAGACCATATTTCACCAGAATTTGCAATTCTGGCTCTCAGATGGGAACTCTGGGATGTGGTTTCTTCGTCAGGCTCCGAGATGATGATAGGATATCATGTGAAAGTGCCTCTATAGCAAATCCAACAATAACCGATCTCACTGCAGGGGCCAGGGACCAAACTACAGCCCGACTGATGCTCCATTTCGGGGCCTTCCTCGATCTCGGAGAGTAAAAAAATCTGATATCAATATAGAACAGTCTAATCCCAATATTTTACACTTCAACAATCACATTTATCGTCCTTGTGGACATCAGGGCTGTGAAGTAACTAACTTTACAAAGCCCGGAGCATCTTTTTCTGCATTATAATCACCCAGAAATGTTTTCATATCGGATGCTTGTAGGCCAGGGCACATTTATAGGTAGTGAGCCAATATTGATTGATAGATATCAGTGGGGCTCTGGATCAAACCACACACCTCCTGATAAATGGACAGTGGCTCCACCTTTTGAGGGGAAACGGCTACATGCATTTCATATTATGTCATTTATTTCTTGTGCAGACCATAAAAATGATTGAACAAGTTTGTGTTTTGTTACATGTTGATGCTGTCACCTCTTTCTAGCTGGAGGAAAAGACATCTTAAACGGTTGGCGGTCACCGGGAAGCATCTCTGGTTTGTGTTTTGTAACTTGGACTGCCGTGAGCGTTTTCCTCACACATGATACTTTGTGACAAGTTTAGATCCAGCATCGTTTGCTTATTCGCTGCGTCGGCTTGATGTTGAGCTACACGAGCGTTCTGGACGAGTGTGAAGCGACGAACACCAGCTTTTGTTGATAAGTCCGTAAACAAACACACTTAATCCCGACGTATACACGGCAGGACGTATCTGTGCACGCAGCCATGTTTGGAAAAAAAACAGCTAATCTGTCTGAAATATGAAGATAAAGCACAATGAAGTCCTGTTTGAAATGTATGGTTGCTTGTATTCAGATAAACCAAAATCTACTACAAGAAAAAACTTCAATTTTGCTTTTTCACTTTAACGTTAGCTTCACATTGACGTGACATTAATTGACCAGATAATCCTTCATATCCTCTCTCCTCCACTCCTGTCTTTCAGTCTCCATCCGCCCATCATCATCATCTCGCTCTGACCTTCGGTGCAGATTTAATTTAAACGGATCAGACGCGTTGCACAGTATGTGGTCATGTTTCCACTGTGGGCACGTCAGACCGCATGTAGAGGAATGCATATACACGGAGGAACGTTCGTAGGTTGCGCTGATGATTCATCTCATGGGAGAAAGAAAAATAAAACAGACGTTTTAGGTTACTACCCGATGAATATAAATTTAAATGAGACTTTCTGCTCAAAAGCCACTAAGTTTATGTTATCAAAAAATATATTTGTGCTTCTGAGATCCAGATGTTGTATCCAGTTTCCCAGGGGGCCTTTTGATTAGTTTCATGGGGTTAAATATTCAGTGGCAGTGCTCTCAAAAAAATGGCAACGAGGGACGAGTTTCTCCTCTTGATTTCCACCAGATTTGAGAAACGAACTTTGTAACAAACTTAGTTTCTCTCCTTTATTGTTTATTGTCCTGAAAGATTGATATTTGTAGGTTGTCAGGGCATAAAACCAATCATCTGTTGATTTCTTACATTTCCAGATGTTATTGTCTAACAATGGCATAGCTGTCAGTGTTGGAGAAAAAGTTTAAATCAAAAACTGTACAGAATTGTTTCTGAAAATCGATATCTCAGCACCCAGTAGGGATTGAGCTCAACATGTCGGTCAATAAAGACAAACTTGAAGTTTAGCACTAATATATCCACTGTGTTGATCTGTTGCTAACTTTAATTTAATATTGAAAACCAGAAAACCACAAATTTATCTTTAACTTTCTGTGTTTTTATTCACTTATTCCCAAAAATCTACATTTGAGTTTGAAACCTTGAAACCTAATCTTGTGAAAAGTCCCTTACATTGTCTGTTGCATTCAACCCAAAAAATTTTTGCAAGTTTTTATATGTCTTTATCTACTGGAGACAAGAAACTCTAACTCTGTGTCTTGTACTTTAAAAAAAAAAAATGGATTCTCCTCCAGCAGCAGCTCTGCAGTATGAAACACCACACTGAGGTTTTCAAGCAGAGTTTCCGTTGCATCATTTAAGAGAGTTCACATCATGCTGGTTTTCATTTTCAGTCACTGCTGTGCTCTGGATGTAAGGAGAAACTATGACATCAGCCTATGATTTAAACCGGAGCAAGCAAACACATGTGAGAATCCCAGAGGGTTCTTTTCTGTCTTGTGATCCGTGTGAGCACAAAGGTTTTTCAGACAACTCGTCCACTTCGGTATCATTTAATTAGGTCTGACAAAGTCTTGACAGGCGTCAAATCTGAGATATGAATCGTTTGAATAACACACTGTGTTAAACAGTCACTGTGCATGCACCAAAAATCAAATCAAACAAGTGATCTCAACCTAATCGCATTTTCCTCAGATTACTTTTTAATTTTTTTACAGATTCAAAAACATGCTGGATTTAGTGGATAAATGAAAATTGGCAAGCATGGATGACAAACTATAAAACATAACACATCTTTTTGCACACTTTAATTCTCAGAAAAAAACCAAACAACTTAATCATAATGCAGTAATGTGTAATATGAAGTATAAAAACTGGCATGATACATCAGTGTGAATAGTCTTGACTACATGGCAAGTTAGCCACTGAGTACAATACAGTAAGTGCACATAAGTTAGAACCCGGTGTTATGTCAAATGAAATCAAAATCTAGTGCTTTCAAAATGGTATTGTTTTCGCATGCAGGCAAACAATTGTTTCACACAGAACCAAGCAAACCAAAAAAGGAAAACATTCAAACCCTGGTTTAAACTCATAAATCAAGTAAAAACACATGTAAATGAATCGGGGTATAGATTTGGGGGTCTAGGGGTCTATGGCTGTGGTGGATCTCATGGGCAGGATTCAGGATGGGATGGAGGGGTTTTGGCGGTTATCGGGTCAGTCATAGGCATTACTTACTGTAATTTGTGATGGCCTTTGGATTGGGGTGGAGGTGGGCTTAATCATGATGCTACTTGTGATTTTGCTGTTGCCCTTGATAGTAGGAGTACTGCAATTTGCAAGCACCTGAGTCCTTTGCTCCTGGAGTCCAGGCGTGTGGCACGGACTCAGCGTTTGCGTCGGGGTGCTGATGCTCTGAATGAAGGGACTCCCTAAGTGGATGTGGATTTTGTTGTCCTCTGTGGTGATGACGTTGGGCCCAGAGCTGTTGGACCTCTGGACCTGCCAGTTGGTTTGCCTCTCCGGGGTCACTCGGAAGACGGCATGCCCTCCAACGACCTCGACTGGCTCGGTGGAGAGGGAGCGGTCAGGGGTGCCTGTTGTGACGGACACGATCTGTATAGGGGACATGGCTCTGTCTGGGGTTACGGAGCCACAAGAGTCTGGAGTCATTGCTCTGGAGTATGTGGACATGGTGAACGGTGATAGGGCCCTATCTGGTGAGCAAGGTTCATCTGATATTGGGGAACCTTTGGATTTCATTGTTGGGGAAATGGACTTCGCAGTCGGGGATATGGAAGCATTCTGGATGATGGTAATTCTCTGCTTGGGCGGACCTCCACTTGTGGGTATGACGGCAGTGCTGGTGAATGACTGGGTGTTTTCTGTGGTCGGGCTGGTGATCTCTAGCGTTGCTGTGTTATGTCCGTGGTCAGGAGTCACTTTAATGTGCAGAGGCTGCCCAGGACTGTGGGTCAACACAACATCTCCAGGCTGAACGTGGTTCCCGTTCTGCCGTGGTTGCACTTTCCCGTTCACCTGATGGGTGTTGTCTTTGTTCTTAAGGAACGGGACTCGCGCTCTTCTCATGTTGTTGTTCAGATTGTTGACATTGTTGATGAGCGAGGGGCTGCATTTGCTGAGCTGGAGCTCGTTGCTGTAATTTGCGTTGTCCTCAGATTCGCTCTCGTCGTACAGCTTCCCATTCACAACAGCACGTTCCAGCGGTGCCATTGTCTTACAGTTGGGAGACATGAGGTCAAGAGGCTCTGTCTGAACTTCCTTGGTGGCAACATGAAGGTCAGAAAAGCGTCTTCCATTCATGCCCGGGCGAAGACTTTTGCTGAAGCGTCTGTATCTCTCAAGCTCTCTTGTGAGTGTCTCCATTTCTCTGGCCAGTTCTTTGTTCCTGACTTCCTGTTGGGTCAGTTTTCTCTGCAGTGTAGAGTGGTCGGTCTTCATACGACAAATGGACTCCTCAGTTCCCATGTACTCGTGGATCTTCTCTTTCAGAGCTGCTACCTCTCTGGTCAAGTGACTAGACTTGGCCTCCTCGTCCTTCAAGCGTTTATAAAGAACATGCTCTTGGTTGCACTCTTTCTTTTCAGCCAGTTGGTACTTGGAAAGTTCATTTCTGGATATTTCCAGCTCCTCCATCAAGACTTTAGCTTTCTCTTGTTCGTTGGTGAATCTTTTCTCCAGTGATTCAAACTCCTCTGTCTTCAGGAGGTCGCCCTCTACCACCTTCATGTCCTTTAACTTGCGTCTGAGACGTTCAACCTCCTGCGTCAAGTCCTTCACTTTGTTGTCTTCTTGTTGGAAGCGGTTAGCAATGGGTGTCTTGATGTGCTCCTCTTTGGCTTTGCTTCTCAGGTGTTCCCTTTCTATGTTCTCCAGGGACTGCAACCTTTTCTTCATCATATTGATCTTCGACTCCAAATCATTGCTCTTTTCCTCCTCATTCTTCAGCTTGGCCTTCAGGTCATCCCTCTCCTTCGTGGCGCTGCACATTTTCTCCTCCAGCTCAGCCTTGGACCTCAGCGCCTTCTTGCTCTCGTCAATCAGTTTCTCTGTGACTGATGTAACTTTATCCTGTTCAGCCTGAAGTTTGCCAGTGCTGTTGTGAACCTTGTTCTCCATTTGCTTCAGCTTCTCCGCCATTGCCTTCCTCTCATCCACCAGCATGACTGTGAGAGTCTTCAACTTGGTTAGATCTTCCTTCAGTGTCAGCTCTGTCTTTCCAAGTTGGCTTTCAGCAGCCTCCAGTTCTCTGACCCTGGCTTTCAAGACTTCCAGCTCACTGGTCAGCACCTTTGACACTGTCCTCTCCTTCTCCAGGTTACTTTTGAGGGAACTGCATTCTTGTTTGCTCTTACTGAATGCATCCTCTAATTTCTCCAAGTCCATAATCCTGTGGTTCAGTTTATCAACTTCGGCCTTCAGGCTTCGGCTCTGATGTGCCTCTTTCTCCAGTTTCTTGTTGAGGTCCCTACAGTGGTCCTCCATTCTGATCAACTCCTCATCCTTTCCCTCCATTTCAAGTACCCTCTTCCGTAACTCTTCAAGCTCAGACATGAGGCTAGAGTTTCCACACTCGCCACGACTGATTTTGTCCCTCAACTCCTGCAGTTCCTCTTCAGCTCTGCGCAGGGTTTTGTTGGTCTCCTCCAGCTCATCAAGCTGTCTGCTGAGAGCTGACAGTTTCTGGCGCAGCTGCCTGTTTTGGGCATCCTCACTGGTCAATTTGGCCGTCATGCCTTCTTGTTCCTGATGGTATCGACCGCTTTGGTCACGCAGCTCAGCCTCCAAGCGAAAGACCTTTTGCTCCTCTTCCTGCAGACGAGCATTAGCTGAGCTCAGCTCCTCCTGGGCTTGTGAAGCACTGGCACTCAGTTCTTGGACCTTGGCTGTTTGTTGTTTCAGCTGCTCAGTGAGACGCTGCTGTTCATCCACAACCATCAACGCAAATGACTTGAGTTTTGTCAGCTCCTCCTTCAGGCTTGTGACCTTTTTGTTGTTCTCTTCGTCCTTCCTTTCTTGGTAGGCCTTCTCCTGATCAATTAACAGCTTCAACCTGTAACACATAAAAACAAAGCAAACATGATCTTCAAGCAATCAGAGTAGAGGTGATTGTTTTCATGATTTCTTTGCTTAACTTTTAAGTGGGTTTTGGAGTAACACTTTAACCTAAAATGTCAGTAAAATGTCAATGTTCAATAACAAAGGTGCAAAAGAAACTCTACACCCCCACTGTCATTACCCATTGGACCCACTTCTCTAAGCACTGACACATCATAAACACTGTTATTTTCCCTGCATTTCTGAGCTGGACTAAAGTTTTAATGTCATGGAAAATTTAACACATCATAAAAAGCATTACTTTAACTCTCTGGGGTTTGTAGTCTGAAATACCTGTGGTTACTTTTTGGGGGGGGGTTCCCTTGTTGCCAACTAATTCTCCTATGGTTTGGAAACCTGAGTTACAGCTGGGCCTTGAGTTTAACAATTGGTGCATTTCAAGAAGTTTCCGCAGTAGTTGAGGGTGTACCATATGGCCTATAAATTCCTGTGGGAAATAATGGAGGGGAAAAAAAGACTGACACGCAGCCAAATATTGATATCAACCTTTGAAAATGATCTCATGTGATGTGACGAGCAGGTAATAAGAATGTGTCAGTAACACTTTATATTATATCCATCACCATTCATGGATGCAGACTAAATATCAAAGGGTGATGATTGTATCTTTGCACACGGAAGCAAAGACACAAACAATTTAAATTTATGTTGAAAGAAGACAGCAATCAGGGAAAAAACAATTAGATGGAATAGAATACGTGATGTTTATATTTCCACAGCTACATCTAGCTTGTATTTCTTCCCCCACTAAACCCAGGTGGGATGCAAAGTACTCAAATGATGTCAAGGTACAAGTTGCAGTGTGTAGTCGGGGTCAGCTCATCTGGCACATGCATACATCACCAAGCCAAAGTGCCTCCATCCCCGGGGGAAGGTATGTTATGACTTCTGTGTGCGCAGCTGCCAGGCATTTCCACACAGATGGCCCACTGGCATGGAACAATCCTTTAATTAAGGGGTTCCTCTACTACCAACCCTCCTCCCCTTCCCAAAACCACCACCACCACCTACCCTCCCCGTTGTTTTTTTTCTTCTTTTCTTATATATTTAAAGGAATTCCCCCTTCTTCCAGAGGCAATTACAGTCCCTCAGAGTTTATACAGAAATCCCCCCACACACACAAACACATACTCTCCGGGATCACTAATTCCACATGTACACTTGGGTTGTGGGCCATGATGTAAGTGTGGTAGGGCGGGGCGCTTCTCAGCAGCGGACTGTGTGTCATTTCTTTTTTTTTCTTCGGTAGCTGCTGAAGGGTGGGAGCATATAAGTAACGGGACACATGCGAGGGGATGCAATTAGACCCAGACCAAACAACACTCAATAAAATCTCACAAGGATATGCATCAGAATTCATTATTAGTGTGGTTTTTCGGGGGGGATTTGGATATGATTTAGGGCCGCGTTTCAAGAAGCAAACACACTATTATTCACTATGAATTATGCTTTTTATGGAAAACTTTGGACATTTTTGGACAAAGTGACAACCAGCACATGCTCCTGTTAGTTTTACATGTCGTATGTTTACTCAAGAACAATGCCCAAGATCAATTTTTGTCACTTTATACTTCTACTCCACTACATTTTGAGCTTTCAACAGCTAGATTAACAGCTTTTAAAGGGTAACTCCACCAATTTCTTTTTGTACATGTCCTCACAGGTCTTGAGGAGCGCTGCTGCACATGTGAAAAAGGCAGCGTAAAGTCTTTTGTGGCCCCAGAGGAAGCTGCATGTAATCTGATAAACTGCCTCCAGTGTCTGTACATATTGCGTACTGCCTACATTACCCACCATGCATCTCAGCCACATCACCGGAGACAATTTACCAGATTACATGCCGCTTCCTCTGGGCCCACAAAAGACTTGATGCGACTTTTTCCACATATGCAGTTGTACACACCAAGACCTGGCATGCACTGTGAAAATACTTCACTACAAGTAAAAGTCCTGCATTCAAAACTTTACTCAAGTAAAAGTATGCAAACCAAAAGTAATCAATAGCTAATTTAATTTACTGCTACTTTTCATAAGATCTGGTTTCTTCCTTCTCCACTGACATTTTGTGATTCCAGCATCTTTTTTTTAAATTCTGTGAGTATTCAAGGTGCTCTGTCTGGCGTGCTGACATCATGCTTGCCCCTCGTAGAAGTGTTGATAAAATATGTTAATCATGTTTCTCCTTGTCAAGGACTCTTGATAAAGTGTGCCGTGCACGCCCCGTCTTATCTAAAAAACATGCATGTGTTGAAAAATTGCCGTGCTGCGCAGAAACACCGAGTTGCTAAGCGAAAGCAGCAGACGTCTCAGTTACAAACCACCCTGTCGCCTTGTAATCGCTGTTTATTCAATCTCTTATCTCAGTCGCCGCTGTTTTTCTAGTGATGTCATCGGCCAAAATAGAAAGACAAATGTACTTTGTTCCCCCCTCGCAGGACTGGAAACTCTGCCTATCACTTGCTTTTAGAATACTATGGGGTATTAATCATGTATGCTGCATGCAAAGGGCACTTTGCGCTAATAAATCCTTGGAGAGGAAACTGCTCAAAATACACACCAGTGAAATCACTTGTAGCCCTTTATGGGGCTATATTACTGTATTCCCAGTGTGCTTTGCGGTACATAAGGAAACGCAGATACAGATCAGTTGTCCCTGAACTTTTTCTCATCAAGGACACACACAAACAGACGGGAGCCACATCTGAGACCACTTTTTTGTCGTCAGATATCATTTAGTGTGCGCTTGCGAGCTATATAGTCGAAGGAGGGACAATAGACGGAGTGACCTTAGCTAATGCCGGAGACAAACCACACTTAAACACGCAGTCGTAGCTCAACAAACGAGCTTTCAGCATCTAATATAAGTCAGTCGGAGCAGCAGAGCGCATAAATATCACTGATGTACATAACAAATGTCCACATTTCCATCGCCCTCATGTTTTATCTCGCCGTCGTTAAGAGAGCAGCCCCCTTTTCATGCAGACATCCGCACAGCTTGAAAGAACATTATAATTGTAAAGTGCTGCACATGAAGCCGGTGACATAACAGCTTCATGGCTATCAACATTACAAGACACCGTTTACCACCCAGCACGCAAGCCCGAACAACCTTCGCAACAAGCACCGGGATGCACGACCACCGCCGCCACTGCGGGTCATTAATGTGTCACGGGGGAGTAAAAAAACAAAGGGAGTCGTTCGGTTGGATATCTTGGATTTACAGGATTGTTTCTGGCTTCGCTGCAAGTATATTCAAGTACACTAACGGTTGAAATGAAAGAGAGAAGGAAGCATCCAGTTGGCTTCTCGGGGAGGGCTTCCCTCTCTTTTTTACGTGGAAACTGTGGCTCACCCGCTGCTCGAATCTGTGTTACACGTTCCATATGTCAGCTCTGCCTAACCACAAGTGATTAGGTCACACATGTACAGACCGATATATCCTGTGCACACACACACCAACACACACACACACACACGCACACACTCAGCCACCTCCGCTTTAACTTGTGGATGTGCCGATGTGGGACAGAGTTTGGAGGGAGGACGCTGATTGATGTCGGTGCGTGGACCGTATTTAAAGTCCACACAGGCGAAGTGATCTGCCCCCAGAGTGCAATCAACATGTGTAAAATATGTAGCGCGGATATTTATTAACTTCCTGCAGGAGGAGGAGGTGGAGGAGGAGGTGGTGGAGTTATGCTTAATGGAGTGGTGTGATCCCCAAAGAGACGTTTTCTTTTTTAATGTATGAATAAATTAGATTGGAGTCTTTTAAGCTTAAAATGCTGAAGATACATTATGTAAATGTTGCTGCTGTTTACTCCTAATTTTGTGTGAAAAACCTGTGATGGAATGTAACTAAGTACACATTTAAGGTACTTGTATTTGAGTTTTTCTATTTTCTAGTACTTTATACTTCAGATCTACTGCATTTTGGTAGCAAACACTGTACTTTTACTCGATCTGACAACTTTAGTTACTTGTTACTTCGAAGCCAAAATGTATTAAATTGGCAACTGATTAAAAATAACACTTATTCCAAAATGCGATTGAAAATGCTTTTGAAAATTAAAGTAAGGACATTAAGTATCAGATGCCTTCAAACTTTACAAGTACTTATACTTTTACCAAAGTAATATTTATCGTATTATATAAATAAATATATTTACTTTTACTCAAGTATGACTCTATTTAGGAGCAGGCTTGGGGAGAAACAGAAAACAAGTAATGGGATTAGGTAATCAGAGTAAAAAAAGGCCTTTGGTTCCATTCCTTTTAGCTGTTTTGTAGTAAAGTTACAGAAAAAAAGATGTAATTAGATTACAGATACACTCAGTAAAAATTAAAGGGGATTACTCGCAGGATTATGATTTAAAATAAACAATGATGAACTCGTCTGTACGAGTCTCACACAACATCACTCCGGTCAAGAACATAATCAAGTTACATTACTTCCATACTGTGATACTTGGATTAATGGGTAAATAGTAAATGTATCCGAATAAATTTTTTAAGTAACTTCTCCCAATCCATCCATTTTTCCACAACCACAGTCAATCAGCGATGACAAGAAATGAAGTAATTACACGCTGTCAAAAGTGCTCAATACCTTGACGAAGTTCAAGAGGCACTCAAGGAAAAATGAGAATTACTTAAGTGACACAAGAACAGAATGTGTGACTGTTCTGGTAATTGGTTTCATACATTTACTGTAACAAAACATCTGACAGCAGAATCGAATCAAATATGTCTCAATTTGCGTCATTTAAAGAGGCCGTGACGTGTAAATGTTTGAGAATAACGGCCTTAAAATACGAAACGCCGCTTCGGTCTGTTCTGTTCTGACTCATTTTTCTCTCTACTCTCCCACGATCCTCGTACATTTCATTTTTTGGTATCTTGTGTGGACAAAAATGCAGATAAGCATCTCTACCATGCTGTCAAATCTTGACAAATCCCAGCACAGTAAAAACTGCCGGGCCAAAACATGCGACTCTCCGACAAAGACTGGGCCTCATTACTGTCCGAATACTTGATGTGTTAAGTGCAGTTTTCTACGGGAGACCACAGAGTCCGAGTCTTTAGCGTCACTTTCTGTCTGAATAATGAATTAAAACAGGATTCAGCATTTCTTTGTGGACATCCAACATTCAATTTGATTAACATTATACAGGTTGTATAGTCACAAGAAAACAAAAGTTATATATGTATAAATTAATGAATGAATGAATGGATACTGAAGTTTAATTACACTGCTATGATGCAAACTACAATTTCTGTATAATTTACTATATCTTCTAAAAGAACTGAAGACTCAAACTTCCTCAGATTTAGTTTGATCTACTCTTGACATGTTGTCTGATGCAGAGTTTTATTAACTTCTAAGTCCAGATGTTTTAAACGTTTCATGAATAACTCACATCAACGGCTCAAAAAGCCTCCAAGAAAGCACTTTTAACACACACGTAGAATAAAAAATACCACTGCAAAGCACACAAGAACACAAGCAGTGATGCTCCTCTGAACATCTGTACAAGCAAATCAACAGATCGACAACTCTGTAAGAAGTTTTAAATGTTTTTAAAAAGTGTATCGCCCTAAATTCAGAGTTCAGTCATGTTCAGTGCGCCTACCTGTGCCAAAGCTTTTCCAAACTTCACTGCCGTCCGCTCATTATCTTCCCGTACAACGCAACTCTCCCTCTGTGCGTGCGTCTCACTCTCTTAGTAGCTGTAATGTGGGCATTCCTGCACTCAGACCAAACAATAAGGGATGTGCTCCCTGCCTATGGACCATTACATCATCAGCATGCCCTTATATGGAGCTTTGCATTGCAGCGGCTCACAAGAAGGGGGTGTGCTTGCTCGTATGTGTGACACCGTGTGGAGTGTGTGTGTGTGTGTGTGCTGAAGTAAGTGTTTAAACTAAAGGATGTGGCAGCGGAGAGGGAAGGTTTGTCTTGACGCGTGTGATGTGTGAAATATGTGCCCGGACTGTCACTGCTCCGGAGGCAGGCCAGTAGGTGAGGAGAGACGAGGAGTTCAGGTTACAGTATTTCCTTCTGGCTCTTGTCAACATAAAGAGCGAAAGAGCGAGGGAGGGAGAAGGAAAAAAAAAACTTGTAGTTGAGTTAATAAGAAATTCTTGGATGAGGATTTGTAATCGAGACCAAACGCGGAGAAACAAGACAAGACGTGTAACACATAATGTAGATTCGCAGCCCCACGCCGAAGACATCCGTGACATCCTGACAGCTTGAAAATGGCGTGTTAGCAATACCATCCCCGATTCTAGCTGCTAGCTTAGTCTCACAGAGGAATGCTAACATGCTAGGGATGTCGTTCTGGCGCCAGGAACTCAAACTGGTTCCATTTGTTTTAACAGTTACGTTACGTAAGCTCGCTGACGTATCATCAGATGTTTTGCCAGATATTAAGCAGCGGGCGTCCAAATGAACTACATCGTTACCTTGAATAAAATTACTGTTTCTTTGGTTGTGAACATTGTTGGGAACACTTGTGATGATGCAAAAATACAACTCATAATCTTAAAACAAAGATTAAGTCGTTTTGTGATTCCAAAATTGTAGACCACGCCCCCCCCTGGTGGGCCATGGACGTACTGCAGGTATGCCGGGTCATTTACAATAGATAAATAAAGACTTTCAACTTTAGATGATAATGACTAAAAGCCATCAGAACTGACAAAATAATGGTTATTAAGAAGCTGTATTGCTATATATTTACAACAACTATAAAAATGAGGCTACAGTCAGGAGATGTTTAGCTTAGCATAAAGAATGGAAATAAATGGAAACATCTAGCCTGTTCTGTCTGAAGGTAAACAAAAAATCTGCCTACCAGCACTGCTAAACTAACTGGACTGTTTCAAGCCCTAATGCTAAGCTAAGCTAAGCTAACACTGTAATAACCCTGGACAGATATGACTGTGATATGGATCTGCCCATCTACGTTTCACCAGGAAAGGGAAATACGCACTTATTCCCCAAAATGCTGAACTATTACCTTGATAAAATATGAACACGTGAGCAGCTCTTACCCGAGCTATGATCAAGATGATCTCATGTTCTATATTTATAGAATCTTTATCTGCATAGTTCAAACAAACGCCATGGAGTAAAAACTGCAATTTTCCCTTCTGAAATGTTATGGAAAAATACTACAAGTCCCTGACAATTGCACTTAATTACAGTACTTGCGTGCCTGCGCTCTGTTACTTTCCACGACTGGTATACAGTATATCTGGCAGCCAACACTGTTAGAACATATCAAGCGAGGGTGGGGTGTTTAACATCTTACCTGCGGGTGTAAAAGTGGCTTTTAGCTAATGGCTCCACAAACAAAACAATGGATTTCCATGCAGGAGTGTAATCACAGCTTCAGCCAGCACACATAACTTCTTTATCAGTGGCGCATTGTTCACCTCACAATGCCTCGGCCTTAAACGTTCATTATCAGACAGCTCCGACCTCACTCACACATTTCTCACACTATAGCTGGTGACTGAATCCATCTCTGAAAAGTGTGAACATTGTGTGTCATCTGTTGTCGTATGATGGGAGCAAATGTTGTCGAGTGTTTTCCGGGAGGTTATTGCTCAGCTGTCAGTGTCTTCATTGTTCTGAGAGAAATGAGCCCTGTTTGGCCACACAATGGGCCCAGTGGCGCCGTGTGGTGCAGAAACATATGGGCAATGGACAAAAGTACTTCCTCACAGACATATTGTAAGAACAACAGGCAGTGTTGAACCCAAGAGTCTTACTTGAGTAAAAGCAAAGATGTCATGTTAAAATATTACTTTTGTAAAAGTGAAAGACACAAATACATTTACCAATACCCATACTATGGGTCACCAGATTGGATCCAATATTTGGCATTTCTCTGATTACCAGTTTTTTGTCTGATTGTAGATGAAACTAGATTGCCACTTGTTAGAGTGCATACCTCTGCACAGGCCCAATAGTCCCTCTTGATGGCTTATTTGTAACAGTTGATTATTGAGTCTTATTCCCAACTCTTCAAATACTGACACTTTAGGTCTTGTCAGCCACCAACTCAAAGCACCAATATTTGAAGAGTTTGGAATAAGACTTGGGTAAGACCTTTAATTCAATCGCGCCTAATCTAATATAAAACAAAACATTCAAATCTGCTAGATTCAGTTTCTTATTTGGATCTGCGTCAAATTGTTCTCACACTCAGATACCAGCCACCTAAATACGCCTGATTTCTTTTTTTCCAAGTTAATTCCCTGAGAAATAAATCCTTAATTAAGAAACTCGCAGAAAAGAAAATTAAAAGTTAATTGAGGTCGAAAATAGGCTGAGAACCATCCTCCTCCCAAGATTTGTAGAAATCTGTTCAGCAGTTATTGTGTAATCCTGTTGACAAACTAACCAACCAACCAAACTAACCAACCAATCAACCTACTAACCAACCAAACAACTAACCATTCAACCTACTAATCTACTAACCAACCAAACAACTAACCAATCAACCTACTAACCAACCAAACAACTAACCAATCAACCTACTAACCTACTAACCAACCAAACAACTAACCAATCAGCCGACCCACCGACTGCTGAAAATGTAAATCCATGGTAATTATGGTCATTGTA
The DNA here is from genome assembly GCF_900880675.1 of Sparus aurata. NCBI lineage: Eukaryota > Metazoa > Chordata > Actinopteri > Spariformes > Sparidae > Sparus > Sparus aurata. The sequence continues at coordinate 15,983,582 of NC_044210.1, forward strand.
GAGTAGCAGAAAATGGAAATAGTCACGTAAACTACAATTATCTCAAAATTGAACTGAACAACAGTTGGAGTTAAAGTAAATGTAGTTGGTTATATTCCGTCACTGACAGCAGGAGCTCATGTTTATCGTAAAGCAACAAAGCATGACATGCAATAAGACAGCAAATCAGTCGCAGACACACACCGGTTTGTAAAAACACAAAGTGTATTCTGTCACTGTGTGCTCTCAAGCAGTTCTAACTCATTCCAGCCGTGCGAGCAAATGACAAGACTCTTCCTGTCTCCTGCCCGCTAAATAAAATATGTCATGGCTTCACAAAGGCTGAGGTCACAGAAACTGAATTTTACGAGCTCTGCCAAACAAGCTGAGGGATGCAGAGATTTCCCGGATTAGACGCGGCATCAACGTTGACGAACATGGACGTTTAAACACGCGATGGTCAGTCGATCGCCTTGATTTGAACAAACGTGGCACAATAACAAGTCCCTGGTCGTCCCTGTTGTTCTGTTATTAATTTCAAGCTTTAAAGGATGTAATTACTCATCAAACATCCGATGATTATAGGAAGCCAGGCTGATTTTTAGATTAAATCAGCCTCCACAAGTCCACAAGCATCTACCAGCCATCATCGCCAACTTCTGGACAACTTCGAGTCCAAAAATGTAAAAAAGAAGACTTCTGTTTCTGGCCAACAGTGTGCTCCAAGCAAAATTTAATTAGGTGTTCTCAAAATGCTGACAAATAAAACAAATGCCAGCAAACACACTGCAACTTAAAGTCTGTTTGTTTGGAGGCAGATGGAGCAGGTCTTCGTGAGTCGCAGCGGGAGCCAGACACGACTCGCAAATTCCTAAAAAGAGGTAAACCAAAAACACGTGGACCCAAGTCTCATGTAAGAAATTGCACTTAATCACGGAGTTTTCAACCAATTGGAGGAGACTGTTGTTGGAGAACGGTGAATGAAGCTGTGTGACAAAGTTTGGACGACCAGCTTGTGCACACAGCGCGAATCCAAGCCAAGTACAGCATTTCTCTTTTTTTGGTCAGGAACTCGCCATGTCGCCTGAGCAAACATACCAAATGTGATTTTGCTTGGAGAATTTGGCACGTCTTAAACGTGTTATCCGATCTGCTGAACTCTGCGACTTTTCTTCAAGTGCCGTATGGTAATTGTCACATCTGTTGCTGACAGCTAAAAGGCGCAGGGTTCAGAGTCTGGAGGAGTTGGGAGCACAACCAGAATGACATGGCCGTGCTCCCTGCTGTGACTGAACTCTCGACTCTTTCCCACTCAAAGAAACCAATTCCTGTGTCCTCTTGAACGCATTACAACTGTTTCTCTTTCTTGAAACACTCTGAAGTCCTTAAAGTAGCACGCATTGCCACAAGGCCTTGGGAAATGGGGAACTGTCATGCACACTTGGGTAAGACGGGATTGATTTTAGGCAATTTAAAATGCACTATTTCTCAACGTGTGCAACAACTGCCCACACTCATAGCTCTGAACTATGATGTATTTCACTTTTGTGTTCTCTCCTATTTCCTCGCAACAAACAGTTTGTTCTTGGAACAAACAATTCGGTCATCCAAAATTAGATTCTATTTCTGGGTCTGGACGGAATCGGGGCCCGGGAAGTACTGTACACATGAAACAGATGTCGCGGATCAAACACAGGATCAGGCCACACAAACATGTTTGCTGTGACAAGCCTCTGCCAAACGACAAATAGTTGGGAGATGAAGATGTATTATGTAACCTCGATGGGATGACTGCAGCGCTGACAATACACAGAAGAATGCAGAGGTTTGGGATTTGGTTTGCATGAGCACCGTGTGCGGTTTCGGCGAGGCAGTTGTTAAATCTCGAGGCATGGTCTTCAACACACTGTCATGTTCTTCAGAGCTGAAACTTCCAGGAAAGAGTACAGATGACAAAACAAACAGCTACACGGATAAAAGGAAATATACGACGGTTTGTGATCGGTGAATCTACTCTCTTGGGCTGTGTTCAGACCAACGTTATTACTGTGTCAGAGAAAATCAGCCCTAGGGCGTCCTTGTGGCCTCGTGGTTTAGATGCCGACCGTGTAATTGTGAAGTTTCCAGTTTGATTCTGAGTGTGAACCTTTGTTGCATGTCTTACCCTCTTCTATCTACCCATGCGTACTGTCTGTTTCGACGCTGTCACTGTCCATGAAAGACAAAGTGCCAAAAAATTCCAAAGAAGAGGTTGAATAGAGGATCACTTTATACCACAACGTATTGCAGTGATGGGACCTGAATGTTACGAAGCTTCTACTGTTGCTTCCGTAAACATCATCCAAATCGAATCAGTATTCGAAGGTAGCAGACTAAAGAATAAAGAGGCAAAATACCTACCACATGCTGTACCCTCCCAATCACATCTGCTCAACAATAGGTGGGGGCAGTGGCCGATGTCTCCCCTCCTGTCCTTGTCTCTCACAATCATAATATTGATTATGGGTAAGTTATTAGACTCATAATTGTTATGGCGAACAGCTCCTGACCCCTACCTTTCTGCAAATTGCTTGGTTGGTTGGCTGTTTGTTAGTTGGTATGTTTTTAGTTTGTTGGTTGGTATATTTTTTGGTTGGTTGATTGTTGGTTGGCATGTTTTTTGTTTGCTTGCTTGGTTGGTTGGTATAATCTTTGGTTGGTTGTTTGTTGGTTGGCTTTTTTTTGTTTGCTTGGTTGGTTGGTTTAATCTTTGGTTGATTGTTTGTTGGTTGGTTTGTGGGCAGAATTAAACAGAAACTGAAGGACCAATTTCAAAACTAGATTAAAGGATGGGTCTTAACTTCTTGCGTTGATCCGGACAGACAGATGGATCCAGGAATTCTCTCTCAACATCTTTGTTTTCTTCCCTTCCCCTTTTATTTATTTATCCGTTTTTCCTGATTCCATCTGCATTGTTTTGTTATCCTGGTGGTTGGCTGTTACATATCAGATAAGCTTAAACTATGGTTAAGCAGTTATGGGTGGTTTAGAGTGATACAGGGCATTTGAGTTCTAATTAAAGAGTTTAAGGGGAATGTTGGGCCTTGGCAGAGTTAAAGTATGCACTCTACTGAGAGCCATTCTAGTTTTCAGTGGTGTCGTCCATTTCTATTAAACCGTTTTTATGCTCGTTTTCAAGAAAAGTTGGTCAGTTCCATGTAAACAGATGAAGAGACTGCAGTGTTTTCTTAAATGGTCACATGAAACCAACCATTTGCAATAATTGAAGGACTGATTGGCGCTCTTTTAATTATGTCATCTTGTTACAATGTTTTAGTGTGACACAACTGGGGAATTAATGCTTTCTATCTTGATGAACCCAACTCTTAGTGTTCTCACAACAGCTGTAAACAGAAACATGCGTTACGTCAACTTCTCTTTTGCCACATTTCTGGATATTCAGCGCGACATTTGGCAGAGAACTTGACTTATTACCCAACCTGGACACGCTGACACCAATGCGAAGGAGGATGTCGGGTCTGTGAACACATGATACGGGATATTCTTGATTTCTGTTACTTGCACAGTCTCACAGCAGACGTGATGAAAAGTCCAGCTGTCACTCGGGCGCATTCAAGTGTTGCGATAGAGTTTGTGTGTGAACTGGCTGGTACCTGATACGCAGCGTGATTCAGATAAATCATTATTGTCCAACCCAGATGGAAACGAGAGATATCACGGAGCGCGATAATATTTCCTACCTGCAGGAGTGAATGCCCGTCTGATTTGCAGACATTTGCACACTTTTGCCCTGCAGCAGTGTGTCTGAGCTGAGGATCTGATCAGCGGCAGAACCAGACACACACTCAGTCTCTCCACTGAGTGTGTGATTTCTGCTGCACATCAGACAAACCGCCGTGCTGCAGCCGTCACAGACGAGGCCCGGTCTTGCCCTGTACACTCAACGCTGTCTGCCCGGCGGCTGATTACCTGACATACATACATGACATCATCGGCTTGTAATCAAATCCACATGTCTCCTTCCCTCGCTCTCGCTCTATCTCTATCTCTCACTGGAATTTCTTCTACTCTATGACTTTGTCTCCACATTCCTCTTTCTGTTTGTTTATCCCTTGTCCCCCCTCTTTCTTGTCTTTCTCCGTCTCCTTCAGTCTTTCTTTTTATTTCTCCAGCCCGTCTCTTGTTTCTGATCTCAGCCTGGGCCTCAGCGTGGGCTTCGCTGTTAAAATGGAACGTGATTTTGATTGCCCGGCTAAAAAACCCTCATGAGGACGTTAGCTGGCCTTTTATGGCCAGAATTCGTTTTTTATGGGCATTTTTGGCTGACGACCTCTTGTTCGTAGTTGTGATGACATGTTGTACAGTCCAAATAGTTGTAATTGCCTCTTCGAGGTGGGCTTGATTCATCTCTTCAACCTGCATGCCCTATTTTTCTTTATTGTCTTCTGGTTTTTCCTTTATTTCAGTCTGTGCAGCCTGTGTCAGCGCCTGGAACAATGTGTGTACAAGCATGTTTTTCTAATAAAAACCGAGTTGGTTGGTGACCTTGACCTTTCACCCTCCCCCTTTATGCCAGCTCGAAGCCTCAGGGAGGCTCCAAGCAATAAAGGCACGTCTGCTATCTTAAAGTTTTTGCTGTTTTTCTTCTTTTCCTTCATCCTCCTGATGCTAACAAGCTCTCTCACTTTGACGTGGAGTCTCAGAAGGACTTAGACTGAAGGAAAATCTCAAACTTGTGCGCTCTTCTCTGAGTCTGAGCGTCTCTACCTGTCTCCATAACTCACTTTCGCTCTTACATAACTTGGATTTCACAGTCTCATGCTGCCTCAAGAAACCTGTAGAGAGCTTCACTTATTTCCAGGGTTTATTGTTTGTCTTTCCTATTTGTATTCAGTTCGAATTTGACGAGAAAAAACAATATAAACATTAAACAAATGCACAGACTGTCTCTTAAAACTTGTCTATTGTGATTAAAATCTTCTTAATTGGGATGAATAATCAAAGGAAACATATGATGCTCCTTTTCAGGTTAAGGATTTGATTTTGAAATACTACTAGAATAGCTTTACATGCGTTAATACTCAAAAAACCCTTAATTTACCCTCCGTCTCAGAGATCCTGTCTCTTTAAGAATACACAGTCTGCTCTGATTGGTCAGCTTGCACACGCCTGAGCTAGCAAGGCCAACACAACAACAGAGTACCTTTGTAATATTAACTCTTACATGCCAAACAAGCTGCTAAGCGTAAATTACACAAATCTAGACATGGTGATGTCACTAAGTCACATGTTGAAAGTGGGTGACTACTGACGAGGCGTTTCAGGAGCAGTGTTTTCTGTGGGAGAGAGGAGCCTCTGTGGGTTGTGGCCTTTTTAATTTTCAAGATCTTTTATATCCCCGAGAACGTATATACACACTCATGGAAAGCAACAATAGGTCTCCTTTAAGACAAACTGTTTTCGGGTGGTAGCGGTACAAGGCAGCCCATTTTTCCGATTTCGTAATGGAATAATCTTGTTGTTTTTTTCCCCGCGCCAGCAATAGGAACATATCGTTCCTTATACCCAGCTGCATAACAAATGAAACACGTCATCCCACCATGCAGTGACATAAGATTACAGGCAGGAATCAATCTCGCAGCCTGAGATTGAAGGGCTGGACCAGCTCGACAGGCTGTAATTTACAGACTAACAACAGCAATCTGCCTAACAAAGGATCACACTTGTAGTGCGAAAGTAGATTGTGTGTGTATGTGTGTGTGTAGGGCAGGGCGGGCGTGTGTCTGCTGCCCTCAGTTGGTACAGCTGATAATCATTACCCCTGCACCACGTTGGACTTTGATGTAAATCGCAAACACTTAAGGAGGATGTTCCGATCGCTGTTTGCTCAGACGTGGTGGATTTCAAAGCCCTGGGGCTGCCACCCATCCACCAGCAGCTATTACACGTACAGCATGGAAAGATGTTGACATCGGCTGGATCGTAGACAGCAAACACAGGAGATGTCAGTAGAAATGTTCACCCACGGCCTATTTCATTTGTTTTCCGCCAAAATATCCAATCTTGCAAAACGACCACATGTTTTCACGGTTGTCTTGGTTAAGGTTAAAGAAACCTTACGGTCTTGGAAAAGTCTGCAGTGACTCATGTGTTTAACATTTAACCAAAACCAGGTTCTTGACTAACCGTAACCCAATTGCTTTTGTTGGGATTATCTGTCACCACAATGTAATTGGGGGGGAAAAAATTAAAGCGGAATTAGCTTAATTCCTCAGAGACGGTGTTGGAAATGGAAAATAAGCCGCAGGTGAGGCAAAATGAATTCAGAACAAATCAAATGTTGCGCTAATTAGTGTAAGGTTGTGCGTTTGTGAGAGGACCCAACTGGGAGAGTATCAAACTCGGACCGGATAGCGCCTGGTTTAAAGCTCCTTGCTTGGTAGCAACGAACTTTCTCCAACCCAGTCACCTGAATAAGTTGTGCTTTGCTTGTGCTCTGGTTAGGGTGAGGCACAATAACCCACCTGGTTAAAGTTTGGCTTAAAATACCTGCTTTGGTCACTACAAACACAGCGGGAGCTCTTCTCACTTCCTGTGAAATATATCTTATGGTTGCCACAAAGATGGTTCCGTGGCAAACAACTCGGTGGAGGTGGACCGACTTCCTGTGAGTAGTATCTGGTTTTGGTCGCCACAAACACAGCTGGAAATGTCCCAACGTCTCCTTAAAAAGATCCTATGTTGTAGGACCTAATACTGATATGATTTAGATTTAGATGTGAAAGTTTTTAGCGTGTTGACACTAGTTACTGGGGACGATAGATATGCAAAAGTTCCTAAATACAAATATGTGGATGTTTTTTTTAAAGGTAGGGATGGCAGCCGACCCAATCTACGAGCCCAAATCGCCAGTATTTGACGAGTTGGGAATGAGACCCAGAAATAAACTTTCTTACAAATTGGACTGTTACAATTAGCTTATTTCAAATCTTTCCACGTACCTCCTGGAGACGGCAAAAGTACCCCCTTGGGTTTAAGTACCCCTGGTTGGGAATAACTGCCCTCCAGCATCTATTAAAGCAATTTGAGCTTTTCGAGGCCAGACTCCTGCTATTAAACTCCCCTAAGTACACGGTGGTGATTCCATTAGGCTTCACGCCCCTGCTCTAACAATGACAGCAGCTTAACAAAAGAGCATGGATCCTATAACTTGGCAGCAAATTCACAGGAAGAAGAAAGGAAGTGATATACACACAACACGCGGTAATCTGTCCAGCTGTCAGGTGAGCAGGGTGGATCTGCCTCCAGAGACTCTTTGATGGTTTCCTGATGGATTAGCATTGATCTCAAACTGTCCGTGGAGGCGTGTAAAAGTGGCTCTTTAATCAGATTTCAACAGGCTGAACTTTAAGTCGTTCAGCCATAAAAAAACCTGAAATTTTCCCCGACATTTTCACTCCTACATCTTACCTGTTGATCTATTATTCTGAGCTATAATGAGCTCCACATCCCGGCTTTACCTCTGCCCTAATCAGCCCCCTCACCCTGCACCATTGCACAGGTTGTATTTATGCACTTACAGATAACTGCGCTTCAAAGCCTTCAGCACATAGACTGTGTTTAAAGACGCTTCTAAATGCCGGTTCAGCCTGCAGAGATTAAAATGTGACCACCAGCCAATGGGGTAAAGTTTAAAAAGAAACGCATGTAGTATTTATTTGAAGCAAAGCAGCTCATTCCTCTGAGCTAATACAGTTTTCAGTCGAACCGCCTCCTCTTTCCAACACACGGTTTCATAACAGCTCAGGACAAACAAACTCCTGTTGAATATTAGGCCTACAGCAGAGCGAAGAGTCCCAACTCCTCCTCAGATATCTGTCCCATTTACTCATCCTTCTGACTTATCTACAAACACTGTCAGCATCTTTTAAACACAGGAAATGGATTTCCTAATCTGGTCATCCTTTCACAACTGCATCAGTGGAAAAAGTCCAAAATAACAGACTTCTGCGAAATGCTCTCCAATGATAGTTGGTGTCATCGCATTGCTATTTCTGCAGAGCAAACCAGTTGGACAGGAAAAAGGTTTTTTTACGTAACAGACATGAGAACAAACTTTTGGCATTTAGGTAGTGAAACCTCATCGGGAGATTTATGTGTGAAAAACACGGTGTACGAACATGTGCCTGAGGAGTTCTTGTTCTAGCCTTTGAGTTTGGCACAAAACAGTGATTTAGTTTTCTAATCGTGCCTCATTTCCTCAGTGGTAGCATTCTCCGTCTTTATTGTGTCACAGCCTTGTTGTCCCAGTTCACCATAAGTTTTGCAACAAACCATTGTACTCAGAGCTCGGGAAGAAAGAAAAAAAACGACCCCCGACGTCGGAGACTGCAATGGAACAGTCATCCGAGTCGGAAAAAACAAACATCAATGGAGCCCGAGTTCACCGACATAAACAAATCAGACACATCACAGCAGTATGGCAGCGCACACAGCTCTGCTTCATGTCGTGTTTGTGTTGTGAAACTGGAAACAGCTTTGTCGTTTTCCATTTCCATCCAGTTGACTTGTGTTTGCTGTGAGTCTCTGACTCGTTGAGTCGTGGGATGCAGTTTGATTGGAAGTCGTAAACACCGACTCAGCTTCCATCTCGCAGTGGATTGCTGCAACAGATCCTTAATTGGGGAGTTTAAAGTCGGGATTAGCTGCTGTGTTGTTTCACCCTTGATTTGCCTCTTTGTCCAGTTACGTCATCTCTACTTTTTTTGTCTCAACAAAGTCAGCTGCAATCAGAACGCTTTCATCACGAGCCATTAACAGTGTCTGGCACGTTTTCCGCAAGAGGCAGGAGAAAGGATCATGCTAGTACCAACATGCTAACTCCAGGCTATATAAAGGATGTGACCAACACCATCAGGTCTGATGATTCATCCACGAGACACTCTGTGATGCTCCAGTTCTTCATCAGCTCATCCAAACATGACTTCTGGTACTTACACGTAGATATTCTCTAAGTCTACTTCCACTGATCCCTCCATCGTCCTTCCACCACTCTGATTTTCTTTCCCTGTCACCACAGTCTCTCTCTCTGCCTATTTAGACGAAACACTCGGACAAAACTCACCAGATGTCCTCATTCGTCATTTTTTTCCCGAACTCTCTCATAACACTTCTGGCTCCGTTCACTTCTTCTTGCTGGAGAGAGCGAGACCTCCGATGACACACATCGTTTTTCAGAAATAATGGCTCACATGTGAGGGGATTAGAGTGATGAGGAAGTAATGACAGGTGATCTGTTACATTTATTAGAGAAGCGCTATCGGATTACGGCTCATAAAAAAAAAAAAGATTGGGTGGCTGTGTTACTCTGAGAGAAAGTCAACAAGTTGTCAAGTCTAAACGAAAAAACTTGTTTGCTACTCAAGAAGATCCACATGGGTGCAAATGACTGAACTGGCAAAGATTGATCTTGTAACTAAGTTCTACACTAGTGGACATGGTCACGGTAGTCTACGGAGGCACACATTCGCCATCTTGCAGTTGTAAATACTCATTAACCTCCATAAAAACATTGATAAAGTTATGATCTGCTTTGAAACGTGAGCAACCAAAGGTATTTTTGGTTTCCCACTGGTGCCCCATGTTCCACAAAACTCCCCAAAAGTGCCCTCTGTGATGCCCTTATTGTAGATAAAATGTGTAAAAATGTGTTTTCCCGGTGTACAAAGTTAGTCTGATCCCAGACGGAGCTGCAGTCTTTGTTTTGGACGGGGCTAATCTTGTTCTGCAGTTGAACTAATGTCCAACTATGAGGCCGCATCCGCAGCAAAGTGCAGACGAGTCCGTCAAACTGCCTTTTTCACCGAACAGACAGAACGTTTGTCGAATCGAGCTTTTTCAGTTTAAAGTTCTCTCCCGCGCTGTGACCCTTCAGGAGCCGTCGCCTACTTTAACAACTTCCTCTACACGGTTTATAAAACGCATAATTCCTCCCTTTTCACCCTCTCTCTTCCTCTCTTTGTCCCTATCCTCCCTCCCCATCTTATCCTCTCTCAGCCTTTCCATCACGACCAGCCAGCTGCCGGCTCGCCCTCGATCCTCCCACTCGCTGCTCACCTCTTTGTGTTCAGGAGGAATGTAAATGATAGTGATTCGGGATGTGGGGTGTGACGCTGGAATTTACTTAAGCGAGACAGAGCCGTGATGGACTGTGAGTGTGCGATCGTCTGTCTTCGGTGGGTGTGTTGGGGGGGGTGACATCACCCGCCTCCCGGAGTGCTCAGAGGAGATGAGACCCCAGCTGGGTGGAGGTTTGGGATCTTGGACACAAACTCTTTCTATTGTCTGCTCACTTCCTGTCCAGGCGTACTGCTTTCATTATCTCCATTACTTGGCAACTGACTTGTAATTGTCTCTGAGTCCGAATCAAAGTGAGGAGAAGCAGACTCGGGCTCGCAGCGCTTCGCCGCCACGTCACCGCTTTGATTTCCCATGAATTGCTGTATGTCATCCCAACATCTGTATTTGTTGTCTCGACATTGTTATTTCTTAAAAGACATGATTTCGTTGCGTTGTGTCATCCCTTTTGTGTCTTGTGAGTTGTTCCAACACAGCACAAATTACTTGATTTAATACTGATTCCTTGGATGATAGCTTGATTGTGCTTTCTGTCTCTGTCTGTCATGTATCTTGTTGTTCCCTTTCCCATGTGTGGAAAGAAGTCTTAGTGTTTGTGCTCTTCCACAGTTCCCGTGCATTTAAAGGGGTTATGCGGTGGCCTACCAGCAGTGAGTTGGTGCTAGTTGTCGGCTACGTACGTTGTGAGTATTAGCTTGTTTGAACTGGAAGGTTTTTACCGGGAGTTTTTGCCAAGAATTCTATGGCTAGCTAAAATAAGATATTTGGGTTTGTATTGACACTAAACACTATGAAGAAGCAATAACAAATGTTACGTAATGTCAGTTCAGGTCAATAGCTAGCTCACCAGCTTGCTAGCTATTAGCTTTTTATTACTTTTTGCATGTTTTAAGGTGCTAACAAGAGCTATGGCATCTCTGAGCGTTAATGAGGCTAATTTAAACTGTAGCTAGCAAAAAGAAGAAATTGAAGTTCAATCCAGGAAGTGTTTTCCTTTGTCATTTTAAATTTGATACCTTACTAAGCAGCTCTAAAAAATTACGTCTCGTCATTAAATCGGTATTCACTATTTACTATCTTCCACTTGCAGAGAGGAAGCTTATTAGCCTAGCTTGCTACCTTCCATTTTCCGAGTTGAGTACCGACTTAACAGCACTTCTCAAATGTTGCATTTAATGGAGAACTCAGACTTTATTTCAACAACACTGTGTCTATGGTAAAAAGTCATAACTCGGACGCTGTATGGTGCTAAACATTAGCCACATGTGTGTGCAGAAGTCAGTCAACGGATAGGTTTTCTTAATGTTCCTCAGGTCACCTTTTATCCTGCAACAGGGTCAGATTTTTGTTGCTTGAACTTTATGCCAGGCCAGTCCATAAAACCTGAGACCTCTGAGGGAAGTGAAGAGGGAAGGAGCCTGTTGGGGATACTGTGATACAGTGCACCACCTCCCCACTGTTTCCAGGTCTCTTGGCTGCATTAGGATCCCCGTAGCAGAAAACACTTATAATGTTGATGAAGTGCACCGGTGGGATACCGTAGTGCATGTCGAGGGGGCGGCCTGAAGGCCTTGGATCAGCAACAGCGTTATTAATGAAAGGCCCAAAATGTTGGACTTGAGCCCGTCTCTATTCTGGGTGATGTCACCGTCTGGATAGACACGACCGGTCTCACCTCAGTGACTGAACACAACAGATGGCTCACATCTGGAGGGATTCCAGAGAGGCATTTTAGCACCGAGGGTTATGAGGTTTAGCTCTGTCCACTTACTTCGACCGTTGATGAGGATTGATGGTGATTTTATATTTCTTTTAGTGCAATTAGCTCTGGCACGGCGCCGAGTCTTGAGAGGTTTTTACAAGATATTTAAAAAATGTGAAAACATCTGTGGGCATAGCTCCGTTCTGTTCTCTTGTTTTTCACATTTACACTTTTCCATTTGCAGAACCGTATTAATTTCCTCCTGGTGTTTACATATTTATTAAAGCAAACACAAACAGCTTTTATATCACATCTGTAGCCTTTACTAGATTCTCTGATCTGAGCTTTAAAGGATCTTGTGTTTTATTTAGCTTCTCGTGCATGTTAAAGGTATTCAAAGTTATAAAGGTCAACGCTGCTCCTGAAACGGCTCGTCACTAGTCCCGCCTCTTATTCCGCGACTTTGTGACATCACAGTATGCCACCATGTGGCATACTGTGATGATGATGATCACATTTGCGTTATTTATGCCTCGCAGGTCGTTTGGTACGCAAGAATTGATTTAGCACAGCTGCTCTGTTGTTGTTAGCAGTGCCAGGGTCAGGCGTGTGCGGGCTGACCAATCAGAGCAGACTGCGTATCTGTGGCGTCTTAAAGAGACAGGAGCTAAAAAAAAAGAGTGTTTTTTCCCACATTAAATCATGTACACTGAAAAATACAAAGCTGAAAATGAGCATATGTCCTTTAATCTCCTAAATCAGTTGCAAAGTCTATTATTTAATGTTTTTATCAGCTGTTATTTATCCAAGGATGGATTGAAGTTGAGTTTTGTATGACACAGTCTTTTCTTGCTGTACATTGACACCAGGGAGAACACTAATGCAGCAGCAGTCTCTTGTCCACTCAGCAGCTTCCATTTTTGAGTAGTCGGGGCTTAACCGGGGGCTTAAGCTCCTCAAAAGTTGCCCAAAGGAACCGTAACAGCACTTTCTGAGCCAACAGACCTCCCCGTCACATGCCTACGTTTCAACATTTGGACTCCCAGAGGCACCCCGAGCCCTTGAGTTAAGGGGGGAGACAGCCGACCTCTGTTTTCTGGGATGTATTTTTGCTCGAAATCAGTTTTTCACTTGATCCTAAAAATGCATTTAATTTGAGAGAGGCTTCCACTTAAAATGTAATATCAAGAAATCTGGATGCAGCGCAGTCTCTCTCTGTAAGGACGCCAAGGCCTGACAGAGCTAAAGAATAGCTGCTAAATCAGATTTCTTTTCTTTTTTTTTGGGTTGAGCACAAAACTGGCTGTAATATACGGCTTGTCGAAATGTGAGCTCATAATTTTCTTTGTTTGAGGAAAAACAAAAAAAGAAAAGAAAAAAAGGAGAGCGCCTCTGGAATGAGCTCATGCTATACTTACATTAAATTAGAGAGATCCAGGCATAGCATTTATTCTCTCTTGTGTTTGCTCTTTGTCCAAACCGCAGATACCGAACCTCCTCCTCTGCATGCTTAAACATTACAGGAAGCCTTCTGAAAAAAAAATTGTTGGATGGTTTTAAAGAGATTATAGGTGATATGGGGAGGGGAGGGGAGGTGATACTCTCGATAATAAATCAAAACATTAGCGTGTTTCTGGAGGGATGAGGTACAGAAAACATTTAATGTCGCACTCGGCTCATAAAGGTTTAGCATCCGACCTCACTTGTCTCCTTTCTGACACGGATACTTCCCCTTTCTTCCTCTTCACTAAGCCATGCGAGGCTCCTGAAACCGGAGAGACCCCTTAAACCGTTTTCCACCCTTTTGGTCTTTGGTCGATATCTCAAGAACTTCTTCTCCTCGAGATATCGACGTCCTCGTCCGTCAGTGTTCGTGCCAGCTGTTTATGCCTCGGTGATCTCCCCACCAGGTCAACGCAACATCGGCATCTGAGATTTTTGAGTAAAACTAACTTGACTGCATAATTTTATCTTGGAAAAATACAGTGTAATTGAGGTTTTGGGCTTTGGATCAAACAGACTCTGGAAATGGGTTCTAGGAAGAGTGCGGTTCAGAGTTTAGGGCGGAGGAAGGTGGATGTTGTTTGTTTTGCTGTTATGACACCGCACCTCAACAAAAAAAAAGGAAGAATAAGTGTATCCTACATTTTGCGGTTCATGAATTTAAATTATCAGCCGTAAGAGCCTCGGGGGCTCGTTGCACTATGGTGGATTAATTAGCTTGGCGCTCGTCTCGTCTCAAGTCATAAAAAGACAGAATTTGGTTTTCTGTTAAGTCATGCATATTATTGAGAGTTAAATTACATTTCTGCAGTGTTTTTGCAGAGGCTTGGTGGGCTTGTAAAAGATTAAGCTGTTCAACATCGCTTCCACATTCTTTCATAGAAAATATTTCTCCCCAGGATACATAACGATGGAGTTTTAATAATTTCCTTGAAATGTTTGTAAAAACAAAGAAAACTATGGAGGGAAAAGGTGCGTCTGAAAAGATAATGTTTACCCTGCGAGCATACCGGTGCCAGCTATTCTCCAGTCAGGAAAAACGCTCTCATCAATCACCTCCAGCACCTTGCATCCGATCCACCAGGAGGGAATTTAAAACCCAACCGTGGCTCCTATTTCCTGGTTGGTCTGAGAGTCTTGTCGAAGCCCAGGATGCACTGCGACGGGGTGGTCCCTCTGACAGATCTCTATTTGTTCCCCGCCAAAGACTCGATCCCCAGAGTTAGAAAATTTTGGTTTCCATATCACGGCTGGACACCCGAGAACCTCAGGTCGATCTTTTTCACTCCCACAGTAACCACAAACTCCCTTCTTACTTTCTCTTTCTCAGTCTTTCTCTCCGTGTTACACAGCGAAAGGAAACCTTTCGTCTGTAAATTCCTTTGAAATGATAAATTGTTAAAGAACATATAAATAGCCGTATCCACAAGTAACCAAAAACAGTCGCTTTGTTTTGGGTTTTTTACATTTTTATTCCGGTCTCTGTCAGACAAACTTCGTCAAGGAAAAGTAAATGAAACCCTGCTCCCCTATAAACATCCCTAATTAACCGTTACCACCTCACAATCAGTTGCTTCCTAACACCCTGAGAAAGTTACAAGGGCTATTTTCAATTTTACACAAATCCCTTGAAATCCTCACAGTGGCTGCAGAAACAGTGACTTAAGAAAAGGAGGATTTGTTTACAGTTTCTGAAGATGTAAGACATTTAGATGGAAGAAACAGAGTTCCACATTCAGGTCACGTTTGTCTGAGTCTAATATACAACTAAGTTGTTTTTCTGATCATGTTCTGTTGTGTTTTAAAGGTCCAGTTTTACTAAGAGTGTTGATCTTTGAGTCTTTTGACCTTAAGAGTCTTTTGAACTTAAGAAATATTGATGCGTTGGATTTGCTAACTCCTCAAATAGTGATGGTTTAGGTTCCGAACTCATGAAATACTGATGCTTTGGGTTTCCAAACTGGAGGAATACTGATGGTTTGGGTTTCCGAACTCATGAAATACTGATGATTTTCATTCCGAACTCATGAAATACTGATGCTTTGGGTTCCGAACTCATGAAATACTGATGCTTTGGGTTTCCAAACTGGAGGAATACTGATGCTTTGGGTTCCGAACTCATGAAATACTGATGCTCTGGGTTCCGAACTCATGAAATACTGATGCTTTGGGTTCCGAACTCATGAAATACTGATGCTTTGGGTTCCAAACTGGAGGAATACTGATGCTTTGGGTTCCAAACTCGAGGAATACTGATGCTTTGGGTTCCGAACTCATGAAATACTGATGCTTTGGGTTCCAAACTCATGAAATACTGATGCTTTGGGTTCCGAACTCATGAAATACTGATGCTTTGGGTTTCCGAACTGGAGGAATACTGATGCTTTGGGTTTCTGAACTGGAGGAATACTGATGGTTTTGGTTCCAAACCTGAGAAATACTGATGCTTAGGGTTCCAAACTCGAGGAATACTGATGCTTTAGGTCCGGACTTTTCTAATACTGATGCGTTGGGTTTACGAACTCTTCAAGGATAGCAGCCTACACAACCCACAATCCCAAAGCGTCAGTATTTGATGAGTTGAGAACGAGATTCAATAATCAACTTTCTTACAAATGTATGATTTTTAAAGCCTCAGACCTTGTCCACACACTAACCTTTTTTTAAGATCAAATATGTGCAGGCAACCTCATTTTACTTGATACCTTTGTCGTCGCGAGAAACATGAAAAGATGCTAAACAGTTATAATAGCGTCACAGAAATAGTCAATCCTTTGCTGATGGTCTGGTTTGCTTATAAAGGTCATATAGATGGATCTGTATTAAAGCTTCATGGTTCAGAACCAGTAAAAAACTCCTTGTAGCACATTTAAAAACATTGGGTTTAATTATTGCCAAGACCTTGGCAGATGGGTCCACTGAGGACGTTCATGTCAGCACAACTCATGACCTCATATCCTGTTTCAGCCAGTGGGAGGAAGAGGCAGTTTAGCCAGGCAACTCAACCCCACCTATGGGACCGTATCTGGCACAGAAAAGGATCACATTTGGTTATCTTTCTTTCTCCCTCTCACTGCATTACAGTATGGAAATGTTTCCTCCCTCTCGTGTGGGGAAGTTCACATCCCCACCACACGCTGTTCGTCCTGACCAAGGACGCCTTGCTGCGTTAACAAAGCAGCAAATAACAGCGTCCTGTCAGGTGGAAGCGGCGATAGCGATTTATGGCACCATTGTTACTTTCGCTTTCCTGTCTAATAACTCAGAGACGACACAAAGTCAGATCCTCACCTCAGAGTCCAGAGACTGTTGGGTTTGTAAACACGGGATACAGAGAGATCGGCTGATAATTTATAATATGTACAAGTAATTTAGGTGTATTTTGTGGAGAGGAAGATGCATATTGCTGGTTTTAATGGAACTTATTGAGTGAGAATACAGATCAGAGGGACAGTGTAGGATTAAAATTCCTTCAGATAAATTGGAAACTGTATCTAGCAGTTAGCTTAGCTAACTTGAAGCCATCGTCGCCAACAAACTACACATAACGTGATGTTTAGCGAGCTGTAGAAGGTGCAGGTAGATGGAGGTTGTTACCTTTGGACAGAGCCAGGCTAGCTGTTTCCCTCTGTTTTCAGGCTTTATGCTAAGCTAAGCTAAACAGCAGCTGGTTGTAGCTTCAGTACAGAAGATATCAATCCATTGATCAGCTCAGGAAAATACTTTTTTCTGTGTGTTTACTTCACATCTTGGTGATAATTCTTGATTGTTTTCAACTAAAATCCTACATATTGTCCCTTTAACAACTCAGATACACATAACTTGTTTATACACCAGATATGGGGAACTTTAACCTCAATAAATACTTGAAAATGTACATAAATAAGAGGGTTCAGTCGTGTGTTTATGACCCTACTGCAGCTCAGTTGTCGCCCTGTCTTTGTTAAAAAGAACAGAGCAGTAATGTCACCACGTTGATGGACTTCCCCTGTTTGCACAATCCATCGTGGCCACGTCCAGAGAGCCCATTCACCACAACGACACATTGAGTTGGCAGATTCCAGACAGGCTCTTTCCTCCCTCCATATTTCACTCACTATCTCGACGCTGACTTGGCCGGCAGCGCGGGCACAGACTCATTGTTCAGACGCTGCAGCTGCCAGAAACCGAGGACGTAATGTGCAAAGTCTCTCGCTGTCGCTTCCTTCCAGCCTGACGGGACGGGAGGGGGGGTGAAAGAAATGGCTCCCCTTCGCCATGTTTCGCCAGGCTGTAACTCAAGAAGGTGTCTACTAGAACAAATGTGAGAAGAAGGTAAATCAGATAGATTAGCTCTCGCCGGCGTGTAAATGTATCCTCTCCAATGTCAGCTTTACATGTTTTTTTCTCTGTTGCTTGTTTCAATCTGAGTCTCGCCCATCTCTCGCTGTCTCCAGCGCTGGCAGAGGCCACGCACGGTTCACAGCAAGCGTAGAAATGTCATGCTAACTCTACATTAGCCGCATTTTTCCCTCCTTGACCTGCCGGGCCCTCCACCCTCGGTGCTATTTCCTTTCACAAATAGAAGATTAGCTCATACATCACTCCTGCAGATTCCCAGGCAGCATAATCATTTGTCAGCCTCCATCCAGCGGTTTTTTAACGCTAGAGTTACAAATAGCCTCTCCGAATGCTCTAATAACACTTGCAAAACACACAGGTGCTATCGTGGCATCACAAAACACCATGTCACCCACTTTTATTAATGGGTTTGCCAGTAATCGTCCACATTTTTGTTGGATTAAGACATTGACAGAGACACCCGGCCTCCACGCAAAATACAACAATCTCACGCAAATGGTTATAAAACTGACCTGTTGACTTTGATAATAAGAAATGGAGCTTTAAAGTGAGCGGACACCCCTCATTTTTTGGATTCATTTAAATTATTTCACACTTACTCCTAACATTTTGTCTTTTTCATCAGTTTTGAATTCCTTTTTTGCACCACAGTAGCTAATTGTTTGCAAAAGCGTGCAAGACACACGACATTTAGCCTAAATGCTAATATGTGGAAGCTTTGCCTCGACTAAATCCAACAGGTGAAGTGGTTCCAAGGTCATTTTAAGCCGAACCTTTTTGTTTTTCGGAACACTTACCGAGTGGGTTTTGTGCCTAAACCTAACCGGAGCGTGAGCACAGCGTTGTGTCAAGACATGAAGACGAGTTTACTTTTAACTCCTCTCTGGTTTTGCAGAAACAAACTTAGCTTTTGGTTGAGAGATAACACTCCTGCACTTCCTTCATAAAAACATCTGCAAGACCGACACAGAAAATGTGGCGATCGCATCCAAACAGTGCCAGAAAATGTCGCTTTCTTGTCAGTTGAGCAGCTCTAGATGAACGTTTTATCACCTGAACCGCAGCAGAATCAACACAAAAACATTCAAGTTCTATTTTAAGGGCTCCTCCCCCCTTAACAAGTCTAAAAAAGGCTGGAAAAGTACGAGCAGCGAGTCGTGCGTCGTTGTGGTCGATGAGGTCTAATCGCCGCATTCTGTCGGGGGAGATGTAATCACATGACGTTATGCAATGACGACTCTCTGGGCCTAATTACCACCTAGTTGGCGGATGTTGCGGAGTTAATATTTTGACAGTATCTCACACACACTTTGAGGTAACACGACCGCACTGGTCAGACACACTTCGACATGCGCGGTGTCTGTTTTATGTTAAGCTGATTGATGCAGCGGTTGGAGTCGACCCAAGTGGTGCATCTGCGAGTGTTTGTGCACCTTGTCTTCATGTTTCGTCGATGAGGTAACTCCCCCGGATAAAACGAAAAACACACAGATCGTCAACCTGAAAGCGCTGGAAAAATAAACCTGACAGGTGGTTTGTTCTCCGAGCGAGCAACATCTAGTCCGTCTCATCGTGAAGACGTCGAAGAGGAAAGTAGAAGCGGGGTCGAGGATCATTCCTCACTCTTAAAATTAGTTCTCAGGCTGAAGAAAAACATAATTTTTCAAACAAATGAGTCTGCAGACAGTGCTGTACAGTTAATAGATGGATGGAAGTTGTGCAATTCAAGAGCTTTTAAGGTGAAGTGAAAGCACAGGAGGCGTGCGTCTCCTCGCTTTTAATGCCATCGACCTTGTTAGAGCGGATTCAGACGAACGAGCCCGAGGTCGAGGAGACTGTGGAGCAATCTGCTCGTTATCTGGCCAGGGCAGAAAAAAAGAGGGGAGTGTTGGCCGGCCGGCCCGAATTAGGTCAGCAGCCGCTCACTTTTTCCTACAGTGTGGGAGTGATGCTGTGACGAGTGTCCAGATACACAAACAAAGGTGGACTCAAATGGACCCATCTGCCCTTTTATAGCCCGGCAGTGTTTGAAGGTTACAGCCCGAAATAACCAAAATCTATCTTGAGTTATTAAGACAATATTCTTTGTATTTCTAATTGTTTTTTTCCTTGTTTTCACTTCTCTTTATGCATTAAATTCATCCATACATCCAGATTTTAATGCACATTCATCAGCTTAACTCTTGATAAACCAAGCAGAGCGCTGACGCTTCTACAGACGTGTTGTTTTTTTGAGGAGAAGTCGGGTGACGCATGTCGAGGCGAGGCAGAATGTGTGTCGTGTGTGTGCTCAGAGGTCGTCGCTGAATGTGTCGTGTGCGTGTGATTCCCGGCCTCGACGTGAGGGCACAAAGCTTGCAAAAGTGCAAATATGCGAGTGACGTCGCGTACAGTATTCTCCCCGAGAAACAGCTTTGCTTTCCCTTAAAAGGGAGCGCTTTGACGCGGAGCTTTCGAGAAACGCGCTCCCGTACCAGCGTCTGATAAACAAGACGAGTTTAGAATATCTCATCGCGCGTATCTCATCGTACCAGGGTTTGACCCTGGCTCTGAGCTGGAATGTACAATATGCACCGGGGTGAAACATTTTTCCGGGGAGGGATACAGGTGTGCGTCTCCTCGCAGCTCGGAGCTCAGCCATCGCATGCCATACAGCTGATGAATGAGGCAGATTTAGGAGCGCAGGTGAGGACAGATCCTGCTCGTGCATACGCCGGAATATGTGTCCGTACAGCCGCTCGACAACTTCCTCGAACACGCTGCAAAAGTTCACAACCAGGTGAGCACAACAAGAGAAAAAAAGTCCCCAGATCGTAAAAAGGAATCTGAGAAAAAAAAAGCTTGTGTTGTGTTCCAAAGAGCGAGCAGGTCTGGATAATAAGCATCTCTGCGATGATGACGACGATGATGATGATGAGGCAATCGCTGAAGAATGTCCTCGATCTGATCCACGCGGGTGATGTCACCTCGTGTGCAGTGAAGTCAACCAGATGGCACAAAGATACACAGCGTGCCCTGCGAGTGGTTAGGAGCCGGAGGGGGGAAGGTCACGCGGTGTCACATTCGCAGCTACTGTGCTTTTTCTATCGGCAATAAAAAAAAAGAAGAAGCTGCTACAGTGATTACAGCCAGAACATTACATCAGTTTCATCCACGAGGTTGTTTTCCCATCGTTTTTTTTTTGGACTTCCCCCCGCCGAGGCCTCGACTGCGTTGTGTAAGCATCGTCGTGACTAATAAAACACAGAAAATTACAATTTGGAGGTTTTCTTTTTTACGTCTTATTAGCGTGAATCATGAAATGTTGCTGAAACGGTGACGTGCAACACCCACACACATCTGACTTCAATCATGTGTGTGTGTGTGCAGGAGCTGTCAAGTAGCCCAGGATCATATTAGCAACACATAAGACCAATACTGATGTTGATACCAATATCAGTACATGTATATTCACAGAGAGCAGCAGGGGTGACACGTTTTTGGAGGCTAACCTGGAAGTTAGCATCCACAAAAAGCGAAAAATAAGCAAGTACCAAAAATGCACACCCGCACAGAGAAACAAGAGCATTTAAACCTTAAAATCCAAATTAAAAACCCAACTAAACTTCAGTAAGTCCAAGAAAACCCGGGCCCAGCAACACCTCTCTTCTCCTCTCGGTATGAACTGATCCCAGACCAGCTGGCTCGCCGAACATGAGGGTTCTGTGTGCATTTTCCTGACGTTACGTCACAGCGCGGCTCGTAGGTGTCCGAGTTCAGGTTTCATGCTGCCATCTGGAGACACGTGAGCACATGCGAGGCCGCCCCGGTGCTGCTGCAGCTGTAAACGGGTACAGATAGCGGGGATGAGCCGGCTCGGGTTTCCGTGCGCTCCGTCTCCGGGTTCACCGCCTCACATGACAACACGGGCTGAACTCCTCACACCGACATCAGTCAGGACGCTTCAAACGTGAGCCGGGCTCCAAGTCGTTTTATGCTATGCATGACATCAGAGGATGCAGATGGTCATAAAGTTCTCTCCCTGCCCTTCAGAAGAACAAAGTGCCTGCCTGGTGTGTGTCTGTGTGTGTGTGTGTGTGTGTATCGCTGAAGTCATGTTTAAAGTAACATCTGTTGATGGTTAGGACGCCGCTCTCGCTCTCACACCCCTGCTGCTCCCGCGGTACCCAACGCGCGATGAGGTCATCACTCATGGACGGCGGCCGCGACGATCAATCAGAGGGGAACCGGGTTCACCCCCCAACCCCCTGCCCAGACTAAAGGGACAGTTCACCCCCCAAAAAATGCAATATTTGTTTCCTGTTTCCTCTGTTGAGCTTGTTTCTAGACGACACTCGGTTTGTGAAGCGACCAAAAAAACATTTTTTTTCTAGCAACGGCTCAGAATCCGCTCAGGGACGACAGGCTAGCTAAGCTAACTAAGCTTGCTAACGTTACAGCTAGAGCTGCCTCTTAAATCTTAGAAATTTGCTGCTTTTCTTTGTCATTTCTGACAGTAAATGAGGCGTCTTGTGGTTTTGGACTGTTCGTTGGACAAAAGAAGCAATTTTGAAGACGTCACTTTGGGCTCTGGGAAGATTGTGATGAAAGCTTTCCAGAATCTTTCGTCATTTAATTGACTACGATTAATCATAATGAAAAGAAGTGTTAGATGCTCTTGAGTAATCTTCCATCACCAGGTCATGATGACAAAACAAGCTGACAACATAGAGGGGAAAAGATAGAAATTAAACACAGAAGGGCTCATAAACAAATGAAACATAGTTGTGCACTGGGTGGGAAAAAGACAAAGACAAGAAGTGGGAGGTGACAACACGACAAACGAAGAGCAATTCTACAAAATAAAACAGGAAACATCAATGAAAGCAGACTTCTCTACCGCCAATATATCCAAAACTCCGCACCTCAAACCAAAACAACCTAGATGGATAAAAAGCACCAAAGGTAGAAAGAAAAATACGCATTTTCAATTTTGAGTGGACTGTCCCTTTAACAGGGAGAAGGTCAGGCAGAAGTCAGAGGCGATGAAAAAAATACCAAATTAAATGAAAAATATAAAAATATCCCGCAGCACATGTCACCCCAGGATGTAATCACAACTTGCTGCTTTCCACTGGCCCAGTAAAAAGGAAATGATTACATCCTGCTGAAATGCGTCGTACAACAACAGATTAACGAGGGTGAAATTAAAGCCCGGTGCGACGCGGTGCCTCTCGTAGTGTACATGTCGAGGCCGTGGCAAAAACACAGAGGGCTGTTTCTGCTCTCCTCAGACGAGTGATAAGTGGCTTTTCCTCGTACAAGTCGAAGCTATTTCAGGGTTTGCACTTTCTCTGGCGCTCTGTAATAATGTTTTGGAAGGAGTGCAGAGCAGAACAGAAGCCGCTGAACAAACTCGGGGTTTCGTGCTCGGGCGAAGGACTGTAATGTCGTTTACTTAAGCTCCTCGGGGATTCTGTGTTTCTTCCTGCTTGAGGCGGTTTCTCGATGACATGTCTACCTCGAACATCTTGAGAGGATCATTGAGCTGCGAGATGACAGAAATATATCTTCTTGTTAAAGTGCATCCCCCAGTTTTTACTGACAGCTGGACTGTCAAACGTTTGAGGATAACTTTTTATTGTTTTGGACATCAGTTCCATCAGTGATGATAACGTTATACGAGCCTCATGTTTTTGCTCTAAATATGAGACTACAGCCAGAATCCAGTTGTCTTAGCTTAGCATTAAGACTGGAAACAGAGGAAACAGCTGAGGGTGACACAATCCTCCTGCCAGAACCTTTAAAGCTCACTTATCATCTAATATATTGCATTTTTGTGTTAAAACAGATGAAATAGAACTAATTAGAATGTTTTTTTAACAGTATTTCAGGTTTATTTTGCCCAAAACTAGCAGATTGTCGGAGATGTCGCTGTCGTGTAGCTTTAGCTCGTCAAAGACGCTTGTGAAACAACACGCTACGTAAAATAAGCAAAACAGAAATGCCAAATATCACTTTGAGATTACAAAAAGAGGGCAGCATATCACAGGAGTAACAGTAACTGCAGCTGACTGTAGCTACCATTAGCTTGTTAGCTCAGTTAGCCGTGCAGCTAGTGGTCCTCTTAAGAGCTCAAGGTAAACGGTGGTGTTACGACACAGGCGTGCCAACTTCTGCAGATATGTGCAACACAATATGTAGATTACCTGAACAAAAAAGTTGGCACAACCAAAATTAAAGGTGCAATATGCAAGAATTGGCCACCTACAGTACACCTAGCTACTTTGCTATATTAGCCAACAGCTAGTTGTTTAGACTGCGAGCTCAGCACACTAGGGAGAGTTGTTGTTTCTTGTTTGCCACTAAAATCTTACAAATTGCAGATTTAAACCCCAATTTCCCCAATAAAATAACAGAATAATCATGATTATACCTTTGTTTTCTCCTCCAGATGTGTTTGACTGACCTGTACGATCAATACGTTTTCTCACCTGTCTGAATTTGAGACTAAAGCTTTATCATAAACAACAGAAACAATGGTAAAAAGTGAAAAATATCCAGAAAATCACGCAGCGAAAGATGATATTTACAGCTACATGTTGAGTTTGGCCCATTTATGGACCCAAAAGAAGCTGAACCCCCACATGTACTCTCCTGTGCATACACTTTCAGCAGTACTATATAATGTAACTCATAATTATCCGTATGACGGCACTGAAAAGTCTAATGTCTCACGTGAGGATTGAGGCAATGAGGTACAGTAAGAGGACACCTCTGAACAAACACCTTCGCCTAATAACTTTGCACACACTCGCATCCACGACCGTAACAGAGTCCTCAGCTACACAAACAAGGCTGCGTCCAACCACTGAAGACAGATGACACTGGCAGATGCTGAACATATTGTTACATGGACTGACGCTGAAGTCCCGGGACGAAGAAAATACACAACCAGCAACTATTTCCATGGTAATCTGGCATCTCGGCGAACATGCAGCGTGATTGATGCTTCTCAGAGCCATTAGGTTAGTTTTTCTTTTTTGTCCTCCTCCGAGTCGTATAAATCCTTCGCCTATTCTCACGTGGTAATTAGCTCGACCCCGGACGGGGGCCTATTTTTCATGGCAGCCTGTCCTTCCTGACATGCCCGGTGACAAAGCGCAGACCGTCGTCATACCGTCCTCCGATCCAACTCAAACATTCTGCCTCGGCTAAAGTGCAATGATGTGATCGTCCCAAATAGGTCACGGGCCGACGTCCAGCTGTGTTTCCTTTATGAAATTAATTGCTGAGGGTGCATGTGTGTGTGTGTGTGTGTGTGTGTGTGTCTGCTTGATTCTTATGTGTGCGCGTGTGATATGCGATATTGCTGAGGAAGCAGTAAACGGAGCGCTGCCCAGTAAGTGCTCTCCATGTGACATTTACAGAAGAAATCAGTCAGACGTGTTTCCACCTCCAGCTGTCTCTGACTTAGCTGGCAATTTAATTCGTCCCAGACTCGTCTCACATTACAGTATTTCATTCGATCACAGAGGCGTTGAGACATCTGCGACACGTCTCGAAATGTCTCGAAATACAGCAGAAGCAGCATCCAGTGCTATGAGATGACGGCTAGCACATCAATAGCACTAGATAAGTGTTACCAGGGTTCCTGTTGCAGTACAAAACATCGTTTGACAGCCATGCCAGGGTCAACACTTGGAGCTAAATGCTAACATCAGCATGCTAACATCCCCACAATTACAAGTGCTGTTCAGCAGGTATAAATTGAGTGTGTTAGCATGCTAACATTTGCTAATAAGGGTTGCGCAGTACGTTTTTTTT
This sequence comes from Sparus aurata, assembly GCF_900880675.1. Taxonomy (NCBI): domain Eukaryota; kingdom Metazoa; phylum Chordata; class Actinopteri; order Spariformes; family Sparidae; genus Sparus; species Sparus aurata. Next base: position 16,009,050 of record NC_044210.1, read on the forward strand.
TTTTTTTTTTTTGCAGATTATTAATGCCATGAGGATCACCCAAAACTTTAAATGTGATCAATTTGGTCATCATGTCATGCAATCCTGTAGATTTTCAGATATTTTACAGGATAAGTAAAAAAAGTTTCCTCAGGCGACACTTGAGGAAAAGTCAGGATACTGTATCAACACAATCTTGATCATCCTCTGGGGAACACAAATGTTTCTACAGAACTTCATCCCAATCCATCCAGTAGTGTGAGATACAGTATTTCTGTCTCGCCTTAAAGTCTGTTTGTGGTCTTGGGTCAGTTAACAGGACAGAAGATTGAAAAATGTTCAAGCATAACTCCAAATTCCAGTAATTTTGATCCACTACTATGGTCACGGACAGTTCAGAGAGCGACCACATCAGAGCACATCAAGAAACCGCTGCATAAACAATCCGATCTTTAAGTGTCCCTCGTTCTGAGCTGCCTCTGAGCCTCGCTGGCACTGAAACGCAGACTTAGCTGTAGGAAAGTCATCCAGGGATATGGTTTTTCCCTCTGCTTCACAGATATCCGCGGCGCTACCATAAAGCAGAGCTGTAAATGTAAAGATTGTTTGTGTTTTTAAGCTCAAACCTAAATTATCTGTCGACAGACTCCCCCTCTCGGCCGCTGGATCATCTCCAGTCAAAACTCTTGGTTTGCTCCAGGTTTGTGCAGAGTTGTTCAATAAAAGGTGATAATAAAAGTGAAGGACCTACTACAGGTCATGAGAAAACCAATAATGGAATTCTTGAGTCTGGTTTTTCCCCCTGTAATCCTGAAGAACACTTTGATTTAATGCGAACATTACATAGGATTATTAAGACATTCATGCTTTTGGCAGAGCTGAGGGGCTGGAGTCGGAAAGAGGATTTTACAAGCTGACATACTGCTTTTGAGCAAGGCATTTAACTCAACAGCCACTATCCTCCAACACGAGGTCATGGGAAAAGAGAAGGATTTGATCACCCGACTTTCGACTGCTGAAGTGACTCAAGAGGCTCTCTAACTTTGAAGAACATGCTGACATTGACTCGTAAAGACACTGCAGGGACAGTGAGGCAATTAGAGATGACAGATGTTGCTAAAATAAGAAAGCCGCATCAGTCATGAATTTGGCTTTGGTTTCATAATGCGCCCATGGGCTGAATAAATGCACGGTGTGTGGCGTTGTCAGTCAAAAAGTCTCTTGACAATGGTGCAAAGGTTTTTTTAAGTTTCTGTTTGTTGGATCTTAATGGAACAAGCAGTTGCACCACTGTGGTTGGTCTTAGAGGTCGATTTTTAGATTCTTCACACTTCACTCTTGAAAGATCATGTCTTGATACAAAGAAATCGATTCTCAACATCATGATGGAAATGGGCAAGCACTTTCAGAAAAGACTCGGGCAACTGGATGAACTGTCTATGCCAGTCAGTCACAACTTCAATCAAGCAGATCCTTTAGAACTCCTTAAGAGAAGTGCAAAAAACGTCTTTTTCATCAAGAAAAACTTTCAGTGCCTTCGTTGGCTGAAAGATCCAAGTTGTGAGAAAGTTGATCTATGAGTCTCATTCCCAGCTCGTCAAGCGCTGATGCTTTGGGATTGTAGGTCTGGTTGGCCGCCATCCCGAAGCATCAGTATTTGACGAGTTTGGAATACTTTCAACTTGGACCTCAAAGCCTAACCCGTCCTTTTTCAAACAAATCACTTCTCTCACTGGTCTCTGTCATCGCACCTTCACCATGATCGTAGCTGCCAGTAGTTTCTCTAATAGGACGCTGATTGGTTCAGTACTCAAGCTCACAAGTACATCATAGCTTCAAGTCTGCTGAGATGAATTTGCGTGACTGTGCAAATCCAGCTGCCTCGCAAGGCCTGTTCCTCACAGCTGAGCCAACTGGATGGTGAAGCTTGGTGTAAAAACAGTAAGTCCAGCCAAATGAGGTGTAATCATATACAGAGGTTTCGTGCCATTTTAAAAAAGTCATCTAAGATCAAAACAACAGTAGATCCATATCTGGAACTGGATTTCTTGGAGACGTTATACTGGTGCCATCTTGGCTCTCTCTAGCACGATTATAGATCATCACAAATATGTTGCGTTTGAAAAGCAGAACGTAGTCCACATCGTAGCCCTCTGATTTGGCATCAGATTAAACGGTGAGGTGTTTCTTAACTGGTCTATCAGAGTGTTTTGATACCCGTTCAGCTCAGGAGGACTCAACAGCCCATCGTCATTGACACCCCTATTTTTGAAAGCTCATGAATGTGTCTCCTGAGTAACAGAACGCTAGCCAAAGCAATTTGCCTTAATGAAGTTGAAGGGCAACCAAAATTAGCATTTAAATCAGACAGCCGAATTTAGAAAGTGAGTTTGACACTGACACTTTCCCCTGAAACCAAAATGAGATTTTCTGTAATTGCTTTGAGATCAAATGTCACCAAATGTCTCCGTGACGATGTTCATTGGAGGACCGGCAGCTCATTTCTGTGAGCTCTGGCGTCTGATTGGTGCACTGACCTCTCGCGCTCCTGCTCCAGCAGGTTTGTGAACTCGTCGCTCTTCTTCATGAACTCTCCGTGGTTCCTCTTCTCGTCCTCCAGCTTGTACAGGGCCTGTTTGTGCGACTGCTCCACCATCAACAGCTGCTCCAGCATCCGCCGGTGTGTCTCCCTCTGCTTCTCCACTAGCTTGTCCAGCTGTGGGGGAGGCACATAGAAAACATCTGTCACGTCTGGACTGCTCTGATACAGTCATTGAGGGCATTTTCTTTAATTGTGATTGAGAGGTGCTGTTACCTCCTCCATTGGTTTCTCATAGATGTCCTCCTGCAAGCCCTCAGCCTTGCCCTGGATGGCGTCCCTCTGCAGGGCCTGCAGCACTTTCTCTGGTGTGACAAAGCCATATTTGGCCTCCAGCAAGGCCAAGTCGAGCTTCTCTGCCTTCAGCACTGTGATCACTTCATCTCTGGCCTGTAGTGGGTATAGAAGATGGATCTGGTTAGATTCATCTTTGACGAGAGTCTACTTTAAACCAAGTGTTAACTTTAATCTTACCCATGCAGTAAAAGCCGTAAAGCACCAACGTTGTCAGTCGGTATTCGGCCCGATATACTAAACCAAAACTTTGGTATTTGTAGATCTGGGAATGGGACTCAACAATCTCAACTATCATTCTCTAGAATTGCCCTCCCTACCTTTCCTGTGTTTGGGTTACTCCACCAATCAGGAACAATAACAATTCATACACAATCACACAACGGTGGCAATTTGGGGTTCAATATCATGCCCAAGGACAAATCAACATGTAGACTACACAGGCCAGGGGTTCAACCACCAACCCTCTAACTGGTGGACTGACTCACTGTTAAAGTCTGGTGATACGTGGATCTAAGGAGGGACGTCTGCAGGGTTAGTGTAGGTACTCGGGGATACATGAGAACAGTAACATAAAATAACCATTAACATCAGATGAAAGTGTCAGATAGATGTAAAAACTGACTAAATCTACAGGATAGATAACGTGGACAAGCATAAACAAGGTCAGCTGCAGGATTACTGGGTCTTGTATTGATTTACGAGTGCCAGGAAGTCCAGAACTGTAGAACAGATACTTCTTTGTCTGCTCAGCTTGCTTTTGTCTACTTTGTTTCCTTGTGTCTAGCTTATTTAATCTCAGCAATAAGACAAACTCAGCCTTGTTCCAATCATACAGCATTATTGCCAGGGGCTTCCTGGATCCAGTGTTGGAATGACAGGAAGTATCCTCAGCTGTTAGCTGTCCATTAACACTGGCTTTTAGTCCATCTCGAGTGGCCAGTGCCCGCTGATCCACCGTGTCTGACTGTATGTCCGACTGGGGCCGGTGCCATGTCTGCGGGCCTGTCTGCTGCTGTGACAGCTAATTGTTCCCAGGGCTAAGTCCAAGTTTGCTCAGTTTGGATTACCTGCAGCTCTCCCTCGAGCAAGCTCAGCAGAAAGACGAGGTCATCTCTGGAAAGGTCCCTGGTCTTCTCCTTCCGACCCGCCTTCGTGGCACCACTGGCGTTCCCGGTCCCATTCCCAGTCCCACCAGCGCAGGTGCTGTTCTTGGCCGTCTTGTGATTTCTCTGGATGGTGCCGGTGTCGTCTGGTGGCTCCCGATGTCGGCTGCGGCGCTCGGCCCGTCCGGAGGGCTCCTCTCGCTCTGCAGAACGCTTGCGTGAGTCCGCCTGCTTGGCCTTGGTTATGTCCTCCAGACTGTTGCTGCGGGATCTCATGTTCCTCTACCTGTTGTGTGGAAGGAAAATGAAAGGATAAGAGTATTTTATGTTAATGTCGTTGTGTAGCATTTGCATTTCAGGAAGTTAAATAGTCCGCAACACTTCTCATCCAGCATAATCCAAGTCTCCAGAAGCTCTGAGATCTCAAACTGATTTGAAAAGATGGTATTTAAACGCATCCCTGTTAGATGGTGGTGCATTAACACTGTAAGCTTAGCAGCTAAAGTGAGCTTTTGGCGTAAAAAAAAGCGTCTTTTCAATTTGGGACCTCTGGGCTTCTACAGATTTGGATTGTGTCGGTTGAGCTGCACAGAGCCATTTTGTGTTTTACTTTTGGTTGTTTTTTGACGTTTTAAAACAAGTCCCCAACAATGCTGTTTTGCTGTGAAGCTCCAGAAATGTTTTGTGGACTGCAAAACTTCACCCAACTTTCCTCCAGCATGTGAGTAGGGAGTGACTGATCTTTTATTTTTTAGTGAACTGGTCCTTTAAGATACAAGAGAGGGAAAACAACAGAGCATAACGTGCCAAATTTGGATCAATGACCTCGACTTTGAAGGGCTTTTAAAAACAAATCACTCTCCGCTGCTGTTACACTGTCATTTATAATCAATCTATGATGCTTTGGAGTCACAAGGACACACTTTGTGCCTGATGAAATGTTTTAATTTGCATTTTCTGGCCGCGTCATTCAGGCATTAGAGGTCATGGATGCCAATTTCTCTCAGCCTGCCTCTGTATCCAAAACAAACACTCCAGCAAACCCTATACATCCAAAGAAATCAGAACAATACCCCACCGAACAAAAATGCAAATCTCGTCATCATCCTTGGATACCATCTAAACATCATTCTTGTTTATGACATATCGTACTGTGCAGTGGGATCTCGTCACACTGTCATCAAACTCCAAGTAGGTCATAAACCCGACCTACGTTCTGCGTCCAGGTCCACATTTGTCATCCGTACGACGCAACGGCATGTCGTCATTGCCTGACATGTTATTATTAGTCACTAAGCGGAACGGAGTCGTCATCACCACGTCGTACCCCCGGCCACAAAGCGTGATTATGCCACAAATTTCCCAACAGTGCCAGAACTCTTTTGGACCCCGGACCTCGAGTCCTGTCGCAACAAATTACCCGAAGCTGCCGAGCGACATTCACGGATGATGAATTTTCCCATAACGTGAAATTCTTGTCCAGAAAACGGCGGCCAAGATCGTTCTAGCAGAGGATTTAGGTACTGCGGTCTACTTGTGTACCTACTTTGTCTGTTTCACAGATGATGATAGGTGGTCTGATGTGTTTGGGCCCGGATCGGAAAAATGGGCAACATCCGAGATGACTTAGTGAGTTTTGAATTAAAATGCACCGCGGCTACCAAGCGAGGTCTGTTTGGAGTATACAGTGTGTCTTTGTGACATCTGGTTTATGAATGGGCCATTCAGTGACTCACTGACTTTGATAAATCGAAGGATGATAAATAGGTAAGTGCTGTAAACTGCAGTCTCGCAGGCAAAAGAACCATAAGCTCCTTTTTCCAAGTAATTTATTGCCTTTTCAGCATTATGCTCAGCTAAAGTAAATACATCCAAAAAGACGAACCAGAACTGAAACAAAAACATGCCGAGACTCATTTCTGATTGTTTGATGTGAGAGGGAATAATCTGCCTAAAGGCATTACGTCACCATCTATCAGGCTCGACTGGCGTCAAAAAGGTTTTCCATCTAACTGAGCTCAGAAGTTCCAGCTAAAGACAACATTTCACAACGACGTCCTGTCAGCTCCACAAAATAATGTCAGCTTTGATTGTTCTTCTGATGAAAGATTTCCCAACATGTAAGACTTCGTGAGCTGAGCTTTTATCTGCTCTGAGACTTAAGTCGTTCATCCGTGAAGACACAAGGTCAGTGTATTAACAGGAAAATAGCTCTGTTTCAATTTGCCAATTCATTATTTATTTGCTTTAACAGTCACCAGCAACGGTTTAATTTACATAGCACACAAAAAGCGAACACCTCGCCCTGATTGGACCTCAGAAACGAAGTGTTGGAGGCGTCCAGCCCGTGTGTGAGGCCCTCTGACAGTTTATGAGTAAGAAAGATGGCTGGGTGATTGCATTGTGCACACTCTAGGCACGGCGCCACATGATTCAGGGCTGAGGTAATTCCCTGCAGTCGAAGACAGACTCCACATCGACTTACTCACAGATCTGGGCTGCGGGGCGATAGACAGAAACCCCGCTCCGCTCAGATTTAGGTAATGAGCGTCCAAATCTTTCCTGTGCAGTATTTCAAGGACACAAGAACAGTTAGAATGTTTGTAACTTCATCCTGGACGTCATTAGAACGGCATGTAACCTCTCTAATGAGTTACTGCGCCGGCTACATAATTACCTCAGCCATCAGTCACTCCCGCAGATTGCGCATGATGCAACAAACTCACAGATGCATAAAAAAGGCTGCAGGGGTAGAGATTCAGGATGAGATAGTGCAACGGATCGGAGGGTCACAGACATGTAACGCGGCCCCGCCGGGATTCCCACATGTGCAAGTATCACATATCTGCAAAATCTCCGAGATGGATCAGAAATACATCACATAGTTCACAAAACGGTTCACAGAGAGGACGGGAAAACAGCTCCGGATTGGATCTGACGTATCTCCACATCGGTCCCCTTTTTCTGTCCCGCCGGGAGTTAGATAAATTAGTTTGGAGATCAGGGTTATATCTCTGGCAAATGACGGTCGTGATTTTTGTGAACTGTGTTATTGGTTATTGGAAACTTGGAGCGAGGCGGTCAGAATTGGAAACACTTGAATGAGCGCCGGCCAAGACTGTGCTTGCTTTGTGTTCACAGGCTGATGTGAAAATAATTTGTTGAACTGTAGCTACACGGCTCAAAACACCTTTCTTTCATTACACAAGCAATGCCGTGCTTAAAGGATTTGTCCTTTTGAAGATTTGAAGCCCAAATTATACTTAAGAATGTTCTACATTTATTAGATTAAAGTAATAAGCCTATAAGGCAAAGAAGAGTTTATTTATACAGCATCAATCAGACAAAAGGGCGGGTCGGAGTGCTTCACAGGGTCATGGGAATAAAAGTAAGACATTAAGCAAACATTAAAACTGCATTTTAAAGATATTACATACAGCAGGAAATAGTTAAAGGAACAGTTCACCAGAAAATGAATATTTAGTCATCAACCGCTCACCTCCACAAGAGCGTTTGCGATCTCGGGCTTCCGGAGACTTTCATTTTGTCGGACGAACAGATTTATATTTCTGCAAACCACAGATATGTTGAAACTTCTGCTCTGGTTATGTTTGGGCACAAGAACAGTTTGGTTCGGGTCTGTTTTGGTCGCTGAAAACTTGACCGGAGATGTCCTGACGTCCCATCAATAATATCTGTTGTTTTATTAGCAAGGCAGGCTGGAAGAATTGTCCCGAGGTGTCCTATAAAAATACCCTGCGGTTTCACGCCTACAAATGTTGAAACACAGTCTCGAACTGCGGTCGGTGGCTTGGCAGCCTTCTTGCCTGGAACTCCTCCAAAGACAGGTCGTAAACGTGTTACGTGAACGAGATACGGCACATTTTGTAGATATGTCAATGTGGTATGTCACCTATGAAGCAAATAAATATAAACACGAATGTGAACTTCCAACATTTTATCCTTTATACAAGTCTTAAAACAACGGTTGTTTAGGAGAACGCTGTTTTTCTGTGAAGCTCAGACTTTCTGTCAGTAGATAACGACTGAATTTTCACTTTTGGGTGAACTTTTCCTTTAAAGAGTAACAGGAAATTGCTCTCAAAACACTTTAAAATGTAAGAAGAAGGGTTATTTGGATGAAAAAGACACTAAACGATCACGTCCGACTGATACGATGAACCAGACTTCCTCTTCTCTAGGTGTTAAGCTTCACTATCGTCAGTTTTCCAGTCGTTAATCCGACACACCACATGGTGTAAACAGACTTCAGCACCAAATGAAAGCGCAGCGTAACAATACTCTGCTCTTAAACCTCTCGTGTACGCCGTGTGAGCACATACTTTCTCCATGACTGCATTTTGTTGTCTGTGCTGTCAGCTTCGCAGAAGGTGTGAACACGATTATACAACATCTGTTGCACAAGGCCTCAGATAAACTCTCTCGGATCCTCGAGAACCTGTATCACCTCTCCGTTATCGTGTTTGTACCTGCGCTGCTAACGCAACAATAACACATCATCCATCTGTCGAAGCGCTCAGTGACAATAGCAGCATGAATGAGCGGGTGTGTAAAATAACTGCCCAGAGATGACTTAACCGTGCTTTGTCCTCGCACTAATCCCATCCAGTCCTCGTCAGGAGTTTGAATAAACTCCAGTCATTTTTCATTATGTGAGCGGGGGACCGCTGCCAGGAGGTGATGTTATGATTAACAGGTGCTCACATCTTATGCAAGGGGAACTTGGCCGCTTCGCTCGGTTTTGGGAAAACAAAAGGCGACATGTTGAAAAGGATAATTCAAGCACAAGCAGGATAATATACGCAGAGGGAGGATTAATGAACGTCTTTATTTGATTTAATAGTCGCTGTGACTTCTTGCTTTAGGTATGCATACGTTTATATATGTGGTTGTATAACTTGTGCACACGGTAGGAGGAACAGGGTTGGACACACAGAAGCAACGCTTTGAGCTAAATGCTAACGTAAGCATGCTAACATGCCGACGATGATGATAAAATACCTAAAGATTGACAAGAAGGTCCAATACTGTCCGGGACAAATCAGAAAGTGAGGAATGAAGTCGGAAAATGCAACTAAACATAACGTAAAGAAAACTTAAAAACATCACGTCGTCCGCGAACTTTTCTGCACATCAGGTAGATTTTAGTGGTTATGTAACGATGAAGACTACAACTCCCATGATCCCACATGACTTACATCTTTTATTTCGCAGCAGAAATTACATGTTGTGCATTTAAGTAGAATACTTTTAGCATCAAGATATAATCAAATCAAAGAGAAAGGCCCATTTCTGCATGTTCACCTTCTCGTTTTAGCACATTAGCATGCTAACATTTAATCACACCAAATACAGAAAACACTGATGGAGTTGTCATTAGTTTTGCGGTAATTTCCACCACGATGAATGTTTGATTAATGTCACGACAATCCATCCAATAGATGTTGAAACATTTCAGTCTGGACCGAAGCAGTGACCCAGCAGACCGACGCTGCCCTCCTCGGAGCCGCACTACAAAATTAGCATTATTAATAAAAACAGCTTGCTTATTCATTCATAAGTTACTTTTTTTTTTCTCCCCCCCACCGCTCCTCCTTTCCCGAGGCCCTTCCATTACCTTGTGCTCTCATTAAGCAGTGAGGACAATGTCCGAAGCCAAAAGCAAAGCTGTTACTGGAAACTGTTGGCAGTTTGGGCTCGTCTAGCCGGGACCACCAAGGTTTCTCCGACGAGCTACCAGGTCAAAAGGCTCATTCATTCAAAGAGTTTTTAACGCAATGAACTCACCAAGCCAGCCAGCCCGCCGGTGCCTAACTCATAAACCCTCGTAAAGTCCGTCTAAAATGGCCATCGAGTAATTTCATCACACATCTGAACACTTTAGAAAAGCGATTAGAGCTTATTATTTTGAGACTTTATGATTTTGGATCGTCCCCGTGGCTGTTGGGACTCGCAATCAAATCCTCACACCAGAGTAACGAGTCTTTTCCGCGTGTTAATATTTGTCGATACACCTTCGAGCGCCGTCTCACGGGACGCCGGGATCTTTTACAGCGAGCTCTAGCCGTCGCCGAGAGCGAAAAGCGAGGCCTCTCTGTCAGCGATGACTTCACTTTTTCATGCGAGCTGGAAGTGAAGACGAGGGAGGGCCGTTAAAGTGGAGAAAGGTGAAAGGTGAGGAAGCAGGTGTGCTGCAAAAAAACACACCTCTCCCACACACACACACACACACACACACGCAAACAGCAGCCTGTGAGGACGGCTGGCATGCGAGCAGAACATATGCACGCATGGACACACCCACACACAAATTACAGAGTAAATTCCTGCAGCCTGACATCACGCCGCTGTCAATGTGATTGAGGGGAAGAGAAACGCAGATCAAACGAGAGCAGAGAAAGGGGAGCGAGGGGAGGGAAGATGGAGGAGCTGCAGCGTCTCCTTTGAGGGGATCTGCTGGTAATATACAGCTTACTGTACACAAAGTGCACTAAATCACCACGTGCATCGACGGACCTTCGCAATCCCCGTCTGATAAAAACAGGCCATTTTTCTGATTCCCTGCAAAGTTCATGTTTCTCGTCCTGTTCATGTTTTGACACTTGACATTGTTTTCATCGACTTCTGACACATTTAAGACGAGAGCACAAGTTAGTAGGGTTAAAGTTTATCTGAGAGATTTCAAGAATGGAACATGGAAAATCGGTGGAAGGAAAGTTAAAAACACCTGAATGTGTATTTGGATGTTTTTTTTTTTTTTGGACGCCATCTTTCCAGAATGGAAATGTAACGGATGCAAAGAATCTCAGAATTCAATACGTTTGCATGAAAAAAAAAAAGACAGTTTTGCCTGTTTGATTCTGACTTTAAACAGGAAAAATTAATTAGCTACAGAAACCAGAACAAATATCTGTGAAACTACAAATGTGTGCAGCGAAAGTTCAGTTAGCGTTAGATCCAAAATCACCAGTTTTCCTTTAGTGGACAAGTTAAAAACTTAACGCATTGCATGAAAACAATATTTTCACCTGTTTGAATCAGACAGAAAGAAAGATGAAGGACTTTATTTGTGAGAAATGACTTGCTAGCTTATTGATGCTTTTCTTTTGCCGTTTTTGACTTTATCTTTCTTTCACTTTTATGTTTGTACGGTAAATATGAAGCAACTGTAGGAAGCCACTTAGCTTAGCATAAGTACTGGCTAGCATGACTCTGTTCAGAGTTAACAAACTCGTCAACAATGTCGTACAAATTAGGTCTTTCTGAACATGTACCAAGCTTTCCCGCAGTGTATCTACCTCTGGATAGACCAAAGCTAGCTGCTCTCCCTGGTTGATGTGTTTATGCTAAGCTAACTGCTAACTGCTGGCTGTAGCTTCATATTAAGTGTGCAGACATGAAACTGGTGTCAATATTCTCATTCGGCTCTTCGTAGGAAAGCAAATACAAATATTGATGATGCTGGTTAGCGCAAAATCTGAAAGAAGAAGAAAAACAACATATTCAAAACTGCAGTTTTAATCTGTCAGTAATCCACAAAATCTGTTTGCCATTTTTGACTTTATCTTTCTTTCACTTTCATGTTTGTACAGTAAATATGAAGCGACTGTAGGAAGCCACTTAGCTTAGCATAAGTACTGGCTAGCATGACTCAACAATGTTGTACAAATGAGGACTTTCTGAACATACGCCAAGCTTTCCCGCGGTGTATCTAACTCTGGAAAGGGCAAAGCTAGCTGCTCTCCCTGGTTGATGTGTTTGTGCTAAGCTAACTGCTAACTGCTGGCTGTAGCTTCATATTAAGTGTACAAACATGAAAGTGGTGTCAATCTTCTCATTTGGTTCTTCGTAGGAAAGCAGATACAAATATTGATGAAGCTGGTAAGCACAAAATCTGAAAGAAGAAGAAAAACAACATATTTTAAAGAAGTGTTATCCCGCCGTGACTACAGGAGCCGTTTTAATCTGTCGGTAATCCACAAAATCTGTTTGTGGCCCGTGAAAACTCTGTCATATGGAGGAGAAGCTGGAGACGGTGTTGCAAATCAGGTTTAAGATGCTTGTTTTCACCTCAGCGTGACTCAAAGCGTCGGTGTTAGAGGTCGGCATGTACAGTCGGAGGCGAACCGATCCGCGTGAAATCAGATCAGATGTTGCTCGTTTTCCACGCTGTAAGAAGAAGTTCTGGTCAGGTGCGCTGGACGCGAGGTCACATCCAGGCGGCAGACTGCGTCGTCAAACATCCATTTTATCTCTCAGATGGACTCATATCTGCTGGACAGTCTGTACTGTACCACACATGCTCGCATACTCAATTAGTTATTCATGAAATCAATTATTCATCCGTCAGTCTTTTACACATTCCTGGTGAACGATGTCACCCGTGCACATCATTATTCACTGTCATATCAGCCGTCTGAGTGCGAGGCCACGCAGAGGAAAAGGGCAAAAAAAAAAACAGAAAAAGAAACAAGAGGAAGTCAAATTAACTCAGCGATGATTAAAGTACAAACTTTGGGGGTCAGAAGGCGCAAGATCCAAAATCACCACATTTCATTTTGGCTCTGCGGACGCTTCAGATGAGTTTTTACATTACAGGTTCACAGTTTTAACATTTTTTTTAGCTTTCAGCAGCCATTAATTCAACAGATAATTATAACAACACCTCAATGTCTCAATGACGCCCAGACAGACGGTGCGTAAATGTTTTGGTAACATCATTAAGTGGCTGCGAATGTGTTGGAAGAAGGCGCGGGGCTTTCTTCAGAACATTGTGAATTATAAATATATGTTAAATGCATCAGCAATGCTAATAGCACCCAAAGAACGACTCGGGAGAGCAGCGTGCCGTGCCAGAGGGGTTTCCATCTCCGAGAAAAAAGCAAAAGAGCTGAGTGAAGTATTTACTAACAGAGCAGGAGTTGCCTCAGCAACAGGTAACGATCAGCCGACGGGCCTCGAGGTCGGACGAGGTGCCATAAAACCGTCGGAGGTGCTTCCTGCGAGCGCCGCGGAGCAGCGAGAGAAGTGGTTTGGGAATTCTTCAGCGCTGAAGTCGTCCGAGGTGGAAGACAAACAGAGATGTCTCGGCCTCAGACGCATGCAGGCTGTTATTTAAAGCCGCGGGACGCAAGACGGAGACGCTCGCCGCTGCAGGAGGAGGAGGAGGAGGAGGAGGAGGCTGCGTCGAGGCCTCCTGCCTGCGAGATGATGCAATCCAGGGAAATGTTTGGACGCGCCAGAAACTGTAACAGTGTCAGATTTGCACATTTCTGCCAAAACAAGACACAGGGATCGCATTCAGCAACATCTCTCAGTCTGATGGAGTAAACCTCGGCAGGAGCCACGAGAGAGGCGGCGATGATAAAATATCACGTCGTCCTCGCCTCCTCTGCTGTGAACATCTGTTATTCACTCACTATCAGTTCTTTCTAGGACTGATGGAAATATACTGAACACACAACGAGCAGCAGAGGAGCATGTTTGATCAGCGGGGGGCGCTGTGATGCCAGAAAAGTCCAGACAGATGAAGCTCTGACTGGGAGATGGGAGTTAAGAGATATTTGAGGACCTCATTATGACATTTTTTGGTGATAAGTCCCATATTTATTGGTGTTTCATTCAACTAAAGATGCCCTCCGGACGTAGAAAACACGTATTTGTTGGACTCTGATCAGCCTTCATGTGAAAAACACGGCAAAGCTTCAACGTCCAAGTGAGGGAACAATAAGCAGAATGCATTTCTGAGCAGTTGTGGTCTTTGATATTTTCTCCTTATTGTAATTCTGCTGCTGCTGCTTCCGTCTACTTAGTATTCATGACATCAGGTTTATGTCTGTGCTGGAGGACGGATCTGTCTTCTGTTGCCTCCAGAGGGTTTTCTCCTGTTTTAGTGCATTTTTAAACTTTGTTGCTCGTCTGAAATAATCTCTGCAGCTTCTCAAACGTGAGAATTAGCAACAAGTCTTCCTCTTAAATGATAGTCTGCTGAATTCTTTGGGGTTTTGGACCGAACGAGCAATTTGAAGAAGGACGTAATCACCAGAACGAATGATTCTTTTAGGTTAAATTTGAATGTTATGTTGCGACAACGCTGTGTTTATGGTCCGGTTGGGTTTTAGGCTTAAAAACCACGTGGTTATGTTTAGGAAAAGATCATGTTTTGGCTTAAAATACCTGTTTTTGTTTTCACAAAATCAGCTGGAAATTGTCCAGTAGTTTCACGTTTACAAATGTTGAAACGTAGTCCTGAACAGCGGTCGCTGGCTTCGCAATCTTCTCTAATTTCACCGCCACGAAAATGAAATTACGCTGACGAACATGCACTCTAAACGCGGTATGACGCGTAAATAAACGCATAACGCCGTCATTTTACCCTCACACAAAGAGAAATAAACCCTTTTTTTTGTTGTTTTTTACAGACAGTGAAAGAGTCTCTGAGCCAAAACACACAGCGATCTGTTCTCGATCTCTGAGCTCTGACCAGGTGACACGACATCGAGCTGTCGACCGTAAAAGACAGCGAGTGGAGGGTGATTAGTCGTCTGGGACTACGGGAGGAAAGACAGACGTAGACGGGGGACTCGCGCTTCCTGTGCCGGGTTTACGTGTGAAGGTTTTCAGTCTGGGAGGACGGCCAAGTCTGATGTTAAACCGTGAACCGTGGCCAAGCATACATGCACTTAGTCTTTCTCCGCTGCCTTAATTGAACAGCGGCGTTGCCACGAGAATGTCTTTCTCATGATCTCATGGCTGGCTGCGAGCGTGGCGTTTTACAGTTTCGTGTGTGTGTGTAATGTCTTCGCCGTATATTAGCGATCTTCCCCCCTCCTCCACGCCGAGGTCTCCAACATCAGGGGAAAACACGAGCAGACAGCGGGGCGCGAGTTCAGCAACCTCTCGACCAGAACCGAGACTAAACGGCTTTTTAACGGTTCTTGTTTTGATCCGAACGGAGCATGACGCACGTGAAGCGAACCTCCTCCTCTTACAGAGCCGGGCTCTATGTATAGGCTCCGTACATGTTCCAAACACGCCCCCGATGGATTTAATATCCCGTATCAGATTTCGTCCGTTGGCAGGTGCTCCACGCTCGGTGTCATCGGACTGTAACCTTGTCGGTTTTCAGAGCAGGTGATTATGAGAGGGAGATGCTCGTTGTAGGAGGCTGATGGGAGGTGATGATATCAGACAGATAACTGCAGAAAGTGAAGAGGTCAGCCGGTTCAGCGGCGGCAGGACTTTGCATCAACCCTGGACCGACTGTGGAAGCAGTTTCCCGTCACTGCTCTCGTCAACCAGGCAGTCGTCCGGTTGGGAAGTCTTTCTTCCGACAGAGGAAACGATACCATGTCTGTACAAAACACGACTTTGGTAAAAGTCCACGTGAACCGTAGGGGAAAAGTTATCACGTAGACTCCTAAAAGTCATTTCATGGCATCACAGATTTTGTATTGACCCGTTTTTTATCCCGGCCGATCAGCAGATGTGACATTCGGCATTCCTCTGCACAAGAATCTCTATTTTTTCTATAATATATATATAAGGTTGTGTAACACCGTGCTGTTGTGTTATTCTAGAAATATAAAATGTTCTATCTCAACCTGCGACTTGGCAGAGAGAAGACAAGAGGATATAAACCTCCTACATCTCTAACAGCTCTCAGGTCTTTCGGATTTCACCTGATGAGGCAACAATCTTTTAAAAAACACCCAGATTTCTGTTCTTTTATTTGAAATTGCGCTCCTCCTCCTCCTCCTCCTCCTACATGTGAAGCCCTCCTGTGTTGCCCAGCATGACGGAGCAGAGCCCAGACAGATCCGATGGAGGGAAGGTGTGAATATCTGAAGTCGACTGTCACCACCGAGGGCCACCGGGGAAGAAGACGAATCGCCTACAACGATCCTGAGACGAGGATCCTCCGGTGCTGCATCCTCAGAACACAGATAAACACCTGCGCCGACACACGAAGGCTTTAAATGCTGCTTTCAGAACGATTTCATGCTCCTTTTTAATCAGATTAAACTGGATCCTGCTGTGGAGAAGGATGTGGAAGGCTGGGATCTGGTTTAGTTTGTTTTCTTTCAGTATTTATGTTATTTTTTTTATTTCAGAGCAGATATTTAGCCAAATTATCATCTATTTTATCTCAATTCTATGTGTTATATCATCAAGTTTCACCAACTATAAATATATAAATAATTATTTATTTGACCAGTACAAATAAATAATTAGTACATTTACTCAGGTACTGTACAGCAGCACAACTTTTACGTACTTGAATTTAAACTTTCTGCTGCTTCGTACTTCCACTCCACCACATTTATTATGTATTTGATTACTTTAGTTACTAGTTACTTTACATCAGAGCCAAATCAGATAAAGATAACGGCAAGTATACAGTTTATATATTCATGTAAATATATGTCTAATTTGCCTTAACGTGTACTTTTGATACATTTATTTCCAGATGATTACGTTTAATACTTAAGTACATTTAACATCAGATACTTTAAGACTTTTACTCTATTACTATTTGAAGGGGGGACTTTCTGTGGACTTCTTGTTCCAATTTTTATTAAGTTTCACAAAAGTATTGTGTGTAAATGTTCTTCGTATCTGTTGTTTGATGTCCAGATGAGTTTCTACTTGATGTTGTTTGTTTCGTTTCTGTCCGGCCAGCAGAGGGCAGCACCTTGTTATGTTTGGGAGCGGCTGCTCAGCTTCAGCTACAACATCTCCTTTACATATTCATCCAGTTGTTTTTGACTACAGATGCTTATAAAGCTTATAACAGGCAGGTTTTGATGCATGGCCACACTGTTATTCTATAGTTAAAGGTGCACTACGTAGTTCCAGGGGTGAAAGTTGGTATTTACAATATCAAAAAGCGAAGAAGACAAACTCAGAAATGTTTGTTTGCCTTGATTTAAAAAATGTTTAAAAGCCATCCTTGAAATAAAGGTCCGTCAAAGAATGTTTGAAGCTCATAATCAAATATCCTGCAAACATAAATAAGAATTAAACTGTTTGTTTGTTTAGCACGGAAGATTTTTGCTCTTCCGACACCGCCTGAAAGTGCGAATTCTGACAAAGCACTGAAATAAAACCCTTATTTGCAAGACACAAAATCCAAAAGATGATCGGTAACACTAATTGATAGTTTTTTGTTGTTTTTGTGCTTTTTTCTTAGATATTTACCTGTTTACTTTGGAATTTTTTGGGGAATGTATCAACTAAAATATATATTTTGCAATTCCGGTCTTTCATAATGTAGTTAACTGCATGTTGAATGGATCCTTGTATTGTTAACTGCACACAGCTCAGACAAATTAGCTTGTTTTTTAGTTTTTGACCGTATATTTTAACATTAAGCATCAACTGTACCTGAATAAACAACATGCGAGTCGTTCTCATGTCAAAGAAAGCTGATTTCGCTGTTTTTAAAATGACGTGGGCTCAAGAGTTTCGCTCCCCTGATTGAGACCTGACAGCAGATTAGAGTCGGGTAAATGTGCTCGTCTGTCTCACCAGCTGTCAGGATACAAGCTACAGTTCACTCAGACAGCAACGCTCCTCTGATCGACAACGAACCCCCCCGACAAAGGAGAGAGTCGCGCACTCGCTCATTCACCGGTGCGTTCCCGGTCTGTCCATCCATCTGTGCGGTGACAGAGGATTGACAGTGGAGGATTACAGGGTCACAGCATCCGTCAGCTGGTCCACATGCTGTCACACATCCAGCCTCCAGCTGAGGGTACACCTCCACCTTATAGTCGCGCAAAAACACATCAGCGGACTGTTGTGCCAAAAATTGGAGCTTCTTGAAACAGCCGCGTAAATCCAGACAACAAGGAACCTTTTACCTCTTCACAAACGAGGTCCTGGGTCTAAAAGTTCTGTTTACTTCGGATGGGAACTCAAATGCTAATGCTAATGCTAATGCATCTCCTCGGCTGCAGGGGCAATTTCTGTTTAAACTGCTTTCTGCTAAGCTAAGTTGATGCACCTGCAGGAATTGTTAGCATGTATCCCAGTAAAGCAGCACAAAGCTGCAAGCGTTCTTGCTTTATAGTGCAATAATTAGCTAGATTTCAGTTTTTAAACATGCTTCAAGTGATTTTAACAATACATCTGCCGCCATAAGTCAAACCAAGAGGAACATATTTTTAAAAAATGGGCAGCTAGGAGATGAGCTGCTTCACTTCACCGTCTGGTCGTCTCTTTAATTTCCCTCCCCTGTGTTTATATGAAAGCGCCATCAGTGGCTGCTCAGACTCTTTGGGGACACATAATGTGAAGTCACCAATGAGGCAAAAATATTATGAAGTCCCTCGTTATCTCCCCAGCTGATCACTGTCCGTCCTCTTATTTCTGCCTGTAATCCAATCCGTCCAGCGGCCGGCAAACACCGGGCTAAAATTAGGGGGTCATCCAATCCGCTGCACGGTAGAAGTGAGGAGAGCTGAGTGGCGTTGGACCGCGTCCCGCTGAGGAACTGTACTCTGGTCTGCATTTATCCTGCGGCGGCCAACATGTTATCAAGTGTTATAGGTACTTTCCAGCTATCAGCTTCGACCACACAGTGCAGTGGTGTTGTAAGTGAGCTGCAGCAGATCTGACCTGTAGTCAGATATGAAGCGTGTGGATGAACTTAAACAGGGAAATTCAAAGCAGTAAGTGAGCCGGAGTCAGCAGCGACGCCTGAGTCCCTTCAGCTTCCTCCAAACACATTTGGTGCGAGCATGACTTCCTGTCAACTGTTCAGACGTGTTTGCTTGGCGATTAAAGTGCTTTTCATCCTTTATTCAGATATTAATTAACTTGATTTTTCACATGCTGTTAACGGTATTTACCATTAGTTTTCTTGTGTTATTGATAATTTGATAATCAACTCAATGTCCTTGATAACCGTTAGCGATGTTAGCACCAGCGTTTTTTCGTAGCTTAGTGTGCAAAACGTTTTGGATCATTTTGCTAATCAACTCAGCGTCTTTGGGTACATAGGCTAACTGTTCGTGACGTTAGCTAGTCACTCAGTGTAGCTACACTGTTAGCGCTTAGCTAATATTAGGTCACCAATGCTAAGACCCTCATTTGCAAGACACAAAATCAAAAAAATGAATGGTAATGCTAATTGAGCATTTTTTTGTTGGTTTTGTGCTTTTTTCTTAGATATTTTCCAGTTTACTTTGGTATTTTTGGGGAGTGTATCAACTAAAATATATATTTTGCAATCAACGTAGCGTCTTCGGGTACATAGGCTAACTGTTTGTGACGTTAGCTAGTCACTCAGTGTAGCTACACTGTTAGCGCTTAGCTAAAATTAGGTCACCGCAGCTGTCAACGCTCTGACGTACGTTCGTCATCCAACCTTATTAGGCTACTCAGAAAGCTGACAAAGTCATCAAAATCCTAAACACACTAAATACAAAATGATAACCTGTAAATACAAACAATAATCTAAATAATCATCTTACTAGTGATGTTAGCTAGTCAGCTAGCCTAGAAAAGCGTCAAGCTTATAAGCGATTCAGTTTTACTGCTCACACTTGCATGAAGGTGAACGTTGGTCACTTTAACATCCTCCATTTTCTTTGTGCATTGAATTGTGTGTGAATACATCAACAGCAAATTCAGAAATTAATGTTTTTTTACACTTGATTATGTTTTTTCTGTCTCTTTTCAGGTCTAACACACTACAAACCTTCTCAGTATGTTCAGTATTATGTGTGACACGACTCAAGGTTCCTAAATACCCTTTTAAACGTTTTCATCCAGGGAGCAGCTCTCTGTGGAGGCAGACGTCCTCCTCAAAACTTATCTAAAATGGTAATTAAATGTAGGCTTAGCTTCGCTGTCTTCAACCTTTTTGTCCCTGTAGGCCCCCCTCCCGGCCCGGTTGCCCAGCAACCTCCTGAATAAGCCGCCTGATGAGTCACACCGTGGGCTGTTTACAAGTCAGATGTCGAATGTCGATGTGAGTCAGCAAATCAATCGAGTATCTGATTCACAAACAAGCAGATTGTTTTTTAGAAGGAGCAATTATGCATCCAAAATGTCCCGAAGCGCCTTCCTGGCAAACTATTATACGGTATCAGGATCTTATTATCGAGCAGTGAATTATATCTGGAGGGGAGGTTGATTTTTTAATGTCACCTGAGCCGGTCGATGGAGCTTTTTATTCCTCTGTGTGCGTCCATAAATGCTCGAGATCAATGTGGCGTTACAGGTAAATCTGGTGGTATGAAGCTGACTGGCATTCAGAAAGAGATGTTGTAACTGCTGATGAAGGTCACGTGGCTTTCTGACATATTTATCGTCTATTACAGAACCAGCTCTTGTAAAAATGTTCCCCTGAGTTTATGACAAGAGAGGAGGGGAGAGATTTTATCTTCCTCCTCCACCTGTCATCGATTGTGTCTAAATATAGCTTCAGACTGAAGCCAAGTAGAAAAAGGACAAATACCTGGGCACTTCTGTGGACGTGCTCAGGCCTTTAAAGCTGCAATAAACCTTTTGTTTTTGGCCACTAGGGGGCAGCAGAAACAACGCTGACATGAATCTCCTCTTCTTTTTTGTTGTTTTTACCAAACACTGAGGGAAGATCGCCAAATGCTCTGGTAGGAAACAGTTGCCTCGTACTCATGACTCGGATGTGTCTTCCGATTGGGTGGTTTTTGTTGCGTTTTGTGCAACCGTTAGTAATATTGCGTTGAATTTGAAGACCAGAGAACCAAAACATTGAGCTAAAAGGTGCTAAAGCAGAGTCGGGTGATAAAGCTGTGGGTTCATCACAACAAGTAGTCGTATGATATATTGTCAATAAACAAAATGTGCATATATTCTAAAAATAACACTTTTCATGGGAATACAAAGTCATAATCCAAAATATGATAGACGACGAACTGCTTCTAACAAAGTCCTTTCTTGTTGCATCATATTATACCAGAATTCATCTCAAATCAACCCAAACGTGAAAATAAAGGATAACAATGCAGTTTTCAGTGATGCAGTGAGCTGATTTTGTGTTTTACTTTGTCGAAAACATCATTGAACAGCAGTCGGACGAACAGTTTTGTTAGATTCGGCGCATTGTCTTCGACCAAGAGTGATCAGGGCAGAGGTACATCAGGTGAACAAATATAGATATTTCCTTCAAGTGAGCCCCTTCAGAATTAATGAGCAGTAGGTGACATATTGCGCATAAAGATTTCCACAAATTGAGGCAGAATCAGCTCAAGAGAGGATGCTCGTCGCTCACAGCCCGGACACAACGCTCTAAAACACTGTTGTGTCTTTGGCCTCCTGCACCGCCTGTGAGTCATCTTGGCAGATCGGTGTAACGCACCCCTCCTTCAGCCCCGGGCCTCATCCCAGCAGCACTCCTGCCAAACACAAGCCCACTCTGGACAAATCACACCCATTTAAGACATTTCCCGAACCTGTCCGGTGCTGTCCGGTGCCAGAGCGAGTGAATTAACCGTCACGGGGTGCGACGCTGACACCTCTCACCTCCTCTTCGCTCTTCCTCTGTTCCTGTTCGCTCTCTGAACATGCCTCTTAAATAAGAGGGAGCAGGGAAAATGTTAGTGGGTCATCAGAAAATAGCCCGATAATTGACCCTGTCATTTAGCGAATGCAGAAGACGCAGAGCCGGGATAAGCCCGCTCATCTCAGCTGAGACCATTTCTATAGCAACAGCAAACACATGGAGGGGCAACAATGGAGGCTTAAAGCTGAAAGAGGAGCAGCGGGGCTCCTCGCTGCGTTTTATTTTCTACTCTCCAGTGCATATTTAGCGTCAGGCTGCCACCTGTGTCGCTTTATCCAATCCTGTTACATATGCCAAGAATTTCACAACCAAAGCCGAGTGCCCGGTGGGGAGGCAATGCAGAAATAGCAGCGAGATGTGAGCCAGTTCATGTAGAGGTTGGTGTGAGATACAGAGCTCCGTAAAGGTTTCCTTTACATAATGTATGGGTCTGCTGAAGCTTCACCCGCTGAGAGTGAGTTATTCTTTGAAAGGGAAGCAAATTTAGCAAACGTGTGACGTTAAATCAGTAGTTAGCAACATAATCTAGTGTGCAGAGAAGGTGATAATAACATTTGACATCTTTAGGACATTCAGTCCAAGTCTCAAGCAAGTTATTTTATCTTGGGAAGGTCAAATCACCCCAGAAGATACCGCAGCATCCGGTCTTAATAAAGAGAAAAGACGAGGTATTAATACCTGTCCGGTATTTATTTTAGTCAAGGCAAGATGCGAGTCATCAAAACAGTAACCGGAGTTCACTCGAGTCTAAATCAGAACGACTTGAGTCGACATCTTCTGGAAGACTGATACACATCCATCTGGTAAATACTGTATAAGGCTACAGCCAGCAGCTGCTTAGCTTAGCTTAGCTTAACTTAAGAAAACAAAGGGCAACAGCTAGCCTAGACTAAACTGCTCATCCACTTGTTGCACAAAAACCACTTGGCATCTCCTAAAAAAACCTCCAATTTCTCGCTTAACAAATGTTGAAACGTTGTCTTGAACGGTGGTCTCTGGCTTTTATCACCATAACAACATGGCAGTTATTGAGCTTTAGAGGTGATGTCAAAGCCAGGCTAGCTGCTGCCACTGTTTCCAGTCTTTTTGCTAAGCTAAGCTAACTCCTACTGTTGTAAAACCTGATTTACCTTCCACATCTGAAAGGCTGTTACTCTATTACCGTTACCACTGTGACTCATTGTTGTTGAAGGACAGAATAAACGAGTCACGCACATCTTTCTCTTGAATAATGTGTCTTTAAGTGGACGCGAGCTCTGCAGTGCTACATTGTGCACATGGCCCTGACGGTTTCTGCTGCATCATGGAAAGCGTTGGCACTTGTCAAACACCTTACACAGGAATCTGAGTTCATTTGGCCTTTGTTGTATATTTAACACGGAACATAGGCACTAAATAAAGGAAAGGCGATGACGCACGAGCAAATCCGAGCAATGTGGAGGACTCACATTAATAGCGTCAGGAAATGAAAAGACTGCCGGAGGTTAAAACATCTATCAGGATGACTAATGTGACTCACTGCTTATTATAATAAGAGCACAAAGGTGAGAAGGGTTTGTATCACAGCCGACACAAAGACGTATTTGATGTTTTTGCAACATTAAGCAGAATTATCATCAGTTTGTTTTTCATACAGTGCAGCAGTTTCTTTCTGATTCACTCAGCATGTCATCTTATTATCGTTGGTGCAGGAACACGCACATTGAGTTTGGATGCTCTCATTGCAGAACCAAGCGGCTACATGCATTTCTAGATTGTCAGTATTTTGTTTTTTTTAAGAGGTATTTGTTGAACTTCACAGCACTGAAACAGCGCTGGAGGAAGTTCTGGCTGCACTCTTTATCGATCTGGTGTTGGGGGGAAAGATTTGGGAAGCGCTAAAGCCCAGGATGCAGTGATGGTGCATAGGAGGGTCAAATCCCAGAGGAAAAAAGGTTGCTAGCTCGAATAGGTTTGAAAACAGAAAGGAGTATTGACTGGGAATAAGAATGCAACAGGCGGCCGATGGCAGGCTTATACTGGAAGCCTCGGGCTAACAGGGTTGGTCAACGTCATTTTCATTATTTAAAGCTAAATCAGTTTGTTGACTGGAGCGACATGATGCTTAAACAGCAACAAAGACTTTTAATGTCAGTGTTAATAGTCAGTTGGGTAGTCGGCGGCTGGTTGGTTTCTTGATTTGTTGGTTTATTGGTTGATTTGTTGGTAAGTTGGTTGATTTGTTGGTTGGTTGTTTTATTTGTTGGTTGATTTGTTGGTTAGTTGGTTGATTTGTTGGTTGGTTGTTTTATTTGTTGGTTGATTTGTTGGATAGTTGGTTAATTTGTTGGTTGGTAGATACTGTTTTTAGAAAATTGTGTCAATTTCTCTTGAACTAATCAAAGGATATTACGAGCAAGCAATTATGTAGGGGTTAAAATTTAGAGCTAAACGGGGCTATCAAGGTTTATATTGGATTAGTTTTGATTGAACAACGGGACAGTGGCTGGGCGTCGGGCAGAGGTATGTGCTCTACTGAGTGCCATTCTGGTTTTATTGATGATTTCACTCCAGTCGTCCTTTGTCAGCATT
The DNA here is from genome assembly GCF_900880675.1 of Sparus aurata. Lineage (NCBI taxonomy): Eukaryota > Metazoa > Chordata > Actinopteri > Spariformes > Sparidae > Sparus > Sparus aurata. Next base: position 16,033,174 of record NC_044210.1, read on the forward strand.
TATTTTGTCCCAGAGAACCCTCATTAAATAATTCCTCTGTTCTGTACTCGCCTTGTTTTCTTCCTACCATCTCGTCTGTAGTTGTGACGCAGATCGTTCTCACGAGAAGACGCTCTGCTTCTAATAATCTCCTGCTGACTCTCTTCCTTTTATGTTGTCTTTCTTAAGTTTGGTAGAAATAAAAACCAAACAGTCGACGCAGACGTAATGTGCACTTCATTTCAGACCATCTACGAATGTGTTTCAAGTTCGATCCAGGATGAGCAGGACCCTCTAAAGTCGGAGAAACATGACTCCAAATTGATTTCAGCTGTCAAACAAGCATGTCAGGGACCAATGTTCACTTCAAAGCCAGCTCTCCGTTTGCTTTTTCACTCAGGAGCCCCCAGCTATCATCCCACGCTGGTAGTTTTTAATGCAGCGCAGGCAGCCATCCGTCACTAATGCTCCACGGTGTACCGACGCAGCTACAAGCGCTACTCTCTTTTATACTTCCACAGATACGAGCAGCGAGGGTGTCCGCTGCAGCAAATCACACTGTGAGCACCCGGCTTACAGATACGTACGTGAATTATTAATGCACCTGGAGTCGAGCTGGGGAAAAAACCCTCTGCTGAAGTAAAGTGTCAGCAATAAAACACAACGTAAAGATAATGGAACGGCTATCTGCATTGTGTTTTATCAAATGATACGCAACGACTGACAGTTTGAGCTGACGGTGAGGTTTTTTTGGGTTTGACAGCTGCGCCTTCCCACAAAGACTCAGGAAGTTGTTCTACTCTTCAAAATAAAATGACTCGCACGCTTTTGCGTCCAACTTTTCTGCCTTTTTATAGTCATCTGTCCCCCCGAGCCTCTTCACTTGTCTTCACTCGCTCTCTTGGGGAGCGAGTTCTCCGAAAGCAGCGTCCAGATGATCTTTCAACGCACGCCCCGCTGTACAAACTGATCTCAGCTGACTTATTTTGACTTCGCCTGACAGCAGAAAGGCTGCCGGTCAAGCTGCGACACATGGAGGGGGACTAATGTTGGACAACATTGGCGTTTCTCTCATGATGTGTATATATAGGGATCTTTTCCCAGAGCTCTGAGCGGCTGGTATTCTGTGAGAGAAACTGGATCCCCGGGACTGAAACAAGTCTGTGCGCACAGCCAAACGCCATGTGGCCCCTCAACCCACAAGTCCACATGTACCGGGCGACCCCGCTTCAGCCGCTCGATGCCTCGATGTTACAACACTCTGTAACGAATCCGCAAGAACCGCAGTTTTGGATGCCGTCCCTGCAGAGCAAGCGAAGGCTTTAGTATGCGGGTGAAAAGGGCAAAACTCACTAATCAATCAAATGGGAATAAAAGCGTAGAAGGCCTTCTAGGGGCTTACAGACGCTGTTGCTTAGTCTGAGCACACAGATGCCTTGAAGGAGTTTCTGACCAGCAGTTGAATTATGGAGCAATGTTGCGGGTGCTTGTCGACGTCTTGGCGTCACTGCTTCAAACACAACTTTTCTTTATTTACAGGAAAACTTCACAGGGCAGCTTTAATTCCTCCAAAACGTACGCAGACTTCATACAGAGCCGGTCAGCAAAAGCGCCATACCTCCAAATTTGAACAAAATCTAGTGACGTCTGTGTAACCTTTTTTTTTTATGTGACTGTAAACACGAAACCATTTAGTTTGTCCATTAATCTTCAACGTTTAACGTGTTTTTCATCACATTTTATAAGAACTTTGAAAGAAAGAGGAATGTGTTTTGGCTCGATCATGACACTAAACTACTCTTTAGTAACACTTTACTGTTGCAGACTCTTAAATGATCGATCATTTTAAGTGGTTACTGCTTTTTATTTTTGGACCGGATCTGTCTCTGCTGAGAGTCTTCACCCTGAACTACATTTCATTGCATCCCGATCCACTTAATCGATTCTTTTGATTCCTGCTGCTCAAGGACGATCCACTCGGTGGTTACGAACTTCAAGAGAACGCGTCCGGGTGCTCTCTCGAGGTTTGATGGGGGAATACGAGAACAATAAAATGCGAGAAAGCTTTCGATAAAACTGCGCTCGAGACATTTTCAGCAACTTTTTCTCATCAGAATTCTCTCTGGTTGCTCTCTGTGAGATCTCTCCAGTTATTTACCCTCCAAGAAAAACTTTAAAACCTTAAAACTTTGAAGCTGAAATCCAGGAGGATGAAAAAGAACTTAAAGCCAAAGCACGGCACGTTTGATCTGCGTTTTTTAAGGCCTAATCGAGGAAAGATGTGCTTTGATTCATTCACACGCCAGCGAACTCTCCCCATTGATGAATCGCACACCTTCAGTAAAGCCTCCCAGCGTGGCCTTCTAATCTGACCCGCAGCTGGTGGAGCTCAAGGTGCCAGGAGGTTTGCCTTAATGCGTGTCTTGTTTAATGATCTCTGCCCCACTACCCTCAATCTGTCAATCACCCCGAAAAGGAGAGGCAAAGTGCTCTGCTGCAGAGAAATCTAAATATCATTGCGATAGAAACGTTTGCCACATTTTTAAGGGGTCTGCCTCTCGTCCGAAGTCGCCAGTTGGTTCATTAAGAGACCCTGGGATTTAAAAACGACCAGTGTTTCATGAGGAATTAGCACATTTTGTGCAGCAGAAGCAATGTGTGATGTTTCTTTTAATTACTTCCATTTAAATTCCATTCATCATCCCGCGAACCCTCGGATTTATCTTGTGACCAGGGAACCAACCACTCTGTGGAAGAACGACTCATACAAGTCCATAAAAGTAAAAGCTTCAGAGTTTTAGATGAAGGTCAACGAGACGATTTGTAAGTGTCCATGAGATCCTTCATTTACGTTAATTGTTCATGGAAGCAGCCGTGACATTCATTCTGCTTGCGTTGCACTTTGAGAGATGACGCGTCACATTTCCAGCCCCTGATTTGCGTAAAATTGATGCTTAGGTTACTTTATGCGAATCTGTGGAAGCCATCTTGACTCTCTGCTTCTGGAAACTCCTGGAAAACTATGAAAAGTAACCATTGTTTAGTTCAAATTAAGGCAAAGCCCGACGCAACGAGTGTTTGCGCTTTTGTAGGAGGTCCAATGTTGTGGACACGTACCAGGAGAGTCTGCAGCTATGCTAGCTTTCAGCCAAATGCTAACGTCGGCATGCTAACATGCTCACAGTAGCAATAGTAGCATGTTGAGGTTAAGCGGGTGTGATGTTTACTCTGTCCACCATCTTACTTTGGTGTGACCAAGTTTTATGGCAATCCATTCAATGTTTTGGGGGATATTTTATCGAAAGCCACACCTTCATTTTGTCGTTCAAGGAAAAGCTCACCAAAGATATAAGGTGGAAACCATGAATGTAAAAAGTCAAGATTTTAATGCTGATCCAACTGTACTGGTGGATGTGGTGATAATTAGGTTCCTCCGAGGCCAAAATGTGCAATAAATCTTATGGGATTCCTCCAAGATGGGACTTTGGGCTTCCCCTCAGACACAGTTTGGAAAAAGGGAAATAGACGAATTCAAAATACAGCCGATGACCCCACGAGTACCATTCACCTGACGCTCACCTATCGCTCAGCTAGTCGGCTGCCGTCTTTGTCGGCTTTGCGGCAGATTACCGGCACCAGAAGGCGGTGGCCATCGTATGTACTTAATCAGATTAGCCTGTCACTTCTAGTCACATGCCAAACCTCCAAGCCGTTTAAAGCTGCATCTGGAGCGTGCTGGGGGTCGTCCTTCTGTTCCGCCAAGCCCAAATATTTACCCACGAGAGGGGAGGAATGCTCCGACACCTGTTGATTCAATTTGTGTTCATTGTCGGGGGGGAACCAGGGTCGACCTGTTCATCCTCACACTGCTTTTCTTCTGCCCATCAAAGAGCTCAAAGTCAAACATATATATTTAAAAATGTGCGACCAGCCCTTCCGAACGTCTCTTCCGCTGACCGCCACATACCAACACATCAGCAAACTACGGATGCCAGCGCAGGACATCCAGTCTGGGCACGTGATAATCGCTTTTTTCCAAACGTCTGCGTTCACGATTAAGTGAGAATGCATCTCTGACCTGACATTTTCCTCTCTCTCTCTATCCCCACTCCCCCATAGTGTGTTTCCAAACTGAGATGTGAGTGCGGGCCTCGTAACTTGACCTCCCTCCCTCCCTCCCTCACCCGTCCTCCCTGCACTCAGATACTGTATGACACCGGGTTCTCATGGACACGCTGCCCTTTGGAAATTCCCCGGCTGCAACCAATACACCAGCATCCACTCGAGACGGTGTCGCCGCACAGGAGCTGGGTGAATTATCGCCGTAGCTTTGATGTGGTGGCTGATTTGACCAAGGGGTGCGTTAACCGCCGCCGCCGTATCGTGTTTTACCCCTCGTCAGCAAATCCAGCTGGAAAGCGCGGCTGATTTACTGCAAAAACACAAGTGGGAGCATCTGGAGACGGACTTTAGAGTTTCCTAGACAAATAAATTCGGCCCAGTTAGATAAAATCAATCCAATTAGATTAAATTAAGATTAGCAGATATTCCCCCGAGACCCTTCAGCAGTCCCTCTCCTCTGCTGCTTTAATCTCTATGTCTGACTAATTAGCAGCACCCTTGCAGAAAAGCTGCCACACACACAGATTACATCCCCGATAGAGGAGTGTGTCCTGCAAATCCACTCGAGTTGGACATTTCTAGTGCAGAAAAAACTGGATGAGTCCGTGCAGAAATAAACAAAGTTCCTAATGAAATGCATTTCTCATCAACAACAGCAGTGATTTCTTTTTAGAGGAATATTCACAACGCTCGTTTTGCACGTCCGTGTTTGCCACACAGGTGATGTGCATGCTGATGAACCCTAACGCACAGACGGACGCAACCTCTGCATTTGCATATTTGCCTTCCAAATGAAAAGAGGTTTTGGACACACACACAGACACACAACACAACACAACACAACACACAGCCTCTCCAGTCTTACCTCTTGCAGCGAAAAGCTTCAGCCCACCGTGCTGCTGCTGTGCCTCTGCAGTGCCACTGGCTGTGCCTTCAGCCTGCCGACTCAGATGAAGCGTTATCCTCAGTGTGTGAACGTTTCTCTCTCTCCGCTGAGCGTCTCTCTCTTTTTATTTTTTTTCCTCTCCTCCGTCGCAGCCGGCAACTCTCGTACAATCCAGGTGGTCTGATAGGTGAAGGATGAAAAGGACGAGGAGGACGAGGAGTCCTGACAGACTGAGGGGAGCTGCTGTGTGAGTGTGTGATGATGTCTGAGGCTGGGGATGGTGAAGACAGACTGTGTGTGTGTGTGTGTGTGTGTGTGTGTGTGTGTGTGTGTGTGTGTGTGTGTGAGAAAGAGAGAGAGCAGAGAGGGTGGGGGGGGGCGAGATACGACCTGCCATGCAGATATCAGCCCTGGTGCAGTTAAATTTAACCACCCTCCCTTCTGACACCTTGAGCCACGGCTGCCCTCCCTCTCCAGCACACACACACACACACACACACACACACACACCAACTCGGACGCAAGCACTCTGACGTTGCCATATGGCCCTTGACAGAAGTCTGAGCCCTTGGGAGTCTGTGACTGTCCCTGAGCTGTGGAGGAGTGATGGGGCTGAGGGGGGAGGCAGAGGAGATGTTTAGACAAGGAATTATTATATTTCCTCTGTTGTTTGGTGGGAAAATGAAAGAAAAAATGCATCAAACTCCAGCTGAGACGCTCCTTTAACCCTGAAGTCTGACCGGTTGCAGGCGTTGGACAAAATGTCACACAACATGCTACCTTGAACATGCGTTTGGTGAAGGATTACTGCAAATACGTGCAAACTGCAACAGAAAGAAACTCGTGTTTTTATGCAAACGTACAAAAAAAAACATGTCTGAACATCAGCAGCAAATCTGAAATGATACGGCACGTGAAGCATCTTGGGTAATATCTGCATCTGATTATTGATCACAAGAAAGTTACTGACAGCTTGATCAACGTGATCAGGGACATAACGAAGCAGCTGAGAGCCGATGTAAGAATAGTTCAGAGCAGCATGTTAGAAAAATGGAATCATGAATATATCATGCATGGTGGTTGACTCCTATGACATCGTCAGAGTCACGGTGGGCTGACATTACCCACAATGCATCTCAAGAGTCCAGCGTTTGATACAGTTAGCCGCTGTAGCTTTCAGCAGAGATGAGGAATTGGCTACAAATGACTCGTAAGTCCAAATCTACACATTTTTATTTTTAATTTTCAAACTTGTAGCCGCTGACTCAAGTGACATCACTTGAGTCAATCTATCCGATTGGTCCTTAATTGGCCACATTTCTGTATAAAACCTGCACATGTAGAACTGCAGCCCCTGATGTGTAAAACCTTTGCAGTTCCCCTTTAACAAAAGCCCCTTCGAGTGATTTTCTTTCACCTTGGAGCGGGGCGGGGTGGGGTTGCACCAAAAATAAGCCCCCCCGACACTTTAAGTGCCGCCTGCTGCTCCGGTTTTAAAGAACTGGGTTAGTTTCTGGTGCAGTTCTGGGCGGGAGGGTCACAGACAGTTGAGTCACCGGCGGAGTCTTTCTCTCTCTGTGTGTGTGTGTGTGTGTGTGTTCAGACGTCAGAGCTGTAATAGAATTATGAGCATTGTTCGGCTTCAGATGGCTGCAAGCACGTCTAAAATAAACTCCCTAAATAAATTAGCTTTCTATTCGAGGGCTGCTTCTTTCTGGCCAAAAGAAAAAGCCAGGTAACCGAATCAGGATTGACCTGTGGATACGTGTGAATGTGTGTTTCTATGAGTGGGCGTGTGCGTGACCTGAATTGCGTCAAGAGTCCTCCAGCTGTCGGTGGTTCCTCTCCCTCGACACGCCGCCATTAATCTCCCGGTCAGCTCTCTTTTTACTCACCTTCGTTCACCCAGGTGTGTGCCACCTTCTCGTCCATCATGATACGCCTGGTGGGTCGGGTTTGGTAGAAAGAAAATAGGTCCTACGTGAAACTGTTCCCAACAACATGTTATTGGTTATCTTGGGTAACCAGCTCCTGATTCCCAGAAAGACGCATCGCTGTTGAGTTTTCCAAATGTATTATTTGGCGCTACGAGCACCTCAAGGTCGAGCGACGTCTGGTTCCATTATGGGTCTTCTAAGACAAACGATGTTGTTTTCTAACCCTCTTAACAATCAAACAGACAAAAGGGCTATGCAAACACTTGACTGGCATATGTTCAGAAATCTGAGATTAAATATATGATTTAAGGCACATTAGCAGGCATTTGAGCGCATTAAAACATTATTGTCAGGTCCAGACATTTGAGAGAAAACCGGCAGCGCTACGGTCGATACAACCTCGGCAACTCACCCAAAAATGAATATGTGTTTTGGATTTTCAGGTGAACTGCCCCTTTAATGGGGAGGTGGTAGGAAGTGATTCAGCTGCTTATAGAAATTGTGTTTCTCAGCCACACAGTGGAATATGGGAAGTGACTCAGCTGTTCTGACTGCAGCTTTAATGAATATGAGGGGAGCAACACCTTCAAAAAATGTGCCTTAATGTTAAAGACAACAAATAATCATGAGCTCAGAATATAACAACGACGTAACGACGTGTCTGAGCCGAGAGGTTTTATTCTGAAGCCTCGTTCATATATATTGTCATTCTATAGTGATTGTAGCTCTGCTGAATATCCATAAACGGCAATTTCTGCATCTTCTCACCACCATTAGGAGCAATTCAGCTTCTGAGAGAAAAAGCTCCTCACACAGTATTTTCACTCTTAAGTCGAGCTGCTCGGGTGAAAAACTGCTGCAATCATGAGGGAGGAAATGTTCTCTCAACCCTGAGCAACAAGGATTTGGCGAGGTTGTTGCACATCACGTTGAGTCCGGATGGTATTTATGGCGAATCTTAACCTCGGTAGAGCCCTGGTATTTTTTCTTTATTCCCCCCTCGATGAATGGACGCTGTAAAAGTATTTCACGGCCTCGATTAGTTTCATCTCCCTCGTGGCCGTGCAAGCAGAGAAAACAGCAATTACGGAAACATAACGAGTGTTGTTGTAATCATAGATGGCACATGCATTCACATTAAGGGAATACTAGTCCTAATGAGCAACCGTATTTATGTTGTTGTTGTTACTTTTCTGCCTTATAGCCGACATTAATTATGTGTTTTGTGTCGTACCAGCCAAATCAGGTCTGTCTGTATTCATAGTCTGCATCTCAAGGTTTACAGCTTGGTGGTCGGATGTTGTGCCGACACATTTCACATTTCTGTCAAGCGCGTTAAAGGCTGTGTAGATCCTGACTGTATGTAATGAGACTACAGGCGTGCATGGTGAAATGTTATACCTTAGCAGTAAAGAACATCAACGAACCTGAGCTCAGAGAGGAAGGAAGGGAAATTAAATTAGTAGCTTTAAGTGTGTTCTTAAAGAGAGTCTGTAATTTCTGACGTACACAGTCTAGTCATCAGCATATAATGTTAGCAGTTGATGTTTCTGCAAATAACAGACATTTGGACCCAATGTGGTGCAAGACGTTCACAAAATATGCTGGGTAAGGTGGTGATGTTAATAGGCACAAAGATGCCAACAGGCAACAAGAGTTTGAGACTTTCTGGACATTTCCAGGCATTATTGGCGGTGTTGGAACATCTCCAGATGTCTTTATCGGCGACCAAAACCGATTGTTTTAAGCGGGAAGATGGACCATCTCCAGACATCTTTTGTGGCAACCAAACTTGTCGTTCTACCCTGAAAGACAGACGATCTCTGGGTGTTTTATTGGCGACCAAAATCAGCTTTTTATCACAAGATTATTGGACCAACTCCAGACATCTTTTGCAGCAACCAAAACTGGTCACCAGAAGTCGGACCATCTCCAGACATCTTTTGTGGCGACCAAAACCGGTTGTTTTACGCGGGAAGATGGACAATCTTGAGGTCTTTTTTTGGCAACCACAACCAGCTCTTTTTCACGAAAAGTCGGACCATCTCCAGACGTGTCATGTGGTGACATCTCTAGGTGTTTTATTGGCGACCAAAACCGTTTTTTTTATCGCAATATTATTGAACCATCTCCGGACGTCTTTTGCGATAACCAAAACTGGTCAACCGAAGTCAGACCATCTCCAGACATGTCATGTAGTGAACAAAGCCCATTGTTTTACCCTGGAAGACAGACGATTGGCGACCAAAACCGTCTTCTTATCACAATGTTATTGGATCATTTCCAGATGTCTTTTGCACCAGAAGTTGGACCATCTCGCTGTGTTTTCTTTAGCAACCAAAATGGGTCTTCTAAGACAAACCGTGTTGTTTTCTAACCCTCTTTACAATCAAACAGACAAAGGGCTATGCAAACACTTGACTGGCATATGTTCTGACATCTGAGATTAAATATATGACTTAAGGCGCATTAGCGGGAATTTGAGCGCATTAAAACATATTATTGTCAGGTCCAGACATTTTTACAGCATCGGTCCCAGGCCTGTCCGAGGCATGCGGTAACTTAACACCGGTCACTAATCACAAACATCACAAAATTAACCCCACTGACAGCTCTGAGAGCGGCACGACAGAAAGTGCAGGCCTAGGAGTTTCCAACTAGCCGTCTCTCATCACTTGGGAGTGGGTGTGTGTCTGTTTATGATTCGGACATGTAATACGGCACGTGTACGCTCAAAGTATCCCGTTACTTTACTCTCATTCTAGGCATTCGCTACCATATTCAGTCAAGCAGTTTGTTTACTTTGAGGAGGCAGATAAGTGGCAGAAATATGTACGAATAACAGAAATAAAAGATGGATTTGCTTCATCTTCCTCTGTGTAAAGACACTAACCCCGGTTTCCATTAGTGTCTCAGACAAAACACCTGTTTCCATCCGATCCTCGCTCTCTTGCATCCACAGACACCAGGGAGCTGTTTTATCAGTCCCTTTACGACGGCTCTGCTCATCCTGTTCAATACTCTTACATGACAGAGCAGCTGTAAATGACCTTTTTGGGACACTTCTCTCAGCGCCAGAGAGCTTTTATGGCACACAATGGCCGGCGTGGATTTGTTACGTGTCACTGCTTGTGTGTGCGGGCTTTTCAGAGAGGCTGTGTGATGGTATCAATGATGTCTGAGAGGCTTTTCGCCGTCAATAAAAGTGGGATTTGAGTGTGTCTGTGCGTGTGCCTGTACTGCAGAGTGGTTTAGGGTCATTTGAGGCTTTCATTTTCCAAGCAGCAGTATAAAACATCCAATTACTAGAGAAGAAGGGCTGGTGAAAGTTGATTTAAGTCATTTATATGTCTAACAGATCTGTGTGTGTTAGCCCGCTAAGCCAACTAGCTTATTGCGACGTCGAGCCTTCTATACGTGCACGGTAAATTCAGTCCTCATATACACTTACATACTTAAATGCATAATTCTCATCTTATATTCTAATTTTTTGTTGCTAAATCAACAACAAATCAATTGAAACGTCTGCTACTACTGACAGATTTTATGAAATGTAGCTTGGCAGGCTAATTTAGCTAACTTAACTTCAAGACTTACTTGAAAACTATTTCTCCACCTGGTTGTTTTTTTTTTTTTATGTTTTCTGCTCACTCATTTTTAAACCAGAGTTAAACAAGGACTTAATGGCTACATAACTGGTCCTGTGCTAACAAACGGAGGCTAATGCTAATGTTGAATCCATGGTGAATAGTCCTGACCGTGGAAATCAAGAAACAGATTTGTTGTTTTAGGCTTTTGCCATGTGGAGGGGAAAATGTCAAATTAAACTGTTATTAATTTAACCATTTAGCTTAGTCTTGGAAGCTGTGGGTCGCTGCGTTATGCTAGTTAGCGCGATGTGCTAATGACAGTAGCTTATTGTAGGGCAGAAAAACAATTTTACCCAGAGACAGCGCAGGTAGTGTTAGCATAAAGTGATAAAGTACCAGCTTTCTAATGATGGGCTTACAAGCATACTAGCAACTAGCTGGACATGCTATAGACTGCAGCTCACATTAGAGCAGAAAAAGTTAAGCTAATATTGCTGTGCAGACTTAATTCAATTCAATTCTGGGAAATAATAGTGTTTTGTGAAAGTGTGGTGCCTTTTTTCAGTATAACAATTTATACATATCAACGGGGAGGAGAACATTGCATCTTTAAACACATTTTATTAAACTTATAGGACATTTTTATTGTACATTGACAGCCACACCACCTGCTTAACATTTCCTCAGAGTGTAAAAACAGATACGGTACACGGCGGAAAGAGACACTTACACCGGAGAGGAATTGTCGGCATGAGGAAGATGAGAAAACGACTTTTTAAATTTGATTTTTATTGAGGAATGATTTGTTAGCTGCAATGTAAAACCATGCAAGTGTTTTTTTTCCACTCGGCGACGCCAAGACAGTGTCATAAAGCCCCGATTTATCACGCAGATACCCCCGTGACCCCTTCTCCGTCCTCCGTCCTCCCTCCCTTTGCATTATGGGAGCGGGCAGTTTAAAAACAGAGGTATTTACGACTCAGCACTCTCCTCTAGAGTTCCTGGAGCTCCACGAACATGTGGGCCCTGGCAGTGTGACACCACCGGCTCAGGTTAAAGATAGACAGGTTTGTGCTATCTGGCTATTTTGTATCAGGGTCCATCTGTCTGTCTGCACACCTGCCTGTCTGTCTGACTGTCTGTCTTGAGTCGACCTGAATATTTTCCAGGAGAACAGAGAAACTTAGTCAGCACATGTGAAACCTTGTGATTACTCTCCTGTTACTTCTGTCATTTCAATAAAATTGACTCTTAGCGGCCCAGTGTGTTGTTTGTTCATTACTGTATCTCTGACAGAGGTAATCTGATTACTTCTGCAGCAGTGCAACAAGTATTTAGAGCTTAAGGAAGTACAAATTACAGTAAATACTCAGTTACAGCCACACTGTGCGGTTTGGGCTCTTCAAGGTGGAGCTAATTTAAATTAAAGCATCTTCTTTTAGAATATATACTTGAAGGTAGTAATTAATGTTGTCAAAATAACACAAAAAGTAGATACAGTGGTTCAATATTACTTGTGAGAAGTGAGTAGTCTTAAAGTCTCTGATATTAAATGTAGTTTAAGTTTCGAAAGTAACTTTCTGGCTCTAAATGTATCAACAAAATAAAATTATACATATATTTAAATTTTTTTGTTTTTAATTGAGTAATTAAAACATTTTTACTACTTTTGTTTTGACGCACAGTGTAATCTGCAAAGTAACTAGTAACTTTAGGTATCAACTAAATGTTTGTGAAGTTAATAAAGTATAGTATTTGCCAGAAATTGGTACCTCAAGTGTATGTATTTATAGTACAATAGCAGAAGAACTTCAGGGTGCTGTATGTGTTATCCTGCTGTCCTCTGTTGTGCTTCTAAACTGAAAGAATCTGTCGCCATCTTCTGGTCAACAGGAGCAATCAGCCCTCTTTTATCCACAGGTGAGAACAATGATGCAGTGATTTTAACAGCACAGCTCCTCCACCTGTTTGCAACAGAACAGAAGAGAGTGTGGAGGGAAGAGGAAGGAGAAGTTTCTCTACACTTTGTTTGTTCTTGTGCAGCTTTTTTGCAAAACCAAATCCAAGTCATGTCGGACAGGTTTGAGGAAATCCGTAGGGAAAGTGGTTTTAGCGGGAATTACATCCCTCTGGGTCGACAGCTCCCGAGGACTCCTCCTCTGATGGACGTGACCAAACACCTGGATTTCTGTAACGCCGATGACGACTGCGAGAATATGGAGGTACGTGAAGAGTATTGATCTTCTCACATATCTTATTGACTTGAGATCAAACCCTTTGTCTTCTCATCGTCTATCAACAGGCAGGTTTTAGAGATCCAGACGCGGAAAACAGGACGTTTGATTTCAGCACGCCTGAAACTAAAAAAGGTGATCTGTGCAGTGAAGTCTGCTCGTTTTATTAGCTTTAATCCTGCATTGAATGTTCACGTTGATCTTTCTTTTTTCATTGTGGTCAGAACACACGTCACAACCAGACGACCCGAACTCCATGCTGAAAGGGATGAAGGGGTACCAGCTGATACCGAGCGACTTGGAGTTCATTAAGAAGATGCAGCAAGAGAAGCTTTTAAAGAAACTACAGGTGATGGTTTGTTTGTTTTCTCGCTCGCTGCTGCTTCTTGATGACAGAAAAGTTCTTCAGCCACATCTTGAGGGCGATTGTTGTGTGGTCGTTCACTAAGATGTCCGTGTTGCCGCCATCAGAGCGACCTGGAGGAGGTGCAGAAGTCGTTAAAGAAGGAAATGATGGCTGCAGAGCTGGTGTATGCCTCCAGGGAGAAAGCACAGGCTGAACTTAAAAAGGTGGGTCTCTTTTTTTTAATCTTAAGTGTCCGATTGGTTAGAAAGTTGAGTCTCAGATCATCAGATACAGACGCTTAGGGATCGAAGGTCGGGTTGGCCGCCGTCCCAAAGCATCGGCGTTTTGACGAGTTGGGGATCTGGACCTTTTAACTCAAGTTTCTCCAACTATTCTCCCTCCTTTTTGATGATTTCTTGTAGTTGTGTAGCAGATATCAGTGCACACCTGACCCATTTTTTACCGTCGTAATAACTCTCTCAAAGTTCAAGCCCCGTGTCTGCTACAGGCATTTCTACTAGCATTATATGTTGCCCTTGAAATAGCATCATTTTTCCAAAAAATGTCGACGGTAAAAATGTGAAATAAAAGATGATGGATCCCTCGAGATCACTGCTCTGGCATTTACTGTCGGCTGGATCGCAGTGGAAATTCACAAAGAACGTGGCCGCTGTAGATCATCAAACGAATGTTCAAACATTTAGCCGGCGGAACAGCCTTAAAAACGTTGCACATATTCACAAATCATTCGTGTAAAGTATCCTGATAAAATCTGCTGTTCCTCTCAGTTTCCATCCTGCGAGGAGCTCACCGACTGGGTGAAGGTGGTCCTCAAAGTGACCTCGCCATCGGCCGAGCGAGAAGACGTGGATACCAAGTCCCTCCTGGCGATGGTGACCAAAGAGGACGTCCAAAGAGTCGTAGCTGACAAGAGGATTGAGCTCGCTCGGATGGAGAAGATGGTGGCAAACAAGTAAGATGTTGGATTGTTTACTCTGTTAATTTTGTTTCATCGCTGTCGCTTGTGAATACTGACAGGGAAAAAAAGGTCCATCTACACTAATATCTAGAGGAAAATAAAGGTAAAATACTGACATAGATCTCTCAAACCTAGGAGGAAGAAAGATGCTAAAGAAAGAGAGAAGCTGGAGAGACAGATCACCAGTGAACAGGTAGGAGAGGTTTCCTACTTGCGCATGATTTTCATTGTGAATTTGTGTGATTTTTCTCTACATTAATGTGCTTTCAGGTGAAGATACAGGGTTTAATGAGCCAGCTGTCCGACCTGAAATCCGAACTTGCACAACAAGAGGTGAGAATCTGACCCGGCCCTCTGATGTGCACATGCCTTTAAGCATTTTCTGTTCTCTAAATTAAAAAAATGTGGTTTCACAGGACGTCCATAAATCTCTTGAAATGCAAATCAGCACCCCAGAAGCACCAGAAATCAAAGTGGAAGCCGAAACCTCAGAGGAACAAGCTGCAAAAGGCCGTCGAGGGAAGGAAAGAAAAAAGGCAACCAACAAAACCAAATCAACGAGGAGTAAGCTGACAGATGGTAAGACCAGTGAGAAGGAAGATCATGCAAACAAGGGCACAGGTGAAACTGTGAAGACGAAACCGAAGTCCAGAGCTGCTGCGACAGAGAAGCAGACAAAATCGGCTAAAGCAGCTCGAGGGCCTCAGAAGAAAGTCGAGGAGACGGAATCAAATCCGCAAGAGTCGGAACAAACTGTGAGGGGGCGTAGAAAGCCTGCGAGAGCCCCGCAGACTTCACAACCGAAGAATCAAAGTAAAGTGAAAGCGGAAGAGGCTGCCTCCTCTCGCGGCGGACAGAAAGCTGGTGTAGACGAGGCTCAGGGCGCCGGGCTCAGGAGGTCCAAGAGGATCGCCAGCCGGACCTGAGCGTGTTCGCTAACGATGATGGTGATCAAATATGTTGTTTACCTTGAAAATAATAACTTAATTCCTGTGAATCTTAGTTCTACTTTGTGTTGAGCATGCTAACACACTCAACTAAAATGGTAAACGTTTCACCTGCCACACATTAGCTGTTAGCATTGTCATTGACTGTTGTATATTTAATTTTGAAAATAAAATGCAGAGATAAAAATCTGAAATAGTCTCACCTTTTTTTTTTTTGTCTTCAAGCTCCTAGTCTGAACGCTTGATGCACGGCTAACTGAGCTAGCTAGCTAAGGGGAGCTACAGTTGGCAGCTGCCCAATATTTGTTTGGAGTATGAATTTGACAGGTGACCAGTCCTTACATTCAAGAGGTGAGTTTACAGATATCAACCAACTGAGCACGCCTCGTTCGATCTTCCTACTTTGGCAGCTAGACTGTGTTTTGATTTGTCCTTTCTGGGCTACTGTAGAAACATGGCAGTCTCCCTGGAAGAGGACCTGCTCCCTCTGTAGATGTAAGAAGCTAATTCTACAGTAGCTGCTGTTAGCTAGTTAGCACAATTAGCTGTGCAGCTAGTGGTGCCATATTTGAATGCTTACATTAATTCCTTCTACAATTCTTGCATATTTAACCTTTTTTAATCACACATAATCTAAAACATGATGGAAGAAAAATATGTGTGGAGGTCAAAGGTCATCGTCAGCTACACCGCAGCAGCATTACTTGAAGTTTAATGTCTGTGTTTAAATGATGTGTTTATCACTGCTTTTCTCGTCAATCGCTGATGAAAATCTCATCATGGATTGCTCGTAAACGCTGTGAACACATTTAGTTTCTGTGAGATTTCCGGGGTTTAAACACAGTTTCTGCTGGAGCCAGCGAACGTTTCAATCGCACCTCATCTCTCTGTTTTAGCGTCACCGAATCACAGCTTCCCTCATGTGAATTCTTGGACGCGCCGAGCTGTAGTTTGGGCGTGACATTGTTAACCTTAACTCCTAATCAATCGGTCTGAGCAAGGAAAGAAAAAAACTAGCCCATGTTCGCTGTCCGTGAGGCCCGTGTGGGAACTATTGTGCTGACAGCTGGAACGTTTTGGAGGCACCTTCTTCAGTTACAAATTAAGTTTGAACTGACGGTCAGATTTGTCCTTCATTTGCCAGGATTTGCTTCCCAGTCTTGACAACTGGAATAGTGTCTATCTTAACAGCTGAAGTTCTGTTCTGTTATTCCATCTTGGGGCCTTTTCCTGCAATCTGGGAGGCTCGTTTGCCGTCTTGACTGCGATCCCCAGAACCTGACGAGGGATTTCCCTTTCCCCCCTCCTGCAGCTATGCACACTGATTGGCGAGATATTCGTCTGATGGTCATCACGACGACCCGGCCGAGACTAAAGTAATACGAGGGTGGGAATCATTCTGCGATTAAACTTACCAGTCAAATATCAATAAAGCCGTTAAGTTTATTCCAGAAACAGTTGAGTTTTGGCTGCAGAGGGTTCAGAACCTTGTTATTGCCACATTATTTCTGTTTTCCCTGCCTGTGGCTCCGAGTTTCACTGCTCTATGTTTGCCAAACTCGGAGCCAGGAACTACTTTTCAACATCCAGGCATGGGAACGTTACCTCAAATGCGTCAATTTCAGAAATCAGATCTTGTTTACGGATGGAGTCCAAGCAGACGGCCGGGATCCTGGCCCGAGGAGCTGCGGGTCATAGATTATATACAAATTGCTCATGTCTTTCGCCCTGCAGCTGGATGAACTTCCCGCTGTATTTGGACACTTTTAAAATAACTTATCAACATTTTTTTTCCTATTTGCAAACCAGGCATATACAGTTTTAATGCATCAGTGGCTTCCTCGTGTTATTGTGTAGTTAGAGCTTTAAGTGTAGAATAGGTTATAAATGTCCTGATACTTTAGTGCCAGCATGTACAAAAACAAACTTTGTAGACACTTTTCAGTTTTTCAGGTGCATTTCCCGTGAGCCACCACAAGGGGGCGGTGCCACAGACATCAACCCTCAAAGTCTCTTTGGCCCTTTTACCCCCTTTAACATGGATAAATATTCACATTCTTACTTACTGTAACATTTGATTAATCCAATGAGGAAATAAATTGGAGATAATGTTTTACTTTGTTTACATGTGGCGGACCGTGCCACCTTTTCTAGCTTCACACAGTGTTCTGGAGTTTTTATTTCCTCTGAGAACAGCTTGTTTATTCACTTATGTGCCAAAAATCAATATTTCAATAAGTAGATTTATTATAAAGAAATGTGTTCTTTCTTTTGAGTGTTTTCTTTTCATGCTACTTTATTTTATAGTATTTTATTTCAAAATTGTCTAAATAAAATGAAAAAAACACCCATGATTATGTACAAGTTGATGAGTTAAGCTGTTGATGGACAATAATCAGACAAAATGCCAAATGTTTCATGGTACGAGCTTCTAAAAATGTGATGATTTGCTGCTTTTCCTTTCAAATTTATAAATTGTCATAATTTGGAGAATTTGGACTCTTTGGTTGCACAACCAAGCACTCTAAACATGTCGTGTTGGCTCTGGGTAGTTTTGGTGGAATTTCTGTTTAGTTAGTTGAATAATCGGCAAATAAAGCCATATTAATATGATCATTAGTTGCAGTCCGAAGAGAAAAATATGTAGCCAAACTGACACGTCGTCTTAATCATGCTTTATATTTTGTGTAGATTTAATTAAAGGATCATGAAATATATTTGAAAAGAGAAAATTACCTTGTCGGTGTGTACTGACATTACTTTTCAAAGTTGCTCTACAGAAATCATATTTTCTTGGATCTCGTCCACAGGCAGACATAAATGTTCCTGGGTGAGTTGAGTTTATCAGAAGACAAAAAAGGTTGAGATATATTCATGCAATAGAGGTCCAACATCTGTCAAAACACTCCATCCAACAGCAGAGCGTCTTTTGTGTGACAAAGTTCTTCAGTTTCAGACTCTTTGTGTGCCGTCCAGAACCGCCTGTCCTCCCCTGTAACGCTTCTCTATGTAGCTTGGACCCCGAGGCCCATACTCTGCCAAGGACAACCCTGTAAAAGTCTTATTAGTGAGACCGAGGGGCTGCGACACATGTGCGTAGCGGCCCTCGCCAGAGTCTAGCGAGGCGGGAACAGTGACGGATCCAGATCTCAGTGTGGAGGCAAAGTGTGAATCCTGCCGCTCAGTTCTGCTGCCAGTCGCACTAAGACCCTAAACCGAGAGAGAGCACTTCACAAGAGGATACTCGTCTGTGATGTGGTTTCTGAAAGAGTGAGGACGACCACAGACACGAAAGAGCTTTGGTTTGATCATTAGAGTGAAGGGTCTGAACCACCACATGATGTGAATACCATGGAAGCACAGTGGTAAGAAGCTATAACTCCGTCTAAATGTTTGATTCATTCGGTGGTGCGCAAAGATCCGCAACTTCAACACTCTCGCAGCAGCTTATTAAAGGCAAATTCATCAAACAGAGTCAGTGAGAGCGGAGCAGAAAGAGAAGAAGTCGTTTGTTTTTGCTTCATTTTGTGGAATCTGCCAGGAATCGGGAAGACAGGAAGGAAGGGTGTGCTGTAGGTGACTCGGAAAGCAAACTGAAAAATAAAATGCAGTAGACTAAACATCTGGACAATGCCTCCTATCCTGATCTCAACAAGGGTGAAAAGGGAAAGTCTCCACTGCTTTATTATTACAGTAAAGGAATCATTCACCACAGGGTTGTACCATTTACCTTACAGTGTACACATCAAAAGATAGAGTATGTAACAATCCCACATTCAAATGTATAAAAGCATTTTTCTATATCTGAATTGTGTGCTTCCATTATCCTAAATGCGTTTTATTTACTGTATTGCTGAAAGTTAGACGAGTAGTTTGATACCACACATGTCCGTACTGTGTAAATATGAAAGCTACAGCCGGTTAGCTTAGCTTAGCATAGAGACTCGAGCTGGAGAAATAGCCTACTTAGCCAGGTTATTAAATTCATAAACAAATCGTCATCATTTTGAAGATTTTGGACTCTTCGGTTTGGCAAAACAAGCAAACATGTCACATTAGGTAAATATGAGGCTACAGCTGGTTAGCTTAGCTTAGCATAAAGACTCCTGGAGAAAACTGGAGAAAAAGCCTAACTAGCCTGGCTCTATGCAAAAGTAATGAAATCTACCTTTAAAGCTCACTAATTAAAATTTTTGGACCTTGTTTCTTTAAACTGTAATAACTAAATAAATAAATAATAATTATAATTTGGGGTTTTACGGGAGGTTTTTGCCAGACTATTTCCTGAACACTACGCTAGTCGCCAGGCAACCCTGCAATAACAATAAGACCGTATTCAATACGGATAAAACAAACATGACAGAACTTAATTTTACTTAACTTAATTAGCGAGCTTTGGAAGTGCTGGTGTTTGTGCTAAGCTAAGCTAATTGATCCTCTGCGCCTTTTATTAGTGAAGGACCTCCTCGCTCAAATACCAACATCTTTGGTGGTCTGAATGAGGCGCGTATCGTAGCCCGACAGACGTTATGATGTAAATACACACCTGAAGTCAATTAGTCCCTCTGCCTGCTGAGTCTCATGTAACAGTGACTTCATCAGCTGAGCGTGAATCCACACACACAGGATTACTTTAATATAATGTACAATACCAGATGTGTTAGATCATGTCTGTCTCAGTGTGTGCACCCTCAAAGAAGCATCACATAATATATATACATATATTTGTCGAAATTCATGTCACACTTCATTTAAGACACTAACATTTTAGTGAGATGTAGAGACTTTTTAGTCAGTTTTCACAGTTTTTTTTTTTCACTCATTTCAAATGTATTTCTGTATTTCCATTACAACTTTAAGTAAACAGACCCCCTATTTACCCTCACCATCTTGACATTTTAATTCATTTAGACCAATTTATGTTACCAATCATGATTTAGATACAGGTTTATTGCCATGTGCTTAGGTACAGGACAGAACAGGCACCTTAAAACTCCTTCAAAGCCTTAAAAGTGTGCATTTTTTTGGCAAATGTCATAAAACAGCAGGCAGAAGTACCTAAAGACTCTTATTAAAGCAACTTAAGAATCAATTTTAAGAGAAATATTCACATACAACTGCTGCTCAGCTGCTGAAGCCGATAAAGTCATGTCTTTAATCCTGATTATACATTTTTACGTTGAATTGTTGTTTCGGACTATCAAACATAACTTCAGGACCTTGTCAAACAAACTTGTGACTGTTCGGATTTAGCATCTATAAGCTTTGGCAGACCTCCGTCGAGGGTTCGTAGGCAGCGACTTCGTTCTCAGTCAACACGGCCTGTGCGTAATGTCTCCGCTAGTGACGAGACCGAGCCAACACAAACTTGTCCTCCTGGCAAACGAAGAGAGGAGCTGGACAAACAGGGTCCAGGGCCCGAGCTGCAGGGACCCACTGCGAAGACCAACAGTAGTCCGTCTTCTCCCGGTCTGGCTGCTGTTCTTGTTATGGTTCTGTCTCTGTTTTGTTTTGACTCTTTATTCCCTGACACTGAAATGACGCTCGCCTGACCCCCCCCCCCCCGCAACTTCACATCCATCCATCGTGTGATTAACACATCAATGCTGTAGCAGCACCGAGTTGTGAAAAGCTGATGGAGTTGATAAAGTCTCCCACAGATGGCTGACTTCAGCTGTTTCCATGTCTGGGAGTCATTTCGCTGGATAATAAAGAATGGTGTGAAATGTCAGTGAAACCTTCAGGGACACAATTTAACAAACATTGAGTGTCTAATGTGAATTTAATGCCCCTTAAATATCAAAAACACAGATCTCGCTTACTAGCTTTTGTTATACAGATTGTAAACTCTGTGTACTAAATATTACGAATAAGACAGACGTTAACATTTAAGTGATAAAGACGACTTTCCTCGTACTGTCCATCGCTGCAGCACCGCTTTTAACCCTCTGTGTTTAAACGCCTGTCTCTTTAAGCCCCTCCCCCTCCCCAAAGCCCCGCCCCCACCTTGTTTGATTGGCTCAGTACTATATACTATGTCCCCTGACTTCCTCCTTTGCTACGTAATAATCAGAACGGCCACTAGAGGGGGTCACCTAACAATAAAAATGGGTCGTAATAAGCTGCTTTCACATTCAACCGTTCTGGTGAGGACTGGATATCCAGGTGCTAGCGCTCTTAGTAGAAGGAGGTAGAAATCGCAAACATTTACGCTTTTTTTAGCAATAAATTACTGATAAAAACAGTTTTATTGGTCGTACGATGCAAATTTGAAAAGATTACTACTTGAAAGAGGTCAGGAAGCTGCGAGCTAAACGTTTAAACATCTTAACGTTATCAGTCTACCTTGATTTTCTTTAAAGTGACTTCAGTTTCATGTGTCTAGATCTCAACCTCCATAGTCTTAAGACTCATGGAAAGGTGTTAAACGAGGCAATAAAACAATCCGAAGAGGAAAAAGGAGCATTTTGTGTTTTTCTGGCCACCAAATTCTCAAAGTAACATATAGTAAATAAACTGCTTTGTTAGGTAAAACAGAAGCGATACTAATCCAACGCCCCCTGAACCATCTGGGGTTAATCCTCTCTACTACTACCAGCAGTAGTCTCGGGCGTACGATCACTCACAGGGTCAACAGGAAAGATCCCAACATGTTCTGGGCTTAAAGCAATTTTCAGGTTGTAAAACCCCAAACTGAATGTCGACACATCTTCATGCTTGTTACTCTCACTGATCCACACTGAGGTATCAGAGTCTCGGCCCGTTTGAAAGAAAAACACCGGGGTTTAGTTTGCTCTGCTCCTCAGAGGAATGCTGGGAATTATTTGCACTGTCTGCTTGGACTTCTGCTGATCCCGACCGGTTCAGTTCGGCTGTTTCTGGATGCATCGGCTCCTTTTCTTTTTGCCTGCATCTGTGTTTTATGTTGCACCAGGGCGGCTTTGGTGTGTCAGCTGCGGCCTATTTCTCTTAATGGATGTAGGATTGGTGTGTGCGAATGTCTCTGCATTATGTCTGAGTTTCGGGTTGTTTTTTTCTTTTCAACCCGTAACAGACAGAATCTGGGATCACAGCAATCCGGTTCTGGTTGGCGAGGCGTAAAAGTGAGCCTGTTTTGGGGATATTAAACGCAAATATTTTGCCAAGTGCAGAAATAAAACAGGGCTTTGTGGCTTCGTCTGACACACAAATGGGGAGGAATTTGCGTCGGGCATGAGTACGAGCTGCTTCTCCTGCCCAACATCACGCTGCCTGAAAACACACGACGAGACTCTCTAATGATGCTTTCGACTGTTTCACAACACGAGGCCGAAATACCTGCGGTGCTCGGTGCTGCTCGTGCTTCAAAGCGGGGCGACTTGCAAATTACCCGTAAAGGAGGTGGCTGTAAATTCTCACCCACCCACTGCAGCGTGACCTGTAAGAAGAGGTGGAGGAACAAGAATCCATCACTCGTCTGAAAACGATCCCTTAATTAGTCTGGAAGGGCTCTCGGAGCTTTCACGGAAAAGAGACAAGATCTTGGCCCGTCGTCTCGTTTTTTCGGGCTGCTATATTTCATCCGTTTGCTTACAGTGGCATGAATGCGAGACAGCTGCCATTCCTGACTCCGGAGGATAATACGAGTCCGTTCATGTTGGAAACTTGAAGGAAGTGTGCACACCCCTCCTGGGACGTAATTACAAGAATGACTTTACGGCACTGGAGCTCTGAAGGCAACGAATCAGCCAATTAGTGTAATATTGGCACTTTAGGGTGACGCACTGTAAAACATGTTCTGACAGCAGGACACAAAAAATACTGTAAAATAACATCTTGTATAAAAAAAAACAGTAATATACCGTAATCAAAAATACATTTTACGCTTAATTTCAAAACTAAATCTTAGTGTTTAATGAAGGATATTTACACACACACAATTACCATTATATAGAAGAGTACTGTTTTTAGTTTACGTAGTGAAAACTTCCATAATTTTACAAAATAAATGTCAATTAAACAAATCGATGTAACTGCACAATACTTGTAAGTGTAACCACAGAACCAGGTCTTCTTATTAGTTGTCATTTTATCTAATTTTCCAATTTCTCAGCTTGTTTTTAATGTCTATTAATGTAATTTGTATGTTCCTGTAAGGCACTTTGAGTTGCTTTGTGTCTGAATTGGTATTCTACAAATAAACTATAGTCTTAAAACTCAATATAACATGTTTATATCTGCAAAAAAACACACAGATTTGTTATTTTACATTAAACATGTAAATTCACATTCTATGTTTGTAAGATTACAGATGATTAAGCATTAATCTAAAAAATAAAGCAGAAATCTGTAACATAAACAGAAAGATTAGATTTTTGCGCACTCAAACAGGGCTCAGCTTCTTCCATTTCATAGTCAAAGTACCTCAAAATTGTACTTAAGTACAGTGTTTAAGTAAATGCACTTGTAGATTTTGATATTCCAACATCGGTTTCAACATGGAGCGTCACTTTAGTCAGACGACATTCTGTTTTCCTGCCCAGTGAAGTAAAAACAGGTCCAGGACGGCAAACACTAAACTTTTTCACTCTGGGAACGTACACCATCATCCAGTGTATATGTTTAATGAGGCAAAGCCTCTGTGAGAGAGAATACCGTCTTATTTTTAGCCTTATTAAGTTCATTTTAGTGTGGGAACGCAGCCTCGAACACAAAGCAAACATTGGTTCGATCCCCTGGACACGACTTCATGTTGCAGAGCTAATTCCTGAAACCGCACAGTTCTGTTCTGCTAATAGTCCCAAAGAAAGAACCTGCTATTAAACGTATGTTTATGTTCTGTTTTCTGCCGTCTGGACCCTTTTATATCTGCGCTGCAGAAGAAAAACTGGTATGATTGTGAAAGAAGATCTTTGTGTTGAAACCTTTTGATAAACTGATGGTTGGACAAAAGAAGCAATTGGACGGCGTCACTTTGGGATTTGGGGAAATTGCAAAAAGCAATTTTCACAATATCTTTAGAAATTTAAAACCCTTTGTGTGTTATGTTGGATTCTGTGCATGTAAAAGATCAGTGAGAGGTCAAAGTCCAAGCCAACAGGAGCTCCTACAGAGAATACGGCTCCTGAAGTACCTGAAACACCTGCTCCATAGCCCCGCCTCCAATTCTGTGACTTCCTGACATCACACCGCATCACCATGTCACATTTGCATAATTTACGCTTATATTTGAAGTAGTAGTGAAGCCAACTGGTAGCTGTAGAGACAATGGAGTTGACTTGAGATATGATAAGTAGTGCTGGCTCAGACATGTGTGAGCCGACCAATCAGAGAAGACTGCGGGCCTTAAAGAGACAGGAGCGTTGCATTACTGGGTGGTATGAGTATTTTTGATGACTAAAGCAAGTAAACATATTCTAGTCGTAACCCAAAATACTTTCAATCCTCTAGATAAGGTTGCAGCCGAACACAGTGTTGGATTTAGACGTCTGTTTGTGGGTGTGTGGTGGGAATCACGAGTGTTTATCAAGACATCTGTCTGGTCTTTGGTCAAACAGCGTTCTCATGAGGAACTCAACATGGAGCTCATAACACGTCTGTTTGTAAGTAGAGACACGGAGCAAAAAATGAGTAATAGATGCAGGAATTTCTGGGTCAGCAGTCTCAGGTGTGGCCGTGTATTTGCGACTTCGCTGCAGAACCCACAACCTGATGGACAAAAACATGCTTTTAACACTTTAACAAAAAACAAAAACACTTTAAAAATAAATTTCAAAACAAGCTTTACTTTAAGCTTCGAGGACAAACTCAAATCTTTCATCTCAAACCCAGTGGACCCAGACTTTGGCCAGCCTCCGTCCCAGATGAACAGACAATGACTCAGCGGCTTTTAACGCTGTGAGCAAAGCCCCATTTTTTTTCCCCCACCTAAAATTGATTAATATACTTCCCACCATCAAACACCGGGGGTTTCCAGTCCACATATCTGGCCCACGCTTCCAAGGGCAGCGGGGGGAATGAAATGCAAACCGAAGCGTTTTGGCTTAAACGTGCAGCCAAATAAATAAAACATTGGAGGAGGGAGGCTCTCCCAGAGCTGTGGTATTCTCTCGCATACATGCAGTAATCTTGACGGACAGAGATTACCTTCATGCCCAAGGCCGGCGAAAGCGTGTGCTCAGAGTCGGATGACAGCATAGTTTGACAAGATGTGGATGAAAGTGTGGAAATAATTCTGTGGGAAAGACGGAGAGTTTTTATCCTCAGTGTTCGAGACCGTGAGTCCTGTTTTACTCCAGAGAAGATCAGTAAGTCAGAGCTGATTTAAAGGTTCTGACAAAAGCAGATATTTGGTCTTGAGTCTGTTATAAATGGACCGTTAATTTCACTGTATTGTCATCCTCTCCAGTAAAAACACTTTATTGACTAATGGGTTGAATTATGTGTTTTTAAACACTCGTTTCGAAGTCAAAGTACTTTCTCATCTCTAAATACGTCGGGGAGTATGAGTGAAAGTGACACGTTTAGCCCGCTATGTTTTAATCTGCTTACCGTCGTGTCCAGTCACATTTATTTATGAAGGCTTGTTGGCAGGCAGGTGTGTTCAGGTGTGTGTGTGTGTGTGTGTGTGCAGCAGCCAGGCAGCGTGGAGGAGTTGGCCGACTGCAGAGGAGCAGAAAAAGTGAGCATTTATGGATCATATTCACCATTTTCATAATGTGATTACTCCTGCACAGACACACAGACTGTACTGATGAAGACTCTGAATGAACTGCTTTGTTTCTATTGAGTTTTTGTGGACAAAGAAGGGAAATATCTTAATGTGTTACATCACTGGAAGGCTCAAGAAGACTGGAGTTGTGAAAAATAATGCAAAATTGAGAAGTAACGCTTTGAATAACTAGAAACTTTATTCAAAAAACAAACACTTCCTTATGATTATATTGCAAGTTGAATATAAAAAAAGCGTATTTACGAATCGAAAAAAAGTAATAATTATGCAAAAGATCCTTTGATAGACCCTATCAGGTTGCATTATGGGAATTGTAGGATGCTGGACTTTTGGTAAGATGGCCCTGAAGTGCAAAACACAACAACAAATCACATGAAGTTCGCAAAACACAAAATTTGTGGAGGCACAAAAGTAAAGAAGATATAATTGTGTTTTTCCTTTGCGCCATCGACAGCTACGCTAACAGAGCTAGCATGTAGCAGCAGCAAGATAATAAGAGTAACATTGCTTAAACAGGAAAGGTTGAATTACTTATTTTATAAAGTTACAAGAAACAAACTCTCTACCTGTTTTTTGGGGCGGTGTTATGGTAAATGTAGGACATAAATAACGCCACTGTTAGGCTAGTAATGGTAGGAAAACGTGGGTGCGCCAAGAAACGTTAATTATCTCACCTGGAAACAGTTAACAACCCGAACGGATCGTATCTTACTGTGTTAAAGAATGTAAAATACACTGCAACACTCCCAGAACCAGAGCTAGTCGAGTCATTTACTTCAGCCTTCAAATTATTGTAAAACAGTGAATTAGCCTGAGACGATTGCATCATACTTAAGAAAACATGCACACATTCCACACGCTGACATGTTTCCAGTGCAGCGACGGACAAAGCAAGAAAAAAGGAGGCTTAAATCTTCCACGGGAGCTGATTCGCCCTCATACAACCCTGCTTCTTCTGTCCTAATGAGCACAGGAAATGTCGGTAAAGGCGGTTAGCGGCTAATGATCCTTTTCCTGCCGTATCACGCGGAACTGGGGTGCCTTTTGGTTTTTGCACAATAATTGGCCTGACTTCACCTGAAGAGAAAACACGCGGTGACAACATGAATAAACAGCGTTCTGTTGCCCGACACGACCGCTCACTTGTGTTGTGTTTTCCCAAGCTGAACAGCGTCGCATGCTACAGTGAGCACAACCGTGAGATGCTAATGATAATATTTGAACGCCTGAGCAACTAACATTTCTTAAAACACGGGTTGGGAGGGTTCTTTATTTTCTCAAATAGCTTACCTTACACTATACTGTGAATTAAACCTTCGCCTGAACTAGTTTGTCTGTATATTATTGAGAAAAAATGGACAAATTAAATCCATTTTAAACTCAAAGCGCAACAAAATATGACAAAGCTTGAAAGGGTCTGAAAACTTTTCACTCGTTCTGTGCCAGCAAATACATTTTTATCTTACAAGCACACGTGTAGCGTGGTTACTGCTCATCAGAAACAGATTTCTTTGTGATTTAATGCTCTTGGAAACGTAGCGGGACAGCTGCGACGCCGTCTCTGAACTCTGGTTTTCTGGATCGTTGAGGATGATCTCACACAGTGAACGATAAAACCTCATTAGCAAATGAAACATGTCTGTAGGAAACCGTTATCATAGAGATGTTTTGAGATCAGTTGGAAGTACTAAAACAGCTACATATGCTTCAGTTTCAGGGTCAGGGCTCGCAGCTACACTTGTCAGCCATCTTTAATGTTATCAGTATATTGTGGGTTTCCTGTCAAGGCGAGATTAGCCATGTTTTTTCTTTTTGCCACACTAGCTGCAATGCTAATGTCTTGTCAGGCCAATCAGACTTTGTCCAGACTGAATTACCTCAACAACTACTTCTGTTAGTTGGATCAAAAGTTGTGCTATAATCCAAACTACATCAGCTCCAGTTGTTTACTGCTAATGAGGAGACCATAGCATGCTAAAACAGTAAACTATGATGGTGAACAGGCCAAACATCAGCATGTTAAAGATATAATATGCAGGAATTCGTCATTAAGATGTCTGGACCTTTGTTTTTAATATGTGTTGCAGTTGCTCAAACTGTTGTTGTTGCTATTTGCAGGGAATCTTTCCTTCTTTCACCATGAACAGCCAGATTTCTTAACGTTAGCCGCAAGTTAGCGAGCAACTCTGACTGAATTCAGCACTCACCAGAGAGAAACCAGTTCTCCTCTCTGGAGTGTCGTTCGTAATGTCTCCAGCTCTAGTCGGCAATCGGCATTTTCAGTACATATGTAAATACCCAACGATGGAGGTCACCTCGGGATCGCTGCTGCAGTCAGGTTAATACACCTGAGTGAGGATGAATCCACCTTTTGTTCCCTAAAGTTAAAAAGTAATCTCTGAGCTCTCCTCGTTGGTAAACTGCTCTGGGTCAGAGCTGTTTATTCCTCCAGAAGGTTCTGTTTATTCTTGAGGAATTGACAGAAGAAGAAAAACCCAAAGTGTTTTTGTTATTAGTTCTGATCCCTCGTGGCAGAAATGTGATATTGTGGGTTTATGTTCAAAGCACAACTACCCCCGTGTTCAGCCTCACAGAGCTGCTGGCGCTGCTTTAGATTTTACAGCCAATTAAGCTGCCTCATGATTTCACTCCGCTGCTATCTGTCAATCACTCGCGCCAGTTCCAGCGAGACACAGTCAAGAGCTCCGACGGAAAAGCAAGAGGGGCTAAATGATTTTCTTTGCGAGAGCCTTTCGCCAGGCCTTGTGCTTTTTCACACAGCCTGCTGGCTTTGATGGAGGGATGAAGACAATCTGTCGTCTCAGGAACCTTTTTGTATCGCTGTCCCTCTGCCAGACTCTCAAATCCTCAACCAAAGATGGCGAGGAACATTCGAGTCTCGAAGCAAAGGCCCTGAGACGACCGGATTAACAGCCAGACAGAAAAAATCCAGAGGTGGTCACGAGAGAAAGCAGCTCGTCGCCGCATTAAGCAACTGGTTCCAGCAGGAATCATCAGGTGTGCTTGTTTCCCTGTGAGGAAGCGCTGCAGACGGCGTTGACTGACGTATGGCCTCCACTTTTTGCTCACCATATGGACGTTGTTGTCTGGAGCACATACGCAGTTCTGCCTCATCGCATCAGGACCATGAGCCCGTCTCAGCCAACAGCTGTAACCGGTATTCATCGCCTCGTGTGATGATATCATGTAACTACAGACGGGACCTGCATCCGAAGTCCTTTTTGGGCCAACATCTTTAAAGTGCGCTCCACAAAGGACAAAAAGCAGACCCAGAATGCACCAGAGCTCTGTTAGCCATTTACAAATGAGTCCGTGCGTACACTTCAAACTCAGGAGGCTTTTTTTTTTACCTCACCAATGAGTTGTAAGGAAGTGTAACAATGTCAGATTTCCACTTTCCACTTGGCAAGCTACCAAACAGAGGTGTCAGAAAGGAAATCCCTACATATAAGCTTGATGTATGAACATGTTGGCATGCAGGAAATCCAGCAAGAGCTCGTAAATCTCTCCACAAGGCTTTAGGGTTGATCGTAGTCGAGGGTGTGTTTGATAGACGAGGAGTCAGAAGAACAGGACAGATTTGTCGTCGCTGTCAATTTTTGTCTGGTCGTCTGACAGCCTGAAGATAAGAACTGCATTACAAACATAAATACTTAAGTAAAGGATCATTTGCCAAGTCGGTGGTCACATTTTACACAACCCCACTGATTTAGAGATTGTAATAATGGCTGTGCTCGTGAATTAGATCATTGGCTCCAGTCTGAATTGTCACACTCCTCCAGCAATCTATAATGAAATGCCTGCATCCAAGTTTTTTAACCACAGCGTATCAGCATAAAACTTTTAATTGACAGGTTTTAACATTTTTCACAGCTGATCCTGTTTCCCCCCTCCTCTCTGCTGCAGCTCAGTTATTTCTCTTTTCTCCACCAAATAACCGAGAGGTAAACACGGGTGGAAAGAGGAAAGTCTGCATTTTTTAGAGTCGTTAGGTGATTTTATGAGACGTTCTCACAGACCGGTCCAATCAACAGCTAGAAAAAAACGACAGCTAGTTTGAGAAAAGTCAGGAATTCTGGGCAGAAACTAAGTGGAACTCAAATCTGTGGTGGCAGAAGTGGAGCCAGGGTTCAATGTCTCGTCTGAGGAAATGCACACTGAGCAAAAAATTTAAAAAATGCCCCAAACTCTGAGGCAACCAACTCAGGGTGGAGGATTTAATCTAGCGTCTTCAATTTAGTTTTTGTCAAATGTGCGAACATGTTGCAGTGATTTTAGGAACATTAGCCTCTGTGGTCCAGACTAAAATATCTATGGGATCGTTCACCATCAAGTGTTTTACAGACGTTCATCCCCCGATTAGGATTTATTATTTTAACGTAGGCGAACTCTTAACTTTTCCTCCAACGCAACAGCGGGTCAACATTTTACAAATCAGTGACATTCCCATCAGCCTCAGCTGTACTTTTGGTTTGATGGTCAACATGACAAATATTGTGATAAAGATAAACATGTTAGCATTGTCAGATGTTAGCATCGCACACAACACTGATGTGGCAGCCTAGCCAAGCTCGCCAAGCTGCTGGGATGGCTGCAGACTTTTTTTCTGATTCATGTTTTCACACAAGATACAAGCTAAAGTATTTTCCTCTTTTAGACCCATTGAGCTCATGATCATGTTTATTTCAGGATAAAATCCCAAGTCGTTGTACTTACAGCCACAGTAGCACATCACCGGCGCATGTTACGTATCGAACGTCTTTCCAATAATCAAACAATATTCTTTGTCTGAGGATTTATTTGTGCTATCTGGGAAGTTTAGAGGCAAAAATCTTACGCTTTGCATCATCATTGATTAGTTCTGCACTGTATAATTGTATACTCCTGTATTTATCTACATGTTTGAGCATCGGGCTGACAGAACCAGTAGTAGAAGGTTAAAATACAGACTGATTTGACTTTGAGGGGCCAGGAAAAGAAGTAAAAAGTTCTCCCATGAAGAGTTGATTATTTTTCCCAGTGTCCACTTCACTTTGTCTCAGTGTTTTGTTGGTTTTGGAGAACAACATATTTCAGACTCCATGCCCACCGACAAATTATATTCACGACTGGATTAATCAAATTTCAGTCAATCACACGGAGGTCGTTTTATAGCCGCTGCAACGTTTTGAAATACGTTACCGCTCTTTGACAGGGTGCAGTCTCAGTTTTGAGGGAGATTCTCGTGGATAGTGCCATTTTTTTCAAAACCAAAACTCGAGGAAACAATGTGGATGTCCGACAGACATCATACTCTGTAAACAACACAAACCAAACTCGTGCTTTTGGGCAGCGAATCCATCTGTGAGTGTTGCTGATGACTCCGAGCCACCAATCCCACGATGAAAGAAAGTTGATTGTGGAACAGGAAACGGGGAGTATTAAGAGTCGTTGCCAAGGTTGGCTGTAGCTTTACCCTTTGCTGTGGCAGTTTGGCCTTGAGATCTAAGTCGCAGGTTAATAACTACATGAACAGGAAGTCTGCACGCAGACAGGTATGACATCAGGGTTTCCACGCAGCTGACTGCTTGTTGTTTCTCTAAAACAGTTCGCCGCTCTGGACTTCATAAAAGTGAAAGTGATGACTGACAGTGAAAAATGAAGACTAGGTTCCAAAAAAAAAAGTAGTAGATTGTATGTAAGTGAAGGAAAATATGTCTTTCTGTCCGTGTTAGCTGAGCAGTGAGTGAAGTCATGACTATTTGCACTGTGAATGACTTTAACAAGCACAAATTAACAGTGAATTTCAAGCACAAAGAAGCTGTCAGGAAAAATTGGTCCGGGTGGGAAACCAAAATGTTTTCTTTATAAGCAGCTCCTTCGTGGGGAGAACACGTTCAAGAAACTGAAATAGCAACACAAACAAAAACACAAAGAATAATTCCCTCAAATGTGAACCAGCTGTTCACAGTGCGAACGTCCGGCCCCTCGTCTCTGCTCGTTACTTATCTCGGACAAAAGATAAATCTACTGGACATTTCAAACCAAAAGCTCTGGGAAGGAGTTCCATTGAAGTGTGTGTGTTGCCAGATTGGGCTTTTTTTTTGTTGAACAGGGTGAATAAAAAACATTTTACAAGCTATGTTTTCCTCCCCAATGACGAAAAGTTAGGCTATAGTCCAAAATATTTAAAAAATGTGTCTACTTTAATGACAATTGGGCGATTCTAGACTCAGATTGGGCGACTTTTTGTCAGTCCAATATGGCAACACTGTACTTTAAACTAACCAGTCTTTAACTTAGCTTAGTTCTTCTCATATAGCCATGGATTCGAACATGTAACTTCACTTTCCAAGGCTACTTTCCATAGTAAAAACGAATTTCAGATTTGTATTACTTAATACATAATTTGTCAAACATTTAACTGACAATCGTTTTCTTGAATCATCTTTTGTTTTTTGTAGCCCAGCTAGCAAAGATGTAGGTCCGTCGGTCCTCCACTTTGGTCCAGACTCAGATATCTCAAAGAATATTGGATTGGTTGCCGTGAAACTTGGTTCCTGGTCTCCAGAGGATGAATCTTGATGACTTTCTCAATCCTCTAAATATTGCTCTAGCGCCATCAGCAGGCCGAGGTTTTCGAATATAATGCCCAATACGTTTGTTTACCATCGGACACAGTTGGACTCTGTGGATGTGAACCCCTAGAATCACAATTTGGAACATTACAATGATCGTTGGAACATCGTGTAAAGAATGACAAAAACCAGTAGTGTCTGGTAGATGACTTGATCGAACACAGGACTTTTACTCAGGAGACTACGGTTTGTGTCTCAGGTGAGGCTAAAATTCATTGTTAACATCTTGATTTCGTGCAGAAAGCCCTGAAGACAAACATCCGTATTGCTAGCATGTGCAAGAGTGTCGCAAATCTAGGGTTGCCATCCAGAACATGACCGGACTTTGTGTCTGATGCTAATTGCAAATGTTAGCATGATATGTCACTAAACTAAGATGGTGAACGTGACTCCTTCTAAATGTCTGCATGTTAGCTTGCTAAAGTTAGCATTCAGCTCATTGTAACGCTCTACTTAGAGCTGCTAGCACGACTGTGAACTCCATCGTGGCAACTACAGTGTTGTTGGTGTTAGCATTTAGCTCAAAGTGCTGTTCTGTTTTAATCTGCTAGCACGACTGAAGACTCTTGGTTTTGAATGAGAACAAAGAGCACAGAGAGTGTGTGAAAAACAACAAAGTAAATGCTCTCATCCATTTTGGCTTAAAGGTCCCTTCAGTGTCAACGTCTACAAATCTGCTGCGGAAGACCGTCTAATGCCGCAGAAAGCTCCAGAACAGCCGCTGAGCTTCGAATTGTTTGGTCAACTACTGTGTGTGCGCTGCGGTAGTCACGAAAACCTTCCCCTCTCAGCTTCGCTCTTGACCTCAGCCAAAACCAAAGCGAGACCCTGCCCTCAAATCTCCCTGCATGCAAAGAATGCGCCGAGAGGTCCAAGTCAAACGAGAATCTTCCTCCTCGTGATCTGTCGTCGGGCAGCTGATTGGGCTCCCTCCTTCTCTCTCTCTCTCTCTCTCTCTCTCTCTTCTCTGTGCCCCGGTTCAGTCTCTAATAACTTTCTAATGCTGCAAACACACAGCTCCAGGAGTGGTTTTTCTCTCTCTCTCTCACACACAGTTTTTTCCCTCTCTACATGCACAGATCCAGCGCTTTCTCCTCTCTCTGGGCTTTTTCGTGCAGCTCCACCCACCTGCAGATAAAAGCCAAACCCTGAGCAGAGCTGCTGCTCAGCGTCTGTCCCGGCACTGCTCACAGATCAGTGATCCTCCAGCAGCAGCAGCAGCAGCACAAAGGTAAGTGATGCGTCACCACTGGCACAGCAGGACTTCATGATGTTTTGGTTGGCATGTGTAGTCTTTTCAGCGAGGACTCATCATCTCCGAAGACACGATTGAGCTCATTGTTTTGTTTTTTTTTATGTGTTTTTCTGGACACACTTTGGAAAAAAAGTTTACTTTGGGGACGGCACGTGAGAGGGGAAAAAAAGATCCCAGAGATACGACAGATTCATTTTCCTGACTTCCAAAAAATGTTTCATAAGAGCTCAGCCTCCTCCTTTTCTGCAGATAGACAGTTTTTTTTTTCTCAAAATGCAAAGAAAATCCAAAAGGAGACACCTGGGAAGAATAACTCGGGCTTAAGCTTGTTAAAATAAATGCACGGCAGCAGCATCTTGACAGGATTTAGCACCGGTTAATGGAATGTCATGACATTTTTAGAAATCTTAGTTGCACGTCTTTCAACATGGGAGGGAAGGAATCAGGCCGTTTTCCATCCAGGGCCGAAGAAAGGAAAAGGATTAAGTGTTAAGACGTTTTGTCGTTTTAAGTGTCTCATAAATTAGGATAAAGGATTTTTAAGAGGGGGAGAGGGTTTTCTTGCAGCTGAGATGGAAAAGTTTTTTTTTTTTTCTACCTTAAACATCAGTAAGATTTTTAAGATTAACTGTCAGATTCTTTCGACCCCTCTATCCTCTTGATCATGTGCACCTGCCAAGAAACAGTCGGGAATCCCTCGCTGTCACACCCGACGTGGATTTATCGTGATGTTAAACACGTCCGCGGTGAAGCTCCTGGACCGTTTCCTGCCGGTTCTTTACCTGCATCCAAACCGCCTGACGGGCCAAGGCGATAATCCTCCTTTAATGCAAACTTTTTAACAGAACTAAGAAAAAAAAAACCTTCTCATGCAGCTGTTTCTAATTTCTAACTCTCGGCTCCTGAGTGCCATTTAAAATGATCCTGTTTTTCCTTACTTTGCAAAAAAACCCTCCTAATTAGGGGGGGAAAATGTGGTAACACACATGGTTGAGGTTGAAACTAGTTGTACAATTAGCTCGCTGATAGTTTCTGATTGCCGTGCTGTGAACCCCCTCTCGCTGTTCTGCACAATGTTGTTGTGGATTTTTGTCAGCAGCACCGTGGAAACACACGCACACACACACACACACACACACACACACAACACGGCTCGCTCTGCAGATGTGAGGAGGGTCAGGGAAGTTCACGTCGAGAGAATCTAGAGCTCCTTGACGTTGGGTTTAGCGGCGGCACATTTGGTGCACGGCTCGTTGTTTTTGAGGAGGTTAAGGACGGTTTAGCGGCATCATCATCTGAACTGGGGTGTTTGCTTTGTGTTACTACCACTGCGTGCTTCTTGCAGGAAGAGGTTTGGAGTTACGTGTGCAGACTTACACTGCAAATTTAAATTTTTTTGAAGCTCGGGTCAATCAGACGTGTTTTAATCAGGTTGAAGCTACCGGAGATTTAGACTTTGGGGTCTGGGAATGAATAAATATTGTGTTGTGTGTTTTTGTGTCCAAGCGCCTGAGGCTTAGCTGGATCCTCTCATGTGAACTCTGAGTTTTGGCCACAGAGAGGCTTCACCTCTCCAAGTTCTTGCTGTCCAGTAGGAGAAAAATGTGATCCGGATCCCTTGAAAACCAATAAGCTTGTCAGGAATTGACTGCGTTTGCCATCTTTTTAATGAAACGTGAACAGTTATTGAGATCAAATGCTGATTAGTGAGCTTTAAAGGGGACATGTTGTTCTTATTTCTAGGCTCATTATTGCATTTTGGACTTCTACTATAACAGGTTTACTCTTATAATCCTCATAAAAACACATCACTTTCCTCATGCTGTCCAGAGTTGCAGCTCTGTGTTCCCTCTCCGTCTGAAACGCTCTGTTTCTGCTCCTGTCTCTTTAAGACCCAGGAGTCTCCTCTGATTGGCCGGCTCACACAGGCCTGAGCCAGCACCACTTGCAACAACGGAGCAGCTGTGCTAACGTGCCAAACTAGCTGCTAGACATTAATAATGCAATCATGTGTGACATGGTGATGTAGTGTGATGTCACAAAGTCACGGAATTAAAGGCGGGACTACTGACGTGGAGTTTTAGGAGCTGTGTTTTCTGTGGGAGAGAAGAGATTTTTGAATTTTCAGGATCTTTTACATGTACCAGAACATTTAAACACACTGAAGGAAAGGGAAAACAACCAAAAAAGCAAAATGGGTCTCGTTTAAAGGTGCTGGTGGACAGGTGGTTGTTATCTTTGTACAGAGCTAGGCTAGCTGCTAAGCTAGGCTAACCAGCTACTTGTTCTGCAACAACATGAGTAAGGATATTTCCCCAAATGTCTAAATTAAACCGACAAAAAATTAAATAAGTCATTATATACTTGCCCTCATGTGTGTCAGGTAAAAGTTTCCTTGTCCACAAAAGATTTCTGGAGCTTCACAGCAAAACAACATTGCAGCACTCTGCTAAACAAATGATTGGAACGAGAAAAAGAAATCTTCACTGTAGCTTCAAGCTAAAAGCGTTAGCATTTGCTCGACCGTGCAAACACGGGGGTAGATAACATCTTTTCTTTCTTTCTGGAGACTTGGATTATGCTTGACAAGCTGATTGGAGCAATTTTATATAGTTCTTTGGGTGTTTTTTTCACGTTTCAAAACAAGTCCCCGTCTACTTCAGTTGTTTAAGAGGACACTGTTCTGCCGTGACGCTCCAGAAATGTTTGCTTGACAACGAAACTTCACCTGACTTTACATCGACATGACTCGAGATGGATAATGACTTAATTTAAATGTTTGGGTGAACTGTTCCTTTAACCATTAATAACAGGTAGCAGTCTTTTCAAAGCACAATCAGTACTTTTATTTGTTGGCTTGTTGTGCTGTGTTGGCATTCACTTACTTCCATCACAGAAGGAAGCTGGAAGCTGCAAGCAAACTCGTGTCAGAGCCGTAAAGTTTTAATCCCCAGACTGAGCAGGAGAACATGTGCAGACGCTTCTGTCAACAGCCTGCGACTTCATAAATCTGCGACTCTGTTAACGTCTCTCGGCAGCGCTTTCTCCCGCCGTCTCGCTCTCAGACTCCTTTTTGTCGTTCTCACCTACCGAACAGGAAGTGTTTATGCAGCTCAGAGGGAATGTGTCTCTTGATCCCTCAGCTGCGAGCCTCTGTGATTCGAGGCCATGTGTCCGGCTGCTACCGTGCAGAGCGAAATGTCTCAAACTATGAAGCATAAATCACTTTCAGGCCCGCGGCGTTTCTCTGCGAGCGATTAATCTCCCACATTAGCCGCCGCGGTGATCCGTTTAGCTTCCCTTTGTGTGCGACAAGTGGCAGCCTGGTTTATCAAACACACCACTCTGGAAATTACAGTTTTAAATTGTGCAGATTTATTGCAAAGTATCTTATCTAAACTCCTAAGTAGACGGAGTCATAGCTCTTATTATCCCTCGTAAATACTCTGCTGCAAAAACATCTGGACAGTAGTGGAAGGGAGGATCGTATTTTCTCTCGGAGTGGCGTGTTTTTACGGTGT
This sequence comes from Sparus aurata, assembly GCF_900880675.1. NCBI lineage: Eukaryota > Metazoa > Chordata > Actinopteri > Spariformes > Sparidae > Sparus > Sparus aurata. Next base: position 16,070,319 of record NC_044210.1, read on the forward strand.
GACTGTGTAACACATTAAGCTCCCCGGGACCGTCGTCGTATCCCGTTACTCTCACAGGTCGGTCCGTGCATGCATGTTTGCAGCGAGGCCCCGAATGATCCTGGGGCCATGTTTTTATGATCTCAATAAATCGATATGTGTGTGTGTGTGAACACAAAAAAACAAAAAGAGGAGAAAGTTTGCAGAAGCAGACAACGGAAAACCCTCCGTGACGGATCGCTTGCACATTACGCAGAAGTTACGACTGAAGAAATGCTCTGGGGAATCCATCATCAAAGTGAAATTGGGAGCAATAAACCCTCTCAAAGCAACGCATAATCACTTTTTTTTAATATTCGACTTCCTCTGGAAGGTTTATTCGCCCCACTTCGTGCTGTATTCTTTGACGTCTGGCGTGTCGCGTGTCGTCTTTTTGCGACGTTGGAAACCTTTCCGAGGTATTTGCGGTCAGTTTGCGATGGAGGTTCATTGGCAGCGCCGGCGGAAGTGTTCAGATGTAAGTGGGCTAAAAATTGCTCCATTACGAGTCGAAGTAAAAGTGTTATTGTGTATTACATTATAAGATTGTTGCACCAGTGTCGGAGCAGAGTTTTACAGTTATAGCTGCTCAACATTTATATACGGTGAGGTGCAGGTCAGTCCGGCGGTTTCCAGCCGAGGTGTGAGGTCTCAGCAAATGGTGTCTGAAAAACAATGTCTAATGTCTTTTGACACATGAATGTCAGAGAGAGTCCATATATGGAGGTGACACATGACCTTTTAATGGGCCAATCACAGCCACGTGTGAAGCCATCGTATGTAATCTATTGAAAAAGCGGTGCGACTCCAGGTTTGTGTGTATTCGTGTTGTACTGCACGACACCAAGACAGATTCTACTCAATGTTTCAGGTAAATGCCGCCTTAATATTGTCGGCACAATGACAGAGGTCACCTGACTTTGTCCTCTACTGCACGTCAAAAGCACATAAACTGCACGAAAAGCTTAAATGCTCAGACACGACCTGCAAAATGTCTGCAAAAACAGTGCGGTGCTGTTTACATGCTGTCCCATGAAATCACGATCGTGGCATCATCAGTTGATTAACTGGCCTGAAAGAAGAAAGAAAAGAAACCAAACATCTGTTCATTTTCTCGGAAATAAATACACATCGTTGGACCTCAAACGGTCGTTTAAATGAAACCATGTGAGACACTTTGAGAGGAAATCAGACATTTTTTTTAAAAAGGGCAAAATCTGAGTTTTTGGCTGATTCACAGTGGAAACAGACTTTGGACTTGAAGCTTCTGCATCACTGAAATAAAACAATTAAGCACTTCAGGAAAATGTGGTGGAGCAAAAAGGTAAAATGTCACCGCTGAGACGCAGCTTAGAAGTGTGAAACAGGGTCGAAAAATGTACAATTACTCCAAAATTGTACTTATATGCATGTACTTTGTTACTTTCCACTCACTGGAAAGAGTCAGAACCAGCAGACAGGAGACAGCGTGCGGCCCGCTGCACAGCGCTGGAGGTTCTGTTCAGATTTACACAGTACACAAAATCTATTTATGCAGCTGCAAGCGGCAGAATTCCCCGCTGGAGACTGTGGTTTAAAGCGTAGTATAAAACCATCAGATCTGATTATCGGCCAAACGTTGTTATTGCCTATAAAAATAATCATTCGCTAGCGGTAGTGTCCCTTCGAGAGCCAGTTCAAATATGAGAGGGGGGAAAAAAAAAACCCACACGAGGGTCCGAAAACTTGGACGAGCCTGAAAAAACCTTGAGAGTGTTTCCTTCCTGCTGCGCGAGCCGGTGGAACATGTCGTGTTGAAACGGAGGAGGAGATTCTTCCCACCCTCGCTTCCCATCGCAAAAAGAAATTTTATAACTCCTGTGAAAGAAACCTAAAGTGCTCCTTTAGTGCTGCATCGCTATTAATGCTCTCCACCGACACCAGATACTCTGTTTTGACAGAACTCAAAGCTAATAGGAAAATAATTCCCCCTCCCGCTGCCGGTCCCCGCCTGAAATGAAAATTGTGGCCAGACATCGGGTGAGTTGTGGTTCCCCGAGCAGCAGGAGAGGGAAAATCTGTCAATGAGAGGAGTGGGGAGGGAGGTGTCGCTGGGATTATGTGCATGTATGTACGTCAAAAGGATGCTACTTCCTCTTGTGGTCGCCTCGACCCGCCTAAAGGTCGGCTGACCTCTCTGCCTCCGGCCTTCGCTCTGCAAAGAGATCGAGTAGGTATGAAGGAATGCTGAAATCTGCTTGGATCTGCAGCGATATTCTCCTTCCCTTCCCCTCAGGATACGCCGAGCTGTGGGGGGAAAACGTTCCCCGATGATTGAGGCGGGATAAATCACCTGCTCGGAGACAGAAAGGGCAGCGAGCGCAGGGAAGGAAAACAGCTTCGGGTCCAGAATGAACTCCAAATATGACTTGTGGTCTGCGAGAACATAATGCACTGAGAGGCTGCTGGTGCTGGAAAAATGGTGGGCGTGATCCACAAAAACCAAGACGTCCGGTATTAATAACACACAACACAACAGTAAATCTGAGAGGACAAGCATGTTTAAATCACAGAAAATATAATGTTTGTTGGGATGACTTGATCTCGTCCTGTCGCTCAGAGCACATTTAGTGTGGAGGCCTGTTTCTGCCAGCAACAAAGAGAAAGAAGACATGAAAACTTCACCGTATGAGGCAAAAAGTCAAAGTTATGAGATAAAGAATTGAAATCATGAGGTTAAAAGTGAAAATTATACATTCAAATGTCAAAACCTAGTAGATAAAAAGTGAAAATATGAGACAAAAAGTGAAAATATTTTTGATTTGATTTGATTTTGATTTTAATTGTATTTGTCCAGTAAGGAGATTGGTCTTCACTGACAATACATAACACATATATGACACAAAAAGTCAAAGTTATGAGATAAAGAGCCTAACTTATTCGATAAAAAGTAAAAATAAATGTGACAAATTCAGAATTATTAGATAAAAATGGGGATGGGGAGTTAAAATTATGTGGTAAAAAGTCAAAATTATACATTCTAATGTCAACTTTAGTTGATAAAAAGTCAAAATATGAGAAAAAAAGTCTATGTTTTGAGTTAAAGAGTTGAAATCATGAGGTAAAAAGTCAAAATCATGCATTCAAATGTCAACATTAGTGTATAAAATGATTATCTAAAAAGTTAATAAATTAGATATGTAAAAAGGAGTGAGACAAAAAGTCTAAATAAGAGACAAAAAATGTAATATATGAGATAAAAAGTTGAAATTATGAGGTAAAAAGTCAAAATATGACACATAGAGTCAAAGTTATGATTTAAAGAGTTGAAAAAATGAGGTCAAAATTATGGATTCAAATGTAAGTATTAGAAGATAAAAAGTCAGAAAAGTAGAGAAAAAGTAATAATTATGTGATAAAAAGTCAAACCTATTAGATAAAAGTTTTTTTTATGAGATAATCTGAATTCTGAATTCAAAATTATTAGATAAAAAGTATAAATATGAGACAAAGAGTGAACTATATGGGATAAAAAGTTGAAATTATGAGTTAAAAAGTGATATATGAGACAAAATATGAAGGTCATGTGGCAAAAAGTCAAAATTATGAGATAAAGAGTCAAAAAATTAGACAAAAAGTCACATTTAAAAGACAAAAAGTTGAAATAATGAGTCAAAAAGTGAAAATATGAGACAAAGAGTGAAAGTTATGAGACGGTTATGACATAAAAAAGTGACTTAATGACTTAAATCAAGCCTAATTTTTATTATTATTTCTGACTGGCAGAAATTGTCTTCCATACATTAAGTCCTCCACTGACACACACTGATAAAAGTATTGATGAGTTGAAACTTAAATGTTAAAAATGGAGTTTGGCGCCCCCTGCTGGCGTAATCTGAGGTGTGATGTCTTCTTCAGACTTGTTGACATCAGCTGTAGATAAACGTACACACAATAAACTGATTTAAACTCTTTATTAAGGTCATAAACAGGGCTGGAACTCCAAATATAGTTAATTTTCTATCGTTAAATTCATGGAAAATAAACAAATCTTCACATTTCAGAAGCTGGAAGACGGAACTGTTAAGCATTTCTGCCTGAAAAATTAATCAAAATTGACAAATTTACGACCGAGGTGGTGGAGTGTTTTTCATATAAAGGTTATAACAGCAACAACGCACACACACATACACACACACACACAGGTGCATTCCCCAGATGTCGTCTTGGCGCTCGAGCTCCCTCCTGTCAGCTGATCGTTGCATTCCTCTGTGTGTGTGTGTGTGTGTGTGTGTGTGTGTGTGTGTGTGTGTGTGCGTGTGTGTGTGTGTGAATAAAGCCTTTCACACTGCGCTGACAACAGTTGCATGTTTTTTGCATTATTATTCTGCTGGTAAAAGTATCATGAGGACTTATTTTCGACTCGTAAATTTAGCAGGTTTGTAGCAGCGGTCGGTCGCAGCAAAAGAGAACAACATCTGTATTGTTCTTGGGTTTCACTGCTGCTCAGGTGATACAGAGGGGTCAGCCAGTAATTGTAGGGTTGCTGGTTCAATCCCATCGCTACTTATCGTAAATTATTCACGTCTTTGGCGAGAGAGTATAAGTCAGTCTTGAATAAAAGCCTGTTTTTCTTTTATTCTGAAAGCCAAACTGCATTTATCAAAGTTTGTATAGGTGATTGTGAAAAAAGCTCCTCAAAGAGTCGGTGGATTTGATCATAACTGTACTTTTAGCTATTGTTTAGGACGTAATTTGAGATACAACACTTCAGTATTTTCATTTTCTGCGACTGCACACTTTTAAATTGTGTACTTTTTCCTGTTTTAGACCAATTGCACAAAATATAATCAATAAAGAAATTAAGATGCATGCAGTTGGATAAAGAGAAGAGGTACAAACATGATTGCATCAATGATTATAATCTGCTAATTTCAAATAGGTCCTTTATTCTGTACTTTTTATATACTTTAAGTGTATTTTAATAGTAATACTTTAATGCTTTTACGTGTCAATACAATGTTGTGTATAAAAGTATATAAAAAATGCTGTTTTTTTATAATGAATATTTGAGTTGACTCACAGTTATTAAACATTTAGAATTTCATTTTCAGTTTATATAACTTGCTTATGCTAGGCTACTTAGCTACTCAGCTAGCTTCTTAGTTATGACAACCAGAAGGCTAATGTTCACTATAAATGAAAAGTTTGTCGCCTAGTATTTGTTCCAAAACACAGCCTGTATCTTTGTTTATAGCAACATTTGGCTGCTTAGCTACTCCGCCATTATCCATTAACATTAGCCTATTTTTAGCTTGCAAGCTAATGTTTGCTAGCTATAAAGCAGGGGGAAATCATTGTAGAGTTGATATTGTGTGCTGTCAGGAATACCTGAAATATGAAATGCTGAAATACAATAAATGTGTATAAATATAAAAAGAATAACAACGCGGATTCACTTTGAATCACTGCCAAAATAAAATTTGTTAGCACAACATGATCGTAAATCATTGTAGCGTGTTCTCAGATGTTTCCATTTCGGTACGATGACAGTTTGTCCTGCAGCGCTGTTCGCCGCCTGCTCTTATTGTGAAAGAACGACCCTCTACAATCTGTTTAAAACACAAAAGCCAGGCCTGACCACAAGCAATTAAGACTGGCACCCGTATCTGTAAGCAATGACATGCCTCTGTTCCTCAGTGTTTGTTTATTGAGCAGCAGAGTCGCCCATCTGGAATCGGTCAGGAGGGGGAACACGGAGCAGAAATGGAAATTTGATTATTTTCAAAGCCAAGCTGGAGGTGATAAAAGACTTGTGGCTCATCACCAAGCAGAGCCGCTGTGGTTGTAAGTGTTGGCAGCGAGGTTCAGAGGGACCAGCATCCATCCTGCGGGCTTTGTTGCATGGGATTGTCATCAGGCGAGGGTGTGGAGGTGTCTGAGGAGTTTTCATCCAAGCTGAGACATGAAAGCGAGAAAGTCGTGCGAAAAAATGAAGCTTTGTTCGGTCTTTGTGGAGACGTGAGGAGGACACAGTGGGATTCAAGGATGTCAAGTCGAGATATTTATTGTGGAGACGTTCGAACACAAACGCACACAGCGGGGTTTTCTAGCTGCCAATGAAGCGAGACCAACACAGTGGAAGCCTCTCACGCTGTAGTCTTTCGATCTCGACCACTCGGTTGTGGGTAAGGAGCTTCTATGCCCGCCCTGTGGCCTGCAACAGCCAATGAGAACCACTCCTTGTCTGATCTGAGCCACTAACACGAACCCCTGACTGTCCTGTTTAGTCTTCTTGGAGTAGTCCATTATCACCGTTGCTGTTTTCTTTCATACGGGACTCAAACATCGATCTCCTTTGTTAAAAACCATGTGTTAGTTTGACCCAATAATCCAACCTGAGCTCTTTTTTTATGCAGACTTTGTTGCCCTTTATACTCACCTGAATTCCTCCTTTGCTGCCGTAATAATTCCTACAGTCGCTTGAGGTCACCCACTAACGGTTAACGTAAACATTAACGTGACTTTTGCACTGGTGTCCTTTTTATATTTTCTGCCCCTGACCCTCGAACATCCTGAGTCCACCTCTGCTGTTTTGGGTGCATTTCTAGAAAAAAAGAAAACATACCTTTTCCTTTTCATTTGACACCATGTGAATGCATAAACTTCCAATCCCTTGGTGAAATCTCAAATGTTTATGTTTTTGCTGGAAAAAGTCGTTCCACCTGACCCTGTGAGAACTTCACTACAGCCCGTGTGATGGAAAACAGAAGTAAAGCAGAACCGGATAACTTTATTTGTTGCCATGCGGCGCACTCAAAAAGCTAAATAGACAGACATGTAATGTCCGTATAACTCAATACTTTTCATTCTGCGGTCCAGACATCCTATTAGACTGTCTGGAAACCAAAAGATGACTGATGATACGGACGTCCTGTAATCAAAGCCCCTCTCTTCAAACTAATTGGTAGCTACATTTGAGTAAATACCATATTTTTGCTTTCTCGTGTAAGAAGCGCTCAGGCGGAACGTCGGATGGAAAAATTAAAGAACAAATACCGTGAAATCGTTCCAGTTGTTCCACCGCTGTCAAGTCAAAACAACCTCCGTGTTTGTGTATTTGATGGTGAAGCCAAGCAGAGATTGTTCGCTTGGCAGCGGGACGCAATAACACAGCATGTTTTTGAGAGGGTGGATGTTGAGACAGTTTTGCGGGTGCTGCTCTTATTACTTTATTACACTGTTCTCACAAGATTCAATGTGCAAACCTGTCCATCAACAATGCTGTGCTCCAAATTTAGGGATTGAATTAATGAACTTCATATAATGGGGCACATATTGGCTTTATCATAGCGTCAGGACATTGTGTTTATCTTTGAAATTTGTTGTTTTAATGGTAATTGCACATGTAATTGAATATTAAGAAATAAATCTGAAGAGAGGTTAACACAACTAATATTGTACACGTTAAACACAGCATTTATTCATTGTTATTCCTTTTAGTAGAACAATTTAAAATGAATATGACACGAGGACAGAAAATGTGAAGTTTCACAGATTTACCTGTTGATCAGTCAATACAATTCCAGTTTTCTGGCCATAGTTGCACACGGGTAAATCCAAATCTAGTCAAGCAGCACAGAATAAATACATATAGATAAATATCATAATACACTTGTTTTATTCTGTTTTTTTTATTAAGAGTTTTAATTGCTTGGATATCAGTTACTTTCTGCCTGTAATGAACAGGAAGGAGACGTTCGTCATGTAATCAGGTTAATAATGTTGACAAATGACACTTAAAGACGACAGTCAAACGTTTACAAAGATTTCTTGTTCATGACAGGCATCATGTCAGTCTGATGAACTGTGCACACCCTTTAAAAGAATATGGTCTCACTGAACAATACTCTTTTTTGGATGTTTACACAGATTTAATGGTGTAATTTCCGCTGAGGATGGGCGGATGCATCCACCCTTCCTCAGTTCTCCGTCCCACCTCACTTTTATTCTTTCTGGTTGAACTTTGACTGTCAGGCTGCCAGAATTCAAAATGTGAGACGATCAAAGCTGATAAAAATTGTTCCTACACTTGTGTGACTCGCCTTCAGTTTTTACAGTGTGTCAGACTTTTGCATGAAATCCGCCTGAACTCTTAAGTGAAGGTTGTTTGGATGACGCTTGAAAAGGAACTCCAGCTGACACAAACCGAGCCTGAACGAGCCTTTTTATAAGCCATATCTCTACAGTGTATATATGCAGTTTGTACATGAAATGTTCTGAATGGTGTTTCACGTTGGCAACTTGCAGAAAGCACTTTTATTTTTCATTCAGTGGTGTCCAGCCCAAACCAAAGCTCTTAAAAGAAGAATCAGCTGTCATCTGCATAGAAGTGCATCTTTGTGCACGCAAAGAAAACACGTGAAAGCTTCTGGAGTGTTTTTATCCGATTTGATAGATGACCAAAGTTTAACTGAAAGTCAAAAAACAAAATAGTGTTTCAGAATACAGCAAATAGTCCTTAACCCATCTCCACGTGTCTCTAAAACATTCAGACGGATGAATTTCTGCCAAAAGCTGCGTCCAACTTCGTAAATGTTATGATCGCTGTTCCTCGCTCAGCTCGTCCACTAAACAGAGTTTGGCGTGTTTTTGTCTGCTGCGACCCCGTTAGTCCTGGAGTCTGACGCCTCCGTGGAGGTCGGAGGGAACATGTGTTTCAGAGTCCGTCCTCTTTGTTTTGCTGACATATCGTTTTTGCGGAGGTCGTCTCGTTTCCTCGCCAAAGCATGTGTTCCCTCTTTGCCTGCAGAGAAGAGGTCGCATTGTGGGGAGAACAAGAGGTTTTGTCTAGCGTGACGATCAGTTCAACATCTTCGTGGGTGATATCATGTTCAGTTTAGAGGATCAATATGTGAGGATCAGCCCCATGGTGGTTTTATATCTGGAGAACATGTCTGACAAATTCACTCCAGCACTGGAGTAGTAGAAAAAAACTGTTTATTTTGACTGTATTAGTTGTATTTGGCGATAAAACACAAGTTTCAGTCAGTTGACGAGCTGTTTTCAATTACGCCGTCACATTTTCTCAACAGAAACGTAAAAACACACATTAGGTTGTTTTTTATTTCACATCTTTTTGTCCCTTTGCACCTCACCTGCGTTATTTTACAACAAGTACGTTTATTTTTTTAGAATGACTTTCTACTTACCTTCCTATTTTTCACTGCTGCGCATTAGTACTTCCTAAGAAATTCAGGAAAAAGTCACATCATGTCTTTCTTTTTTAATACTTCTTATTTTCAACTTAAGGTCAGACGCTCACTTGGCGTGAAGCCTTCATCAGGACCTTTATGAAGCCAGTTTTTTAATACTGCCAGTGAGCTCTGCTTTAAAAGGATAATGTCCTAAAATCATGATTCAACAGAACAAATAAGATCTACAAAAAAATAGACAAGGCAGACAGAAAAAACTGAAGTAGAATGAAAATAGAACATATCGATATATCAAAACTGTAACAAAAAATGTCAAAAACTGAAATTAAAGTGATCATTTTTAAAGATTTAAGAGCATATGAATAACCAAAAAAGAAAAAACAAGATATGTCAGCACATAGTGAACTGCCAATCTAATCTACTCAAATTCAAAAATATATATATATTTTCATTTTAACATTTAACATTCCAGCTGCTGTTGTCATGAAGCTGATGAACAGTCAAACAGATCAGTGGTCAGTGACAGTGTAAACAGACTCTGTTGGGTAGACTGTCTGCAGGCTCTGTCCATGGTCCTGGATCTGTACATTGTCTTTACCGTCTTTTACTCTGAGAGTTTGTTCACATCAGTCACACTTCAGTCTGTCATATGAGGTCGATTTACATTTACTGAATCAACACATAGTTCCCCTTCTGTGTTGTTAAAATATGCTTTATATTACTTTTTATTATTTACTAGTTTATAGACTGCATGAATGAGTTAATGACATATGAGGAAAAATCCAGTTTGACTAAAATTATTATTGAATGTGTTACTTCCTTTTTTTCTGCTCTCCCTTCTATTCACACTTTTAATTTTATTTGTGTGTATATATGAAATGATGTGCATTTAGGGATTCAAGATTCAGAGCTACAAAACCGTACGTTAAAATCTGTTTGACGTCCTGTTTTGGACTTTTTTGCAGCAAGTTTTGATGTGAAATTAAACTTCACAGCCCTTTATATCTTGCAAATATTCAAATTCTTAAATATATACTTACTAATTAATTTATTTCTAGCATTGTTTTGCACCAGATGTCGTAGATCAGGACCTGAGGAGAGGATTGTGTTGCTGGTCGCACACTGAAAAGATAAAGCTCTATATTTTGCTCCTAAGTTTTATTATAAAACTAGCCACAAGACAACCAAACAGCAGATAAACTGAATTTCGTAGCCTGAGACTTGTCAGTGGTCTGCACTCATGAAGCAGAGCATGTTTCATACTGATATTCAGCTTCTAGACAGGCTGCAAAGACACAGTTTTATGATTCTACTCTTCTGTTACATTTATTTTTAATATCCCCGTCCCTGCATTCCTCAAGCAAAGAGGTGCGTCTCAGCATAACTGTATGTGGGCCAAAATATTTCTACCAGGTGGAGATGGCAGCTTAGTGTTACAAACCCCAGGCCTCCGCGAAAGGTCACCACCTGACATTCATCGAAGCTGACATTCATATTTTCACAGGGCCCAGCAGGACTGCAGCTAACACCTGGCTGGATCCTGTGCATGGCCACCGTCCCGCTCACGCTCCTGGAAGAGACCCAGAAAAGCAGCGTAAAGTGAGGAGAGACCGGAGGAAGGAGGCCGGAGGGAGCGACAAGCTTCAGTTTAGAGAGGAGGAAAAATCTGAAAGTGAGAGAATCTGTCACACTGCACTCAAAACAAGATAAATCAGATTATAAAGGTGAATCTGTGTGTTCATTCTGTTCAAATCTACTTTAAAGTACAAAAACATGATGTTACCAGAAGTTATGTAGATGTATATATGATTTTATGAGCAGCAGCTGCAGTCAGTAACTTTCTTTATGGTGACTGATGAACAGGGTATAACAGGAAATTTTAAAACATCCAATTCCCACCAACAAAACCAACCACCAAATACCAACCAAACCCCATACAACTTTTAACAGTTTAACAATACATTTATTTGGTAAACTAAATTACTGACCGGGTGTCATAAGTCGTAATTGCAACAAAATCACAGTTACAGTAAATATTAAATGTATCACATTTATCTTTTATTGTGTGAGTTGTTTATGAGGGTTATAGTTAAATGCTGAAGTCATTAGTCTTATTTGCCTCCCTCAAAACCAACTGCCAAACAAACTCCATACAATTTTGGGTAAATTTAACAAAAATCAATGTTGGTCCTACAATTTGATAAAAAAAAAAAATATGTTAGTATAATATAACAAAATCACTTTTAGTAAATCTTATCGTCCTACAATATATCGTATTGTTGTTTAAGCCAAAAGAGTTGTATAATAATTAGCTTGAAACGGATGATGGTTTAATTAGCGAGGGGAATTGCAGTTCTTTAAAAGGAGGTTGATTTTATGGATCCAGTCCTCTCTGACACGAATCCATTTTGCACTTATAAGTTCTGTCATTACACCATATACGTTCTCACACCGATACCAATGTGTACACATATAACTACATAGATTAGAAATCATGTGCTAATAATATTCTACACTTATCATATGCAGCCTGACTTAGTTTGCTTTCTTTAGATAATTGCTCAGAAAAATGTACGCAAGTCTTATTTCAATTATTTCAGCTCTCCAATAACTTTGATCTCTTTGGGACTGTTTCAGGACGCACAAATACCACAGCGGGTAAAAACATACACTCAGCCATCACTGTTTATTTTCACACCGTGCTCTTGGCAGCACTTAGCCAATCTCTTTAGCGCAGACATGTTTAAAGGATTAAGGATTATGTTCAAAAGTGACCACATCCCCTGCGGGGCCTCTTAATTGCGATATATATGTTTTAGCAGCGTGTGCTGTATGTAATTCACTTCAAGGATATGAGGCTCTGAGGCTTTTACACAGTATGTTTGAATAGATGTGTAAACAACGGGGAGGAAGGACGAGAGGGTGAGCTCCCGGAGTCAGGCGGTGGAGGGTTTTTGTTTCTTTTCTGGTTTGACCGCAGTGGGTTTCATAAGACCCGCTCTGTGTGTGTGTGTGTGTGTGTGTGTGTGTGTGTGTGTTGGCTTTTGAAATAATTTCTTGACTGGCTGCAGGATGGAAGAGCACAGCCTGCTGGTCGTGGACCAACATGATGGCTGACTCTCTGATTTGATGGCACTAGTATACTGTAACTGTATATTACTAACCGCAGGACTTCAAGTGTGGATATGAGTGACCATTTAAAGGTCCAGTATGAAGGTTTTTATTGGGATCTATTGGCAGAAGTGGTCTATGATATTTGTAGGTTTCCATAACTGTATGATTACCAGAAAGTAAGAACCATTGTGAAGAAGTTATGAAAAATGAAACCTAGTTGTGGTGGAAATGCAAATCCTTGCTGTGCCAAGTCAAACCAAGTAAAGCCAGGCTTGTTGTTGTATAATACATGGTAAAAATTCCATAATTGTAATCAGTTGGATGCATTCTGGAAGTTCACCACCAGATGCCACCAAATCCTACCTACTGAAGCTTTAAAGTGGCACTTTTTATGCTGGTGGTGATGATGTCGTAGTGATGTCCCCCAGGGTTATATTGGCTTTGCCAGAAAGACTTTGTTAAAAACTGAAGGTGTGTCATTGTCAAAGAGCCTATGCCAGGTAAAACAAAATACACTTTCTCATTGCATTATGGGAAATGTAGGATCTAATGGTTTTTAACTTGCTTCATAGAATTGATTTAAAAGTCGTGACCAGATGCACCTTTACAAGATGCATTTAAATATTAAATATAATATGTTTTCCATAAGTTCTCAGTTACAAAGTGACCTTTATAAAGAAACTGCATTACCTTTTTAACTTATTTTCTTCTCCACTGCAGAAAATGGTGGCTGTCCCCCTCTGTTCTTTCTATCTGCTCATCACAGTGTTCCAGCTATGTTTACTACACTTTGCCCATGGTGGGGCGTATTATGGACATAAACAACCGCCTCAACAACACCAGCCCTTACCACAGTACAATGATGGGTATCCCCAGCAACAGTTTATGGGGAATGAGATGCCACACCTGCCTTACGGCAAAGAAGGCCCATCACTGCCTCAGTATGGAAAAGAGCTTCCTCACCTGCCCTTGCAAATGGGCAAAGAGAGGCCGCTGACTGATAGCAAAGGTGAGGTCAAGATTCCTGTCAACTATGTTGTTCTTGATGCTTGATGTAATAAAAAGACAATGCTAACAAATGACTAATTAAGTAAAATTATCTATATATACCATCATTAAGAATGTTTTACTTTAATGTTCATGTAAACTCACTGGTGGCCTTGATATGTCATCTGAGTATATCAGTACCATCTGTGATTGATGTATGTTCTTGATCAGTGTTGATTGATTTAGTAAATCTTCACTTCTGTCTCCCTTCTTTTACAGGACAAACATTCCCCAGAGGGGCTAAAGGTCCACCTCCCCCTGGTCCTGGTGGAGAAGGTCTCAGAGAGGGACCTCAAGGAGTTCAGGGCCCCCCGGGACCACCAGGACCACCAGGACCACAAGGCCCCTCGGGGCAACCAGGCCAAGGATTGCCAGGATTGCCAGGAAAGCCAGGGCCTCCTGGTCCTCAAGGCTACCCAGGAATCGGAAAACCTGGCATGCCAGGATTGCCAGGAAAACCTGGAGGACCTGGATTATCAGGACCAAAAGGTGACCTTGGTCCTAATGGTGGTGAAGGACCAACTGGACTTCCTGGGCCTCCAGGGCTCCCAGGTCCTCCTGGATTACCTGGGATATCGAAACCTGGAGGTCAGGGGCTGCCCGGACAGGGAGGTCATCGAGGGGAGCCTGGCCAAAAAGGTCCACCGGGGCTTCCTGGTCCTTCAGGCCCTAAGGGGGAGAGAGGACTTGGTCTACCTGGTTTGCCAGGTTTAAAAGGACCTAACGGACCACCAGGCCCACCTGGAAATGCAGGCATCCCTGGGGTTGGCAAACCTGGCCTAAATGGTCTCCCTGGACAGCCAGGGATACCAGGAAAGCCTGGTCCTCCTGGAGAGCCAGGAATGGCAGGGCAACCAGGTGAAAGTGGTCAACCAGGAGCACCAGGCTTACCAGGAATTGGAAAACCAGGAATAGACGGTGTCAGAGGGCAACCAGGAATGTCTGGAGGTAAAGGGGAACCAGGCCCTCCTGGTTTACCAGGGGGTCCAGGCTTGCCAGGCTATGGTAAACCAGGCTTTCCTGGACCTAAGGGTCACAAGGGGCATGCTGGTCTCCCTGGACCTCCAGGTCTTAAAGGTGATAAAGGTCACGGAGGTCTTCCTGGGGTTATCGGCCCCACTGGACCTAGTGGTATGCCTGGCCCACCTGGTCCAATAGGGCCTCCCGGTAGTCTTGGCTTCCCAGGGCAAAAGGGAGAGGACGGTTTAATGGGATCAAAAGGATATCCTGGAGTTAAGGGTGAATTAGGGCCTCCAGGTCTTCCAGGGCAGCCAGGTCTATCAGGAGCAGATGGACAACCAGGACAAAGAGGTTTTCAAGGGCCCATTGGCCCCAAAGGAGAACCTGGAATGAGGGGTTTACCTGGTGCCCCTGGTGGTGCAGGAATATCTGGACCAAGAGGAGAGAGTGGACAACCTGGAGAAAAAGGCCACCAGGGACCACAGGGTATACCAGGGCTTACAGGACCAGGGGGACCAATTGGACCTCCTGGGCTACCTGGACAGAAAGGCGAATCAGGTGTGCATGGTGCACCTGGCTATCCTGGTGACGGAAAGCCAGGAGTCCCTGGTCAAATTGGTCCTCAAGGTAAACCCGGTCCAAGTGGCCCGGCTGGACTTCCCGGGCCACCAGGACAACCTGGACCCCCTGGTCCTCCAGGACTACCTGCTACATCTCCTGACCTTGGACAGATCCTTCCCGTATCCGGCCCACACAATAGCCAAAAACAAGTGTACAAAAAGAATGGAGGGGACATTAGTGGAAATGGCCCGGAGATGCCTGCGTTCACGGCTAAGCTCACAAATCCATTCCCTCCTGTTGGTTCCCCTGTCATCTTTGACAAACTCCTTCACAATGGCAATCAGGACTACAATCCCCAAACTGGCATTTTCACCTGTAGCGTACCAGGGATCTACTACTTTGCTTACCACGTCCACTGCAAAGGAGGTAATGTGTGGGTGGCACTGATGAAGAACAATGAACCGGTCATGTACACATATGATGAATACAAAAAGGGCTTGCTGGATCAGGCATCAGGGAGTGCTGTACTCCCGTTACGACATGGAGATACTGTGCATATACAGCTGCCATCCGACCAGGCTGCAGGACTTTATGCTGGTCAATATGTCCACTCCACATTTTCTGGGTACTTATTGTACCCAATGTAAGGAATGTGTACAAACAAAGGTGATTGTAATGACTTATTGAAGGCAAATTTACCATATTTTTGGTAAAACTACTGCAGTCTCAAAGGTACAGTTTAAGTAGGTCAAGTTAAATGGTTTACAATGAGTGCTGGAAGATAATCTTGTTTTTTTTATATAGTAGCAACTAGACTAGAGTCAGAGTCATTGGCTACGATATGCAAGAAGCAAAGTGTCTTGTGAGGGTTCTGAGTAGTGGAGAGCAGAGATAGAATAAAGATAAATAAATGACAATAAAAAACACATACTACCAAATATTTCAGTTGTCTTAATAATGTCATAATTCTTGTATGTTTACATTGTGCATTTATTCGTATATCCGTCCACACACAATATATCATGACATGGCTGGAATAATTCCTGCAACAATGAGACTATATGTTGCAGAATTGTTTTCACATTTTCACTAATTTACGCTTTACAGTTATATACTGTATTCTGGGCACATAAAAAGATACTAGAACATTGTACAATGCATTTAGTCACAACTATCAGTACATAATGGTGGGTTATGTATTTGAAGTCATCATACATTTACCGTTAAGTTATTATTAGTCTTTTTTACGTCATTTTTGACAATGCAGCTTCTAAACGGCTAAATCTGACATTAAAACAAGTATTTGGGTGATTTTTTAAAATCCACTTTCATATGGTTTTTACACATTTCAGTTCAGAATGGAACAAAAAAAACACCTTTTGCAGTTTTGTCCACAATTTGGCAGTTGAACTATCTTATTTTATTTGCTTTTGACAGTTTGGTGTCACAATTTGTCCTGTTTTGTTTGTAATAAATATGATTTATTTGAAAGGTTTTTGTCAATTTGTCAGTATTCTCTGTAATTTATTTGTTTGACTACTGATTACGTGTGTTAATTTCTTTGTATTAACAGTAAAAGACATTCAGAAATGCAAAACACAACCTACACAAATATTCAAAAATGTATTCTCACTCATACCCGTTCATACCACCAAGTTTCAGCTTTTATTATTTTGTGCTTTATTTTTTCAAACTGTGGATGTGCAATTTTTTTATTTTTTTTTTGCTCTACCTGTTTTGTTTGCTTTACTTTGGACAATGGTGCACAGCATTAAATGGTAAACTGTGCCTAAAGTATGTGAATTTTGATTTGTTTTCTTTGTTGCTTTGGTTAGATAATGGTTTAATAAAGAAACAGAAACATTTGCCTTGACTTCAATTTCATTATTGTCACAGTTTGCTTACAACTTTATTTGTCTACTCTATGCAATGAACATTACTAAATCAAAACATGTGTTGCCTTTAATTTAGGCTCACATCTGCCTCATCACCTCTACTGTAAAATTCTCAGTGATCAGACGCCTGAGATTCAAATGTTTTGTATGAAAATAACCTGCTTTATGATGCATTTGCATTTCAGCAACACACTGCTTTTGTGTCAATGTTTGTTTTGTCAATAAAGCTCTTTTGAATTGAGTTGAGGCCGTTCGACCAATCAGAGTTGGAGGCGTCACACTTCCGGTCTCTCTCTCGAATGGACCCAGTCAGCTAGCAGCTCTCTCTGTGTGTCCGCCAACATACTGACGGTTTAATGCTTCGTGTGAGCAGCAGATAAATAAAGTAAGTGCTGTCATTCATCTGTTACATGTTTTCACCGGCTGTCTGGATACTTCGCATGTCGCTCAAGCGACAGTAACCGAACACTGCTGTCCGTGTAGCTAACTAACAGCTAGCAAGCATTAGCTTGTTAGCTCAGCTGTCTTGTGCCGTAAACAAACCGTTCAAGTGAAGAATGATGGCACTCGGAGTGAAATGAAGCGTTTACGTGCACATTTGGACTCACATAATGTTAAATTGAGGGGCAAGAACGCTTCAAATCAAGGCATCTGTCAAGCGTTTTCCATGCTAACTTAGCAACGCTAGCAAATGAGCATTTATTGAAAGTAACTCAGCATTCAGTCTGCAGTTACTCAGGTACAAATTAAACTCTTTTGTGTCAAACTTTCAAACAACTAGTGACGAAATGAACCCAGGTTTGATTGAGGCAAGGACTTTCGATTTAAACATAAAGAAACAAACACAGAACTAGGTAATAGTACGACTATAAGTTTATAATTGGGACAGTTGATTCTCTTCACTTTTTTAAACCCAATCAACCACCTCTTTGACTGAACATGTAACATTTGTGTTAAACTTGTGTTTTGCTTTCAGATTCCCACTATGGCTTCTCGAGCGGGTCCGAGAGCGACGGGCACAGACGGCAGCGACTTCCAGCACCGGGAGCGGGTCGCTTCACACTACCAGATGAGGTCCGTTCTTTTTGCCGTTACAGTCTCAGAGGGAAGTCAGACTCATTAGTCTGCAACTAACAGTTTCAGAGAGCCCTAATTGACATCGTTAGATTGCTCCTTTTGTATCCTAACCTAGAAAAACATTTTTCACCACATCGCAGCTTGACCAGTTGTCAGCTCATTTAAAGGTTTCCATCAACTAGTTGTTGCTACCTTTTTAGAAATAAAAGTTTCATAAAAGTGAAATGCAGATGAATATAGGAGTGTTTGTCCTTAGATTTAGCATGTAGTGCTAGTACCTGTCTTATATCCATCAAATAAAAACACACTGTTTGTTTCAGTTGAGTTTTTGAGCCAAAATGTGCAGTTTGTACACCATTTATGGATCAAATGAGAAGACTGGTCTTCGCATTTGATTCATAAACATTGTAGCATTTAAGAGTTGATGTGTTTAACCACCATGTCTCGTGTGCTGCAGTGTTGCCTTGAAGTCTGAAATCCGTAAACTCAACGTCGTCCACCTGCTGATCTGGGTGCTGATGGCAGCACAGGTAAATATTTGCAACTCAGCCTGTTCTGGAGTAAAAACACTCTTTATATAGTGAGGCATGTATTATTGTGAACTAGAGGTCACAGCTGACAAAGCACATGCAGTCAAATGAAGTTTATTGTTGTCTGGTGTAAAAACACAACATTTGAGACAAACACATGTAGGAAAAGTCATTAAAACAAATGAAGACTTCTAGTGAAATGGCAGGTTTTCTCTTAGCATTACAAGTACAAAAAAAACTGCCATACCCATTAAACAAAACTAACATTTAAACATGTTTAAAATGTAGAATATGACTAGAAGATAACAGCCTTCACAATAAAATGGAGTTCAGCTGTATGAACCCCTCGTATTCCATGTGAACTATGAAGATGACCATTTATTTGAAAAAAGCCGAAGGGCCTCAACTCAAGAGCTTTATTGACAAAACAAACATTGACACAAGACAAAGTTGGAGTTTACTGTTAAACAGGAATAAGCAGATAACTCAGTTCCTCATTACAGGATGTTTACAAATGCATCACCTGTTCTCACCAGTGAGTCCTTCAGGCCTCATCAGCAGTTCCTGGTCCCGGGGTCCTAAAACTTCTGAAACAAATGCATACAGAATCAGACACTACAGGCTTTAGAAATTGACACAAACCTTCAAACAGTTTATTCTTTACTTGTTGTGACTGTTGTTTTTTCATTCTCAGGTGACAGTCAGCCAGCTGAGCCTGGTGTCCCACAAGGTGGTGGCCTCTCCCTACCAGTGGGAGTACCCTTACCTGCTCAGCATCATCCCCACAGTCTTCTGCTTCTTGGCGCTGCCGCGCAACAACATCAGCTACCTGGTTATCTCCATGATCAGCTCAGGGCTCGTCTGCATCGCCCCGCTGATCTACGGCTCCATGGAGATGTTCCCGGTGGCGCAGCAGCTCTATCGGCACGGCAAAGCCTACCGCTTCATCTTCGGCTTCTCCGCTGTTTCGGTCATGTACCTGGTGATCGTCATTGCTGTGCAGGTGCACGCCTGGCAGATCTATTACAGCAAGAAGCTGCTGGACCAGTGGTTCACCAGCACACAGGACAAGAAGAAGAAATAAACTCATCTGAGGTTCTCTGTGAGGACAAAGAGGAGCAACTCCCAAAATTGTCATCTTTTTCTATATTTATATTAAAATTGTCCCTGGACTGCTGCCATCCATCTGTACATTAATCATTTAAAACTGTAACATGTAAGTTGATGTTTTGGAAACATTAAATACATTTAAATAAGACTGGATCGTCTGTCAGCCTGTGAGGCATATATCATTGTGAAATAAAAGTCTCATGCAGTCAAACATGGTTTAAAGATAGAGTTGACTGTCCAGCTTGTGTGGAAAAGACAACTCGTGAATATATAATCTGGAGGCGAGTTAGGCATCAGGAAGATGCAAAGACAACGAGGAACTAAGCTATGAAGGAATTATTCTGATGTAAGGTCTCAAATAAGAAAATCAGATTTTTTTCTAAGAAATCTTGTAAAGAACGATCGGCTGACTTCAGCTCTCCTCAATAACGTTTGGCAGTGCAGACAAACTAACCCACCATAGATGATCTATTAGAATCAAAAATTCAGGATTTTAGATTCTGTTCAGTTATTTTATTGAAGATGGAGCATGATGATTTGGAAACAGTTCAGTAGGTTTCCTATAAAAACAAACAAATGTTTAGTAACAAACTCAGACTGTTGACTTTCAAAGGAAATTCATGATGGTAAATTATGGTTTGATTTAACCAAAGTTCTCTTTAGCAGCATCATAAGTGACAGTCAACCATGATTATCATTAAATAGAGCAACATGTGATCCAGAACCCAACAGCAGCTCCCAGAATGTGTCCAAACCTAAAGTAGCATCACGTCAACCAACACCAAGTCATGACATCACTCACCTGAGCAGGTACGCACGCCAGACTGAGGAACAAAAGACTGGCTGTGTGGCAGCAGCTCAACTTTATAGGCTACAGGTGGCTTGATTGGCTGCACATCCCCCAAATGTACCATTTCTCTGTGTGTGGGAGGTTTGATTATCTTTGAACAAATCTAGCTCCTCATTTTGGACACTTTGCTTCAATCAATCAAAGCTTTATTGTCATTTAGTTGTACCGACAAGAGTAGTACAACCAAAATGAGATCATGTCTCTCCAGGATCAACAACACAAACACAATAAACACTTACAGTCAGTTTTGAATGCTGCTGTCCACCAAAAGGTTTCCATCTTTTAGAAACAGGTGAGCATCATCAAAGATTGTATAGTCTTAGGGTTGTCTTTCACCGAAAAGGTGGGGGAAGGTGGAAACCTTTTAGAGACACCTGGTTTCCACCTTTGGGAGCAGAGAACCACTAGAAGCAGAATTTAAGATCGACGGCTGAAATGATGTTTTCATGCTTGTTACACTGCTGCCTTCAGACTGTGAGGTTTTGGGTTAAATCTTCTGATAATCTTTATGTTGTAAAATCCAAATTATTGCTCTCCTGCACATTTATTCATGTTATATATACTGTGAAGTGAGTTTATTGTGTAGTGAAATAGCTCAGTAAGATGAGATGCTGCTGCTCTTCTTCTGAGCTTCAGGGTTTGAATCCCAGCAGGGTGTTTTGAGCTCAGAAGGAGTGAAAACTTCTGAGAGACTCATTGGTTGTTGTGTCCTGTTAGCTCAGCAGGTGAAACCAGAGATGGAGGTTGTGGGTTCAAGTCTAGATTGAGATTCATTTGAGTCGAATCTGACAGAAACTAAGTCTATCAGTCAGATCCAGTAGTGCAGGCTGATAGAGGCCTGATCAGCAGTTCTGATGGTTGTAGGTTCAATCCCTGGGTAGTTCAGATGATTTTCAAACCTGACGTCCACAAAATTAAAAAGGGGACAAACTTATTCAGGCCCACATCTGTTTGTTGAGTATAATAGGGGTAGAAATACCCACAATCCTTTGCTGCAGTAAATAAAGAGCTGCCACACAGTTAAAGTCGTCAGTACAACAGCACAACTTAAGTATGAATGTATTGATTTGTTATTGGATCAGCACACAGAAGAAGTTTCTCCTCTGCTAAAGCAGCTGAATATAAAACTCTACTTGTATCATCATCATGTTGTCTCTGTCAGTGCGCTGGACGGAAGTCATTGAGTACTTTTACTACAATTAGTCATCAAATGAATTTCTGTGTTTGTAAAAATCTTCCAATATTTGTCCAAGTGAAATTGCAAATAATTAATACACCAGCATGTTACAAGTCACATCAACATCAGGAGGCGAAGAGGGAGAGAAAACTCCCAGACTTCCTTATGAAATCTCTCCATTTAGTGAGTTTTTGAGTTAGGAGACACTTTATAAACTCAGTGAAGCTGTTTGTGACTGATTCTTCATTATTTGGGCCTGCTTGTAAATTCGGCATGTGTTCAGCTCGTTGTGAGTGGTGCTGCAGCCCCCTCACCCTAAATTTCCACTGGATATGTGTCCGCTGCGTTGCGGCTCCGATCCGGTTTTAAGCGCAGTACGATAGACAGCTGGACGAGGCAGAGGAGTTCCCGTGATAATCACATAATCACTCACGACCGCAGTTATAGGTCTGTGTTATTAAAAACAACAACATGAAGTGTTCCCAACCGTAAGATCAGCAGAAGAGCTTGTGTTTGTCTCTTTTGTGAGTTTTGTGTGCTGGCGTCAACACGGAGTGTTTTATTTTGAAAGGTAACCGGGTGCTGTTTGTTATTTTAGCGCTTGACTTCCTGTCTGCTCGGTGCTAAATAAAGCTGATTTGCTGGGTCGTGCTCCGGCATCCGCCAGATGTAGGAGTCCTGCCTATCTGTGCCGGAGGGCTCCGGACTGCCGGTGCTGGGACGGAGCGGATACGCAGCGCAGCGGACCTGGTGGAGATTGACACATTGACTAGAAGGTAATGTAACGAATCTGACATGTTCGACTCGCTAACACAAGCTCTACTGTTCATTGTTACACCGGAAACAGCACAAAAAGTGAAGTTCGTTGTTTATTTCTCCAAACTCACAAGTTTAAATCTGGGAGCGTCCGGACACACCCGCCTATTTGTGTCTGGTGCACTAAACGCGGCTGGAGAGCAGCTGTTGGTGTCGGTGAATAATCTGTGGTTGTATTTACAGTCCAGGACTGATGAGGAGGCAGTAAGAGGACATCCAGGAGTCTGAAGGTTTATTTAATTAATACAAATATAACTTCATCACTGAGCAGCAGTCAGCAGGAACACGTCGGCTCTCAGTGTTAGTACTTAAAGTGCCCGTTACGTTACTTGAGTATTGAGTAGTACTATGAGCAATTTCTGCCTCTTGGTTAAATCAACTTGTCAGTATTTGTTTTTAATCAGTTATTTAACACTCCAAGCTCCACAGACAGTCTCCACGGTCATGTACAGAAGGACAGTGACTGTTTTTATACCCTTTAAAATGTAATAATATTTAGTGGAAATGACAAAACTAAAATTCAAAGTAAATATTATAAGACATGTATTGAGAGATTGTCCTCTGGTATTACTTCGTGACAAAAGTCTTTTATTTTGAAATAAAACTCACACTGATGACATCACTCTCCTTCCTGCAGATCAGTGAAGACAGGTCCTGGATCAGTCCACTGTCTCTTTTCTGTCAGAAGACATTTTCACATTTGTCTCCAGATTTCACGTCACTGCTGTGAGCGCCTTTATCAGTAGAGAACAGTAAAAAACAGAATACAAATGATTTAATGACATGATTTAGTTTTGGTTTGATGTCCTGTAGCAGCCATTTAGTGAAATATGTATTAATAGAGTCAGTGAGTTCTGGAATAATGTGCTCTGAGTTTAAATGTTAGAAGAGGAAGTCGACTTTCAGACATTTTGTCCTTCAAGAGTGTTTCTGACCCAAAGGCTGATTTCAGTTGATGTGCAGATGAATGATTTGTGTTTCCTCTCCAGATGAAAGTGTGTGTGAGTTGAGCAGCATGAATCAGTGTGAGGACAGAGAGGAGGGAGGCCCTCCCTCTAACACCACTGGACCTGGACCTGAACCTGAACCTGGACCTGAGCCCAGCTGTGTGTCCTTCAAGAGTGACCAGTCAAAGTAATTTTATATTGAATTTAAACAAGAACTTTCCTCAGACAGACAGTGAGTTGTTGTCATGTTGCTCTCTGTTGAAGTTTGTCCTCATTAAATCCAGTCTGACCAGTTGTCCTGATGGTCTTCATGTTCTCAGAGTGATGATGGAGGTCAGAGCAGGATTAGTATTAAAGGACAGGTTTCTTCATGTCCATTTCTAAACAACTCTGACAGGACAGTGTTCCTCCTGTGGACAAACAGCAGTGACTCACCTGCTGCTGAGGAGAGGAAGGGCTGCGTGTTATATCTGACGTTACAAGGGCCCGACCCATCCGGACCTCGTAGGGCCGGTACCTAAACCCATATGAAAGAGTAAAAAACTCTGATAACTGATACATCGGCCGATTAGATATATAGAAACAAATAACTTCTTTTCTGATCTCTTACATATAGTTCTAACACTTGAGGCAAAGAGATGAACTGAAGACAGAACATTTGACTATTTTACAATATTTATTAAATATGCAAAAAATATAAAGTTTTACAAATACATCTAAAGTTACGTGGAATACTTTAAAACTCAGATGTTTCAAAGACACAACTTGAAGTGTTCTTACTGCAAGTTGTGTCTACATGAATATAGCTTATGTTTACAAATGTTGAATTTATCAGTATCTTTATATTTGTGTTGTTAATCAACCAAAAGCAACACACAAAATAGTCAATAAATGACTTTCGGGTCACACAAAACAGACAAATCCAATATCAAATGTAATTTGATGGTCGGTTTCAAATTTATTGCAAAAATAATATAAACGAAAACAAAAAGACATAATGAATCATATTTTCATTCTCCAACGTTGGAATCTAGATTGAATACAAGTTTATTCCGACTCTTCACCAGTTTGCACTGGACAGTTAGCATCCAGCTAGCTTGTGTTAGCTGTGTGTTGCTGTCCACAGTATTAAACAGGTCAAGAGCTGGAGGGAATAAACCAGACAAGCTGCTGAACCAACCCAGTTAACTGACTGACTGTTGATTTACAGTGGGATCAGCAGTACGACCAACACTGTGATGTCAGAGGAAACCATCTGATTCAATGATATCATCAACACTTTAACTCAAAGGATCTTCAGCTTAGTGTTGTCACGATACCGAAATTATGACTTCGGTACGATGCCTGCCTGAAAGATATCTCGATACCGATACTAAAACGATACCGCAGCGGAAAACTAAAACATCATCAAAAGTAATGAAATAATATTAGATGACAGAATGTGGAACTTTAAATTATGTTTTTCTTTTTATTGATAAAACACTTAAAAAAGTGAAAATAAAAACGTCTATTTTGTAAAAACTGCTGAGCTTTACAGTTAATTAACCTGTTAGAACAACACTGAAATGATTATGCAGCTGTTTAACTTTGCTGCCAATGTGGTTACAAGCATCTCTTTATCCAAGAAGACAAGTGTCTTCTCATTTTGTTCATTTGTCATGTTTGCTCTCAGAGATTATGAAATAACCTGATTTTCCATTAAAAGCTCAGTGCTTGTAGTAGAAAAAAAGTGAACAGCACGTTAACTACAATTTTGTTCAGCATAAAAATAATTAACATAAATGACATTAACTGTAAATCTGGCAATTCATAAAATAAGATAATACTTGATTCATCCCGCAAAGGAGAAATTTGCAATTTGCATTTCATGTTGATAAAGTTCAAACCCTGGATTATCAGCCTGCAAACAACATCAGTGCGCTAAAGTACAACACAAATGGCCCAGACCTGGTGGAGGTCTGTGCTCTAATCAGATAATTTTATAATTTATAATATTTTCACAATATAAATTACAATATATATTATAGATTATTAACAAAAATGTACAAGATATGATTATATTACTGGTACTCATTGTCTTAAAATAGATCATTTATAAGTGGTGTTGTTGATCAGCATACTTGTGAACACCAGCGCATGTTCTGGTGAAGTTCATGTTACCAGTGTGAACGTTGTGTTTGCATACAGAGATGTGGGGAACCACATCGGACTGTTAAACAGTTAGCTTTAATCCTGGACGTGTTGGCTCTTATGGATTTAAACATCGTTTACAGACGGCCTTTGTGGTGTCTGTGGGCTTGCCCTTACTGTCGGCAACGTAAGCTAAATATTTCCAGATTTGCTCCGTGCGTCTGCTTCTTCAACAAGCCTAGGACGGTCAGCAGGAGCACTCATGCCACTTTCAGCCATGTCTTTTTCGCTCTGCTCCATGACTGTCTGTCCCTGTGAAACCACGCCCACTCTGTCTGCAGACAGTGAGGAAGCAGAGAGAAGCTGCACACAGACACGCTGCCCCGCTGTCGCTAAAAGTTCATAAAGTGCTGATACTGATAAAAAGTGAAAAAGTATTGTTTTAATGGCTGGGTACCGTGGTACCTTTCTAGTATCGGTTTACCGTGCAACACTACTTAAGCTTGTGTTTGTTTCTCAGTGGACAGACACAATGTGACTGATTCTTCATGATTCCTCCACAGACTCGACCAGGAGAGCTCAGAGGTTCCCAGTGGTCTGTCTGTCCAGCAACATCAGACACACCTGGACTCCATATTTATGGTCTGTACATGAACAACAACTACTTTTACATCCAGTCTGTTCACAACAATCTTGATGCTGCACTTTACAGACCAGTGGTGAATCTGTCCAACATGGATCTGATGTTTGGCTCCATGATGTTAAATGTTGTCATTCACATAATGTTATGTTTCAGCTGCTGGAGGAGAACATTGTCACTTTTGTGAAGAACGAGCTGGAGAAGATCCAGAAGGTTCTGAGTTCAGATTACCCAGAATGCTCAGAGAGTCAGAGGGAGGATAAGGAGTTGTTGGACGGTGAGGATGAAGAGCAGAGGTGGAGCAGCAGAGAGGCATTTCTGAAGATCACACTTCACTTCCTGAGGAGAATGATGCAGGAAGAGCTGGCTGAACGTCTGCAGAACAGTAAGAGGATTTCTCTTAAGATTTAACATGATGGATCGATGAGACACTTTGTAATGTCTCAACAGATGGAGGAAAAAGATGGCAAACATATGTATATGTGCTAAAATAGGGTAAGGATAAGGATCTTTGTAAATAAATTGATCTTTTTTGTTGTATGTTCATTTAGAACTTCTTGCTGCAGTTTGTCGGCGTAATCTCAAATCTAACCTTCAGAAGAAGTTCCAGTGTGTGTTTGAGGGGATCGCTAAAGCAGGAAACCCAACCCTTCTGAATCAGATCTACACAGAGCTCTACATCACAGAGGGAGGGACTGCAGAGGTCAATGATGAACATGAGGTCAGACAGATTGAAACAGCATCCAGGAAAACACACAGACCAGAAACAACAATCAGCCAAGAAGACATCTTTAAAGTCTCACCTGGAAGAGATGAACCAATCAGAACAGTGATGACACAGGGAGTGGCTGGCATCGGGAAAACAGTCTTAACACAGAAGTTCACTCTGGACTGGGCCGAAGACAAAGACAACATACAGTTCACATTTCCATTTACTTTCAGAGAGCTGAATGTGCTGAAAGAGAAAAAGTTCAGCTTGGTGGAACTTGTTCATCACTTTTTTACTGAAACTAAAGAAATCTGCAGCTTTGAAGAGTTCCAGGTTGTGTTCATCTTTGACGGTCTGGATGAGTGTCGACTTCCTCTGGACTTCCACAACACTGAGATCCTGACTGATGTTAGAGAGTCCACTTCAGTGGATGTGCTACTGACAAACCTCATCAGGGGGAAACTGCTTCCCTCTGCTCGCCTCTGGATAACCACACGACCTGCAGCAGCAAATCAGATCCCTCCAGGGTGTGTTGACATGGTGACAGAGGTCAGAGGGTTCACTGATCCACAGAAGGAGGACTACTTCAGCAAGAAATTCAGAGATGAGGAGCAGGCCAGCAGAATCATCTCCCACATCAAGACATCACGAAGCCTCCACATCATGTGCCACATCCCAGTCTTCTGCTGGATCACTGCTACAGTTCTGGAGGATGTGTTGAAGACCAGAGAGGGAGGAGAGCTGCCCAAGACCCTGACTGAGATGTACATCCACTTCCTGGTGGTTCAGTCCAAAGTGAAGAACGTCAGGTTTGATGGGGGAGCTGAGACAGATCCACACTGGACTCCAGAGAGCAGGAAGATGATTGAGTCTCTTGGAAAACTGGCTTTTGATCAGCTGCAGAAAGGAAACCTGATCTTCTATGAACCAGACCTGACAGAGTGTGGCATCGATATCAGAGCAGCCTCAGTGTACTCAGGAGTGTTCACACAGATCTTTAAAGAGGAGAGAGGATTGTACCAGGACAAGGTGTTCTGCTTTGTCCATCTGAGTGTTCAGGAGTTTCTGGCTGCTCTTCATGTCCATCTGACGTTCCTCTCTTCTAGAATCAATCTGCCGGTAGAAGAAAAGCTGTCAACTTCATGGTGGTCCAAACTATTCAGAGACAAACCTGACCCAACACATCCCATCAACTCCCAGGAGTCTGAAGCAAGAAAAAACAAAGTTGCATTGACACAGTACCTCAAGAGTTTTGTAGACGAGGCCTTACAGAGTCCAAATGGACACCTGGACTTGTTCCTCCGCTTCCTCCTGGGTCTTTCACTGCAGACCAATCAGAATCTCCTAAAAGGTCTGTTGACACAAATACGAAGTTGCTCAGAGCCCAGTCAGAAAACAGTCGAGTACATGAAGAAGAAGATCAGTGAGAATCTGTCTCCAGAGAGAAGCATCAATCTGTTCCACTGTCTGAATGAACTGAATGATCATTCTCTCGTAGAGGAGATCCAACAATACCTGAGATTAGGACGTCTCTCCACAGATAAACTGTCTCCTGCTCAGTGGTCAGCTCTGGGCTTTATCTTACTGTCATCAGAAAAAGATCTGGACGTGTTTGACCTGAGGAAATACTCTGCTTCAGAGGAGGCTCTTCTGAGGCTGCTGCCAGTGGTCAAAGCCTCCAAAAAAGTTCTGTAAGTGTGGAGAAGTTTTTTCAGAATGCAGTAAATGTGCTGTAATAGAAATATTATTTTCTTGTTCTGCTCATTATTCTTTATCCAGACTGAGTGACTGTAACCTCTCAGAGAGAAGCTGTGAAGCTCTGTCCTCGGTTCTCAGCTCCCAGTCCTCTAGTCTGAGAGAACTGGACCTGAGTAACAACAACCTGCAGGATTCAGGAGTGAAGCATCTGTCTGTTGGACTGAAGAGTCCACAATGTAAACTTGAAACTCTAAGGTCAGATAGTTCATAGTTTGTCTCAAATGATTTTTGTATTTCTTTAATGTTTGAATTAAATTCTCTCTCATGTCAGAACTCTGATGTTTTGAAACCAGGCTACTTATTATTCTTTCATGTCTGTTTAAATCAGATTTAATCTTATTGATTTTTCATGTCTCCAACATATTAGAGTAAAACAGAAAGCAAGTTAACATGTGCTACAATGTTATTATAAATAATGTAAATGTTTTTTTTTACTGTTCACGCTCCAGGCTGAGTGTCTGTAACCTCTCAGAGAGAAGCTGTGAAGCTCTGTCCTTAGTTCTCAGCTCCCAGTTTTCTAGTGTGAGAGAGCTGGACCTGAGTAATAACAACCTGCAGGATTCAGGAGTGAAGCTACTTTCTGCTGAACTGAAGAGCCCCCACTGTGTCCTTGAAACTCTCAGGTCAGGATTCTTTATTTTGTTTCATTATTTTATTTAACTTAACAATTGGAGCAGATCTTGATCACACTCCTAATTTAATTCAATTGATTTAAGAGACCCAACAGTCACCCCATGAGCACGCACTCAACACTGTGTTGAGAAAAAACTGCCTTTTAACAGGCAGAAACCTCAAGCAGAACCAGACTAAGTGGTGGACTACCATCTGTCTCAACTGGTGGGGTTGAGAGAGAGAAGCCACATTTACACTGCCTCTTCAAGGCAGGAATCTTGATTCGATATTCCACCAGTGTAGGTGTGAAAGTTACAAAGGAGGAATGCGGGGGAGGTTTCATTCCGCTTCTGATTAGGGCTGGGTTAGATTATTTTGGTTGTCGACTAATCTATCGATTATTTTTTCGATTAGTCGATTAGTCACAATTATTTTGGCAGCATCTGTCTCTACTTAGGTTTTACCTTCATATTCTCAGAGCAAATTAAAAACCCATGAAACATCCATTTGAAAACATGATATTTTGAAACACAACTGGATTTTTAATATGTCAACTGAACTAATTAATACTAATTTATTACAGTTTTTAATTGATTACATATCTTACAAATGAATTATTATGTTATAAATCATTGCATTAAGTGGGGGTTTACTATTCAGTGTTTTATCCAATTTATATTATTACTGTTTACTGACTTAATATCCTACACATGAATTATTACTGATATCACTGCTGTCAGACAGAAACCTCTTATTTGCAAATTTGACTTATTTCTTTAGAATCATTTTACTGGCCACCCTTCACATCTTTACACATTACTAGCCAATGAATGTATTAAAGAGCTTGTCTCCAGCTGTCCTCTTGTCTGATGACACTTGGGGCAGCAACTATGAACTTTATTTTTTTTTTTAAATAACTCAAAATAATGACTGTATTTCCAGCTACAAAAGGGCAAATCTCTCTCCTCCCTCCATTGTTGTGTTGTCGCTGTGTGGTGTTACACGTGGGCTCGATCTAAACTCTAGTCACACGTACATTTAATGTCATATATTGAAGATGTGAGGTTACCGCCCGAAAATGTTCCCAAACTTTGGACGTGTTTGGTTTCGCTTTCCTGCTCTCCTCAACATGTTCCGCCATCATTCATATTCTTCTTCGCCTGCGGAACCATCTTCTTCCGCTGTGCCACACTGTGGTGCGCATTTTAGTAGCGGTGCTAAAGCGATTTGCTCCGGCTCAAATCTTTTTTTTTTTTCAAATGATGATAAATAATAATAACAATAATAAACACGACGTGTCGACGCACACACTTAGTGTCTCAATAATTGATTACTTCGACTAATCGTTGCAGCCCTACTTCTGATAATTATTCTATAAATGTTAAACCCTTAAATAGGGCTGGGCAATATGGCTGAAAGATGTATTTCATATCAGTCGATATTGATAATTATAGATTTTTTTTTTACCCATTTGAAATAAGTAAAATTTGAAAAATAACCCTTTTCATGGTGATGACGGGTGAGATTTTTGGGGAAAAAAATCATTTTCAGGATTTCAGAATCAAATTTTAACCACCTAAAATGAGGCCCACCTTAAAAAATCTATATTGCTGCAAGTGTATGTTGTATAGAGAAAATTCACACCGCTTTACATCTCCGTCAGACCGCCCTTTCTTTTGCACTATATTTTCCCAACAGTAGAACCTCCGTATCCCTACGCATTTGTGCAACTGGGCTGTTGCCCTAATGCGTAGGGATATGGAGGTTCTAAGGTCTGTGTCTGTGTCTGAAATTGAGTTTCGTTTTGATTGAAAGTAAACAGAGTTGCGTGCATAAACCTCTCGTCCAGCAACTGGGCCTCACACAGTATTTTGCCGCTGTTCAGTGAAATTATTGAACGTTCTATCGAACAACGTATTTTCTATTGATCACGTGTCTATCGCGATAAATATCGTTATCGTTTTATCGCCCAGCCCTACCCTTAAACACAGATGTGCACTGAATTATCAGGACTCTCAGCTGTTCTGCGATGTGTGTTGTTTTGTGTGTCTGCAGGCTGTCAGGCTGTCTGATAACAGAGGAGGGCTGTACTTCTCTGGCCTCAGCTCTGGACTCCAACCCCTCCCATCTGAGAGAGCTGGACCTGAGCTACAATCATCCAGGAGACTCAGGAGTGAAGCAGCTGTCAGCTCGACTGGAGGATCCAGGCTGGACACTGGACACTTTCAGGTATGAGGAGTCCTGCTGCAGCCACAGACAGTCAGTAGCTCTATTCACAGTGCTGTGCCAATTCTCCACCTCCGCCTCTGTGTGAATTTTTCAGTGAGGGATGAAATTATATTAAAAATCGGCGCGTTTCGGTCCTTCACTCAACTACATAAAGAGAAATGTCCCACAAAGCAACGTAAATAAATCCCATTTCTGCCTGAAAAACAGGGTCTCTCACCGACAAAAATCTTAAAGAAATAAAAAAAAAAAAAAAACATCTCCGCAAGGTCAGCCCTCCAGACCGAGACGTGAACATTCCTCCAGTAAACAGCCTCTGTCCCCGTGAGTGACAGAATCAGACAGCACCTAGTTTACTGATGGTAATTATCTAATTATGTAATTAAGAGAAAAAAACTTAACTTCGTCACTTTCAAGGATGTTTGGTGGGTCAGGATCTCAATCACTACACATTATAACAGCATCCATATGATTATAAACTATCCACGGGTTCACTGTCAGAGGTCTGCTTCATTTACTCCACCTGCTGTTGACTTGTTTCTAGGGTAATGTAATTATTACTGTAATCAACCAAAGAAATCCTTGGTCGATCGAGGCCGTGAAATTACTACTAAAAATCAACTAATCAGCTTTCTGCTTAATTAATCCAAAATAAACATAAAGACTATTAGTCTATTTGCTTTAGATTAGATCATTTTTGACCCTATTATTTTGCAGTGAAATGTATTAATTAATTAATTAATTAATTAATTAATTAACACACTCAAGTCTGTCGGCACACAGACACTATCATTTGTGTCTGTGATAGTGTCTGTGTGCCAACTGAACACAGGAGCTCAGCTTCGTGGCTGAGACACAAACTATTAACTTAAAACTTTTACTTTTAAACACAAGAGGCAAGTCCACTTTAAGAAAAAATGGGGCGCGAACGCTCGTCAACATCAGTCCGGGGGGGGTTGGACGGACGGACGGTCATCAACTCCGTCACCCGGGGGACGGATGGACGCTCATTGCCGTCAGCCGGGAGCTCCTAGCCGTCAACCTGGGGGACGGACGGACGCTCGTCACCGTCACGCGCGGAGTATAGCGGCGTAGTGCCGCTGTTCCACCATCTGGGGAGAATCCTGCTTAGGCGGGAGGCAAAAATGCTTGGGCGCCGCGCCTAAGCCGTATAATGGCAGGGAAAACCCTGCACTTGGTACTTTCCTCCTGATGAAGTCAAATGCCATATGCAGGACACACAGCATGCGTGTTTATGCACTGCCATAGCAGCATGTAATTAACACACCAAAAATCGACCAATCAGAAAATAGGGTTTGCCCAGAGACACAATGGCACTTTCTCAGCTTCACTATGGTTGCATTATTTTATAACTAAACACAGTGTGCCTTTGTTTACATTTCAGTTCGAACTAGAACTTCCCAGAGGAAAGATTTATAATTTAAGATGACTTTTTTGAATTAAAAAATTATCAACAGGTATTAGGTACTAATGAATTATTTGTTTATTACCACTTATTACTGAATCGATATCGAAGCATTTAAATCAATATTGAATTGAGACATGTGAACCACAGACAGACAGAAAGAAAGACAGATTCCTGGCTTCATAGTCAGATGTTCCTCTGGTCACATCTGGACACATCATGTTTACCACAGCAGATTTCAGACTAAGAGACATTTTCATTGTTTCTGCGTTTAATGGCATCAAACATGACATTAAGTTCTCCTCACAGTAAGTATTACTGCTGTAATATACATCAGATATCAATCCAGCACCAAACTATAGTCACATGACAATGTCAACACATGAAACCATGAAACTGTTTCTACCACAAACATGTTCAGTGTCACTGACAAAAGTTCTGACATCCAAATACAAAAGTCCTATAATATAGAAACAGAAGCACAAGTTGACATTGGATCAAGCAGCAAGTGTAAGGTCGCCCACAGGAAACGGCAACAACATCCAATAAAATAAAGCTGAAGTGATAAATCCAACAA
This sequence comes from Sparus aurata, assembly GCF_900880675.1. Lineage (NCBI taxonomy): Eukaryota > Metazoa > Chordata > Actinopteri > Spariformes > Sparidae > Sparus > Sparus aurata. The sequence goes on from NC_044210.1 coordinate 16,103,693, forward strand.
GAGGTTTGTGTGTGTTCTCAGATGTTGTCGTCCTCTTTCACACACACCAACATCCTGTGGCTCACTCTCAGTGTGTGAGGAGAGTGGCAGAGGTGAAGAGGTTCAGGGAGAACAGGGAGAAGCAGCCTGATGGACAGATTGTGTTTCTGTGTATGAGAGTCATGTCATGTCCATGTTTGCATGCTGAAAGAGGATGTGCTGCTCTGACCCCCCTCCTCCTTTCAGGGTGGAGCCTGCTGGAGTCCGATGGTTGACACCAGGTCTGAGGAAGTGTGAGTGTCTTTTTACTTTCATTCATCAAAACACTGTGACTTCACTCATTCACATCTGTGATGTCATCATCACACTGATGACACATTAATAACTGCAGCTGTGTTGTGTCTTTTTCTCTCCATCAGATTCCTGTGAGCTCACAGTCGACACAAACACAGTTGACATAAGAATCAAACTGTCTGACAACAACAGGAAGATGACACTTGTGAAGAAGGATCAGTCATATCCTGATCATCCAGAGAGGTTTGAGTGGGTGTATCCTCAGCTGCTGTGTAGAACTGGTCTGACTGGTCGCTGTTACTGGGAGGTCGAGTGGAGGAGATATGTTTTTATATCAGTGAGTTACAGAAGAATCAGAAGGAGAGGAGAGACTGATGACTGTTTGTTTGGATACAATGATCACTCCTGGAGTCTGTGGTGCTCTGATGGTCGTCATTACTCTGTCTATCACAATAAGATGGAAACGCGAATCTCCTCGTCCTCCTCCTCCTCCTCCTCTGGTAGAGTAGCAGTGTATGTGGACTGTCCTGCTGGCACTCTGTCCTTCTACAGAGTCTCCTCTGACTCACTGATCCACCTCCACACCTTCAACACCACATTCACTGAACCTCTTTATCCTGGATTTGGGCTCTTTGGGTACAGGTCTGGTTCCTCCTCAGTGCGTCTGTGTGGTGTTTAGTGTGCAGAGTCTCCTCCTGTCACAGAAACATTGTCAGTGCTGAACAGTTGAGTCTGTACAGGATCACAGTCACATCAATCTTTCAGCTTCTTGTAATAAATTCATCGGTCAACTTTGTACAAAATGATTCAAACTGATTGAAAAGATTCTTCATTACATTTTAAACTTCTTCCATTAAATTGTGTAAATTGTGTTGACTTGTACTTTCTGTCATGTGTTGTTTTGAATTCTGGCTCTTGTTTCAATAAAATCCAGAACTATTAGTGAAATGTAAGAAACAGAAAACATTGACTCGTCTGCAGCTTTAATTGTAAAGAATCATTGTGAACAAAGTTGTGAATGGACAGTAAAATCTGATCAAATGTACTCGACACTCCACCTGAAACACTCTGACTTGTTTCATGTGTTTCTAATGATGAAACCAAAAGTTTGATGGTGTTGGTTAACACATGTAATTATGTCCGTTGTGACGTGATAAACTGCACAACATCTCTTCATTTCTGTGTGATTATTATATGAGAAGAAAACACATTTTAATGACAATCATTGTGTTTCTCTCAGTGTTTTGTGGCTGTTGAAGTCCGGCTGTATTTTCAGGACGTTTGTTGGATTTGAATCTGGTCCGTCAAACTAAACAGCTGTGAGAAAAGTCTTTCTCTGTCTGAGCCGGTGGCTCCACTTGTTACAGACCAGTTTTAAAGTCCAACAAGAACCACTTGATTATCAGTATATAGAGGGTTTTGTAGGTAAAGAGGAATAAAGTAGAGCTGGTATAGAAGATCCCCTACAGGATGATAGTTCCAATTTACACCAAGAGGATTCAGGAGATTTGAACCAGTAGCAAAGTTTATGGATGTGAGCAGCCCAATAGTAAGTTAGTTCACTAGCAAGGACCACACCTTCAACAAGATACGTTTAAGCGATTTATTATGAAAGAAAGAGAAAACAAAACGTTGAAGATCTTGGTTCTTCGAGCTCTTCGAGTGAGTTGTGGGGAAGTAGAGAATCCGCCGCAGCACTCGGGCAGCGACGGACCCCCTCATGGTCCCACGAAGGAGAGGAAAGAAAAGAAGAAACAGGGAGAGAGAAATTGGGTGGGGGGGAGAGGCGCAGAATACGAGAGCGAAGACGAGGAGAGGGTCAGGTGGTTATTTATAGGAATATCGGAAGTTGGCGCTGTTGAGGTGTGGTCCTGCTCCTGAAACTTCGCCATATAAGCTTAAAAAAATGAGGTAATGCAAGTCCTCCACTAAGTCTGCATCTCTGCAGGAAAGTTTAACAACCCTCTGTGATTTCCCACCACAAATAAAAGAACAAATGATCTTATCCAGTGAGTCAAAGAAATATTTTGGCAAAAAAAGAGAAACTGACTGGAATAAAAATAGAAATGTTGATAAAATATTCATTTTAACAACATTGATCTTGCCAGTTAATGAAAGGGGGAGGTTACCCCATCTTTGAATATCAGATGTAATCTTTGAGATAAGGGGAGTGAAATTAGCAGATGCAAGGCTCGATAAAGAACGAGTCACGTTAATACCTCAGTATTTATACCCCCATGGACAAAACTGAAAAGGTGAATCTGACTGTTGAAGATGACGTGCTGCAGTATTAATGGGAAAACACTCACTTTTCCCCAAATTTAATTTATAACCTGAAAAGGTGCCGAAGTTCTCCAGAACACTTCAAAGAAATACTGAAAGCTGAGGCTTCACACAAATATATGATTTTTACTACAATAAACTTTATTTATACAGCAGCTTTAAACACAGAGTTTACAAAGTGCTCTGACAATCAAGCAGAATCAAGAACATTACAGAATAAACACTGAACAGAAAAAGGTAATGCAAATAAAGAGATGAATAAAAGAATGAGATCAATAAAGGACGATAAGACGACGACATCACATCACAGAAATGAAGAGCAGATTCAAAGATTCAGAGCAGTGTTGGGACCAGCAGATGAAGTCGTTCATTGTGGATTTCAAAATGGACTCTAATACACACATAAAGGAGTTGTTAAGGCTTTGGGTCAGAACGTCTTTCCCCACCACAGTCGTTGAGCCGATGTGATTCTGGTTCCTCTGGTTCACACTCCTCCCTTGATGGAAGGTTAACTCCCTCTCCACTCAGACCATGTGAACACTTCCTGACTGACCTCCTTAGTCCTTGGGAATGAAGTCAGCTCCTCAACCTCCATCCAGACACAGAGATAAGTTACATGACTTCCATCTTTCTGAAACACACAGTGAGGTCACAGGTAGTTTTTCCCCCAGAAGATATTCTAGCCACTGTTCCCAGTCTCTGATGCATGACACCTTCATCAGTGCCCATCCCTCTGAAAGGGAGACCAGATCAGTCCAGGAGTGCCCCGCCTCCTCTCTGCACCTCCATGACAGTGATAACAGCTGTCCTGCCCCTGACACATTTGTGACGCCCTTCAGCAGCAAAACCTGCCTGAAGGACCAAATTTTAAATCTGCCAAAATAAGTCTGACTACCACTTAATGAGCATTGTAATCCAAGGAGTGAACACAAACACTGTTGGACACTCCAGAAATGACTCTATCATTGTAGGTGCCACTCTCTGCATCTCACCCTGACAAACTGATATCACTAACTTTCCTGTTCTCACTAACCCAGAGATTAACTGAGAAACACAGTATTTAGTGAATTCAGTGTCAGAACTATAGTGTTTATCTGGGTTTTCCTTTTCTTTGTGTAACTTCTGATCTTGATGTTCTGTTCATGATTCTTGCTGAACCAAGATGGAGACTAAGCCGATGCCCAGCTGGTTACTGAACTGCCCAGATGTTACCAATATTAATAAACTGACAGATGAACTCCTTAAAACTCTGGATTATACAAGTAGATTTGTGCTCTCAGGATCACATGTGAAGCAACATCCTGAGACCTAAGGGGGGATTTGTGGATTTCAAAAATGTGACTGACCAGGTCGCCAAAACTCAGAGAACTTCTCCTCACAGCAGCGATGCAAGATCCTGCTAGTATTCCAGATCAGTCAGCGGCAGTTTCCCAAATGATGAATCAAAACAGTCATTAAAGGATTAGAAGTGTTTCTCAGTAACTTCACATGTTGACACTGTAGTTCTATAAATCAGAAACACATTGAATGGACTCATTTATACCTGTTATTGAGCAACACAAACATTTTCTGAAAACAAATGAAAACACGTAGAAGCCGCGAGATTCTGACCAGTTTAGTGTAAAATCAACAATTGTTTCAAAAATCTCCTCTGAATGAGGTTTTGTCCTGAAACCAGACAGAAGAAGGCAGGTCGCTGTTTAAAATCAGGAAAGAATAAAGTCTCAATATTATTGATTCATTTTGTAATAGAAACAAAACACAGACTGTTTACAATCCCAGAGGGTTCACCCTGTTATAAGTCAGTGTAGCATCACAGTGGTTTTGAAGCTGTTATCTGAGGGTAAAGCAGTGACATGAAGTTACTTTAAGGCCTGAACTGCTTTCACACACAAACATCAGCTGGGAAACTGCCTGGTCTTTGAGCCAAGATGGCTGCCTGTGTGAGCAGGCAGAGAGAAGCTGTGGTTTGTCCTGGTGCTTTGAATGATGACACTGTGATAAGAAGGTGAGTTCAGTCTGATCTGAGGTCTGATGTGTTTCACAACAGTCAGGACTGTTATTGATGTGGAGGGGAAGGCAGCACAGGGTTGAGCACTAGGACCCAGCAGGCATCAGGGCGTGTACACAGAGTGTGAGAGCTCACCTGGGCTCCTCCTCCTGTGATGAAGCACACCTGAGAGACCGTCAGCAGCTGAGGATGGACTGTGTTTGCTCTCACCTGCTGCTTTCAGTCCTTTAAAGGTAAGATATGATTTAACTTTACAATACCATTCAGCTAACAAGCTAACATTCAGCTAACCAGCTAATATTCAGCTAACCAGCTAACATTCAGCTAACCAGCTAACATTCTGAGCAGAGTGAAGAACAACAGTGTTGACGTCCTGTCAAAGACGTCTCTGTGTGTCCGTCCTGTCTCCTAACAGCACTCTGTAGCTCAGAGGTTACAGTCTGACAGCCTGTAGCTTCAGCTGGAGATGGAAAAGCAGCCAGTTCACTACTGAGTCTAATAAGTCAACAACATAAACTCACTAAATGTCAAGAAAGGAAATATTTTGGCTCCTATTTTCATTATAAACAGAAAAATCCAACCATCTGAACTCAAGTTTCTCTCTCTGACTGAACTGAGATCAGTTTAATCTGCTTATTAACTCGTCGTCAGACACACTTCATTCAAACTGGACCTGAACTGAATCACAGTCACAAACACTAACATGTAACTTTACTGTGTGTTTTATGAGGTTCTAGTTAAAAACTCACAAAGTATCTGCAGCACAGCTGAAGGATTTTATAACACAAGTTGTTACCTGAATGTTTCTTCATGACAACTTGTGAGTTGTGTGAGTTGTTGTGTAGTGACCTCATAGAAACTGACAGTCAGTTAAAGTGACGTTGGTCTGTAAAAGTCACTAAAGCTGCTTTGTTGAACCAAAGTAACAACAACTGAACATGTATTTGACCTTTACACTCTCATTAAACACACAAGTCATCAGATTTCACTCATATGATTCATATGATGTGATTAATGTGTAACTCTAACAGCATCTTCAGGCGGCGCCGGTCCAAAGTCTCATTCACTGTGATGGTTTTGGTGCAGACAGTCGTGTCCGTGTGAACCTCCAGCTGAAGGTAATGTTACACATTTAAAATGTTTGACTCGTTAACACAAGCTGTCGTTAGCTTAGCAACACTAGAAACAGCAACAATCTGGACATGAAATAATGTTTGTATTTAACCGATGAGCTGAAATGAATATTTAGAAGTGCAGCATTGATGTGACACTGATATGAAGCAGCCAATCAGAGGAGGAGCAGCTGATGTTCTGACAGGAGACGTGATGGAAAGGCTGATTTCAGTTGATGTGCAGACAAATGATTTGTGTTTCCTCTCCAGATGAAAGTGTGTGTGAGTTGAGCAGCATGAATCAGTGTGAGGACAGAGAGGAGGGAGGCCCTCCCTCTAAAACCACTGGACCTGGACCTGGACCTGGACCTGAACCTGGACCTGGACCTGGACCTGAGCCCAGCTGTGTGTCCTTCAAGAGTGACCGGTCAAAAGGTCGTTTCATTCATTTTAAAGGACAACCAGCTCCTGCTGTAAAGAGGTGAGCTGTTAATAACATTAATATGTGACTGATTCATGTTTAACTGTGGAGAAAGATGTTTTTTGAAACCTGATGTTTATTTTCAGCTTCGTTCTTCTTCACTTAAATTTATCTTCTCACTTTAGAAAGCTGCTCAATAGAACCAGTCTTCAACTCTTCATTTCACTTTATTGAATTAGTTTGGTCCAATATTCTCTGAAGGTTTATTCCTGATGTTTTCCACTATTTTATGGACAGAAGCTTCTGTGTTTGAAGACTAGAAAGTGAATTAACATCTCTGGTGGTCTTCTTCTCTGTCCAACAGGGGACCAGCCTCTACTGGACCTGGACCTCGACCTGGACCTAGACCTGGACCTGAGCCCAGCTGTGTGTCCTTCAAGAGTGACCAGTCAAAAGATCGTTTCATTCATTTTAAAGGACAAGAACCTCCTGCTGTAAAGAGGTGAGCTGTTACATTTACCTGATATATACTTTTCACACCTGCTTGTACCGATCAATGGATAAGATCATTGATTTCAAACAAGAACATTCCTCAGACAGACAGTAAGTTGTTGCCCTGTTGCTCTCTGTTGATGTCTGTCCTCATTAAATCCAGTCTGACCAGTTGTCCTGATGGTCTTCATGTTCTCAGAGTGATGATGGAGGTCAGAGCAGGATTAGTATTAAAGGACAGGTTCACATTTCTTCATGTCCGTCCCTAAACAACTCTGACAGGACAGTGTTCCTCCTGTGGACAAACAGCAGTGACTCACCTCCTGCTGAAATCTGAGCCTGCTGCTGAGGAGAGGAAGGGCTGTGTGTTATATCTGATGTTACAAGGGCCCGACCCATCTGGACTTTGTGGGGCCGGTACCGAAACCCATATTAAGGAGTAAAAAACTCTGATAACTGATATATCCGCTGATTAGATATAAAATATATAAAAACAAATAACTTATTTTCTGATCTCTTAAATATAGTTTAAACAATTGAGACAAAGATATGAACTGAAGGCAGAACATTTTACTGTTTTACAATATTTATTAAATACGCAAAAATAATAAAGTTTTACAAATATGTCTAAAATCACATGGAGCATTTTAAAACTCAGACTTTAAATATTTTTTCTTCCCACAAGTCATGTTGACATGAATATAGCTTATATTTACAAATGATGAATTTACTAGTTGCTTTGTATTTATGCCGTTGTGTTGTTAATCACGTAAAATCAACCCACAAAATATTCAATAAATGACTTTCAGGTAACACAAAGCAGACAAAATAAATTTCAGGATAGAGTTTGTATGAAAAGCAAACCAGTAATTTAGTTTTTTGGTATCTGATTCAAAGATTTGCAGACACAATATGACTGATTCTTCATGATTCCTCCACAGAGTCGACCAGGAGAGCTCAGAGGTTCCCAGAGGTCCGTCTGTCCAGCAGCATCAGACACACCTGGACTCCATATTTATGGTCTGTACATGAACAACAACTACTTTTACATCCAGTCTGTTCACAATAATCTCCATGCTGCACTTTACAGACCAGTGGTGAATCTGTCCAACATGGATCTGATGTTAAATGTTGTCATTCACATAATATTCAGTTTCAGCTGCTGGAGGAGAACATTGTGACTTTTGTGAAGAACGAGCTGAAGAAGGTCCAGAAGATTCTGAGTTCAGATCACTCTGAATACTTACACAGTCAAAGTGATGATGAGGAGGTGTTGGACGGTGAGGATGAAGAACAGAGGAGGAGCAGCAGAGAGGCATTTCTGAAGATCACACTTCACTTCCTGAGGAGAATGAAGCAGGAGGAGCTGGCTGACCGTCTGCAGAGCAGTAAGAGGATTTCTCTAAAGATTTAACATGATGGATCAATGAGACAATTACTGAAGTCTGATGATGAATCTGTTCATATATACAATCTTTGGGGGGGGATTGACATATTTTCTTCATAAATAACTTAATGATCTTTTTTGTTGTGTGTTCATTTAGAACATCTTGCTGCAGTTTGTCGGTGTGAACTTAAATCTAAGCTTCAGAAGAAGTTCCAGTGTGTGTTTGAGGGGATCGCTAAAGCAGGAAACCCAACCCTTCTGAATCAGATCTACACAGAGCTCTACATCACAGAGGGAGGGACTGCAGAGGTCAATGATGAACATGAGGTCAGACAGATTGAAACAGCATCCAGGAAACCACACAGACCAGAAACAACAATCAGACAAGAAGACATCTTTAAAGCCTCACCTGGAAGAGACGAACCAATCAGAACAGTGATGACAAAGGGAGTGGCTGGCATCGGGAAAACAGTCTTAACACAGAAGTTCACTCTGGACTGGGCTGAAGACAAAGACAACCAGGACCTACAGTTCACATTTCCGTTCACTTTCAGAGAGCTTAATGTGCTGAAAGAGAAAAAGTTCAGCTTGGTGGAACTTGTTCATCACTTCTTCACTGAAACCAAAGAAATCTGCAGCTTTGGGGAGTTCCAGGTTCTGTTCATCTTTGACGGTCTGGATGAGTGTCGACCTCCTTTGGACTTCCACAACACTGACATCCTGACTGATGTTAGAGAGTCCACCTCAGTGGATGTGCTGCTGACAAACCTCATCAGGGGGAAACTGCTTCCCTCTGCTCGCCTCTGGATAACCACACGACCTGCAGCAGCCAATCAGATCCCTCCTGAGTGTGTTGACATGGTGACAGAGGTCAGAGGGTTCACTGACCCACAGAAGGAGGAGTACTTCAGGAAGAGATTCAGAGACGAGGAGCAGACCAGCAGAATCATCTTCCACATCAAGACATCACGAAGCCTCCACATCATGTGCCACATCCCAGTCTTCTGCTGGATCACTGCTACAGTTCTGGAGGATGTGTTGAAGACCAGAGAGGGAGGAGAGCTGCCCAAGACCCTGACTGAGATGTACATCCACTTCCTGGTGGTTCAGGCCAAAGTGAAAAAGGTCAAGTATGATGGAGGAGCTGAGTCAGATCCACACTGGACTCCAGAGAGCAGGAAGATGATTGAGTCTCTGGGAAAACTGGCTTTTGATCAGCTGCAGAAAGGAAACCTGATCTTCTATGAATCAGACCTGACAGAGTGTGGCATCGATATCACAGCAGCCTCAGTGTACTCAGGAGTGTTCACACAGATCTTTAAAGAGGAGAGAGGACTGTACCAGGACAAGGTGTTCTGCTTCGTCCATCTGAGTGTTCAGGAGTTTCTGGCTGCTCTTCATGTCCATCTGACATTCATGAACTCTAGAGTCAATCTGCCAGTAGAAGAAAAGCAGTCAACATCCTGGTGGTCTAAACTATTTAGATACAAACCTGACCCAACACATCTCATCAACTCCCAGGAGTCTGAAGCAAGAAAAAACGAAGTTGCATTGATACAGTACCTCCAGAGTTTTGTAGACGAGGCCTTACAGAGTCCAAATGGACACCTGGACTTGTTCCTCCGCTTCCTCCTCGGTCTTTCACTGCAGACCAATCAGAATCTCCTACGAGGTCTGCAGACACAGATACGAAGTATCTCAGGGACCAATCAGAAAACAGTTGAGTACATGAAGAAGAAGATCAGTGAGAATCTTTCTCCAGAGAGAAGCATCAATCTGTTCCACTGTCTGAATGAACTGAACGATCGTTCTTTAGTGGAGGAGATCCAACAGTCCCTGAGATCAGGACGTCTCTCCACAGATAAACTGACTCCTGCTCATTGGTCAGCTCTGGTCTTTATTTTACTGTCATCAGAAAAAGATCTGGACGTGTTTGACCTGAAGAAATACTCTGCTTCAGAGGAGGCTCTTCTGAGGCTGCTGCCAGTGGTCAAAGCCTCCAAGAAAGCTCTGTAAGTGTGGAGAAGTTTTTTCAGAATGCAGTTATTGTGCTGTTGTTGACCTAAATAGAAATAATTTACTTCATTATTCTTTATCCAGACTGAGTGGCTGTAACCTCTCAGCGAGAAGCTGTGAAGCTCTGTCCTCAGTTCTCAGCTCCCAGTCCTCTAGTCTGAGAGAGCTGGACCTGAGCAACAACAACCTGCAGGATTCAGGAGTGAAGCTACTTTCTGTTGGACTGGAGAGTCCACAATGTGGACTTGAAACTCTCAGGTCAGATAGTCCATAGTTTGTTTCAAACTATTTTTGTATTTCTTTAATGTTTGAATTCAATTCTCTCTCTCATGTCAGAACTCTTGTGTTTTGAAAGTATGCTGCTTATTATTGTTTCATGTCTGTTTAGTCCAGATTTAGTCTTGGTGATTTTTCATATCTCTGACATTTTAGAGTAAAACAGAAAGCAAGTTCACATGTGCTACAATGTTATTATAAATAATGTAAATGTCTTTTTTTTTACTGTTCACACTTCAGGCTGAGTGTCTGTGACGTATCAGAGAGAAGCTGTGAAGCTCTGTCCTCAGTTCTCAGCTCCCAGTCCTCTAGTCTGAGAGAACTGGACCTGAGTAACAACAACCTGCAGGATTCAGGAGTGAAGCTACTTTCTGTTGGACTGGAGAGTCCACAATGTGGACTTGAAACTCTCAGGTCAGATAGTCCATAGTTTGTTTCAAACTATTTTTGTATTCCTTTAATGTTTGAATTCAATTCTCTCTCTCATGTCAGAACTCTTGTGTTTTGAAAGTATGCTGCTTATTATTGTTTCATGTCTGTTTAGTCCAGATTTAGTCTTGGTGATTTTTCATATCTCTGACATTTTAGAGTAAAACAGAAAGCAAGTTCACATGTGCTACAATGTTATTATAAAAAATATAAATGTCTTTTTTTTACTGTTCACACTTCAGACTGAGTGACTGTAACTTCTCAGAGAGAAGCTGTGAAGCTCTGTCCTCAGTTCTCAGCTCCCAGTCCTCTAGTCTGAGAGAACTGGACCTGAGTAACAACAACCTGCAGGATTCAGGAGTGAAGCTACTTTCTGCTGAACTGAAGAGTCCACACTGTGTCCTTGAAACTCTCAGGTCAGGATTCATTATTTTATTTCATTATTTTATGTAACTTTACAATTGGAGCAGGTCTTGATCACACTCCTAATATAATTCAATTTATTTAAAAGACCCAACATTTCCTCCATGGGCAAGCACTTGACACAGAGGTCAGAAAAAAAAGCCTTTTAACAGGTAGAAACCTCGAGCAGAACCGGACAGAAGCCCCACTACACTGCCTCTTCAAGGCAGGAATCTTGCGTCCCTATTCCACCTCACTGTAGATGTGAAAGTTACAAAGGTGGAATGGGGGGACGGTTTCATTCTGCCTCTGATCCTCGAACAGAGCCACAACAGAGGTGAGACGACATCTGTGTGGACAGGAGTGTGATGTTCTGATAGTGTTCACAGTCTGACAACTTTTCAGATCCTTCACTCATCAAAGTAATAATACAAAACCAATGACACCGCTGATCTATATATATATTTAAAATGTGGGTCAGTCAGTCTATTCTGCACTAATCCTGACTTGCATATCTCAGCAACCATTGGATGGGTTGTCATGTGGGTTTTGACATTCATGCTCCCCTCAGGATGAACTGTAATTACTTTGGTGATCGTCTCACATTTCATCATCATTATTTTAATCTGTACAATATGTTGGTTCATGACCAAATATTTGCAAACCTGATGGCATTTCCATCAGCTTCAGTTAGACTCTGTGTTCATTGCTGATTAGTAAATTATCAAACTAAGATGATGAATATAAGAAATATTAAACTCTTAAACACAGATGTGCACTTAATCATTATGACCCTCAGCTGATCTGTGATGTGTGTTGTTTTGTGTGTCTGCAGGCTGTCAGGTTGTAAGATCACAGAGGAAGGCTGTACTTCTCTGGCCTCAGCTCTGGACTCCAACCCCTCCCATCTGAGAGAGCTGGACCTGAGCTACAATCATCCAGGAGACTCAGGAGTGAAGCAGCTGTCTGCTCGACTGGAGGATCCAGGCTGGAGACTGGACACTCTCAGGTATGAAGAGTCCTGCTGCAGCCACAGACAGTCAGTAGCCCCATTCACACTGCTGCGCCAATTCTCTGCCTACGCCTCTGTGAGAATTTTTCGGGGGTGGTTAGGGGTGAAATTTAGCTCCAGCGCTGATCGCCACATGTCGGTCCTTCACTCAACTAAATAATTGGAAATGTCAAACAAAGCAACATTACAGGACCAAACAAATGTAACGTAGTAACTGTATCTGTCTTTGGCAGCTTATATGAGGAAATAAATACTGCAGTTATACGTGGAGAAGCATCTGTCCTCCCGTCTGTCGTCTCTTTCGTCCTTCCGACTCTAAATCACATTTCTGCCTGAAAAAGAGCGTCTGTCACCGACAAAAAACATTAAACTTTGAATCAGTTTCACTCTTAGCTGTTCTGGAGTTGTGTTAAGCTTCTGCTCGTGGAAATCCAATGTTTCCTGATTTTGCTGCTTCAAAATAAAAGCTTTGAAATAACTGCATAATGCAGGACTCTTATTGTGAAGGATTTATAGGAATTATTAAACGCAGGAAGATGGCGCGACAACTTTGCATGACTGGACTTTTAATTTATCTTCTGTGGCAGCAAACAACACATGGTTTCAGTCACTAACTGAGTCTATCCACACACTTTATGTCGGTCTACAGTAATAACAGCAGCACTTTACTGTGACTGCAGCAACGTGCTCGTAGCTCTGTCACATACCAGAGAGACTCACTCCCTACCAACTCAACACAGAGTAGTGTTTGATGTCACAAGTTATAGAGCTGCAACTAACAACTATTTTCATAACCCATTAATTAAAGACAAAAGCAAAGTTTTAGTTTTTTAAATGTCCAGCATTTTATTAAAAGAATAAAACATTTCCCTTACATTTTCCCCTTCAGTCTTGTTCAGTTCAATTTCAAACAACTTACAAATTTTAAAAGCAACATAAATATATTAGAGGTGATGAAATGTCTCCATTATAAGATGCGTCAAGATGCTGAGAAGGAGCATAATCAAACGTGAAAGACGCTGCAGATGGATGCAGGTTTTGTTTGATGATTGAAAAGATGCAGCTTTTATTTTGTGGACTGACAGCCCTGTGCAGTGATATAGATCATTGAAGATGATGAACACTGAGATGCATCGAGAATCGTTGACAGCTGAATCGTAATGGAATCGTGGAACCGGTGAAGATTCACACCTCTAAAATGTTTGTTCCATGAAGAATGCAAAAGTAAAATGTAGTTTGTTTTCTAAAGTGCACATAGCACTCCTTCATCCTCCACTATTGATAGTGGTCTCATGTGTGTTAGCAGCATACTGAGGATACCATCAGTCCGAACAGCTGCTGGCTGTGGTGTCATGGGGCGTCCTTCCTCACAACGTAGTCATCATGTTGACTTGTTTCTTTGTGAAGTGACAGACACGATATTATATCATATCATATGTCATATCATAATAGATTACAGGTTAAACATGTAATAGATTACATATTAAACATGTAATAGATTACAAAGGGTTTGTTGAGCCAGTAGATGCAGAAACATGAACAGTCCTACTAGGGGAGAACCCAAAGAGCTGTGATCCAGCAGCAGTCTATGTTCTGCTGCCACAAACTGAGGGACAGTGAGTGACAGTCAGCTGACAGTTGTTCATCTTATATGTGATGACACTTATTATTTAGTGTTGTGCTGTTATTGTCAGCTTTGGTTACACGTATATGTTGTGCTTTGATCTGCTGTACTAGTCTTTACACTGCAAAATTCTTCTTCTTTTCTTGCTTTGGCGACATTTTTTTGTCACATCGTGCCAATAAAGACATTTTACAATTTGGATTTGAATTTAGAAAAGCAAATAAAAAGATAAATGTACATTGTGAATACAGCCTGAGCCATGCACTGAGAATAAAAAGGACATGTAATATATATTTTAACAGAACAGATTCAAGTTTCTATGTGAAGAAATAAAGACTTGACTTCAGATGATCTCTGACTACGACATGAAATATTCTAAAACCTCCTCTGATGTCCTCCAGTGTCTCTGAGCGTACTTCAGCTAATTAGGGGGCGACACTGATCCATCACAGACCTGAGAGCACAGACGGAAGCTGTTTCTGTCTTAAACGTTGGTTGTTAAATTGAAACCTGTAATGTAGCCGGGCCCTAATCTTGTGTTTCAGGAACAACAGGTTTACTAATGGATGAAGTGGATCAGGTCCAAAAGTTCATCCTGTCCAAACTTTTGTCAGTCAGCCTGTCCAACAAACAAATCCTGCTGCTCATTAAAACTCTGAACAATAAGTGACTAAAGGGCCATGTGAGATCAGCTCTGCACATCTTGTAGCTGTTTTCTCTGAAGACTTTAATATAAAGTGCTGCCACGCTTTTGATGACTTGGCTCGTACACTTTTCTCCTCTGCAACTCTCATTAAAGCGAAACTCTCGCCAAAAAGCAACCGAGGCTTTATTTGGGATTGAATATGAGTCAAACCTTCGTGTAAAAGCATAATTATGACGAAAGAGGCACTTTTAAGATTTACCGTAGTTTCGGTTTTGGGCACGTTCATTTTGAACGGGAGTGCATGGGGCAGGATATGCTAGCATCAAAATCGGTATTTTTAGAACACTAAGAAGGCTCGACACAACATGAAAATTTGCTTGTAGCATCACTACTCACGTTAGCTGCTTCAGCTCCTGCACGTTGCCGTCACCATTACTCTCCTGCCTGTCAGGTCGCACTCGGGGATCGACACTTTTTGCCTGCCATGACGGCAACGTGCAGGAGCTGGAGCAGCTAACGTGAGTAGTTCAAAAACCTTCTTTTTCATAAACTCTGTGTACACAAACAATGTTCTCAATGCTCGTGTTCATGTGTAGAGACCCTGGTGATGCTACGAGCAAAGTTTCATGTTGTGTCGACCAAATAAAGCCTTGGTTGCTTTTTGGTAAGAGTTTCGCTTTAACATGTCAACACATGAAACCATGAAGCTGTTTCTATCACAAACAGGTTCAGTGACACTTGTGAGGTTCTGGAGGGAAACAGTCTGGGAGTCTCTGTCACTTGGTTTTGTGGCAGAGGTCGGGAACCAACGTCCAATGTTTTCTGATTGATTTATTACGTATAAATTGTATTTGTTTCTTTGCACAGTAAAACAAAGCAGCAGAAACACAGCAAGAACAAAAAGCAGACTGTGCAGCTGAGATTCAGTAAAGCCCTCCAAGCTTCAAACAGGAATCGGACCTCAAAAGTTCTGACGTCCAAATCCAAAAGTCCTATAATATAGAAACCTGGTCACAAGTTGACATTGGATCAAACAGCAAGCGTAAGGTCGCCCACAGGAAACAGCAACAACATCCAATAAAATAAAGATGAAGTGATAAATCCAACAGGAGGTTTGTGTGTGTTCTCAGATGTTGTCGTCCTCTTTCACACACACCAACATCCTGTGGCTCACTCTCAGTGTGTGAGGAGAGTGGCAGAGGTGAAGAGGTTCAGGGAGAACAGGGAGAAGCAGCCTGGTGGACAGATTGTGTTTCTGTGTATGAGAGTCATGTCATGTCCATGTTTGCATGCTGAAAGAGGATGTGCTGCTCTGACCCCCCTCCTCCTTTCAGGGTGGAGCCTGCTGGAGTCCGATGGTTGACACCAGGTCTGAGGAAGTGTGAGTGTCTTTTTACTTTCATTCATGAAAACACTGTGACATCACTCATTCACATCTGTGATGTCATCATCACACTGATGACACATTAATAACTGCAGCTGTGTTTTTCTTTTTCTCTCCATCAGATTCCTGTGAGCTCACAGTCGACACAAACACAGTCAGCAGAAACATCAAACTGTCTGACAACAACAGGAAGATGACACGTGTGGAGGAGGATCAGTCATATCCTGATCATCCAGAGAGGTTTGAGTCTTTGTGTCCTCAGCTGCTGTGTAGAACTGGTCTGACTGGTCGCTGTTACTGGGAGGTCGAGTGGAGAGGAAGAGTTTCTATATCAGTGAGTTACAGAAGAATCAGAAGGAAAGGAGACAGTAATGACTGTTGGTTTGGACAGAATGATCAGTCCTGGCGTCTGAGGTGCTCTGATGGTCATTACTCTGTCTGTCACAATAAGAGAGAAACAGACATCTCCTCCTCCTCCTCCTCCTCCACCTCCACCTCCTCTTCCTCCTCCTCCTCCTCCACCTCCCCCTCCTCCTCCTCCTCCTCCTCTGGTAGAGTAGCAGTGTATGTGGACTGTCCTGCTGGCACTCTGTCCTTCTACAGAGTCTCCTCTGACTCACTGATCCACCTCCACACCTTCAACACCACATTCACTGAACCTCTTTATCCTGGATTTGGGTTCATCTGGTCCAGTTCTGGTTCCTCAGTGTGTCTGTGTGGTGTTTAGTGTGCAGAGTCTCCTCCTGTCACAGAAACATTGTCAGTGCTGAACAGTTGAGTCTGTACAGGATCACAGTCACATCAATCTTTCAGCTTCTTGTAATAAATTCATCATTCAACTTTGTACAAAATGATTCAAACTGATTGAAAAGATTCTTCATTTACATTTTAAACTTCTTCCATTAAATTGTGTAAATTGCGTTGACTTGTACTTTCTGTCATGTGTTGTTTTGAATTCTGGCTCTTGTTACAATAAAATCCACAACTATTAGTGAAATGTAAGAAACAGAAAACATTGACTCGTCTGCAGCTTTAATTGTAAAGAATCATTGTGAACAAAGTTGTGAATGGACAGTAAAATCTGATCAAATGTACTCGACACTCCACCTGAAACACTCTGACTTGTTTCATGTGTTTCTGATGATGAAACTAAAAGTTTGATGGTGTTAGTTAACACATGTAATTATGTCCGTAGTGACGTGATGAACTGCACAACATCTGTTCATTTCTGTCTGATTATTATATGAGAAGAAAACCCATTTAAGTGACATTCATTGTGTTTCTCTCAGTGTTTTGTGGCTGTTGAAGTCCGGCTGTATTTTCAGGATGTTTGTTGGATTTGAATCTGGTCCGTCAAACTAAACAGCTGTGAGAAAAGTCTTTCTCTGACCCGGTTGGCTGAAGATGTTTGGAAGTCTGAGAGCCGGATGAAATACTGAAACACTTTCACAGATCACAAACTAAACTGTCCTGATGACGTTTTTAAACAAGTGCTGAAGAGATTTGAGCTCATGTTTGATGCTTCTGAACGTTGATGTTCAGAGCAAAGAGTCCAAAACTTGTACAAATTGTTCCTTTCAAACTGACTTTGTTTGTGAAACGATCAGCTGACGAGTTTATAATCAGACTGAAAGATGTCGCACAGCATCACTGAAATGTTTCTCCTCTGTTAAAGTAGCTCAATGTAAGAAAATCAAATATTTACAATATTAATGAGGTAATAAGACCATTTTTTTTTCCAACAGAACACTGTTTGAAGCTAGAGAGGTGGCAGGGTCCGCCACATATAAACACAGTCAAACAGTATAAAGTTTGTTTATTTAGTTTGTTGATCAGCTGATGAAGATCTTTGTCTGCTCGTTGTTGTTTCTTCAACTGAACTACAGACTGCTCCTTTAAACTTTCTTTCCTGGCATCAGAAATCGAGTGAAGAACAAAAACTTTGACTTGATTTTAGAAAATATCTGAAACAAGTATTATTCTGTCTGATTGCAGCACAGCGAGCACAACTTAAACTCCTCTTTTTATTTTATTATTCTGACTTGTTTCAGGATAAAAGACGTGTTTTTAAAACAGATTTTTAATATTCTTAAAGCTTAAACATGTTTTCTTTTAGAGAAGGAACAAATAAATAATAAAAGCAAAACAGAATGAGTGTAAAAGTTTGATGAGACATGAATTGATGGTGAAATGAAAGCAGGTGGCAGCACAGAATCAGTGGGACTCAGAGATCTTCTGTCCTGACGACTCTCATCAATCTGTATGTGACTCATTTGTTTAACACTCACATTCAATCATTCATTTTCTCTTCATTTCTTTCGTTAAACGCTTTAAGTTCTCACCAAATATGTTCAATGCTTCAACATGTGTGTGAATCAATAAGTCATGTAGTGATTATGGGTCGTTCCAACCAGCCAACTCACCCACAATCCAGAACTTTTCCCTGCTTCTCCAGAACACTTCATGTAGAAACTTAAATGAACTGAATGTGATCGTGCAGCTGAACTCCAAATACTTTTTAACTCGTGGATTTTTGAACTTTGACTCTCTAAACTCAATTTCAGGATTTTGGTTAAGTTTCAGGACAAAACAACTATTTGGATTTTACAAGTTGTCATGAATTGAACAAAAGTTTCAACACAAATGTCTTTAAAAGAATGTGTGACATGAGCTGGCAGGTCCTGGGTCAGTCGGTGTGGAGCGACCCGTATCTACAGAACATCTAAATATCTTATTTTACTCTGTCGTTTACTGATGTTCTGAAAATAACACATGTCATACTTTCCATACGACTTCAGTTTTTATATTTCAACACTTTCACCTGAAAAACATTCAGGACGTAAAATCAAACGTCTCTGAAGCTTTATTTAACAAGATGTGTGTCACTCACATGTTGATGTTTCTGGTTGTTTTATGTGTTTTTATAATGATGAGAAGAAAAAAAAAACCTGTGATCGTGTTCATAAACTCATCTGATGGTTTCCATGGTGACATAATAAACAGATGGATGTAAAAACAGGTTGTTTATCAGGATGTTTTATTACAGAAACTGAATATTAACACCTCATTAGAATACAACCAAACAAACAAGTCTGTATTATTATATATATTCATTAAAATGTCTCATTGTGCTGATGTGGTGTTTTTCTACTGTTAACTTCCTGTTATTTATTGTTTTAAGTGTTTTTTACCGTTCTGACAACAGATGTGACATGTTAAACCAGAGTTTGATCACTTTTACTTTGAAAATACTCAGGATGGAAGAATGAAAGAGGTGGAAACCTTTTAGAAACAGGTGAGCATCATCAAAGATTGTATAGTCTGAGGGTCTTAGCAGGAAGTAGACGGAGCCGGAATGATCTCCTCTGTCAGTAGAAACACCTGGTTTCACCTTTTAGAAACAGGTGAGCATCATCAAAGATCGTCTAGAGTCTAGATGATCTTTGATGATGCTCACCTGTTTCTAAAAGGTTTCCATCTTTTCCCAGAGATGATAAAGAGCTCTGTGAGGAGCTGTTGTCTGTAACACCACTGAGACACATCGAGAGGAGAGGACATATATGCAGCAATAAAGGAGATGTTGAGACAGAGAGGTGTCGATCTGAACCAGGTGGTCTCATCACCACAGATGGAGCCCCTGCCATGGTGGGAAGAGAGAAGACGACCCTGATCTCAGAGCTCACCACCGTCTCATCCATCACACTGTTCTGTGCGCTGAAGTCATGAACAAGAGCAGCTCAAGAGTCAGACAGCAACACAGATTTCACTGTTTCTGCAAGATGAGCACAACATGGAGACGGTTGCTGTGTCGGCTGACATCACATCACACCTTCATGAGCTCAAGTTAAAGCTGCAGGACCGGAAACATTCAGTGGTTCATTGGATGAAAGCTGTCAGATGTTTCCACAGGAAGCTGCACATTTTCACAGCAGATGTTGAAGGAGAGTGAACACACTTCCCAAAGCTGCAGAACACACTCAGTCTGAGAGAGATGTTCCTCCCCGTGTTGACTTCATACACAAGCTGAGTGGAAACTTCAGTAAAAGCTTTGACAGCTTCAGCCTCGGGCAGCAGCTCCTCCTGCTGACCCACAATCCTCTCCTCATCACAGAACTTTTCACAGGAGGTGACACAGACGTTGAGGTGGGCTCATGTGGGATCTCTGCAGCTGGAGCTCATTGATCTGTGAGGAAGTGATGCATGAAGAGCATTTAGAGGCCACTGACCTGCTGCTTTCTGGCTGCTGCACACTGTTTTCATGGTCTAACCAAAGCAGCACTGCACACCTGGACCACGTTTGGACCCACTGACGGCTGTGAGTCGGCTTTTTCCACCGTCAACAATATGAAGAACAAGTCTGGTTCCAGGCTCACAGGTGAACACCTACAGATCTGCATGAGAACGGCACCGACTCCATTCAGCCAAGATTGAAATCAGTGGCAGGACCATCACATGCCCATTCCTCTCAGGAAGACAAGTCAAAGAGAGAAAGAAGCAGATATTCAAAGAGAAAAAGCTGTTTGCACTTTTTATTGACTGTTTTCTGAATATGTTGACGTGTTTTCACTTGAAATGTCTGATTGAAGTGTAAAAAATGTTATTCTGTTTGCACTTTTTATTGCTTTTATACTGAGGCTTCTGTTTTCTTTAACTTGAAATAAAGGCCTTTAATTCATTCGCCTGTGACGACTTCTATTTCTGGTAAAATATCTGGTTGACTGTACAAGTGTTGAACACTGAATGTGGGGAAGACTGTAAGACACAAGCTGGACTTTGTGAGGTTCAGACCTTTTACTGGGAGGAAATTTTAGTAACTTTAAAAGCTTTGATTGATTGATTGAATCAATGAATTGAGGCAATGGAACTGGATTTGTTCAAAGAGAATCAAACTCCCCCACAGAAATGGTACATTCCGGGGGCGGGGCCACTGCAGTGCACCTGATCAGCCACCTGTAGCCTATAAAGCTGAGCTGCTGCCACACAGACGGTCTTTTGTTCTTCAGTGTGGCGTGTGTAGTGATGTGTCTTCTGTGTCGAGTAGTCCAGGAAGATATTTGTGAAGCGCGTATCGAGGTTTGTTCGAAGCCTCACGAGCCGGCCGTACCACGTGACTGATTCAGGGACTGTTTCGTGGTTTCTAAATTTAAGGGGCAACAAAATGCAATGGAGGTCCCCCGTTACCTCACATTTTGTGTAGTTTCTGTTTTTTCTTTGCGATCTATTCGAGTGTTTTTTAACTTTATGATGGAACCTGCAAGAAAGAAAAGATTTTCCCTGTCTGGGAACAATTTGAGCTGATCTCCCATAATAATGTATATTACTAGTGTAATATAAATGTGGCAACACAGCATATCCCTTGTTCTGATTTCTTTCTTATGTCTGGTATTTTAAAAGGTGAAGTGTCTGTGTTCCAAAGAACTTGGATACAACAACACCTCCTCTATGCTGAGGCATTATGGGGCCTTACATGGGAACAAGGAGACCAACCAAGGTGGACCAAACTCAGGTAAGACATTTTAGGATGCCATGATGAGACAGCATACAAACATACAACTACAACATTAATTCATGTTTTAAATTGTGACTAATTAATGACATCTGTAATTGAATACTGCATTTTTTTGTCATCAGGAGGGAAGACTGATGTGGATGAGACATGGTCACCATGGTTACTGAGGATTCACAGCCCTTCACTATTGTGGAGGACAAATGGTTCAGAAATCTTTGAACTGCTCGCCTCAGAAACTTCACATTTTTAAGTTTCATCAGTATGAAAGTAATCTGGTGACAGTTCAGTTCAGACAACTTTATTAGTCCCCGGGGGGCAATTCAGTTCAAGCAGTTCTGGCATAGAAAAACACAAACAACAACCATGACATAATAATGAGCAGCAAGGCGACAAACAGGAGTACACTAATATGCAGATCAGTACATATCCCCAGGGGGCCAAGGCACTTAGGCCACTGTCACATAATTAGTGTGGAGTGGCACAACTAAATAACAGAGACCAAGAATAAGAGTAAAAAAAGTAATAAATTATAAGTGGCACATTAAGTTACAGGGACACTGGGACACAAGTTTACAATGTTACATAGTGGCTGCCACTGTCCATGTTCAAGAGCCTAATAGCAGATGGGATAAAAGAATTGGCATACCTATTTGTCCTCCCAATAGGTGCTATAAAACGGTGGCCCGAAGGCATCGTCGTAAACTCAGAGGACAGGATGTGGCCATACTGGGAAATTATTCCTTTGGCTTTCTGAACCACCTGCCTCTCCCACAAAGACCCCAAGTCCCTCTGCTGGATGACAATTATTTTAGAGCAGACCTTTACAATGCTGCAGAGGCTGTTTTTGTCTCTTACAGCCAGGCCACCAAACCAGCAGATGAAGGAAAAAGTTAAAATGCTCTCGACAAAAGACTGATAAGACATACACAACATTTTGTTACAGACTTTAAAAGGGTTCAGCTTTCTTAGTAAGTGGATTCTCTGCTGGCCTCGTTTGACAATGGACTCAATATTTTGGTCAAACTTCAGCTGTGAATCAAAAACAGTGCCTAAGTACTTATAAGTTTCAACAATTTCGACCTTATTCCCATGAATTGTACTTGCCTTAGGTTTTCCACCAATTTTTTTTTTTTTTTTAAATCAATGACAAGCTCTTTGGTTTTGTTCACGTTAAGATCGAGGACATTTTCATCACACCAGCTAACAAAGTCTGGCAGGGCACTACCGTGGTCTGACTCTGACCCCTGGAGGAGAGTCAGAAGTGCCGTGTCGTCCGAGAATTTCACCAGGTAGCTGCCCTCTTTGTGAGACCTGCAACTGTCTGTATACAAAATAAAAAGAAGGGGAGCAACCCTGTGGGGAGCCTGTATTTGTAACCACAACATCTGACAAAGCTCCATTAACTAAGACCTGCTGCTTCCTATCAGTTAAAAAGTTTAGAAGCAACAATAAGAACTGATCAGGTAGATTAAAATAAGAGGAAAGTCGTTGAATTAAAATGTGTGGTTGCATCTTGTTAAAAGCTGAAGAGAAGTCAGCAAATAAAAGTCTCACATGTGATTTTGGCTTCTCCAAGTGCTTGTAGATTTTGTCAAGGATGAGGAGCTTAGCATCCTCCACACCTTTTCCAGGTTGATATGCAAACTGTAAGGGGTCTAATTTGTCATACACTAAAGAGACAATCTCATCTTTCAGAATTTTCTCAAAGATTTTCATAATAAGTGATGTAAGAGCGACAGGCCTAAACTCAGTAAGTTGCTCAGGATTTTTTGTTTTGGGGATTGGAATTATTGTTGAGCTTTTCCAAATTGAAGGAAGCTGACAGTGATTGACACACATCTGAAAGAATGTAGAGAAAACTCACTGAGCTGGTTGGCACAGTACCTCAGTGTGCGCCCACAGACAGCATCTGGGCCCGCAGCCTTCCTTATGTTGGTTTTCTTCAACAAAGCTGTAACCTGATCTTTGCATATAACAAAATCAGTCAGGGGTACAAGAGAATTCTTCAATGCAGAGATATTCTGAGTAAAATCACAACTTTCAAAACGGGAAAAAGAACAATTGAAAGCGTTTGGTAACGCAGCATCCGGTACTCCTTTAATGGTGGTGTGCTGCTTGGCCTCATCTGCCTGCTTGTTAACACAGGCTATTGATTTAAGTCCTTGCCAAGCTGCTCTGATATTGCCACCTGCAAACCTCATTTCGATTTTATTCTTGTAGTTTACTTTAGCCTTTGCTATTTCTTTCCTCACCTCCCTGGAGAGGGCCCTTTTCTCAAGAAGATCACCTGTGAAGAAGGTCCTTTTCTTTTTGTTAATAACGGTTTTGAGCTCCTTAGTTACCCAGGGTTTGTTATTAGGATAAACAACAACTTTATTTGATGGGATAATAGAGTTTACACAGAATGAAATATAGGAGGAAACCGTGTCACCGAGGACGTCAATATTCTCACAGCTATCATAGAAACAGTCCCAATCAGTGCAGTCCAAACAGGCCTGGAGAGATGAAACACTGTCCTCCGACCAGATTTGGACTTCTTTCTCTTCATGCTCAAGACGTCTGAGGGCAGGCTTATACGTGGGCATTAAAAACACACAGTTGTGGTAGGAAGCACCAAGAGAAGGCATGGGCAAGGATTTATAAGCACTGCTTACTGAACCATAGCATAGATCAATCGTTGAGTTTCTTATAGTGGTAGCACAAGACACATATTGTTCATAGGTTTTCAGTGACTTGGTCAAGGTGCAATGATTAAAATCCCAGAGGATAAACTTTGGAGCATCAGGGCAGATGGAGTCGAGTCTATGTGTGACATCTACGATCAGCTGTGCCGCTGCGGCTGCTTTGGCACGTGGGTGAATGTAAACAAGCGTGAAAAACAGCTGTTGAAATTCACGGGGTAAATAGTGAGGCCGGAGTGAGACAGACAGCAGTTCAATATCAGGAGTACATAACTTTTCCCGGATCACAACGGTGTTACAGTACCTCCGATTAACAAAAAGACACACTCCCCCTCCTCGACTGAGTCAGGAGGCATGAGCCATGTCTCAGTGAATGCTAGCAGACATGCTTCCCGAACTTCGGGTTTGAATTTTGGCCCACGCTTCCAGCTCATCCACCTTGTTCCTGATGGACTGTGCATTTGAGAGCAGTAGAGTGTATATCCACAGGCACACTGCAAACAGGAAGTTCTGATGACTAATTCAGCCAAGTTTAATTGAGCTCCTGAGATGTTCTGTGGACTACGACACTTCACCTGACTCTCCATTAGCACAGAGTTGAAAAGACGAGGACTGAATTCCTATTTTCAGTTGAATTTACCCTTTAATATCTGACAGCAGCTCTGGGTAGATACAGATGAGGATCATTTTAAACTCAGAAAAATAAGAACATGAACAGAAAGGAGAAAAATTAAAGCTTTCAGCCCCCCTGATGATAATTCATGGAGCACTTTCTGAATCAAATCACACATAAAAAGAAAATATAAACGAGTAAAGTGACAGAAAACAGTGAAACAGGTCAAAGACATTTATTAAAGTATGTTTTTGTGTCTTGTGGTGCTTCTCCTCTGCTCTGCTGCCCTTTAGCTCCCTCTTGTGGTGAATCTCGTGTCCTGCGCTCTCAGTCTGACAGCTCTGACTCTTCATCCAGCCCTGAACTGATCTTATAACAAAGCTGCTTTTATATTCAACATGACTAAGAAGTAGCTCATATTACAGTAGTTACTGTTTAATGTAGGCTGGTGCAAACTGACACGTTTTACAAAGAAATAAACATCCTAATGTTTTGCATTTTAAAGCCGAATTTACAAGAAGGCACCAATGATTAAGGATTTGTCGTTGCTGTTTCACAAATTCTAGAAAGTTTCTCCTCACTCAACAACTCTTATAAAAAGACGATTTGTTAAGGGAGTCTGGTTATATTGTATTTCTAATCCTTGCCAAATTAACAAGTAGGTCCAGATAGTTAGGAATATGTGGAGAAAGCCTTTTAAAACATGTTCCATTTTTTAATTGAATTCTGCTTCCATCTAGTGCTTCTTTGCTGCCATGTAAAAAGGTGGAAACCAGGTGAGCATCATCACAGATTGTATAGTCTGAGGGTTTTCTGTTCCAGTGTGATAAAAACACATTTGTTTTTTATCACAGCAGCATCACACAGACAAATATATTCAAGGATATTCATTGAAAATGTGCCGTATTTAATAATGAATGGTGTCCACATCAGCTGTGAAAACATTCTGCCAAGACTTCTGATGTGATCTTTACTTTTCTTTACTTCCACACTGAATATTCAGCATTATTTCACATCAGTAACAGTTTGGCTGTGGAAGAAGAAACGCCTTGTTTCAGCTCAGTGTCTTCTCTTTGTCTCACAGGACACTCAGATGAACGACCAACACATTCTACTCTTGATTGGAACTTCAATACCCAGAAATCCTCTGTGGTGACGTCACTAACAGTGTGAACATGTCAACCCCCAGACTCCCTTATGAAATCTCTCCATTTAGTGAGTTTTTGAGTTAGGAGACACTTTATAACCTCCTGAAACGCTGTTGTGTGACTGATTCTTCATTATCTGGGCCTTCTTATTGAACTGCTCGTTAACATGAACGATGGGAACCGAGTCGCAGCTGGGAACCGTTCTTTTTTCTTTCTTTTTTTTTTATATTACTGTGTGCTCCTCCTGAGTGGGACAGAGAAGTTACATGGGGAGGAGCGCAGCCCAGCTGCACAGTGCTTAATAGATATGCAAATGTAGCATGATGCCACCTGAGTTGTGCACGCTGCCTTTGCATAAAAAAGAAAAAGCAGAAACACGTCACTGCCCTGCCTCGGAGAGTGCATTGCAGAGTTTATATTAGTAGTAATAGTGGGCTTTATGTTCATATTTTCCTCTTATTTATTTTAGTTTTATCTATTTTTCTAATTATTGAAATATTTTTTGTAATTGAAGTACCATGTTGCAAGTTGTTTTCTAACTTTTTCGAACAAAAATAATAACTGTATAGAATTTGCACTGATGCTCAGGTATATGCTGCCACTCACCCAAGGACAGTTCAGGAGTCCTCCTCAGGGTTTAACTTTTTTTTTTTTTTTTTTTACAAAGCAGCAAAATGCACCCCAGGACAGTCCACCAGTATATGCAGATTTTATATTTATAGTAATAGTGGGCTGTATGTAAATATTTTCCTCTTATTTGTTGTAGTTTTATCTATTTTTCTAATAGGCCTACTTGAAGTATTTTTTTGTAAAATGTTTTTTTGTTTTTCTATCAAAATATTCTTGTGTGAAATGTTTCATCTTATAATAAGCCTTTGTTAAAGTAGTGTAAAATTGTGTGGAAATGTTTGCACTAAAAGCTGTTTTGCACGATTCATTGTAGCCTGCTTTGTTTTTTAATGTTTATTTGTAAGTGTTAAGGTCACAGTGTTGCATGAATAACAAGTCATGGTAGCTTTACACACATACAAACAATTTGTACAAAGGGTAAATCCAAAATAGTGATGTCACTGTCAAAGCAGAGTGATATGGCGCAACCTTGTGGAATATTTACAATGAATCCAGATCAGACTTTCAAATCTAGTCCACACATGTCAAATGAGGTTATAATCAAGATTTAAGAATAATTCAAACTCAGATATTGGATCAGTCAAATGAGACAGTTTTTTGAACGGCTCTTTGAAAGGAATGGCTCACCAAGGTCCGGCTCCCCTCAAAAAGCCATAAATGCCATCTTTAGCTGCAGCTCTCAGTCTAACAGGAAGACTCCCAGTCAGTCACACGCCTCTCTGGCTGTTTCCTCCTCAAAGTTTGGTTTCACTTTGAATCAGAAGGAGAGGAGGCAGTAAAGACTGTTGGTTTGGACGGAATGATCAGTCCTGGAGTCTGTGCTGCTCTGATGGTCGTTACTCTGTCTGGCACAATAACAGAGGAACAGACATCTCCTCCTCCTCCTCCTCCTCCTCCTCCTCCTCCTCCTCTGGTAGAGTAGCAGTGTATGTGGACTGTCCTGCTGGCACTCTGTCCTTCTACAGAGTCTCCTCTGACTCACTGATCCACCTCCACACCTTCAACACCACATTCACTGAACCTCTTTATCCTGGATTTGGACTCTTGTGGTCCAGTTCTGGTTCCTCCTCAGTGAGTCTGTGTGGTGTTTAGTGTGCAGAGTCTCCTCCTGTCACAGAAACATTGTCAGTGCTGAACAGTTGAGTCTGTACAGGATCACAGTCACATCAATCTTTCAGCTTCTTGTAATAAATTCATCTGTCAACTTTGTACAAAATGATTCAAACTGATTGAAAAGATTCTTCATTTACATTTGAAACTTCTTCCATTAAATTGTGTAAATTGCGTTGACTTGTACTTTCTGTCATGTGTTGTTTTGAATTCCGGCTCTTGTTCCAATAAAATCCAGAACTATTAGTGAAATGTAAGAAAGAGAAAACATTGAGTCGTCTGCAGCTTTAATTGTAAAGAATCATTGTGAACAAAGTTGTGAATGGACAGTAAAATCTGATCAAATGTACTCGACACTCCACCTGAAACACTCTGACTTGTTTCATGTGTTTCTAATGATGAAACTAAAAGTTTGATGGTGTTGGTTAACACATGTAATTATGTCTGTAGTGACGTGATAAACTGCACAACATCTGTTCATTTCTGTCTGATTATTATATGAGAAGAAAACACATTTTAATGACAATCATTGTGTTTCTCTCAGTGTTTTGTGGCTGTTGAAGTCCGGCTGTATTTTCAGAACGTTTGTTGGGTTTGAATCTCGTCCGTGAAACTAAACAGCTGTGAGAAAAGTCTTTCTCTGTCTGACCCGGTGGCTCCACTTGTTACAGACCAGTTTCAAAGTCCAACAGCAGGCGATGGACCGAAGAGCCGGAGACCAAATAGTCCACACAGAACCAACAAGCTGCCGACTCGACGGCTCAGTGAGCTGAAGAAGTTCTGTGAAGTTCTGTGGTCATGGGTTCAACCTGGAGACAGAACCAGTAAGAAAGGAAGGACGAGTATCTGATGACGTCGCTTCTACTGTTAAAGTTCTGAGTTCAAATCCTCGAGGTTTTCACACAATTATTTTGTGGTCAAAAGAAGTGAAATGCTCAAAGAAAGTGATTCATTTGAGACTGATTCATCAGCTCAGGATGGTGAAGTGATGCTGTGAAGTCTGGAGGTTGTGGGTTCAATCCCTGGGTCGCTCAGCTGTTTTGTGCAAGCAGCCACATACCGGTTTGTTGACATCCGTGTCTTCCAGTAGTCCAAACTAGTTGATCCGTCGAGCGTGCGCTTACTCCCTCACTGGCAGAGAAGGAAACTTGAATTTTGCAGACAGAAAGGTATTCTAGCATTTTCGTTTTTCTGTTCATAACATACATGTCCATGTTACAGCCTGTCATGAGCCATGAGTTATGAGTCTACTCGCTCTGCACTGAGAGCTAGCTTGTCCGCGCATGATCACAGCTCGCACAGAGAGGGGACTTGTCAGTGGCGATCGAAGCTGTTTCCGAAATAGTCACGATGGAGAGCTTGTCTGATGTCGAAGTGGAAGACATCGACGACAAACCTTTTGAATTCGACGGTGGACCATATTTGTTCGAACCAGAGTATGCAGATGAGGAGTTACTTGCATTAGAGAACGAGAGAGCTCTGCTCTCTTCTCTGCAAGAAGGCGGAGATGGAGCATGCGCATTAAGCTTGCTCTCTGTAAACAGATAGTAGACGGAGAAACCGAACACAAGAAGAAGAAAACGAAAATGGCTTGTACAAGGAAACCAGAATCGTTTGTGTGGACCGATGATGAGGTCAAACTGCTGCTGCGACTCACACTCAACTACAAGGCGAGTAAGTCGCAAGAAACACGAAAACAAGCAGTAGTCCGCCATTGTTGTTGTTGTTATGAGACATCGCGGGGTTCAGAGGTCAGTGGCAAGAGGTCGAGGGGTTGGGCGATGGCGTCATCGTTTTGGAAAGTATGCTCAGATTTGCTGTCCACATGAAAACGGGAGGGCTGCGTTTTCAGATTTTACCACCCTGAGACCCGTTTTCAAAAGAGTGCGTTTTCAGGATCCATGTGGACGATCGGCCAAAACGATGCAATACATGTGCGTTTCCACAAGAGAGCGTTTCTGTCTGGACGGCCTCTCAGTGCAGAGCGAATAGACTCATGACAGGCTATTGTAAGGCTCATGGCTCATGACAGGCTATAACATGGACATGTACGTTATAAACAGAAAAACTAAAATGCTGGAATACCTTTCTGTCTGCAAAATTCAAGTTTCCGTCTCTGCCAGTGAGGGAGTAAGCGCACACTCGACAGATCAACTAGTTTGGACTACCGGAAGACAGGGATGTCAACAAACCGGTATGTGGCTGCTTGCACAAACACACTGTTTTAACCACTTTTTTATTCATTTTGAGTCATACATGCTACAGTTCTGTGTTGTAAGGTGTCTGCTGATGTTGCATAACTTTTGAGGTGAGATTTGAAGCATGTTAAGATGCTTAAAACACAGTGTAAAGTTCTGACCCCATGCTGCTAGCTGTCAATGCTAACTTACCGTTCAAGGAGCCCTGTAAGGGGTGGACCAAAAGTGTTTGCGTCTTTGCTACTGGCAAGTCAAGGGCAGCTTGAGTGATAAAGCTGCATGTTGAAATCGACCGAAGTTCTCCTTTAAAATGCAAATGCATTACAAAGCATTTTCACACATTTTAGTTTCAGGAACGTCTCAGTAACTGTAGGTTTGATTTTTTAAAGTATTTTTTCTGCCTTTATTGATACATTAGCTGAAGACTTAACAGTAAACAGAGAGACTTGCAGCGACCGGCCCGAGGCCGAGACTCAAACCCAGGTCCGCTGCAGCAAAGCCTCTAGATATGGTACACATGCTCTACCAACTGAACTAAGGGATGTCACTTACTTCAGCAATGACACTGGGTCACTTTGGGTCATTAATCACCAAAACAGGTTATTTTGGTTCTTACGATGCATCAAAACATTAATGAGAAACTGTGATATTGTTTGACTGGATAATGTTCATTGCATGCAGCAGACAAATAAAGTTGGAAGCAAAGTGTGATAATGAAAATCAAGTCAAGGCAAATGTTTCTGTTTAACCATTTAATGCTGTGCACCAACGTCCAAAGTTCAGCAAAAAAAAAAGTAGAGAAAAAACAGAACAAACACAAAATTGCACGTCCACAGTTTGAAGACATAAAGCACAAAATAATACACAAACTGAAGCTCAGGTTCAGACACCTGATGTCCAGGTAGCTCTGTGTGTTGGAGGACTGTCATGAAATTCTGAGATTGTAAGTTTGATTCTTGAGTCAGTCTGAGTTTTGAAAACGGCTCTTGAGATAAAAGACTCAAAAGCAGGATGTTCAGGTAGCTGATGAGCTGGTCTTGAGGTTGTGGGAGCAGCGTGGTACTAGGACTGTAAGTTTTGAGATTGTGTGTTCAATTCTTGACAGATTTTTTGAGTGTTGAGATTCAAAAGAGTAAAATGTGAATGAAACACAAGCAATCTGTCACATTCAGTAGCTCAGGCTGATAGAGGTCTGGTTTACAATACTCTGTAAAGTCTGGAGGTTGTGGGTTCAATCTCTGGGTAGTTCAGCTGATTTTAAACCTGATGTCCACAAGAATAAAAAAGGGACAAACTTATTCAGGCCCACATCTGTTTGTTAAGAATAAGAAATCCTCTAATATGTGTCCAGGTGAAATTGCAATCAATATTGTTTCCATGCTGTATTAAAAGGAACCAGAACACATGAACTGACATGTAGTCTGTTGATTTGAGATGTGGACCTCCAGAACCTCGTTAGATTGTCCCGCACACATTTTAGATGCTTCCTGTGGTTGTTAACAATCATTTACAACTATTTGAGAACGTTTTTTTATGACAGCAGAGGACAAACACGAACACCAACATGTTACAATCACATCAACAGCCAGGAGGTGAAGAGGGAGAGACAACCCCCAGACTCCCTTATGAAATCTCTCCATTTAGTGAGTTTTTGAGTTATAAACTCTGTGAAGCTGTTTGTGACTGATTCTTCATTATTTGGGACTTCTTGTAAATTCGGCATGTGACTCCCAGTCAGTCACACGCTTCTCTGGGTGTTTCTTCCTCAAGTTTAGTTTCATTTCTCTATATTGGCCGTCTGAACCTCCAGCTGAAGGTAATGTAATGAATCTGACATGTTAGACTCGCTAACACAAGCTTTACTTTTCATTGTTACACAGGAAACAGCACAAAAAGTTAAGCTCGGTTGTTTATTTCTCCAAACTCACGAGTTTAAACTCGGAGCGTCCGGACACACACCTGTCGGAATCAGCCTGTGGAGGAGGCCGAGACGAGCCGCCGCTCTCCCGCTGTGTGACGCACTAAACGCGGCTGGAGAGCAGCTGTTGGTGTCGGTGAATAATCTGTGGTTGTATTTACAGTCCAGGACTGATGAGGAGGCAGTAAGAGGACATCCAGGAGTCTGAAGGTTTATTTAATTAATACAAATATAACTTCATCACTGAGCAACAGTCAGCAGGAACACGTCGGCTCTCAGTGTCAATACTTAAAGTGCCCGTTACGTTACTCGAGTATTTCTGCTCCTGATTACTTCTCAGAGGAAGAGATTCTAATCTTTACTTTGCAGATAAATGTTTTAAATAAACAACAGGTGACCAGATTGACTCTTTTAGATTAAAAGATATCAGAGAAACGTGTGTGTTGACTCCACCACAGCGTCATGACGTCATCTAGTGGACTGATCCAAGTCCAGCAGCTGATGTTCTGACAGGAGACGTGACGTCAGTGAGAGACGTCATAGCCTCTACAGCCAAAACCCACCTGAACACACCTGAGACTTCCATATTTTATAATAACACAACAGGTTATTAGAACAATTTCTGCCTATTGGTTAAATCAACTTGTCAGTATTTGTTTTTAATCAGTTATTTAACACTCCAAGCTCCACAGAAAGTCTCCACAGTCATGTACAGAAGGACAGTGACTGTTTTTATACCCTTTAAAATGTGACAATGTTTATGTAAAAATGACATGAATAAAATTCAGACTAAATATTATAAAACATATAGATCGCCCTCTGGAGTCACTGGTGTTACTGTGTGACAAAAGTCTTTTATTTTGAAATACAACTCAGACTGATGACATCACTTTCCTCCCTGCAGATCTGTGAAGACAGGTCCTGGATCAGTCCACTGTCTCTTTTCTGTCAGAAGACATTTTCACATTTGTCTCCAGATTTCACGTCACTGCTGTGAGCGACTTTATTAGTAGAGAACAGTAAAAAACAGAATACAAACTGATTTAATGACATGATTTAGTTTTGGTTTGATGTCCTGTAGCAGCCATTTAGTGAAATATGTATTAATAGAGTCGGTGAGTTCTGGAATAATGTGCTCTGAGTTTAAATGTTAGAAGAGGAAGTCGACTTTCAGACATTTTGTCCTTCAAGAGTGTTTCTGACCCAAAGGCTGATTTCAGTTGATGTGCAGATGAATGATTTGTGTTTCCTCTCCAGATGAAAGTGTGTGTGAGTTGAGCAGCATGAATCAGTGTGAGGACAGAGAGGAGGGAGGCCCTCCCTCTAAAACCACTGGACCTGGACCTGGACCTGGACCTGAGCCCAGCTGTGTGTCCTTCAAGAGTGACTGGTCAAAAGGTCATCCCATTAATTTTAAAGGACAACCACCTCCTGCTGTAAAGAGGTGAGCTGTTAATAACATTAATATGTGACTGATTCATGTTTTAACTGTGGAGAAAGATGTTTTTTGAAACCTGATGTTTATTTTCAGCTTCGTTCTTCTTCACTTAAATTTATCTTCTCACTTTAGAAAGCTGCCCAACAGAACCAGTCTTCAACTCTTCATTTCACTTTATTGAATTAGTTTGGTCCAATATTCTCTGAAGGTTTATTGCTGATGTTTTCCACTATTTTATGGACAGAAGCTTCTGTGTCTGAAGACTAGAACGTGAATTAACATCTCTGGTGGTCTTCTTCTCTGTCCAACAGGAGACCAGCCTCTACTGGACCTGGACCTGGACCTGGACCTGGACCTGGACCTGAGCCCAGCTGTGTGTCCTTCAAGAGTGACTGGTCAAAAGGTCATCCCATTAATTTTAAAGGACAACCACCTCCTGCTGTAAAGAGGTGAGCTGATAATAACATTAATATGTGACTGATTCATGTTTTAACTGTGGAGAAAGATGTTTTTTGAAACCTGATGTTTATTTTCAGCTTCGTTCTTCTTCACTTAAATTTATCTTCTCACTTTAGAAAGCTGCCCAACAGAACCAGTCTTCAACTCTTCATTTCACTTTATTGAATAAGTTTGGTCCAATATTCTCTGAAGGTTTATTCCTGATGTTTTCCACTATTTTATGGACAGAAGCTTCTGTGTCTGAAGACTAGAAAGTGAATTAACATCTCTGGTGGTCTTCTTCTCTGTCCAACAGGAGATCAGCCTCTACTGGACCTGAACAAGGACCTGGATCTGAGCCCAGCTGTGTGTCCTTCAAGAGTGACAAGTCAATAGATCACCTCACTGATTTTAAAGGACAACAACCTCCTGCTGTAAAGAGGTGAGCTGTTAATAACATGAAAATCTGACTGATTCCTGTTTTATGTTATTAATTCAGAGAAATTTGTTTAAACTTTTTGTTTTTTTCAGCATCGTTCTTCTTTAGTACATTTATATTCTCACATGTGAAAGCTGCCCAGTAGAACCAGTCTTCATCTCTTCAATCCAGTTTAACATTTGTCTGATGATTTAACCTCTTCATCATGTTTGACTTCATATAGTGTTTGTTTGTGAAACGTGCAGTAAAACAGTTTGTAGTTGTTATTCTCACTTTGATTCAGCTGATCTGAGCTCAGTCTCAGTCTTTGACAGTTTGTGTTAGCAGCCGACTCCTCCTGTCTTTTCTTAAAGTTTCCTGAACTGTTAAATCAGCTGCTGTAGTTGATCTGAAGTTCACAGACTTTCCAGTCAAACACCTGTTTGCAGCGAGTGTCCATGTTTCTCTGATCAGATCCACTGGGATGTTTTTAGATTGGAAGACAGGATTACTGACCTTCGGCTTGCAGAGGAACGCACCATGAAGCCAGTGTTTTCCTCTCACTGTTCTCTGGTGTGTCAGTTTTGCTCCAGCCTCCAGACTGTCCAGTTCCATCCCCACCACAGAGCTTGCCTTCCTGTCCAGCTTATTCAGTTTGTTTGTACTACAGCTGCTGATGCTGCCTCCCCATCCACCACAACATAGATGACACTGAACCACAGACTGGTAGAACATCCGTAGCAGACTAGTGCAAAAATTGAAGGACCTGAGCCTCCTCAGAAAGAACAGCCTGCTCTGTCCTTTCCTCTGGAAGGCTTCAGTGTTGTCTGACCAGTTCAGCTTGTTATTCAGTTGCACCCTGACAAAACATGGAGGTGTCAAGCATCTCCACCTCCTCCCGTCTATTACAACAGGGATGTGGGGCTTCTTCCACATGACCTTCAGCTTGTGTTTGTCTCTGAGTGGACAGACACAATGTGACAGATTCTTCATGATTCCTCCACAGAGTCGACCAGGAGAGCTCAGAGGTTCCCAGAGGTCCGTCTGTCCAGCAGCATCAGACACACCTGGACTCCATATTTATGGTCTGTACATGAACAACAACTACTTTTACATCCAGTCTGTTCACAATAATCTCCATGCTGCACTTTACAGACCAGTGGTGAATCTGTCCAACATGGATCTGATGTTAAAAGTTGTCATTCATATAATATTCTGTTTCAGCTGCTGGAGGAGAACATTGTCACATTTGTGAAGAACGAGCTGAAGAAGGTCCAGAAGGTTCTGAGTTCAGATTACCCAGAATGCTCAGAGAGTCAGAGGGAGGATGAGGAGGTGTTGGACGGTGAGGATGAAGAGCAGAGGAGGAGCAGCAGAGAGGCATTTCTGAAGATCACACTTCAATTCCTGAGGAGAATGAAGCAGGAGGAGCTGGCTGAATGTCTGCAGAGCAGTAAGAGGATTTCTCTAAAAATTTAACATGATGGATCAATGAGACATTTACTGAAGTCTGATGATGATGAATCTGTTTATATATACAATCTTTAGTGGAAGGAAATTGTGTTATTGTCTTTGTAAATATCTTAATGATCCTATTTGTTGTGTGTTTATATAGAAAGTCATTCTGCAGTTTGTCAGCGTAAACTTAAATCTAACCTGAAGAAGAAGTTCCAGTGTGTGTTTGAGGGGATCGCTAAAGCAGGAAACCCAACCCTTCTGAATCAGATCTACACAGAGCTCTACATCACAGAGGGAGGGACTGCAGAGGTCAATGATGAACATGAGGTCAGACAGATTGAAACAGCATCCAGGAAACCACACAGACCAGAAACAACAGTCAGACAAGAAGACATCTTTAAAGCCTCACCTGGAAGAGATGAACCAATCAGAACAGTGATGACAAAGGGAGTGGCTGGCATCGGGAAAACAGTCTTAACACAGAAGTTCACTCTGGACTGGGCTGAAGACAAAGCCAACCAGGACATACAGTTCACATTTCCATTCACATTCAGAGAGCTGAATGTGCTGAAAGAGAAAAAGTTCAGCTTGGTGGAACTTGTTCATCACTTCTTCACTGAAACCAAAGAAATCTGCAGCTTTGAAGAGTTCCAGGTTGTGTTCATCTTTGACGGTCTGGATGAGTGTCGACTTCCTCTGGACTTCCACAACACTGAGAGCCTGACTGATGTTAGAGAGTCCACCTCAGTGGATGTGCTGCTGACAAACCTCATCAGGGGGAAACTGCTTCCCTCTGCTCGCCTCTGGATAACCACACGACCTGCAGCAGCCAATCAGATCCCTCCTGGGTGTGTTGACATGGTGACAGAGGTCGGAGGGTTCACTGACCCACAGAAGGAGGAGTACTTCAGGAAGAGATTCAGAGATGAGGAGCAGGCCAGCAGAATCATCTCCCACGTCAAGACATCACAAGGCCTCTACATCATGTGCCACATCCCAGTCTTCTGCTGGATCACTGCTACAGTTCTGGAGGATGTGTTGAAGACCAGAGAGGGAGGAGAGCTGCCCAAGACCCTGACTGAGATGTACATCCACTTCCTGGTGGTTCAAGCCAAAGTAAAGAAGGTCAAGTATGATGGAGGAGCTGAGACAGATCCACACTGGACTCCAGAGAGCAGGAAGATGATTGAGTCTCTGGGAAAACTGGCTTTTGATCAGCTGCAGAAAGGAAACCTGATCTTCTATGAATCAGACCTGACTGAGTGTGGCATCGATATCAGAGTAGCCTCAGTGTACTCAGGAGTGTTCACACAGATCTTTAAAGAGGAGAGTGGACTGTACCAGGACAAGGTGTTCTGCTTTGTCCACCTGAGTGTTCAGGAGTTTCTGGCTGCTCTTCATGTCCATCTGAAGTTCATCAATTCCGGAGTCAATCTGCTGGCACAGGAACAAACAACATACCGTCAATCTGCAGAGACACATTTCTATCAGAGTGCTGTGGACAAGGCCTTACAGAGTTCAAATGGATACCTGGACTTGTTCCTCCGCTTCCTCCTGGGCCTTTCACTGCAGACCAATCAGTCTCTCCTGCAAGGTCTGCTGACACAGACAGGAAGTATCTCAAAGACAAATCAGGAAACAGTCGGTTACATCAAGAAAAAGTTTGAAGAGACTCTGTCTCCTGAGAGAAGCATCAATCTGTTCCACTGCCTGAATGAACTGAACGATCGTTCTCTAGTGGAGGAGATCCAACAGTATCTGAGATCAGGACGTCTCTCCACAGATAAACTGTCTCCTGCTCAGTGGTCAGCTCTGGTCTTCATCTTACTGTCATCAGAAAAAGATCTGGACATGTTTGACCTGAAGAAATACTCTGCTTCAGAGGAGGCTCTTCTGAGGCTGCTGCCAGTGGTCAAAACCTCCAACAAAGTTCTGTAAGTGTTGAGAAGTGTTTTCAGAATGCAGTAAATATGCTGTTATTGACCCAAATAGAAATAATTGTCTTGTTCTGCTCATTATTCTTTATCCAGACTGAGTGACTGTAACCTCTCAGAGAGAAGCTGTGAAGCTCTGTCCTCAGTTCTCAGCTCCCAGTCCTCTAGTCTGAGAGAACTGGACCTGAGTAACAACAACCTGCAGGATTCAGGAGTGAAGCATCTGTCTGTTGGACTGGAGAGTCCACAATGTAGACTTGAAACTCTCAGGTCAGATAGTTCATAGTTTGTCTCAATTTGTTTTTGTATTTCTTTAATGTTTAATTTC
Organism: Sparus aurata; assembly: GCF_900880675.1. Lineage (NCBI taxonomy): Eukaryota > Metazoa > Chordata > Actinopteri > Spariformes > Sparidae > Sparus > Sparus aurata. Next base: position 16,141,282 of record NC_044210.1, read on the forward strand.
AATTCTCTCTCTCATGTCAGAACTCTTACGTTTTGAAACCATGCTATTTATCATTGTTTCATGTCTGTTTATTCCAGATTTAGTTTTGTTGATTTCTGATATCTCTGACAAATTAGAGTAAAGCAGAAAGCAAATTCACATGTGCTGCAATGATATTATAATGTATTTTTTTACTGTTCACGCTCCAGGCTGTGTGTCTGTAACCTCTCAGAGAGAAGCTGTGAAGCTCTGTCCTCAGTTCTCAGCTCCCAGTCCTCTAGTCTGAGAGAGCTGGACCTGAGTAACAACAACCTGCAGGATTCAGGAGTGAAGCTACTTTCTGCTGAACTGAAGAGTCCACACTGTGTCCTTGAAACTCTTAGGTCAGGATTCATTATTTTATTTCATTATTTTATGTAACTTTAAAATTGGAGCAGGTCTTGATCATACTCCTAATATAATTCAATTGATTTAAGAGACCCAACATTTCCCCCATGAACAAGCAGTCAACACAGTGTTGAGAAAATACTGCCTTTTAACAGACAGAAACCTCGAGCAGAACCAGACTAAGTGGTTGGCCACCATCTGACTCAACTGGTTGGGCTGAGGGAGAGAGACAGAAGCCCCATTCACACTACCTCTTCAAAGCAGGAATCTTGTGTCAATATTCCACCTCACTGTAGGTGTGAAAGTAACAAAGGTGGAACGGGGGAACAGTTCCTTCCACCTCTTATAATTATGTGATAAACGTTAAACCCTTAAACAAAGGTGTTCACTGAATTATCAGGACCCTCAGCTGATCTGTAATGTGTTATGATTTGTGTTTCTGCAGGCTGTCAGGCTGTCTGATCACAGAGGAAGGCTGTACTTCTCTGGCCTCAGCTCTGGACTCCAACCCCTCCCATCTGAGAGAGCTGGACCTGAGCTACAATCATCCAGGAGACTCAGGAGTGAAGCAGCTTTCTGCTCGACTGAAGGATCCAGGCTGGAGACTGGACACTCTCAGGTATGAAGAGTCCTGCTGCAGCCACAGACAGTCAGTAGCCCCATTCACAGTGCTGCGCCTCCACCTCTGTGAGAATTTTTCGGAGGCGGTGAGGGGTGAAATTCTCCGGTGCTGATCGGCACGTGGCGGTCCTTAGGACTGGGCGATAAACCGAAAATTTACCGATACCGAAATTTACAACAATAACCAATGTCATTTTGGCCATGATTGTATATTCGGTGTCATAGGCATAACATCCACTAGGGACAGGGGACATGTTAGGTCCACTTGATTAATCTACCCCGGCGTATACCGATGTGTTAATTTTACATTAATTTGATGGCAAACTCCGCCCGCTGATGCAACACCAGCTATGCCAGGTTAGTAATGAAGTGGACCCACTCTCGCTGTGAGTCGCGGACAGTTTGTGTAATGATGCTGCGTTCAAAGGCTGCAACCGGCCACTGTCTTCGGCCGGGCCGGTTCATTGATCAAACTTTTGTGTTTTGTTTTTTATTCACTCCAAATAATGACTGTATTTCCAGCTAGAAAACTCGCATCTCTCTCCTCCCTCCATTGTTGTTTGCATTTGTGTCTCTACGCAGTCTGACACGCGAGTGTCCTCATGCTGGAAAACGTTACTTCTCGCGTACGTGACGTCACTCCCCGTGATGCAAGAAAAAAGCAAAAATATATTTTTTTTTCCTAAGGAAAATGACAAAACTAGTAACGCGTTACCGGCATCACTGACTGTGTAGCTTAAGTGCAACATGGAGCATGAAGATGTAAAGAAAAAAATAAAAACAGTAGAATTAACTTTGAGCAAGTTTGGAGGAAAGTCGGAGGTGTGGACCCATTTTAAACAAGTCGTGGACTGTGATAATAACATTTGTCGGCTTTGTCGAGTGCATTAAATGCGGCACTTGTTGCATTACTCATTAAGATTTCTGTAGTTCAAACAACTCGCAATTGTAGTCGAGAACGTCAGTTATAACAGCCCACATATTAAACTGTTGTCGGGTTTAAATCGGGCTCATAATTACATTCAGTGTGTCAGGCCGGGCTCGGATCGGGCTTGATTCTAAGCTTTACTCGGGTCCAGCCGCGACTTTACTGAGGTTCACCCAGTGTGAGCAGCAGGAGGACGGTTAGCTGACCTCCCAGAACATGGCACTGAATCGCTGGAAACTGATTCAGGGACTGTCATCAAATTACTTAGCATAAATATATTAACACAAAATAATTGCAGTTCTTTCAATATCTTCCATGTCATGCGGCCCAGTGACTCCAGCAGCAGATTGTATTAGTAAACTGGACGAATGAGACACAGGTCTTTTTATTGTACTTTAGTGCTTCCTCTATTTTATATGAATATTAATATGCAGATTTTTTTTTCTCAGTAGCTTCCATGTCATGTGACCCACTGACTTCTGAAACAGATTCTGTGTCTATCAAAAATATATGATGATAAAGAAGATAATGATAAAAAAAGTTCTCTAATGCTCAAAAGGTTAACATATTATTAAGCAGCAATGTCAACTTCTCCACTATTTTGTCTCATATCTTAGATTCTGATTCTGAAGTCCTCAAAATGTTTATTTATTTACATCCAGCCTCTTCCACCACCTGCACCTACAACAACGTGATTCAATTCGAGAAATAAAAAAAGCTCTCAGTGTGTGAGGAGAGTGGCAGAGGTGAAGAGGTTCAGGGAGAACAGGGAGAAGCAGCCTGATGGACAGATTGTGTTTCTGTGTATGAGAGTCATGTCATGTCCATGTTTGCATGCTGAAAGAGGATGTGCTGCTCTGACCCCCCTCCTCCTTTCAGGGTGGAGCCTGCTGGAGTCCGATGGTTGACACCAGGTCTGAGGAAGTGTGAGTGTCTTTTTACTTTCATTCATGAAAACACTGTGACATCACTCATTCACATCTGTGATGTCATCATCACACTGATGACACATTAATAACTGCAGCTGTGTTGTGTGTTTTTCTCTCCATCAGATTCCTGTGAGCTCACAATCGACACAAACACAGTCGACAGAAACATCAAACTGTCTGACAACAACAGGAAGATGACACGTGTGAAGGAGGATCAGTCATATCCTGATCATCCAGAGAGGTTTGAGTCCTGGTGTCCTCAGCTGCTGTGTAGAACTGGTCTGACTGGTCGCTGTTACTGGGAGGTCGAGTGGAGTGGAAGTGTTTCTATATCAGTGAGTTACAGAAGAATCAGAAGGAGAGGAGACATTAAAGACTGTGTGTTTGGACGGAATGATCAGTCCTGGCGTCTGAGGTGCTCTGATGATGGTTGTTACTCTGTCAGTCACAATAAGAGAGAAACACTCATCTCCTCCTCCTCCTCCTCCTCCTCCTCCTCCTCCTCCTTCTTCTCCTTCTTCTCCTCCTCCTCTGGTAGAGTAGCAGTGTATGTGGACTGTCCTGCTGGCACTATGTCCTTCTACAGAGTCTCCTCTGACTCACTGATCCACCTCCACACCTTCAACACCACATTCACTGAACCTCTTTATCCTGGATTTGGTATCTGGTCCGGTTCTGGTTCCTCAGTGCGTCTGTGTGGTGTTTAGTGTGCAGAGTCTCCTCCTGTCACAGAAACATTGTCAGTGCTGAACAGTTGAGTCTGTACAGGATCACAGTCACATCAATCTTTCAGCTTCTTGTCATAAATTCATCAGTCAACTTTGTACAAAATGATTCAAACTGATTGAAAAGATTCTTCTTTTAAATTTTAAACTTCTTCCATTTAATTATGGAAATTGCGTTGACTTGTACTTTCTGTCATGTGATGTTTTGAATTCCGGCTCTTGTTCCAATAAAATCCAGAACTATTAGTGAAATGTAAGAAACAGAAAACATTGACTCGTCTGCAGCTTTAATTGTAAAGAATCATTGTGAACAAAGTTGTGAATGGACAGTAAAATATGATCAAATGTGCTCGACACTCCACCTGAAACACTCTGACTTGTTTCATGTGTTTCTAATGATGAAACTAAAAGTTTGATGGTGTTGGTTAACACATGTAATTATGTCTGTAGTGATGTGATAAACTGCACAACATCTGTTCATTTCTGTGTGATTATTATATGAGAAGAAAACACATTTGAATGACAATCATTGTGTTTCTCTCAGTGTTTTGTGGCTGTTGAAGTCCGGCTGTATTTTCAGGACGTTTGTTGGATTTGAATCTGGTCCGTCAAACTAAACATCTGTGAGAAAAGTCTTTCTCTGTCTGAGCCGGTTGGCTGAAGATGTTTGGAAGTCTGAGAGCCGGATGAAATACTGAAACACTTTCAGAGATCACAAACTAAACTGTCCTGATGACGTTGTTAAACAAGTGCTGAAGAGATTTGAGCTCATGTTTTGATGCTTCTGAACGTTGATGTTCAGAGCAAAGAGTCCAAAACTTGTACAAATTGTTCCTTTTTGTTTAAATCTGACTTTGTTTGTGAAACGATCAGCTGACGAGTTTATAATCAGACTGAAAGATGTCGCACAGCATCACTGAATGTTTCTCCTCTGCTAAAGTAGCTCAATATAAGAACATCAAATATTTACAATATTAATGAGGTAATAAGACAATTTTTTTTCCAACAGAAACACTGTTTGAAGCCAGAGAGGTGGCAGGGTCCGCCACATATAACACAGTGTAAACAGTATAAAGTTTGTTTGTTTAGTTTGTTGATCAGCTGATGAAGATCTTTGTCTGCTTGTTGTTTCTTCAACTAAACTACAGACTGCTCCTTTAAACTTTCTTTCCTGGCATCAGAAATCGAGTGAAGAACAAAAACTTTGACTTGATTTTAGAAAATATCTGAAACAAGTATTATTCTGTCTGATTGCAGCACAGCGAGCACAACTTAAACTCCTCTTTTTATTTTATTATTCTGACTTGTTTCAGGATAAAAGACGTTTTTTAAAACAGATTTTTAATAGTCTTGAAGCTTAAACATGTTTTCTTTTAGAGAAGGAACAAATCAATAATAAAAGCAAAACAGAATGAGTGTAAAAGTTTGATGAGACATGAATTGATGATGAAATGAAAGCAGGTGGCAGCACAGAATCAGTGGGACTCAGAGATCTTCTGTCCTGACGACTCTCATCAATCTGTATGTGACTCATTTGTTTAACACTCACATTCAATCATTCATTTTCTCTTCAGTTCTTTTGTTCAACGCTTTAAGTTATCACCAAATATGTTCAATGCTTCAATATGTGTGTGAATCAATAAGTCATGTAGTGATTATGGGTCGTTCCAACCAGCCAACTCACCCACAATCCAGAACTTTTCCCGCTTCTCCAGAACACTTCATGTAGAAACTCAAATGAACTGAATGTGATCGTGCAGCTGAACTCCAAATACTTTTTAACTTGTGGATTTTTCAACTTTGACTCTTTAAACTCAATTTCAGGATTTTGGTTAAATTTGAGACAAAACAACTATTTGGATTTTACAAGTTGTCATGAATTGAACCAAAGTTTCAACATAAATGTCCTTAAAAAGAATGTGTGACATGAGCTGGCAGGTCCTGGGTCAGTCGGTGTGGAGCGACCCGTATCTACAGAACATCTAAATATCTTATTTTACTCTGTCGTTTACTGATGTCCTGAAAATAACACACGTGTCATACTTTCCATACGACTTCAGTTTTTATATTTCAACACTTTCACCTGAAAAACATTCAGGACGTAAAATCAAACGTCTCTGAAGCTTTATTCAACAAGATGTGTGTCACTCAGATGTTGATGTTTCTGGTTGTTTTATGTGTTTTTATAATGATGAGAAGAAAAGAAAAACCTGTGATCGTGTTCATAAACTCATCTGATGGTTTCCATGGTGACATAATAAACAGATGGATGTAAAAACAGGTTGTTTATCAGGATGTTTTATTACAAAAACAGAATATTAACAGCTGATTAGAATACAAAACAAACAAACAAGTCTGTATTATTATATATATTCATTAAACTGTCTCATTTTGCTGATGTGGAGTTTTTCTACTGTTAACTTCCTGTTATTTATTGTTTTAGGTGTTTTTTACCGTTCTGACAACAGATGTGACACGTTTAACCAGAGTTTGATCACTTTTACTTTGAAAATACTCAGGATGGAAGACTGAAAGAGGTGGAAACCTTTTAGAAACAGGTGAGCATCATCAAAGATTGTATAGTCTGAGGGTCTTAGCAGGAAGTAGACGGAGCCGGAATGATCTCCTCTGTCAGTAGAAACACCTGGTTTCACCTTTTAGAAACAGGTGAGCATCATCAAAGATCGTCTAGAGTCTAGACAATCTTTGATGATACTCACCTGACGGTTGCTGTGTCGGCTGACATCACCTGCCATGGTGGGAAGAGAGAAGACGACCCTGATCTCAGAGCTCACCACCGTCTCATCCATCACACTGTTCTGTGTGCTGAAGTCATGAACAAGAGCAGCTCAAGAGTCAGACAGCAGCACAGATTTCACTGTTTCTGCAAGACGAGCACAACATGGAGACGGTTGCTGTGTCGGCTGACATCACATCACACCTTCATGAGCTCAAGTTAAAGCTGCAGGACCGGAAACATTCAGTGGTTCATTGGATGAAAGCTGTCAGATGTTTCCACAGGAAGCTGCACATTTTCACAGCAGATGTTGAAGGAGAGTGAACACATGTCCCAAAGCTGCAGAACACACTCAGTCTGAGAGAGATGTTCCTCCCCGTGTTGACTTCATACACAAGCTGAGTGGAAAACTTCAGTAAAAGCTTTGACAGCTTCAGCCTCGGGCAGCAGCTCCTCCTGCTGACCCACAATCCTCTCCTCATCACAGAACTTTTCAATGGAGGTGACACAGACGTTGAGGTGGGCTCATGTGGGATCTCTGCAGCTGGAGCTCATTGATCTGTGAGGAAGTGATGCATGAAGAGCATTTAGAGGCCACTGACCTGCTGCTTTCTGGCTGCTGCACACTGTTTTCATGGTCTAACCAAAGCAGCACTGCACACCTGGACCACGTTTGGACCCACTGACGGCTGTGAGTCGGCTTTTTCCACCGTCAACAACATGAAGAACAAGTCTGGTTCCAGGCTCACAGGTGAACACCTACAGATCTGCATGAGAACGGCACCGACTCCATTCAGCCAAGATTGAAATCAGTGGCAGGACCATCACATGCCCATTCCTCTCAGGAAGACAAGTCAAAGAAAAGAAGCAGATATTCAAAGAGAAAAGGCTGTTTGCACTTTTTATTGACTGTTTTCTGAATATGTTGACGTGTTTTTACTTGAAATGTCTAATTGAAGTGTAAAAAAGGTTATTCTGAGCTCTGTTTGCACTTTTTATAGCTTTTATACTGAGGCTTCTGTTTTCTTTAACTTGAAATAAAGGCCTTAAATTCATTCGCCTGGGACGACTTCTATTTCTGGTAAAATATCTGGTTAATGACTGTACAAGTGATGAACACTGAATGTGGGGAAGACTGTAAGACACAAGCTGGACTTTGTGAGGTTCAGACCTTTTACTGGGAGGAAATTTTAGTAACTTTAAAAGCTTTGATTGATTGATTGAATCAATGAATTGAGGCGTTGGAACTAGATTTGTTCAAAGAGAATCAGACTCCCCCACAGAAATGGTACATTCCGGGGGCGGGGCCACTGCAGTGCACCTGATCAGCCACCTGTAGCCTATAAAGCTGAGCTGCTGCCACACAGACGGTCTTTTGTTCCTCAGTGTGACATTCGTAGTGATTGTCTTCTGTGTCGAGTAGTCCAGGAAGATATTTGTGAAGTGCGTATCGAGC